>NC_064638.1:1131826663-1132562913 GCF_023864345.2 Schistocerca serialis cubense
ATTCTTAGCGACTGACCAAAGTCGTTTCAGGTATTGAAAGACAACAAGAATAAGATCTGTTTCTATGTGAGGGTGTTGAGTTTCATCATCAGTATTCGGCCCCTGAAGGCAAGTGTAGTTATTTAGTGCACAAGCACTAGACTTGACAATGGGAGCTACTGGTGTTGATTTGTAATCAGAAGTTTAGTTTTTCAAGGCTACCGCAGAGGTGGAATACTACATTCAAGACACGCACTGGAAAAATCAATCTGTCTCCTCACACTATTGCTTATTGGCTCTCGCTTAACTGAGTAAATATCGGCTGCATAAATTTAACATAAGAGAATGACAAGTAGATAGAGAGACTAGCAGTCCCCTAGTTGGAATTGCCATGGAAGAACTTGAGAAAGCCATTAAGAAGCTGAAAAATGTTAAAGCAAAAATTTTAAATGATATGAGAATGGAACAGATTAAACATTCAGGCACCACGGGAAGTTCATTTCATCTATTAGCTGATTTACCCTTAAGTGACAAACAAACATGTAACAGACATTTCCTACATTTGCATGTTCTGGTCCTGTGACAAACATCAATGCCCAACCAGTGAGGCACAAATCTATGTAAGGCAATTACGCTATTGCAAGAAAAATTTATCAACATACCTGGAATAACTCCCAACACTTGCGTTTCCCAACCTCAACCTCACCCTCATCCATCAAACAAAGATAAAAGAAATTACCACCTTCATACTACTATCAACTCTGTAATAACCTGCATACATTAATTTTCCAAATTACTACCACAGAACTGGAAACATACATTATACAGGTCTCCATTTCACTGTCTCTACTTAACCCCAACTAAAACAGTACAATGTCATAAAAAATGTGAGCAACGAAAAATTCTGAATACCAATGTTCAAAGCACGAAAGATCCAAGAGTCACATGAAATCACGCACATCAGAGCTCATTCTCCTTTTGATCACTAGTTATTTTCATGAAATGCTGCCTTCAGTTAACAACAAAAGCTGCTTCTACATGCAATTTTCCACATCTCTATCTTGAACTACAAAATTGGCAACCACCCAGTCACTGCTGGACAGCTGCCTGCACTCAACTTCAGAAGTCGGAAACTGCTGATAAACATCCATGTCCAGGCACAGGAAAATTATTTTTAGTTCCTTTGTCCTTCTGTACTTGAAATGCAAATTGTCCATTCAAATCCATGATATGGACAATTTTGTCTTGTATATGTGCTCGTCTGCGTGTGTCCCTGAATAATCATTTTTGGCCTAGTTGTTAAGACACTTGCTTGAATTTGAACAAATAACTGATAGCCATAATGTGAAGTTGCTAAATGCCAGAAGTTAGCGTCAATAGCAGGCATGTATCCAAGACCAAAGTCTTTAAAATGCATATACTAAAGAAAAAGAAGAAGTCTGGCTGACCTCCTTTAGCAGATGGAACAGATGGAACAAAGGTGGTATGACAATGGTAGCAGATTTGATTTTGGTCCAAGGCATGATGATTTTCAGACAGTGTTTGTGTTGTCTTTTTCACATACTCGGTGAGTAATAATGGCTACAATAAAACACAGTTAATGACTGTTTGGCCTAATAGTCGAATGCAAGTCTTGAGAATATGAACCACTGTACCACATGTGTGTCTGACATTGAATTCCTTAAACAAAAGGAAACAGAAATCATATGTACTGGAAATATCTGCTGCAGGCATATATGTAACGTATGTCAGTCTATTGTTGTTGGTCCTAAATATCTTGCATTTATTGGGTCCAGAGCTCAAGTCTAGCAATGTTGTTGTTGTGGTCTTCAGTCCTGAGACTGGTTTGATGCAGCTCTCCATGCTACTCTATCCTGCGCAAGCTTCTTCATCTCCCAGTACCTACTGCAACCTACATCCTTCTGAATCTGCTTAGTGTATTGATCTCTTGGTCTCCCTCTACGATTTTTACCCTCCACGCTGCCCTCCAATGCTAAATTTGTGATCCCTTGATGCCTCAAAACATGTCCTACCAACCGATCCCTTCTTCTTGTCAAGTTGCGCCACAAACTTCTCTTCTCCCCAATCCTATTCAATACCTCCTCATTAGTTACGTGATCTACCCACCTTATCTTCAGCATTCTTCTGTAGCACCACATTTCGAAAGCTTCTATTCTCTTCTTGTCCAAACTATTTATCGTCCATGTTTCACTTCCATACATGGCTACACTCCATACGAATACTTTCAGAAATGACTTCCTGACACTTAAATCAATACTGGATGTTAACAAATTTCTCTTCTTCAGAAACGCTTTCCTTGCCATTGCCAGCCTACATTTTATATCCTCTCTACTTCGACCATCATCAGTTATTTTGCTCCCCAAATAGCAAAACTCCTTTACTACTTTAAGTGCCTCATTTCCTAATCTACATCCCTCAGCATCACCCGACTTAATTAGACTACATTCCATTATCCTTGTTTTGCTTTTGTTGATGTTCATCTTATATCCTCCTTTCAAGACACTGTCCATTCCATTCAACTGCTCTTCCAAGTCCTTTGCTGTCTCTGACAGAATTACAATGTCATCGGCGAACCTCAAAGTTTTTATTTCTTCTCCATGAATTTTAATACCTACTCCTAATTTTTCTTTTGTTTCCTTTACTGCTTGCTCAATATACAGATTGAACAACATCGGGGAGAGGCTACAACCCTGTCTTACTCCCCTTCCCAACCACTGCTTCCCTTTCATGTCCCTCGACTCTTATAACTGCCATCTGGTTTCTGTACAAATTGTAAATAGCCTTTCGCTCCCTGTATTTTACCCCTGCCACCTTTAGAATTAGAAAGAGAGTATTCCAGTCAACATTGTCAAAAGCTTTCTCTAAGTCTACAAATGCTAGAAACGTAGGTTTGCCTTTCCTTAATCTTTCTTCTAAGATAAGTCGTAAGGTCAGTATTGCCTCACGTGTTCCAGTGTTTCTACGGAATCCAAACTGATCTTCCCCGAGGTTGGCTTCTACTAGTTTTTCCATTCGTCTGTAAAGAATTCGTGTTAGTATTTTGCAGCTGTGACTTATTAAGCTGATAGTTTGGTAATTTTCACATCTGTCAACACCTGCTTTCTTTGGGATTGGAATTATTATATTCTTCTTGAAGTCTGAGGGTATTTCGCCTGTTTCATACATCTTGCTCACCAGATGGTAGAGTTTTGTCAGGACTGGCTCTCCCACGGCCGTCAGTAGTTCCAATGGAATATTGTCTACTCCGGGGACCTTGTTTCGACTCAGGTCTTTCAGTGCTCTGTCAAACTCTTCACGCAGTATCATATCTCCCATTTCATCTTCATCTACATCCTCTTCCATTTCCATAATATTGTCCTCAAGTACATCGCCCTTGTATAGACCCCTCTATATACTCCTTCCACCTTTCTGCTTTCCCTTCTTTGCTTAGAACTGGGTTTCCATCTGAGCTCTTGATATTCATACCAATCGTTCTCTTATCTCCAAAGGTCTCTTTAATTTTCCTGTAGGCGGTATCTATCTTACCCCTAGTGAGATAGGCCTCTACATCCTTACATTTGCCCTCTAGCCATCCCTGCTTAGCCATTTTGCACTTCCTGTCGATCTCATTTTTGAGACGTTTGTATTCCTTTTTGCCTGTTTCACTTACTGCATTTTTATATTTTCTCCTTTCATCAATTAAATTCAGTATTTCTTCTGTTACCCAAGGATTTCTACTAGCCCTCGTCTTTTTACCTACTTGATCCTCTGCTGCCTTCACTACTTCATCCCTCAAAGCTACCCATTCTTCTTCTACTGTATTTCTTTCCCCCATTCCTGTCAATTGCTCCCTTATGCTCTCCCTGAATCTCTGTACAACCTCTGGTTCTTTTAGTTTATCCAGGTCCCATCTCCTTAAATTTCCACCTTTTTGCAGTTTCTTCAGTTTTAATCTACAGGTCATAACCAATAGATTGTGGTCAGAGTCCACATCTGCCCCTGGAAATGTCTTACAATTTAAAACCTGGTTCCTAGCAATATTCCCACTTAATTGCTGGCTAGTGGATAAAAGATACCAAAACTCATAAATGTGCCAGATAGGTGGTGGCTTGTGTGGACAGCATGTCACCTCATCAGCACAGCTAGGCTCACATTGGTGGACAGTCCATGTGGTTGACACCTTCGACATCATCAGCTCAACAAGAAATATAAATCAATGTTAGATCAACTTGATATGTCTGACATAAATCATAAACCCCATTGAGAACACCTCAGTTACAATCTGTCAGCACCACAAGCATATTACAGTTAACCATAGATTAACGGTTCGAAATTAATCCATGGCATGAGCAATGACATTCAGTGATGTGCTAGTTTTCTTCGTCTATGTTTATCTGCTATGTTTGTTACCAGCAATTAGTGTCCCACTACTTTTAAAAGTGTCTCTCAAGACTTATTCCACAGCTCTGTGTCCTGTAGTACTGTTGTCATAAAGGCTGATCACATGATTGCATCTCACCTCATCTTCTCCTTCATCTTCCCCTTCTGGTTCTTTCTTCCATGAGCAGTGAATCTGTTGTCAATTCATTTGTAAATAACCCCAGACACATCCATGCGATACTTACTGTGATGCAGAATTCTCATCAAGATATAAATCGGGCAGGCTCAAAGCCTGAATAATATTGTAAACCCCATGAAGAAATTGGAAACTTTTTTGCCACAGATGATTTTGTCAAACTCCAATTCACAGCATCAACATTTGCACTGGATCCTACACAAGCATTTTAATAACGGGACTGTAAAGTCTGTCATTTTGCAGTCTTTTCCTTTTTAGTTAACTCATCCAAACGATAAAAAAAGGAAACATACAGCATTGAACTCTGTATCTTCAGATTATCAATCCACTCTTCTATCATAAATAGGCAGAATAATAATCTCCTTGAACACATGAGACCATACGTTTATGAAAGGTAATTTTGTGGCTTTAATCTTCATCTCAAAATGTGCAAAGTTATCATTTCAAGTTGCATAAGACTTAAGGTATGTGATCTTAAGAGAGAGAGAGAGAGAGGTGGGGGGGGGGGGGGGGGGGGGGGGTGGGGGGGGGGGGGGGGGGGGGGAGGAGGTTGGTAAAATTGCTGCCTCTTTCTTAGTTAAGCCTGAATGGCCCTTATTAGCACGGTCTTGAAACTTTTACAGCCTTTGGGTCTCATATTTGTTGGAACCAAGTGCTGTTTCTGCTATTTGAACATTCAATCTGCTCTCTCTCTCTCTCTCTCTCTCTCTCTCTCTGTCTGTGTGAGTGTGTGTGTGTGTGTGTGTGTGTGTGTGTGTGTGTGTGTGTGTGTGTGGCATCACGCCCTGGCCTGATTTTTTTGGTTTTTAGGGCCAGTGTCTCCTTCACAGCAGGAATTTAAAACACAATTATACACATAAATTCTTATACTGGTAACACTGTGACATTTCCCACCTCATCAGTGCATTAACTTCTCCTCAAATCAGCAAAAAATCAGTATAAATAAGATTAGTATCTGACATTCCACTGACTATGATGTCTTGGGAAGAGGAACATGACTTGGGTTGGAGAAGGATGGCGAGGGAAGTCAGCAATATGGGCTATTTTTTTTTTTTTAACCATCCTGTAACTTGCATTAAACAATGCATGGGCACTACCACAAATCTAAATCTGGATGACCACCTTACTCATACCAAATGTGAGCCCAGTGTCTTAATCACTGAGCCTCCTCATTCTCTCTCTCTCTCTCTCTCTCCTGCCCCCCCCCCCCTTTCTCCCTTTTTTAAAAAGGAAAATTCTGAGGTCAACATATGGTTGACGACATATGGAAGTTTGGGTCTGGCCGTGAGTCATGCATAGATAGCTAAATGGTAAGGCGACCGCTTCCGATATGCAGGAAATACGGGTTCGAGTCCCGGTCTGGCACAAGTTTTTATTGTCGTCACTCCATTCTACAGCTGATTCCAGTCATTATTCACAATTGCGAATTCATCTGATTTGTTTAGTAATGGCTGTGGTTGCCGCAGTGCATAGTCATCAGAATAACACTGGCACTGCAATATCGTAATTTTGGTGTCTGTTAATGTAGCAATATAATGTTCAGTTTATTGTTTTCCTCTATCAAAATGAAAATCTCATTTGAATAAACTGTAAAATTACAAGGACTTTTAACAGCTGGCCAGTACCTTCAAGAACGAGAATCGAAGTATTGCTGAGAAGATACATGTGACAGTAAAACTATCCTAGCTTTCAGAACTGTTAAATCCATCCTCAGGAAGGAAAGAGTCTGACAGACTTGGCGCTTGTTTCTAATGTTACCCAAACTATCCTTGTACCTCCCCCATAGGAGGAACTAACATTCCAAAAGCTATGATGGTTTCTTCTACTTTTATGTATGTCTAAATATGTCTAGCAGCTATGGAATTTTGCCTCTTCAAGGTAAGAAATGCCCAGATACTATGTTTCCTTGTAATTATAAAGTTTATAGATTTTTATATTTGTGCTATAATCACCATCTGAAAAATTAGTAATACAACTGGTTTCCTCTGTAACAGAAAACTAGGAATCCCAAACATCACAGACAGTACAACTCAAGGCATCACCAAACAGAACAAGAACCTCAAGCACTTGTTGCTGTCAATAATATTGGTATAATTAGCATTCCAGTGAGGACTGGAAAGGCCACGATGTATGAACAGTTAAAAATGATCTATATTACTAAACATCTAATTCACTTCATGCTTCAGAGTCCACGGTCCCAGTTGAACATTTTCTACTTATCATCTTCCAGGGCCAACAAATTTGGTTTTCAATATCTCATATAACTGGCTGGGGTACCAGCTTCACTAAGGGAGTTGATATGAGATTGTGTGGTAGTTGGAATAAAAGAATGAACTGTAAAGTATAAGAGGTAAAAAAATGATTGAAAACATATTCTGTTTACAATATTTGTTTATAAACATTTTCATTTTGTTATCCGCAGTATATACGTACAAATTTTTTGAATTTTCTTTTCAACACAAAGCTACGTATAGTTGACTGTGAGAGAAACAGGAGTCTTTGAGGTTGATGCCACAATATTTTCAAGTCTGTCCTTGTGCTTCGTTCATTGTCAAATGGTAGGCTAATTTGATTGGAAATTGCAGTCTTTTAAATTGGAGTGGCAGCTCAGTAGAGATCAGTGGTTATCTGGGGATAAATAGTATGTGTCCTTTGCACTTTCCAGTTGCAAGCTTGGCTTCGATGATGTTATTCGATAGCTGCTTGACAATCATCCTTGTTCCATCACACAGTTTTGGTGAGTTGAGGTTTCTGAGTAGTATGATCAGAGATCTAATTTTAAGTAGAAGCCAGTGTAATGGCATTCCTGGTACTTGCAAAGAGTTTAGAAATTCTGTAGGGAAGTTTACAGTTTCTTCAATTTTTAGCATTGTATCGATCAATTTGGATATTCTCTCTTCATCAGGAATTTTCTTTTGAATATTGAAGTTGATATCATCAACAAAGTTACTTTTAGTTGCCAAATACAGATGTCCAAGATGAAAAGCAGCCAAACAACGAGGAGAATGTAATTTAGATTTCAAGAGCGTGAATGTGAGCTCACAGGCCAGTGTCCACTGAAAAGAAACATTCTTGTGGAGGGAATCGGCCAACGCAGTCACACCAAGAGTAAATTTGTGATAGTAAGTAATATTACCTAAAAATTCTTAGATTTCTTTGACATTTGTAACGTGTGCCACAGCTGTGGCAGCAGTCACAAGGTGATGTAAATGCTTAAAACCATCTTGAGAAATCTCAAACCCCAGATACACAATGGATGGTCGAAAAAGTGTGCATTTCAACCCTGCAGTATTTAAGACCATGAACAAGGTGTGTAAGTTATGTAAATGCTCTTCTGTGGATGCACCCATCATGATAATGTCATCAAGACAGTTGATGCACCCCAGTATGAACATGTCAACTATTCCAAAATATACTGTAAAGTCACATGGGCACTAGCCACATGGAATGGGAGGCACTGATATTGGTAGAAGGTAAAGGATGTGTTAATCACAAGGAGCTGTTTAGAATCCTCATCCAGCGGAACATGTAAATGGGCTTCAAATAAATCAGTTTTGGCGAAAAAATGTCCCTGGCGAGCTTAGCAAGTAACTCATTCAGAGGGGGCAAAGGGAAGGTGTCAATGATAGATTGAGCATTAACTGAAACTTTAAAGTTTCACAGAAGCGAAGCTGACCAGTTGGTTTTTTAACAATCACAAAGATCTGGGGGTAGAGGCAGTGGGGGGGAGGGAGGGCAGGGGCAGTTACACCACTTACTCGATGTATTAGGCTTTATGAGCACCGACAACATCAACCTATCCCGTTATGATTTCACTTAATCATGCAAAGCCACCGGAATAGGGCATGCACAGAAAAAGTGCGGCCATGCCATAGGTTTCAGGCTAATGTGGGCCGCAATATTAGTGCCACAATCTAACCCACCCAAGAAAAGAAACGAGAACTCAGAGCAAATAGAATCCAACTGCTCTTAAGGGACCTAGTTGGAAACTATGTGCACCGTTTCCGAAATGGATAAACCAAAGCATCCAGACCAAACAAATTTGCAGTACCAGAATTGTCCACTACTAAAAAGTCAAGGAAGGAACCACAGATTTATAGATGGTGGGAGACGTAAATTGCCACTAAACTGGTATATGCTGCTTGTTGCAACTCACTAAACATCAAGTAACCGGAGACAATGCCAAAGATCCCAAATCCACCTAAGTTTGCGAGTTCAGTAAAGTCGCGCCTGCACTCATGTCCACCTGTAGGCTGAGCACTTTGTCCATCACTAGCATCTCAATAAACAGTTTATTATGATACGTAAGCACTGGAGATACACAATTAACATCCATGTCCATATCTGCAGGAGGGGGCTGGGAATGACACATGGATGCTTTACGTCCTTTTTTTCTACAGTTGTTGCAAGTCGCTCAGTGCTTAGGGCATGCAGCCAGATTGCTCGAAATAGTATGGTCAAGATGTGAGTGCAGAGCACTGCTGTTGCTGTGGTTGTCACAGCTACTACTTTGAATGTTGCAGTCCAGTATGGCATGGAATCCATTTTTGTATGGCTGCCACATCATCCTCCCACTGAGAAATGACCAACGCCTGATGACCGTGCTGATGTTGCACCAAGCTTCAATCTGATCACCAGCAGTTTGAGATGCCTCAAAAGACTGAGCAATATTTAATGCTTCAGCCAAAGATGGATTCTTGCACTATAGCAGGCACTGATGCACCTCCTTGTCAGGAGCCAACTGAATGATTTCATCATGGACCATAGAATCAGCATAGGAATCAAGATGAGCATCAGTAACAATCCGACATTTCCAACTGTGACCATGGAGTTCAGATGTCTGGACCCAGTAGGAATGGTGGACTGTTTATGACATTAGAATCTACATAAGCTGCAATGACATGCATGCATTTATGGTGATAAGTGGACAACTTACATATTTCATTGAACAAAAGCAACGCAGGTTGCTGGAGTAGGGATGGCGAAACAACTGTTCGATGCAAGGCGAAATTTAAGAAAGGAAAAGACATTTCTTTTAAGATTTCCAGTCCTTGGCCAAATCAATGTAAGGGGGAAAAGGTGGCGGTACACAGACAGTGTGGAAACCTGTATATCAAAGTGACCGACAAGTTCATGATAGCAACCGTTAGAGCCTTCTGCTGCTTGAGGAGAGATCAAAGCACTGCCTTTTTGAATAGAAGAACTGAAGGAACAACCAAAGAGATTGAGCGCACATGAGTGAACACCACACTCATTGCCAATTGTGTCGTACTGTAAGGCACAAAAATGGCCACAATGAACCAAAGTTTTTTTCTTCTTCTACATACAAACAAACCATAGTTGAGAACATAGACACAAACATAGAAACAATGCAGATAATGATACAAGCAGTTCCTGTCAATAAGTAAGAACACAATACAAGGGCGAGTGCCTGCTGCATTGTGTTTATAAAGAGGCGGGCTCCGGTAGATGGCTTTGCGGGAGGCACAAGTACTGTGGCCCAACACAGGCGGCCTCTGGTGGCATACCCGCACAAATGCCATTGGCAAAATATTCAAACTGTAGCACACCAGTGCCCTGGTGCTGCAGTGCACATCCAAGTATTACGTACAGGGTATTAGCATCCTTGCTCGCTGGAGTGCTAGTCCCACTAAAAAAATTGAAACACTGAGAATGGGTCCCATATTGTGCATGGATAGCTGAAACAGTGAGAGTATTGTCCACAAAAGGTGAGGTTCCGCGTTAAAATCACATTCTGCCACATGGCTTATCACGCAAAAAATTTCGAAATGTCACACACTCTGCTACAGAGTGATAGTTTCATTCCTGGTTTCTATCACATTTATATGCTTGTCAGCTGCTTAAAGTCTCAGCTACATGGTAATAGGATTATCTTTACTCCTTCCATTAATTGTGAATGAAGATTTACACGTTGTGGAACACTATTTTTATTTTATGTTTTGCAAAGATGACAACATATATAAAGGTAACACAGCAGTAGTTCAAGGTCAGCCAGTTCTTTTTGCCATGTGCTGCAACACTACATTTGAAGAATCATACTTCAGCTGAGCAAAAGCAGTTTGAGAAATGCAGCAGGGGCAGCAACAGGAAAGTAACAGCAGAAGTAATGTACATGGAGAACATTGAGATCTGACCCTCATCCTCAGAGCACATCCCCCGGTCTGAGTATATCCTCCCTCAAGACAAGGGTCACTACGGTGTATGAGCCAGGTTCAAATTGCAAACATCTCAGCTTCTGACTTTAAACTTCCTACTCCAAAGAAGCACTGGAGTTTTACAACCTAACATTTGTTTAATGTTCTATCTTTTCCCCAAACAAGTTGGGTACCAGCTTATCCTTTCAACCATGTATTTTTGTTAGTAACACAAGACAGAAACCCAATTAAAACATGCATAACCTACATTCTATTCCTACTTACAATAAGAGACACTTACTTAAGTACTTCTTGAAGAATGCATCCAGCTTTTTCAGAACCAGAAAATGAAAGTCCCATTGGTAGGAATGTGCCTTCATCTGATTCCATCACATAATCTAAGTTTCTAGTCTCATTTTTGTGGGCTTTAACATAAGCTTGTGCTCCTATCAGTCCCTCTTCTTCAGCAGTCCACAATA
Organism: Schistocerca serialis cubense; assembly: GCF_023864345.2. NCBI lineage: Eukaryota > Metazoa > Arthropoda > Insecta > Orthoptera > Acrididae > Schistocerca > Schistocerca serialis. The sequence goes on from NC_064638.1 coordinate 1,131,837,853, forward strand.
TACACCTGGAGAAAATTCTTAACTAAAGTCATAGTAGTTATACACAGTAATACATTTTATGTAAGCCAAGTTTACTAAGCAAATCAATGTGCAAAAACAATAGCATCTATAATTTTTCCCATGTTAATTGAATTAACTTCACCGGCATGAAATGAATAGAGTTAATGTAGACAAAATCAACTAAGATGCAACAACAACAGCTAAGTCCAGCTACTTTTGCACCTTGTATAATTGCTTATCTTGAACAAATGTATCAACCTTCTGATAAATTTTGCACATTTCCACTCAATAATTCATACAGAATAATTTTCTCAGGTAACTCATCACTTAGAAAAAAAAAGTACTGATTGCACAAAAGCAAGCAATAAGAATAATATGTGGTGTTCACCCAAGAACGTCATGTAGGTATCTCTCTTAAAGGAGCTAGGTATTTTAGTTGTGCTAATAAAATTCGTGTTTTCTGAGAAATTCGTAATAAATAATCTGTCACAATTTGAGAAGGACATTGATGTACATACCTACAATGCCAGAGGGGAAAATTACCTTTATTACCCATTGTTAAAGCTGCCAGTGGCTCAAAGAGGAGTTCAATATGCAGAAATAAAAATTTTGATCATTTGCCCAATAATATAAAATGTCTGACAGGCAGCAAAGCAAGTTTTAAATCTAATTTAAAATCATTTCTCCTGGACATCTTCTATACCAATGACAAATTTCTACTTAAAAAATTAGCAGCCAGTGAAAACCGGCACACAGAGAACTAATTTTTCAGTTTAGTTGCATGAACAGGAATAAAATGGTAATGTGTTCATTAATGTTAACACTAATAATGTGTACATATCCTGTAAACTGACTGATTCCACATAATTTCAACGAAAGAGTCATTCGACAATCAATGGTGCATGTAACTGACATGAAATGATAGCAAAGTAATCCTCAGAAATGTTGAACTCCAATGTAATGAATGTATTGTGACTAAAGAATATTTGTGCCAGACCAGGACATAAACCTGGATTTCCTGCTTTTTTACATGCAGTTTACAGAATATTATGCTCAAATGAATGAACAAATGAATGAACGAACTGACAACATGATAGTTCAGTTGTACAACCTATAACAAATGAAGTGACAAATGAGATATGCTGGGAAAACAAGTCACTTAGTCAAGAAAACAATACCATTCATCATTCTTAAACCTACAACAGAAATCAGGGTGTGGCCAAAAACGAGACATACTGCATCTAAAAGCAATTAAAGCAGAGTAAAATACGGATGAAAGAGGCAGCTGACAAAGGAGGTAGAGTCAAGAGTCCCACGCACCCAGTATGCAGCAAGAGATGCCCAACTGTAACTACCCCACCATTTCCACAGAACAAATGAAGAATCAGTTCAATTGTCTGTGAAACAGTAGAGGTAAATAATTCAGAAGTTCATGCTTGGCATTGAGGGCTAGGAGAAGGTGGCATTCCATCAGAACACAGGCTACTGTCGGTAAGGCTCCATGATCACAATGTCACGGTGGATCTTTACATAAAATAAAACTATGATTTACTGTGGTATGACTGATGCAGAGGCAACATAGGATAGTGGATTCCTTCCATGAAGAACAGGAGGAGAGCCACGCAGCAGTAGTCTCCTTGATAGTGTAGTGGTCACTAGAGGGGTCAGTAAGCTACCACATGTTGTTCCATCTGCAAGTGAGCACAGGCCTTATTTGCATCCACAAATCGATGCTTGGGATCATCAAAGTAAATGTGGGGGGAATAATCGCTTCTCTTGCCAAACGATTAGCCAGTTCATTTCCTGGGATACTCACATTACCTGGGACCTAGAGTTACCTTTAACTGAGCAGACAATATGACTAGGCTCAGAGAGAAGGTCATGAATAGCAGTTATCTCAGGGTGATATGAGTCACAGTGATCATTGATCTGGAGACTCCTCATTGAGTCATCTTAAATTATAACTCTGCCAAGGAAGGCTTGTTTAATAAACTGTAGTGCAGCTCTGATGTAAGAACACTACATGTTTCCAACAACAAATTTTGTTCCTGACTAGCGGGAAGTGTAAAACCATATCCTGTACTATTCATGGTTTTAGAGTTGTCACTGTAAACGACAGTAGCACCTATTCTTGGACAACTGAAAGGAGTAGATGCTGGAAAGTCGGGGGGGGGGGGGGGGGGGGACAAACATTAGGACCATGGATCATATCAGTCCTAATTAAAGGCTGGTAATCACAACAGAGGGTGGCCACAGCAGCTTGATGCCCTTCATATGCAAAAAGTATGTGAAAAGTTGCATGATGAGATTGAATGGTGACTGCCAAGTGAGCAAGAGTCGATACAGTCAGAGTTGAAGAGGGAAGTTTCCCACTTCAGCATGGAGACTGTCTATGAGAATAGTCCAGAAGGCTCCAGTGACCAGTCAAACACCATGATGATCACCTGAGCTTAGCAATTTCGAAGCTGAAGGTGTTGCCAAATCACAAACCTGGCAACCATAGGCCAGTCAGGATGAGACTAGAAATATGGAGAAGAGTAACATGATCAGTTTCACAAGGGGTGTCAGCAAGGAAGCAAAGAGCACTATGCTTCAACATGCAGTCAGTCTTTAGTTGACAAATACAGGCAACCTAGTCAGCTTTTTACTAGAGAGGAGGCCCAAAAAATGGGACTGCACAACAACGTCCAAGCAATGCAAACTCAAGTAGAGTTCTGGGTCAGGATGGAGCAAGGTACAATGGCAGACATGCATGATCAACATTTTTATTGGAGAAAATTGAAACCATAGGAAAGGGCCCAAGTTGAAGCCCTTCAGATGATGCTTGGAGCTGGCATTCAATGGACATCCTTAGCCCATTGATGGCGATATGGTCCTATGGAGAGCTGAGTGAAGAAGCAACCCTAACCTGGTACAACCAGTGGGATAAAAAGTGATGAATAAAAATCAGCAGGGAGCCATGAAAGCCCCAGTCATGGATGGTAAGTAAAATGTGAGGGTGCCAGGCAGTATCGAATGCCTTATGTAGGTCAAGAAAGACTGATAGGTGTTGGCATTTAGGAAGTCTGTCTGTTTTTCCATTTTCAACCTAACCATAGGGTTGATTGTGGATCATCCCTCCCAGAAACCACAATGATAGGGGGACAAAACACCCTGTGATTCAAAAACCCAGCATAACCTGTTGTCAATGATCCTTTCAAGCAGTTTGCAGAGCATGTTGGTGAGGTTAATCGGTCAATCGCTGACAACAGATGTTGTGTTTTTACATGGCTGGATTGGGACAATGATATTATCTCACTTTTGTGAAGGGAATGCAGCTTCGAGCCAAATACTGATGACTCAGGGTAGATCTAGCCTTCGAGTAACATTCAGATGTTTGATCATCTGACTGGACAGAATCAGTGCCTGGGGCCGCATTGTAAAATGAGGCAAGAGCCTAAAGCAGTTCGCAGTAAGTGAAAGGTTCATTATACATTGCCCAATCACATTGCCCTTGTCAGAAGCCTCAATAACCAACTTTTGCACTGCAGACCACTGCAAGATGTGCAAGAAGAGAGTCAATCATGTTCTGAAAGGTCTCGACAGGGTTGTGCAGCCATGCCAACTCCAGTGCCACGGCCAGCTGCACTAGGTTTCTTGATTGAGGATCCATGGTGAAAAGACCTGGTCAAGGTGGTCCCACATATTCTCGACTGGATTTGGTGGCCAGTGGAGTAGGGTAAACTCATCCTGGTGCCCCTCAAACTACGCACGTACATTGGGAGGTGGGTGGCATGTTGCACTGTCCTGTTGGTATGTACCGTCATTCCAGGAGAAAATGAACTGCACATGTCGGCGGACATGGTCCCCCAGGATACATGCATACCTGTGTTGATCCACTGTGCCTTCCAGAATGATGAAAACACCCAGAGAATGCCACGAAAACATTCCCCAGACCATAACATTCCATGCTCTGGCCTGTACCCATTGCTTTCAGGCATTTTACATAGTAAACACCAATGGCCACCTGTCTGGTGGAGCATAAAATGTGATTCATTTGAAAAGGCCACCTGTCGCCGCTCAGTGGACATCCAGATGCAGTGTTAGAGTGCAACTCCAGCCTTCATTTTCAATGAACAACAGTCAGATTGGGTGCATGAACCAGATGTCTAGTGCAGTGTCCTTATGCAACAACATTCACTAAATGGTCGCTGAGGAGACACAGTTGGCAGGCCCTTGGTTCATGTGGGCAGTCCGTTGCTCAACAGTTGCACGCCCGTTCACCCGTACACGTCTCCGCAGCTGACATTCACCCCTTCAACTATCATTTGTGGTGCACCACAGTTGCTTCGGCATCAGTTTTGGATAGTGCCATTTTGCCATGCACAGTATACTTTAACCACGGCAGCACATAAACAGTTTGCAAACTTAGCTGTAGAAATTCTTCCAATCTATATGTGGCATACAGCAAAACAGTGCTTAACAGTATTTGTTAAAAACAGTCTTGGTTGCAATTTTAGTTTTCTATTTTACAATGACACATTTCGCCTTATTTAGGCATCTTCAGGTTATCTTTTCAAGATGGATGCGAGAGACACCAAGATCTGCCTATAGCAGAATTCTGTTACTCATTCCTGTGAACGCAAACGTGTTATGCAGATCTTGGTGTCTCTTGCGTCCATCTTGAAAAGATAACCTGAAGATGCCTAAATAAGCCGAAATGCGTCGTTGAAAAATTAATAACACTTCTGCCCTCAGCCCAAAGGTCAATGATAATGTCGTTTTGAATTTCACATAAATCAAACATTGCGACAATGACTGCACTGTTTTCCACATCTCCCCCCCCACCCCCCCACCCCAAACGTGCTTTATAATCTTCCAATGCTAGTGTTGCCACTTTCCATCTTTGAGTAGTTAGTGCACGTTGATGCCGAACGTAGGTGGTGGTCACTTTAGTGCGAGTGGACATTGTCTAATTCAGCTTAGCAGGGGGTGAAACATAGACGGTTGTCTTCAACTTGTCTTTGAGCTGTAAGGTGTTCAAGTAAGAACTGATACATCAGTACAAAAGATCAGCCTGAAGGACAAGACCCAGAACAGTTGTTGATCTTTGGAGGCCCAGAAGACTACAGACGTGGCCCCCACTGGGGAGGAAGAGGCATAACTTCCTGAAGAGGGGACTAAAGCATTCCCAGCACTCATTCCTACCATGCTTAATAGGATAGCAGACCTTAGCAAGAAATCGTTTAAAAGTATAGAGGGCAGCATGTGCAGGATACTGCTTAAGACATTGCAGGATCCTACAATGATCCTAAATAGCTGTTGCAATGTCTTCCATCCGTCAGGGTACTACCCAGTCACAGAGTGCGTTTGAAGAAAGAGGAAAAGCAGTTCCAGCAGTGCGGGTGATTGCACTGGTGACATTGTACACAATCTCGTTGATGCTATCTCACAGACCAAGACTGAAAGTTACAGCAGATGTACATAACTGGCAATTGGCTCTTGGATGAGCCCATTGTGGCGGTGACAGGAAAGTGATAGGATGACCGAGAAGTGTTCACTATGACAAACATCATCATGAAGCAACCAAGGTAGCAAAGTCGCAACATCCACAAAAGAAATTATCACTCACGTGGTGATAAAACCTACCAGTAACAAATCTAGCAGCCCGCCTCTGAATTGCTTCTATGTCCTCCCTCAATCCGACCTGATAGGGATCCCAGATGCTCGAGCAGTACTCAAGAATAGGCCGTATTAGTGTTTTACAAGAGGTCTCCTTTACAGATGAACCACATCTTCCCAAAATTCTACCAATGAACCGAAGACGACTATCCGCCTTCCCCACAACTGCCATTACATGCTTGTCCCACTTCATATCGCTCTGCAATGTTACGCCCAAATATTTAATCGACGTGACTGTGTCAAGAGCTACACTACTAATGTAGTATTCAAACATTACAGGATTCTTTTTCCTATACATCTGCATTAATTTACATTTATCTATATTTAGAGTTAGCTGCCATTCTTTGCACCAATCACAAATCCTGTCCAAGTCATCTTGTATCCTCCTACAGTCACTCAACGATGACACCTTCCCGTACACCACAGCATCATCAGCAAACAGCCGCACATTGCTATCCACCCTATCCAAAAGATCATTTATGTGGATAGAAAACAATAGCGGACCTACCACACTTCCCTGGGGCACTCCAGATGATACCCTCACCTCCGATGAACACTCACCATCGAGGACAACGTACTGGGTTCTATTACTTAAGAAGTCTTCGAGCCACTCACATACTTGGGAACCAATCCCATATGCTCATACCGTAGGAGTCAGCTGTGGGACACTGAGTCAAACGCTTTCCGGAAGTCAAGGAATATGGCATCCATCTGATACCCTTCATCCATGGTTCGCAAGATATCATGCGAAAATAGGGCAAGTTGCGTTTCGCAGGAGCGATGCTTTCTAAAGCCGTGTTGATGCATGGACAGCAACTTCTCTGTCTCAAGGAAATTCATTATATTCGAACTGAGAATATGTTCGAGAATCCTGCAACAAGCCAATGTTAAGGGCATTGGTCTGTAATTTTGAGGATCCATCCTTCTACCCTTCTTATATACAGGCATCACCTGCGCTTTTTTCCAGTCACTTGGGACTTTACGTTGGGCAAGAGATTCACGATAAGTGCAAGCTAAATAAAGGAGCCAATGCAGTAGAGTACTCTCTGTAAAACCGAATTGGAATCTCAAGGGAAATAAGGGGCCCTTCCTAGAGACAGACAATTATTACAAATGGTGATGGGTGACGTAGTTTGCAGTCACCCTGCAAATCCCTCCAGTTGCCCTACAGGGGCCAATATGATTCCAACCTGCTCGGTAATCACAAAACATTGGGGAATGGTTATCACTGATGTGAGTTTCTTGAAGGGCAATATAGACTGCAGAATAAGACAAATTAGCTGTTGCAGTTGCGGTAAGTTACAGTAGTATCAATTACAGTTCCATTGGATCATCACTTTGAGGGTGTCCTGGTTTGGGGTAAAGGAGGCAGGAGGGCCGCTCACATCCTACAACTACTGTCTGTCACCAGTTCAAGTGCGACAACATCAACAAGCGTTATCTCAGCATCCAAGGCAAGGGGGGGAGGATGAGGGGTATCGGCAACTTCGGAGTCACCACAATAGCCTTGTTGTTGTTCTTCTTCTATTTTTTGCTACTTATGGTGGCCCAGATTCCTGCAAGTGCTTACCTACTTTAAGTCTGGAGGGCAGATGAAGAGAGGGCAGAGGATTCTGATCTGTGAGTTTTTAGGGAGAGGGGTCCTGAGAGGGAGCCCTGTCATAAGTAGATGCAGAAGAGGTAGAGTGTGGGAGAAAATGATGCGGCAACCACTAGAGTGGAGGACAGTTTCATATCTGGTTCGGAAAAAATTGAGGTTGGTGGGGAGGATGGGGTGTGGGAGGGAGTGAAAGCAATGACTTTTGCAGAATTGTTCATCAAGTTGACGGATACAGGCATTCACTTTTTTTTCCTTTTTTTGCCTCAGTACATTATTCTTATATTGACACACAAACATGATGTTCATAAGGACAACCTTCGTGGAGTGGTCATCTGTATTTTCCACATTTTGGATTTGCTGTGGAGCGGGATGACATATGACCAAAGGGTAAACATTGGAGACATCTAAACACCTCATGGGTGGGGACATTAAGTTTCATGTACACCGCAACTTAAGCTTTTTCTGGAAGCACATTTCCTTCAAAGGCTAAGATGAATGCACCTATATATGTTCAATTATCCTTGGGACCTTTCTGTAAGTTTCAGACAAAACGCACACTCACCATTTGAGATTAGCTTCCAGCTGCTTGTCTGTCTGGACTGCAAGGTCTCTGTCAAAGACAACGCATTGTACCAATTCAGATTCTATATAGGGCAAGTCACTGGTAGATCACCCATCATTCATACGTGTCAAGAGCTTGAGATTGTGTAGCGGAGGAGGCCTTAATCAATAGTGCTCCATCATGCATTTTTCCCAATCAGTCAACTTCTTCAAATTTATCTTCTACGTGTAACACAGAAAATAATGGCTTTGTCACCATAGAAGTATCTCTATCTGATTTAGTACACACCAGATACTAGTAAACTGTTAATTCCCAGTCATCTGGCTTGTTCCTCTTCCCATGGGATAGCCATGGTAGGGAAATCAGTAAGACTAACTTTCCACAATGAAATATGCAGATCTGTCTGCTGAAATGGCCAAATGAGAATGGCCATTGTGTTGGTCCTGTTTGATATGATTCGTGTGCAAAATGTCTGGCCTGATACCACACAATCTGATCAAGAATCTCTCATGCCACAGGATACATCATCTGGCATGATGGTTACTGCCGGGAGTTTCGATGCCCCAGTATGACCGGCATCTTTTCCTTGGCATGCATGGGGTGCTAGCAGAAGTGTGATCTCTGTGCCATCAGGAGGCTCTACCACAAGGGTCCATAACGACCTCACCACTTTGGATTGGCTACTGTGTTTGCTTTTAATTGCATATATGAGTCTATAGAGTTATTGTGCATAGAGGGTCATCAACACTGTAGGCACTACATGCTCTTTTAGGCATTCTTCCCAGTCAATAAATACTACAGAAAATAATTTGAAAATGCTTGTCAAACCCAGGATAGGGGCAAACTTGCTTTGACCAAAAAGTGATGTGAGGGAAGCGAATGGGGATGCCAATGAAAGAAAGCAAAACTGAGGACATAGCAACATCAACATCATACTTGAAAAAACAAGAAGTAAAGCTAGTTTGGGATAGGAGATTACAGCACAAGAAAGAAAGTAGGTGCTGCAATAACTACAGGGTATGTGCTTGCCATGCACTTACAAAAGAGTCTTTAGCAACTTCAGGGGCACCATATAATGAAATGCAAATATTTCACATATTGTTAGCGTCAGAAGCAATCTGTGTAATAAGAAATGTTGCATCCGCTTAGTGAGAAATGAAATTTAGGGACGTCAAGCAAAATTAAAACATGGAGAAGTATCCTGATAAGTATGATGTAAGGTTATGCTTTGTAGGAGAGCGATTTGGCCACCTGGAGGTGATGTAAGGGGAAGTGAAATTGTTGTACAACTGAATGCTAGCAGGCCCAGGGCTCAGGATTTAGCGCATGCCACAGTAGGCCCGGCTAGGTGACCGGTATGGGCAAGTCCAGGTACAAAGAAGAGCAGCGTCGTCAGAAACAGGTAATTTCTTGATGCAATAATTTACCAACAGCCGTACGTATTGTAGAAATTTATTTTATGATATAGGTGAATCCCAAGGCTGGGAATGTGGACAGCTGTTGCTCGCTTGGCCTTTCTGCAGAAGTTGCACCAAAACTGGCAGTGTGTCAGACAAGCTGAGAGATAACTTTTTCAGCTCTCTGAGAATCTATAATAATTTAATCAAGTATTAAATCAAATCTGAATATATTTGTATTAGCTATGGGGCATGAAAGCAGATGTACGCGGCTCAAGCCTACGACTACCTTGAGCCATCCTTTTAAAACAGACCCTTGAGTAGCCCATGTACCTTAAGTACAAGTAACCATTGGTAAAGATGCCACTGGTTAGCCTGTATGGGATGCTGATTGAAAGAGCAACTACACAAGCTTTAACTGTTAGGTACGCCACAATAATCAAGTCATCCCATTCTCGATTGGTGGTACCGGCATAATCCCAGCTACAATTTTGAACACAGTTGCATAAGATAGTCCACCAAATGTCTTCTATTAATGCGTGAAAAAAATTTTATTCCGATATGACAATTACTTGAGTGTAACAACAAACATTTTCTTGATGAAATGACTGAATTTTCAGTTCTGAAAATCCCTTTAATTACCTGTTATATCTTACATTTAAATTCATCAATAATACCTCTTGCATACCTGATTGTCCTCCTTGGTCTCAGACCAAGCTTCTTCAGTATAACAAGAGTATTCCATGAGATGAAGGCTCCACCTCCATCATCCATGGCGCCCTGTCCTACATCCCAACTATCAAGGTGACCAGAGACGACAACTACTTTCTCCGGCTCTGAACTGCCAACTATTTCTGCAATTGTGTTTCGTGATGTAGCTGGCTTAAGAGTGTGTGCTTCCATCTTGAGATGTATCACCAATTTATCACCTAAAAGTAAAACATTATATAGAGAGACATCACTGTAACTTCTGGCAAGTAAACTATAGAAAGACAATATAATTGGATAGATAAAAAATTACTCACCAAGTGGAAGCAGAACACACACATAAAAGAAGGTTACAATTACGCAACCTTTAAAAGCCAGTGGCTCCTTCTTCAGGCAGAAGGATTGAAGGGGAAGGAAGAGGGGTGAAGGAAAAGGACTGGAGAGGTTTAGGAAAGGGGACAGATTTTGGAAAAGTCACTCAATACTGTGTGTCAGGGAAGACTTACCAGACTTCCTTACCCTTCAATCCTTCTGCCGGAAGAAGGAGCCATTGGCTCTGAAAGCTTGCCTAATTATAGCCTTCTTTTTTGTGTGTGTTCTGCCACCACTTGGCGAGTAGAATTTTTACCAATCCAATTATATTATTTTGTCACAAATTGATTGACTTTGTTGTTAAATTATAGAAAGTTATTCTAGTTACAATACCCAAAAGGAAAGAAAGGACATAAGATAAGTAAGCAGCCATTAAAGGTTTTTGTCTGAAATTCACACAAACAGAAAGGTAGAAATAACTGAGATATACTGGGTAATTGTTTCACAGATTTCTTGCCATGTCAAATTTGTTTACATACAAAGCAAGAAATCCTTGAAATGTTTATCCAAGAATGTCACCACAGAAAATCATCTTTTAAATATATCTGGTGTAGTCATAATATTGGAAGACCTTGCACCATATTTTTGTGTGCAGAAAGCATCTCATATTCTCCATTCTCATCTCAATCCCAAATTTTCCAAAATAAATTTCTTCATAAACAACACAGAGCGAATTCATCAATGAAGACATTTAAGACAGAATGCTATGAAATGATTACCTTCACAACAGTTCAGAGAGCAATAACATAAGTAACAAGTGACATGTATACTAATTCTTTATAGTACTATCATTTCTTGTAGAGAGACACCCGACTTCCCACTTCAATATGAAAGGAGAGGGATATCAGTATTTAGTTACAAGTTTGTAAATTTTATAAAAAAAGTCCTTTTGGGAAATAATTAGTTAATTGGAGACTGTTGTTGTTGTGGTGATCTTCAGTCTGAAGAATGGTTTGATGCTGCTCTCCACATTAGTCTATCCCGTGCAAATCTCTCCATGTATGCAACCTACATCCACTTGAACCTGCTTAGTACTGTAGAAGTTGTCAAGCCTTGCTTGATCTCCTGAATTTTTACCTCCTACCTTGCCTTTCATTACCTAATTAATTATCTCTTGACACCTCACAATGTGTTCCATTGAATTATACATTATTTGTAATGACAGGCAATGCACCAGATTTAAGAGATACACCCTGAGTTTCTACCTTGCTATTGCTGTATCCTGCTACTAGTGTGTGTGAAAGTGAGTGTGTGTGTGCCGAGTGTAGTGTCGCCCCTCGTGAGTACTTAAATCAACTGTAAACTATCTGCAAAAGCCGGCCACTAGAGGCCATCTTTGGAAGTGTGCACTTGGCACAGTCTCCACTGGGCCACCTACCACTGACTCACAACTACATACACGTGGAGCAGTGCTGACTCATACTCATTAACGAGTTTTAGAACAACTGACTATGCCTGTCTCTGGTTTCATTAATTATTTGGATGATACAGTTCTCACGGTCTCCTCTATGGGTGATCACTTGAAAAATATGTGCACATTGTCTTACAGTCCAAAGGCTTATGGTGTAACCTCATGAAAATTCAGTTTTTTTCAACCTTCTATTGTTTATTTGGGGGAGTTTGAGGGCTTGTGGGATGGAGTTTGCCCTCTGCCAGGCCTCGGCCCCCATCCATGAAGAAGCTTCAGGCCTTCCTAGAGAAGATAGCTTATTACCATAAATTCCTGCCAGGGGCAGTCATAGTTTATTATCTCAAGAAATTTCCATTTTTTTTTTTTTTTACAAATCAAATTTTCATCTTTTTTTGATCATGAACCTGTTTAACCCTCACACACCCTTGACTGACATAGCAGCACACCATCTACAACACTGGATGTCATTCTTGTTTCACTACAATTACAAAATTCATTTCTGACCTACATCAAAACATGGCAATGTGGACATATTGTCCCACATTCCTTTGGGGCCGGATCTAGACTTTGATCATGAAGAATTGCTTTGCTTCCATCCTGATACTGAAATGCAGGCCGCAACTGAGGGTTTCCCAATCACAAGCTCGGACATAGCAGCTGCCACTGCCACCAACTTGGTTCTCCACCAGGTGGTTCGGTTTCTTCGACAAGGCTGGCTAGATAAACTGCCAGGTCAGCCTTCAGACCCCCTGCAAAACTATTTTTCCTTATGCTATTACCTCTCTTGGTTTTGATGGGGTTTTGCTGTTGTGTACAGAATCCCTCTCTCCCAAATTAGTCATTCCCATCACATTACAGCATCGTCTTCTACATCTTCTCCACCTGGGCCATTGGGGTCTTTCGCGCACTAAATTGTTAGCTAGGAGACATTTTTCTGTCCAAGGACTGGTGAAATTGTCAATTTTGTTGCAGCTTGTAAGCAGTATGCCTGACAACAGGTAACTTCCAGGCCATATCTGTCCCACAGGCCGTGCCCGCTACATGCCATCAATGAAAACGCATTCATGTAGACTTTGTTTAAGTCCCTTCTAAAAGTACACTCTTGGTTGTGGATGCATTTTCCCAGTTTCCTTAAATTCTCCAGTGTGTGTCAACATCGGCTGAGGTCACAATTCCTATGCTTCTGAGAGTTTTTTTTTTCTATAGAAGAGTTGCCTTGTACCTTAGTTTCCAATAATGGACCCCAGTTCATTTTTCACACCTTCCAGTTGTTTTGTTCCCGTCACGGCAATCATCATATTATGGCTCCGCTGTCCCACCCTCATTCAAATGGCGAAGAACTAGTGTGTACATTCAAGCCTCAAATGAAAAAGTTTCTATAGAAGAGTTGCCTTGTACCTTAGTTTCCAATAATGGACCCCAGTTCATTTTTCACACCTTCCAGTTGTTTTGTTCCCGTCACGGCAATCATCATATTATGGCTCCGCTGTCCCACCCTCATTCAAATGGCGAAGAACTAGTGTGTACATTCAAGCCTCAAATGAAAAAGTTTGTTGTGGATTCTGTGCAGAATGACACCCTTCTCCATTTCCTGAGCACTTATCACTTCAGGCTATGGGGGTGTGGAGCCCAGCTGAGAGGCATGCACGCTCCTCCATCTTCTGCATCACAACTGCCTCAGTGGGGTTCATCCAGCTGCTCTGAACCGGGATCACCAGCGTGGGCACGAGGGCTTGGTCATCGGTCCAAGTGGATACCGGCCACTGCTGTCCACTGCCAGGAACGCAGTCCTCGCAATGTCAATAAGGCCGACGGGCTGGTGGCTTGTCACTTTGATCAGTTGCACTCCCACTCACTGCCAAAAATTACTGGCTCATGGGTGTGGCCCTTCACCTTGAGATCACTGTCACTCGCTTTAGAGGCACCCCATCCTACTGGCTGCCTCCTCCATGTGTGGCGCACTGTGGTTCCAACTTCCCAGCGCCAGGACCTGATCCATCTCTGGCCTCAGGTCCATTGCCACAGTTTGCTGCTCTGGTTGGGCCACCTCCACCGGTCACCTCGTCACCATCGCTTCAGCCATCATTGCTTGTGCAACCAACCCCGTATCCTCTGCAACGGGACCTTCCTGCTGATGACGATGCAGAGATGACGATGGCATTTTTTCCCCAACTCTATCGTCGGACGCTGTGCTGGCTCATCACCTATGGCCGTACTCCCATCTCCACGTGTTCTGGCCCTATGCTCTGGTGCCCGACCAGCACATCGTCCTGCCTCCACCATCGACACCAGCTGCCACCACTCAAGATCTGATGAACGTGTCTCTCATCAGGCCGTCGATGTCTCCTCCATCGTCTGGCCCACTCTTCGCATGAGGGAGAGGTATGCTGTATCCTGCTTCTACCGTGTGTGTGTGTGTGTGTGTGTGTGTGTGTGTGTGTGTGTGTGTGTGTGTGTGTGCGTGTGCGTGTGTGTGCGCGTGCAGTGTCACCATACATGTATACTTAACTCAACCACCAACTGTATCAAAACAGGCTGCCCACCAGAGGCTGCCTGAAGGAAGCATACATGCAGCATGGTCTCCACCATGCCTTCTACCAGCGCTCACACATATACACACACAGAGCAGCATTGAAGCACTCTCATTAAGTTATCTTAGTTTCCACCATTCACATCAGTTGTTGTGTGTATTGCTTAGTTGCACCTTCTGTATGATTCTTTTGTCTTGTTATGTGTGGAGTCACAAGAGGCTTATTTCCATTATTGCTCAGAGGTTTGTGAGTAAAACCATATTTAATTGGATCAGTCTTGTGTATTATTTGATTACTACCGCTGTGGTAAGAGGACTAGGTAGGGTATGGCTCACGAATATTTTTACATCAATTCCAAAATTGGGACATCCACCAAAAGCTTTCAAAATTATCAAATGTATCGCTGTTCTGAAACCAAAGAAATCTGCAGATAAAGTAGAAAGTTATCATCCAAAAGCACTTCTCATCTGCTGCTATAAACTTCTGGAGATACTTCTGATAAATAGGACAGCCACTAGAATCCTGGAAAACATTCCTGTAGAACAAGCAGGTTTCAGACCAAACAGCAGCTGCACAAGCCAGGTTCTAAGCCTAACTGTACACATCAAAGCTTGGCTTAAGAAAAAACTGAAGATATAAATAGTCTCTGTTAACTTGACTGCCACTTCCGATACAGTGTGGAAAGAAGGGCTGTTATATAAGTTGATCAGCCACCCCGTGCCCTACCACATTGGAGGTTATCCATAATTTCGTCTCAGACAGTACACTTAAAAGTAGGCCAGGGTAATCTTATGCGCAAAGAAAGGAAACTAAATAATGAACTAGCTCAGGAGTCAGTATTAGTCCCTATACTTTTCAACCTTTATATTTCTGACAAAGAAGTTTTGTTATGCTGCTATCTAGCACTTGCAGTTCAGCACAAGGAGTTCAGAAGTGCTGGAAACACACTAACTGATGATCTCAACAAACTAAATAAATATTTAAACATGTGGAAATTAACATCCAATCTTTCTAAAATCAAAGTCCGCAGTTTCCACTTAAACAATAGAGCAATGGACCATATCTGGAGGTGCATACGAACAGCACAGTGCTTCCCAAGCAGCCATCAAAGTTATCTTGGAAAGACTCTAGATAGGATATTATCTTTCAGGAAGCACCATGAAATAACTTTTTGGAAATGAAGCACATGATACACCCTCATTCCAGAAACTCTACAGTCTAACTGAGGAGCAACAGCAGAAACACTTCTAATCTCTGCACTCTCTTCAGTGATGTCTATGGTAGAATATTGTACTCCAGTGTGCTTGAACAGCCCTCATGTAAATAAGATAAGACACCCAGGTCAATACAACCATGATAATCATATTTATGTATGTAAGAACTAATTCACTACAGTGGCTTCCAATACTCGGTCACATAGCCTCTCCTCTGTTAAGAAGGCAAGAAACCCCTGTTGAAATAATATTCCAAAATAATACATAATCTTCAACTTCCCATCCATATTCCCAGGCTGCCAACAATCCAACTTTGCTCCAGAAATCTACCTCTGTGACTGGCACAACAGCTTGCCAATAGGAACTTCAACGTTGTCAGCGAATGGCACAAAACCTGAACTACGAATGTGCCAACTGAAATACTTCTTATAGACCCTCTACACATGCCCAAGAGCTTTAAGCTCCCACGGCTTCAGTGAAAGACTATAAATTCCATCTGAACATGACACAAAGTGTATGGGTACAAACTGCACAAATGGGCAGCCCAGCCCAAGTTGTAATTGTGGATCACTGAGCCAGACCATCCAGCGCATTGTTGAGGATAGTAATTTGAAAGGATGATCCAAAATGAGTTTTTGTGACAACACCATCAAGCCTTGACAGGATAAGGAGGCTGGGCATTAGCATATAATAACTGGTTTTTAATGTATCATTTATATTTAATTCTTATTTATTTTTGTATTTTTTACGTATTCTTGAGCGTGTTTCACATGTAGTGCTACACACTAAATAAAACAAGAAATCCCTTCTTTTAATCAAGTTGTGCCATAATGTTGTTTTATTCTTGATTCAATTCAGTATCTCATCATTAGGCATTCAATCTACCTATTTATTCTACAGCATTCTTCTTCAGCACTAAATTTCAATAGCTTCTATTCTTTTCTTGTCTGAAATGTTTACATCAATATTTCACTTCTGTACAGGGCTACACTTCAGATAAATACTTCCAGAAAAGGGTCCCTAACATTTAAATTTATATTTGATGTGAACAAATGTATCTTTTTCAGAAATGCTCTTCTTGTTATTGCAGTTCTGCATTTTACACTCTCTTTGCTTTGGCTATGAGCTGTATTTCTCCCCAAAAATACACCAGCATGTCTGACAAGAAAAAATACAAAGTCTAGTTGAACTTGTACAATACAGGAGACGTTGAATTCAACTGACGGAAAATTCGACAAATGAAGCAGGTGAAAGGGAATACAGATGTCTAAAAATGAGGTTGTCATAAAGTGCTAAAGGCTATGCAAAAATGGCTAGAGGACAAATGCATGGCCATAGAAGAATGCATAACTAGGGAAAAAATAGATGCAACTCTAAGAAAATTAATAAGACCTTAGGGAAAAAGAGAAGCTGCTGCATAAATATCAAGAACTCAGATAAGCCAGTTCTAAGTAAAGAAAGGAAAGTACAAAGGTGGAAGGAGCACAGACAGGCTGTACAAAGGAAATAAACTTGAAGAGAATATTACAGAAATAGAAAAAAGTAGACAAAGATGAGGCAGGAGATATGATACCGTGAAATGAATTTGATATAGCACTGAAAGATGTAAGTGGAAATGAGCCCTTGGTGTAGATGACATTACCTCAGTTATTTAGATCTTGGGAGAGCCAGCCATAACAAAAACATTCCATCTGGTGTGCAAAATATCAGACAGGCTTAAAGAAGAATGTAATAATTTCAATTCCAAAGATGAGAGGCACTGAAAGATGTGAATATTGCTGAATGTTCAGTTTAATACATCATAACTGCAAAATACTGACATGATTTGTTTACAGAATAATGGAAAAACTGATAAAAGCTGATCTCAGGAACAATTAGTTTGGATTCCAGAGAAATGTAGGAACACTTAAGGCAACACTGACCCTACGACTTATCTTAGATCAGTTAAAGAAAGGCAAACCTACATCTTGTTTGTGAGCCAATGATTTTACTGGTGCCGTCAGAAGGGAAGAAAAGCGACACTAGTTGACAAATATTAAAATACATTTTCAGGTGACTATCAACACAGCAGAAACATATGGTAGGAAATAGGAAATGCATTACACAGTGCTGCAATGTAAATTCGTATTTACCCTTACCGGTTTACCATCATCCGTTCAGAATAAATATGAATTTACAATACAGCACTGTGTCAAGCATTTCCTACAATGAAAGATATTCATTTGTCCCTGACCACTGCCAACATTAAGCTTGCCCTAGACACAAAGTATTACTGTACATTATGTTAAGGGTAATGGTGCCAGCACTGGGTAAAGCAGCTGACACTGCCTTTCCCTCACCCTTCCTCTCCCCTCAACAGTCTTAATGCAGTGGGAAGATACACCTCCTCCCTTTACCACCAACTGCCATGCCAGTCATCAACTTATCATGGACAAGTTGTATGCTCATAGCATTTGCAGATTGAGAGAAAGCTTCTGACAAAGTTGACTGGAACACAATCTTTGAAATTATGAAGGTAGCTGGTACAAAATACAGGAAGCAAAAGATTATTTACCGCTTGTACGGTTTCCAGACAGCAGTTATTAAAGTCGAAGGAAATGAAAGGATAGCAGTAGTTGAGAAGTGAAAGAGACCAGGTTGCAGCCTATCTTCCATGTTACTCTGTGTACCGAGCGAGCAAAAAAAAAAAAAAAAAAAAAGGAGAAGGAATATAAAAAAAAAATAAAAAAAAAAAATGGAGAAGGAATTAAATTCCAGGGAAAAGCAAATACTTTGAGATTTGCCAATGACAAATGTTTCTCAAATTACGTGCAATTTGTTTTATCTACATTTAATGTCAACCTATTTGCACAGAACCAAGAGTGTACAGACTTGAGGACTATTAGTAGTCATATACAGCAATAGCTTCAGCACTCTTATTCATGTCATTTATATAAACAATAAACAATATGGTGCCTAGACTACTGTCTTGTGGTATTCCTATTTCCATAAACTTTTTTTCCCCTCTGTGATGCAAAATTAATTTTGTGATTGGAGCAAAGTGGCGTCAGTCCTACAGTCTGTGTTCAGTTTCGTAAATATTATTCAAACCTCTTTTTGCCTGTACCTTGAATACATGAGGATTCCAATATGATAAACAGCACCAAATACAATACAATATATATAACCTAAATTAACTCAGCTGTTTCTATGTTTTTACCTACCTGCAAGACAGGCTGATTACTGTGCAGTAACTTATTGTCAGTTCTATTTTTTTTTTTTTTTTTTAGTAAGGTGAACGGAGTGAATTGGCCAACAGTTTTCTATCTCATATTGTCACTATTTTTAAATAATTGCTTCACTGTTGAGATTTTCAACCTTCTGGAAACACTGATTCACTAAATAATATGTTGGCAATGTATGCCAAAAGCCTTGCAATTTCAGAAGCAGCCTTTATTATGACATACACCAGCACCTCATCTACAAATGCCAATGTTTCATGTTTCAACCCTTTTAACACTTCATATTCATTTACTGCATATATCCTCATGCTGCAAGCAGCTTTTGAGCATTCTGCCTTCCCTTGATTTGTGAATTTCAAACTTAATGAAGTTGCTACACTTATGAAATAGTTGTTTATATAATTTTGCAAATCATCTTTTTTTAGTAGTGACTCTTCTGTGTGTTTGATAACAATATCCTGTTTTTTATCTGTCTTCCCTATTTCAGTACTCAAAGTTCCCCATATAGCTTTGACTTGTTATCAGACAGTCTTATTACTCAGAAATTTGGCCTTAGCAATTAATTTTCTTGAAGGACCCTCTTGAAATTCCTAGCACATTCTCTAAATTGTGGATGTTTTCATTTTAGTAATTGGTCTTTTTAGAGTTCCACAAGAATTTTTAATGCTGGTTGTATCCAGGAACTATTGTGGTGCTAAAGGAGAATGCTAAAGATTATATGGGTAGGTTGAATAACTAATGAGAAGGTGCTGAATCGAATTGAGAGAAAAGAAGTCTATATCAAAACTTGACTAACAGAAGGGATCGGTTGATAGGATATCACCTGAGGCATCTAAGAACTGGCAATTTTTTAATGAAGGGAAGTGTGTGGGGAGGGGGTAAAATTGTTGAGGGAGACTAGGAGACTAAGGGCTGAATACAGCACATTCAAAATATGTAGGTTGCAATAGCTATTTGGAGTTAATGAGACTTGCATAGGATAGAGAAGTGTGGAGGCGATCAGCATCAAACCAAAGTAGAGCTGCATCATCCTAACATTCAGACTGAAGACAACAACTAAAACTATTTTGTACTTTTATTTTATGAAATGACTGCCTCTTTCCCTTCAAGGATTCACATTTAAGCTCATGGAGTATTTCCATAACACTCTCAAACTGACAGGCAACAAATCTCATGGGATGTCTCTGAAATGCTTCGATATCTTTCTAAAAGATGATATAATAGTAACCCCAAAAACTCATTCAGTATTCAAGAATGGATCACACCAGTGATCTGTATGCAGCATCCAGTGTACCACACTTTCACAGTAAGTCAAAGCCAGTCCTTCATCTTTCCTACACCTGACGTTATGTGTTTGTTGGATTTCATATCACTTTGTAATGTTACGCTTAGATATAGACATGATTAAGTCACACTGCATACAATAAACACTGTATTCAAACATAACAGGACTGCTTCTCCTACCCACAAACATTAACTTACATTTATCTATGTTTAAACCAAACACCACACATAAATTCTGTCCAAGTCAGCTTGGCTCCCACTATAGGCAGTCAACGAAATGTTCCCATACACAATGGTGTAACAGCAGTCTCAGATTGCTGCCCACCCTAACCTATGGACCGTTTAGGTGTGCAGAAAACAGGTGTGGTTCTATTACGCCTCTCTGGGGCAGTCCTGGCATTAACTTTGTGTCTAATGAATGCCAGCCGTCCAGGTCAATATACTGGGTTCTGTGAATCAAAACCTTACCTTACAGAGTGACTCATCTTTTTCTGCCTGATCACCAAACTCCCTAAATCATTCTCCTTGTGATTCTATAGCAAACTGCTTTTGTCTGCAGCTGGACAAGGGTCGTCCTCTCTTACCTCAGCTAGCAGGTGATATCCATTTTTTCAATCTGAAGTTGAAGGAGCTCTTACCACTTTTTGCGCATACTTCTGTTACATTTCCCCAGCTCTCATTTTTCTCTCTGTCAATCTGCTGAAGACTTGTGAACTGATAATCAGATATTTTATGTCTTCATCTGATCATTGTTTGTATTATATAACATCACAGATCTAATTAAATTTATCTTTAATGCATTCAAATGGAGATGGGAAATACTTGTATCCTGCTGTATACAAATTTCAGTTTCATGTTTGAAGATTACTGCTAGGTACACACAGACCTGGATTATATATGCAAGTAATTAACTTACCCCTCTTGGCCATTCTGTGCAACATTTCAGCATCCTCAACAGTGATGCAAGCAGTGGGAATGTGTGTAACATTGTCAGCATAATCCTGTTGTCCAGTGTGAGGAGTAGCCAGCGAGAATGGAGTAACAGAACGAATCAATGTCGCAACAGCACCCAGGCGAGCAGCTTTGCTTGCACCCTGGGTGCGATACTGAACTGTTTCACCATAAGATTTAAAGGGCTCATTAAATACAACAATTTTTCCTGGAACCTGCAATGCATATGATTATAAATCAATAAAGATGGGTAGCAGGGGGGAGGAGCGCGAACACACACACACACACACACACACACACACACACACACACAAAGTCACAAAAGAGCTGAAGAAAACAAAACTAACAAGAAATTATCTGAGAAAGTTGCCATCAAGTCTAGCTTGTTTAAATTTTGACACATGGCAAATTAAAAAAGATACAAATCAGATCCAAACTGCATTCAACAATTTGCTGTTAAGATTGCCATCTTCCTCCTGACAGTCCTGATAACAAAATACTGTACTTCAGTTTTTCCATTGGATGATTTTTACTTTTAATTTATTACAGAATGTTTGGCATTGCTTTTCTATATAGATTTAATTAGCAGTATTTACTCTTCCTTTCACCTGCTGTCACCTGCTTTAAGTTATGACTCCCAGATTCTTATTAACCTTTAGCAGTCTGCTTTTCAATATGCACTACGTACGAAAATTAAACTACAAAGTTCTAAAACACACGTGTGAAAGCACAGACAGAACAAGGGTCATCCAAAAATTAAGTTCCACTATTTTTAAAAAAATAGTTAACTTATTTAGCCAGAAATACAGTGTATGCCCAACAGAGTAACAACAAATAATTACATGTAGGCTCGCCATGACTTGACTGTTGTCGGTAGCACTGAAGCAGTGGCTGCAAATCTCATTTTTTATCCTCTCTTCTGCCAGCTGAGAAGTTCAGTCAAAATTCATTATCAGCCATGTAAAGTTCCTGGGGCAAGAGCCATGAGAAAAACAGATGAGAAGTCGCTGGCCAAGGGAATGTTCTGAACGTTGCTGAACTTTTAACATTGAAGACGGCTATGGACACCCTCATCAATGACAATGTTGTTGTAGCAGCGCATTATGGAGAATCACCACTCCACAATTATGGATCTCAGCAGCCATTCTGCGTAGATATTGTGACCCTTGTTGCATGAAACTGTCACCAGCACCTGCTTATAAAGAAAGGCCATCAGGTGTGTCCCATAAATTATGACCCTAAACACTTTGGAGCAGGACTGACATTTCTGCAGCAGTATCATAATGACAGTAACAAGAGCATTGTCAGGATCATCATGGGCAATGAGACGTAGGTTGCTGACCTCAGCCCAAGAACCAAGCAGAAGTCAATGCACTGGCTTCAGAACGCGTCAGTGCGGAAAGTGACGTGTGGTTTTCTTGTACAGGAAGGACATTCTGCTCACTGACTTCCTCCCCAGAGGTGATACAGTGAAAGCTGGCCATTACTGTAAAACACTCCACAAATTGTAGCAGGTCATTCAAAACGAAACGAGTGGAAGGCTCAGCATAGGTGTTATGCTGTTCCATAACTATGCCCAGCCATGTACGGCTTAGTGTACAACTGTTCTGAAGGAGTTTGGCTGGGAGCTGTTTGATCATCTACTGTGAACAGTCTTGAGTTTGCTCTCTCAAGAAATTCCTGTCCTCCATCAGCACTTTCACAATGATGAAGAGCTGAAAATGGCAGCCACAAGCTGGTTTCATTCCCAGGTAGCAGACTTCAATGACACAAGAATATGAAAGCTGCTCTTACAATATGACAAATCTCTCAGTTCTAGTGGAGATGATGTCAAAAAATAGTTCGAATATTGCTGTATTTATTGTGTATTTATGATTTCATTAAAAAATAAAAATTAAAAAATGGAAATTTTAATTTCTGGATTACATTCATTTATGCTTAAATTGGCTAGGCTTCCGCAGTCTGGTAAATAATTCAAAAACTACATTTTCAAATTCTTGTACGGTCTTAAACGAGTATCCCGCACTTCCAAAGAAAAACTGGTCTCAATTATCTTGCAATAAAAATTTGCAACTGGAAGCTAACTAAAGGCAGCAAACAACTATTTTATGAAATGCTCTCTCACACTGATAAAAAAATTAGCACATACTAACATTAAATAACTATGTAAAAACTAAAGACATCAACATAAAAATAAAATCACACAAAGTTTGCTTGAAAAAGCCACATAATTTTAAGACTTCGAGGAAGAACTTGATAACTTTCACTGGAATTAATTAAAAATTTTAAGTGAAAACTGGTGTCAAATGAATTAAATGCAATAGAAAATAAATTACATAAGATATTGATTCACATAATCCAGAAGTAAAGTGAAATTTCCCGATATTTCCCTGATTTCCAGACAAGCTTAGCATTTTTTGCTGACAAATTTGAAGATCTCAAGGACAAGTAGACATAAGTTGACAAAAAATGTAAGGAATTCTATATTCCTAAATGTGTGAGCAAAAATCTTAAGTACTAGCATCATCATCTTTTGTAATGAACTTTTTTTTAGATGGAGAAAGCAAACCAAATGCTACAAATGTTTCATTAAGACCACTGATGTTATTTTATTTCAATAAAGCAAAATACATTTGGTGACAAAAATTCGCATTTCATTGGAGTCCGCAAGACAGATTTAAAATACCTTCACTGCTTTCACAAATAACCTCAGAAAAAAGTTGGCCTCTTGAAAGAAATGGAGATGTGTAAACCAACACTATAGGTGACGACCAATAAAATGTTGGTTCCACTATGTTCGTTATTGTCAGTTATTACCCACTGTGTTATGTCTATTATTCTACAGGTATTGTGTGACTTTTAAAAGGCCTGATTCGTTAGAGATACCCGCAGAAATGGTCTGTGGTTGTGGCCCATTGTGGAAGTCCGCTCATGTGGCCAACTATTCACGTGTCACAGACACCATGTTGATGAATGAGACTGCGGTGATCTCCCATGCAACAAGTAACTTGCGCAAATACTCTGAGAATCAATACTAATGAGCATAGGAACCAACTCACCACAAAAATTATCTCTTAGCCACAGACAGGCACATAGAAAAGACAATCACACTCTCACAACTAAATTTTTGGCCATAGCCTTTGTCAGAAAATGAGAGTGCACACACATTCACACAATCACTCAGATACAACTCTTGCACACATGATCATTGTCTCCAGCCGCTGCATCAACAAGCTCTGAGAATAAGATCAAAGCAAACCACTCCTCACAGCCCCGTCTCTCAATGGCAGCTGCCAGTCTAGCAGCAAATAGTGGTGGAAGCACTGACTGCAAGCAGAGGTGAGGGATGGAAAGGGGAGAAGCAGTAAGAATGAGGGGAGTAGGGAAGCGGTGCATGTACTCAGCTGTGCCCAGCCAGCAACAATGCATGACATCTCAGTCAACAAACAATTTCATGCTAGTGAGACAAAAAATGAGATGTTTCCAGTTTTTTCCAAATTTCCCTGATATTTTCCTGATACATTTGAAATTCCCTGATATTCCCTGATTTCCAGAACTCGTAGCAATCTCAAAAACAAATAGGAGACAAAATGACAGCTATGTTGTCTTCTGATGGTGTGGGAGGGGAACAATGAAGAGGAAGTCCACATACTAGACTGAGATGAGTGAGAGAGTGTAGACCACCCACAAAAGGATGTAGCTTGCAAAGTCGTCAACTGACCAATACTTGAATACTGATCATCAGTCTGTGATCTATACCACATAGGACTGATAGAGAAAATGGAGACTATACAAAGAAGAGCAGCATGTTCCATCACAGGTTTATTTCCTAAGTACAAAAGTGTCACAGAGATGCTCAGCCAACTCCAGTGGCAGACACCACAAGACAGGCGTTCTGCATCACAGTATGGTTTACTGTTAAAATTCTGAGTGTATGTTCCTAGAAAAGTCAGCCAATATATTGCTTCTTTCTATGTCTACCTCGCAAGAAGATCATGACAGTGAAATTAGAGACATCTGAGCTCACACGGAGGCTTACCAACAATTGCTCTTCCTGCAGACAATTCACAACTGGAACAGGAAGAGGAAGAGGGTGAGGTGACAGTGGTGCCGTGAGGTGGCTTGCGGAGCACAGATGTATATTTAGGTGAAACAATCAAATTTTTGTTAACAAGCTGTACAAAATTTAATGCAGAGAAGTGAGAGCTCATGGTCATAACAAACAAAAAGAACAGATCCATAATGAACATGATAATGGATGGATAACAGTTGAAAACAGAAAATCCACAGTAGCTGGGGATATAGTAAAGGAAAACGGAAGCAATGCCAAAGAGATAAGTGAATATGCAAGACCAGTTGATAACTTCATAAGATGTGTAAGAGGAATGACTTGGACAAGTAAGAATGTGACAAAAACAACCATTCATCTATCATTTCCATTATACTCTGCAGGAAGCTGGGTCATGAAAAAAGGGGGGGGGGGTGAAAATAAGGTGCAAGCAAGTGAAATAAAGTTTCTGAGATGTTGGGTAAGTGTAATAAAAAGGGAAAAGATGAAAACTGAAAATGTTAGGTAGGTGACACATGAGAAATGAATATGAATAAGAGAAGAAGGAAAAAAATTCACTGCCATTCTGGCCAGATATGGGCCAATTGGGCCCAACCTTTCATCATGTTATTCTCAGCCAAAGGCATCAATGATATGCGAGATGGAAGAGCACAGTTAAGTAGCTCCTCATGCCATCATAAGGCTGACTGCTCTCCATTCCAGTCCTCCTACCGAGAAAAAACTCTGGCAGTACCAGGAATCAAACTTGAATCCCCCACATTTCAGTGAACTGTGCTGACCACTCATCTGTGGAGGGGACAACACTGAAGAAGAAAAAGGTTAAAATGATTTGGGCATGTGAAGAGAATGGATCAGAAGAGTTTTCTGTCCATGGCTGAAGGGTACGACAAGCAACAACTGAAATGTAGATACATTTTCTAGGGACAGTGGTCCACACAGTTTCATTACAAACTATAAAGTCAGTCTTTAACGTTGCCTAGAAGATGCTCACTGTAAAAATTTTCACAAAAGCCTTAGTTGGTGATGAGCCTTAGAATGCCAAGGATGATTAGCAATAGGTACCAGCGAGTTTGTGGGCTCGTGCACGGTTGAGACACATGTTCAGCAAAGCATATACTTAGGAGCAGCTAGCGGAAGTCCAGTGAGCATCAATCAGCCGGTGGTCAAAGCAAGGGCAAGATGACTCCAATGGATGGGTTGCAGATGCCGCCTGCATCAAGCCCAGAAAGTGCACTGGCTGCAGAGTGGTCGAGTGACAACCTAACCACCCATATGCAGATGAACATTGCTGTGGCGTTATATGGGCATGTGACCTCACAGAAGCAAAAAGATGCCTGCAACTGAGTCACCGTTTACCAAGATATGCACGCCGCATATTAGTGGCACATGCTGCCCCCTGATGCCATGATGGTTGCATGGGGTTTGGAGGAAAACAGCCCAGTAAGCTGTGTAGATGTCTACTGTTTTCATGCAATCTCCTCAAGTAGAATACCTAGTAGTAGTGTCCACTGCTTACCTGCAGTACATCTGTAAGAGTAGTGGCCACATCACAAGGGAGGAGCTCGGCATATACAATAAAGAAGGCACCTTGAAAGAGGCATGAAGTGAGTATGGAGGGCAAGAAATAAAGAGGAAGGCCAAGACACAACTGGGTTAAAGGAGTGGATGAAAGCATTTGGGAGAGAGGAGAAGACTACATCAGAGTAGCAACAGACACAGGTGATGGGAAGTGCAGAGAAAATGGAGAGATTTGTGTTCCATGCAGACCCTGACACTGGCAGGAAACTATGCAAGATGCTGATGACGACTGAGTCACTGGAAGCTAAAAGAAAAAATGGAAAGATGTCTCAAGCACAAATGGTAGTGAAGGTCTCTGGACAGTGTAAAGGGACACCATCCTCTAGCTTTACCTTTCTTTAACAGAAGTAGTCAATACCAGGAATATTTTCGACTCTTGTATAGGCAAACATTAACTCAGCTGTTTAACTAAATGAATTTCATATGATTTTGTATACAATATATTAAATTTTGGGCTAAAATGTATAAAAAGAAATTACCTTATTACAATTGATATGTATTAATTCTGTATGTACAGTTAAAATTACTCTTCTTTTAGAAACATTTGACATTATGAAATATCTGGCACACTTAAAAGTCCTATTATTAATTGCATAATCTGACACTAATTATTACATTTATTTCTGGATTCATTTACAAAATAAGGATATAACTTGGAGCAGATTCTTCTTTTGTCAAGAAAGTTTGTAAACTCTTTCTGTTCTGTAAATTCTTTGGAATGTTGTTAGTATCGCAGAATGAGGGAGTAGTGGGCATGCCTGTGATGGAATCGGATGTGTTTTTATGTTTGGCAGTAAATAATTTTTGGCTTCATGGGAGAGGAAATCATAAAGACAGTGTGATACAGAAGAATGTGACATAATAAAAAAAGAAACAAAACAGAAATTACACAGCAGACTTACTTAACAGTTGTCAAATCATCTGGAACCCTCAAAGTGAAAAATTTCAGCCTCAGAATCTACCCTTAGATGTGACGAACTGCAGGCAACAATGAGAAAATGAAACCAAGTAAAAAAGTTTATTTGTAAATCTTACTCTTCTCAAAGCTTATTAAAAGAAATTAATTATTATGAAGAGACCGAAAATCTACTGGGGATGTGTGGAAGGTTAAGATTCCAATAGATAATTTATATCATATTAATAAAGAATCCCAACAGTTGATGAGAAAAAACATCAAACAAAGTAAATAACAGCTAGTATGAACATAAGCTCAGAAACAACAGAAAACAAGCAACTGGAAAAGACATCTGAACTGAGATGACAGACAAAAAAATATTAATTAATGCGAAGACAGGTGATATTCTGTAACCAAATTAAACTTCAAGTGACAAAATATTAAAAAGAATAATGCTGATAACACTGTAATATTTTTTTCAACCCAATCTATAGTAAAAATACCACATTAATTACAGATAACCATTTCAAAGAAAAAATTAATACTACGAAAAGAAAATAGGTGTTATTTTGCAATGCTGAATGTAATAAAAATCAACTTTAGAAGTTCAAAGTCAAACATATTTAAGACTCTTCATAACATATGCTTGTAAGATTTAAACATCAACAAAATCAGAAGAGGTGAAATTAAAAATCTTTGAAATTTCTAGAAATATATTTGGAGGAACCCATGACAACCACAACAGAATGGAAAACATTAAAAACACAGAAGTATACAATTTATATGGAGAGTAAAACATCATACAAAAAAATTAATTAAAAAACTAGGACACTTCACTGGATTTGAAACGCATTTCATGCTCCAAGTCCACCAAGTGTGTATGGAATACATTCAAGGATTAAGAGGTTCTGACTACCTAGACTACATGTCTCTGTCAACAATCAGAGAAGATATGAAAATCCTCTAAGTGAGGAACTGGGAACACCTATCTTGGTACTAATTAACATTTTTTTGTCTGACAACTCAGCTCTTGTGTTTTACCAGTTGATTGTTCTCTGTTGTATCTGTTCTCATGTTCACTACTAGCGGTTATTTTCTCTGTTTTTTTTCTTAGAAATTGTTGTTATTCTTTATAAACTTAATCTAAGACAGAACTACTAGGTAAAACAGTGTGATATCAGCAGCAAAGAGTTTTCGTGGTTTGTGAAGCTTCTTATAACAATATAGTAAGAAAGGGATTTTATGGGCCCACTAGTGAGCACAACAATAGAGAGCAAGAGGTTGGAGAGAAGTATGAATGTCACCGAGAGTTCAACTTAACAAGACAGTCAAGAAGACAGGACAAGGGAAGACAGAGTACCAGTAAGCCATATTACCCTGAACACGGGACTTCTGGTGGGGAAATATGGAAAACAACAGCGGAAAAGGAAAAAAAAGCCATAGGGCAGAGCGGAAGCCTACAATAAAGATACTACAGAAGCTGCCTGTGGTATTGTCCGGAAATCACAGTGCAACACCAAAGTTGGCAACGCGGATCGATATCACAGACATTAGCAAGGGCTCGCTGCAATACACTACAATCAGTGGGAGACCTCCCTCCACCCCAAAATACATGCCCTCCCTCTGAGTATAGCGGCACCCTCAGCCCCCTTCATTACCTCAGCTACACTGATCAACATCATAGTCTAAGACCAACACGCTGCTAAAGTTTCAGATGAACTTGTACTGTTGTAAATGTTGAACACTGTACCTCAAGACAGTATGTTACTTAGTCCATCAAGTGATGCTTTCATAGTCAAAGACAGTTGTAAATTATAAAGCAATACTGTAGCAAAGAACTGTGTCAAAGTTAAGTAAATCTTTTACTCATTTACGTAATAAAGTGAATTAATGTTTCATGTATTCAAGTTTGATGTGCCTCATATACGAGATACTACCATCATCTGTGTATGTGCATATTGCTACCATGACTTTTGTTACCTCAGTGCAGTGTGCAACTGCCCTTTGAAAATGAACCTGCAAGGCCTGAGACCAAATCCGTTGAGTTTTGAATCAACAGAGTAAATCTATGCACATGTATTTGATAAACTACTGACGCATATCAAATGTCATGTGAAAAACATAAAAGGTTTTAAGAGTGAATTAAAGAACTTTGGTAGGCCGTATCCACTGTCATTGAACCACACCCCTATGAAGATCCTTAAAACATATATAACCAAGTCATTTTGGCATACTGCACTCATAAAAAAGTACTTGTATGTATCTCACTTCATTCCATAGCCCCGATACTATTCATCATATCATCTTTTCTTCAGAATATAATTCATTACTCACAATGTAATTCACGGAAAATAAATATCGCGGCAAAAAGATAGGATGCGAAGTAAAACTGGCAGAAATCAAACAATGGCAAGAGTTATTAGCATAAAGTATGCCTAGTGAGTGGTACAAACAAGTGTAGGCTGTATGGTAGGTTTCCCTCAGTAAAGTCCTGAGGTATGGGTGCTAAAAGAATTCAAATTGCTTTTAACACGAAGAAGTTGTAGAGCTTTTTATGTGACAGGGTATTATGCATCACAACTTTAGATACTTTTTCTATGTCTGTTCATACTAAGTAACAGTTCAATTATGCAGAAAACAGGACAACAGTAGCATATCATCTGCAGTATGACACAGATTCTTTCACAAGCGATTTAGTTCTTACCACTAAATGTCTTAAATAAGAAGCCTAGAGCCAACAAAGTCCATAGCATAAGCGTTGCTCTGAGTCTTAAACACTCAGATGAGCCAACCCCAGCAGGAAAGGATGGAACTGATAATTTTCTTCAAATGTGATACCACATCAGAGACTTAAGATACTTGCAAAGGAACTAAAGTACCTTTAGATACTGACATGCATTGAAGCTTCCACCAGACAGTACTTCACACCCTACATTTATTTGAATAAAATCATACAGAAGTGTTTCATGAATATCTGCACTGGGATAAATTTAAAAAAAAATTAAGATTTATGGTACTTACCAGAGCAGCTTTCTCTTGAAGCTCATCAAAACTTGTCACAACAAGGACCTCTGCTTTAATTCCTTCTGGTGGTGTCCCAACACTTGAACCAAGACCGAGCATAGGCAGTTTCTGAATTCTTGGAGATACCAAGACAGCAGATTCATTGCCCCTATTGAACACGACACACACTTCAGAAATTCAAAAATAACTGGAGACAGGATTGAAAAAACTAACTCTTCAGTGTAATATAAAAAACTATTAGATATCTTTTTAATGATACAAAAGTTTATAGTGATTTTCTCAACACTTTCAGGCCATGCAATTAAACATCTGGTTCACTTTCAGATGCACTATAAACTTGAAATTTGATTTGTATAACAGTTCAGAAGAAGAACAAGTAAAGCAAAAAAGCCATTTTTTGTGTTTATTCACTTCATGTGTGCAGATGCAACAAAGTATATCGAACAGCGTGGAGTAAACTTATTTTTATATATATATTGATCTGAGCTGCTGGAGATGGCGACCATGCATGTGAGAGGTGTGTTTGCTTGTATGAATGAATGAGTGTGTGTGTGTGTGTGTGTGTGTGTGTGTGTGTGTGTGTGTGTGTGTGTGTGTGTTTCCTTATCTGATGAAGACTTTGGGCGAAAGCTAATGTATTAGCATCTTTTTGTTGTGCCTGTCTGCAACTTAATGTGTCATCTTTACAGTAAGTAGCAATCTACCCTTACCTTATATTGTAGAGATGCAATTTTATAATTTGGACTGTGTGTTAGCCAATGTTATATACAATTAAAAATTGAACAGTATTTTTCAAATATTTCCCTCTTAATTGCAGTTTTCAGAGCTATACATAACCAGTCTTACACTCGGGAACACATATATACATGAGACAAGTAGTTAGAAGTTCTTGGTGTGGTGGTACAAAAGTGCTTGTCTTGGGAAACTCATGTAGATAATAGATGTCCAAAAATTAGCTTGAACTTATTCCTATACATCTAACACAGTAAATGGAGACTCATAACTACAGATATGCTACGGTCTCATACATCTGCTGTATAACAAGGTCCCTGTACAAGAACAGTGAATTTTTTTACAGTTAGCTCCCAGAATGCATGAAGAGTATTAAAGTACTGTCATTACTTAAAGAAAAAACAAAACAGTTACATGACTACAGCATGTCGACAACAAATTGACAATTTGTGCAGTGGATGTCAGGAATGGCAGGAGTACCACCTTACCCAGCATTGGGAATGCCGAAGGGAAAAGACTGGTGAGATAAAAACAGCATCAGCTGTTTTCTGCAGTACTGGCACCATTGTCCTAACAATATGTACAATAATACTTCGCATCTAGGGGCAGCTTAACGTTGGCAGGGCTCTGATATATATGAAATTCCTTTAACTAGTGCCAGCTTCCTTCACTTTTGGTAACACCAGTAAAAACACCAAGTTATCATGGATAAGCTGTATCTTCATAGATATCACAGCAATTAAACACGAACTTAAGGACTGACCAGTAAATATGTGGGACTACACTAAAACTTAGCAAGAGCGTGCAAACTTATCTCATGTAGTTATATTATAAGATTTGCTATGTGTGTTTTTCTTTACTGGGTATTTGAATGTTGTGCTTGTTAGCAAACAATATTGAAATAGCACTAGACATCATGTGAAATAAGTTAGAATACATCCAACACAAGGAATTAACACCTGTGTTGATGAATCACTTACATGAATATTTAACCACATAATATGTGTGTGTGAAAAGATGCATAACTCTAGTGAGTCCAGAGTAACATTATACCCTGCCTATTATAAACTGTTATGTCTGATATCATGTAAAACAACCTAAGGAAAAATAAATAAATATTCTACTGTAAGTGCCAAAAACTTTCTACTTGAGTAAACGGAGATTATGATATAATCTGAAATGCCTGTTATTTGAAAATAATCACCAGTTTAAAACTCTACCCAGTTCACAACTATTTCCTCTATTTTACATTTGTTTCCTTCAGCACACTGATTTCAGTTAAATAACGTACTAACTTAACAAAAAAACTGGACACTGCACAGTATAAACACTTGTGAGAAAGAAGAAGACTAATGCGCACTAAATGCTAAAAACTGGACTCGGTCGACCAACATATATATAAAATGACAATAAATTATTCTGTAGCTTTTGAAATTATTCAGTTCTTCCCACTGCAAAAATTGCTGACAGGAAATAAATACACCATACACAGTACCAGTAGGCCTACAAGTAACACACAGAAGCAAGGCTATTCAAAACATATACAACATATTGTTTCGTTAGTTACTTTCATGTTCCATGGAACATTTTGCACGATAAATCGTCATGATGTGGAACAAGTCATTTTACATTCATATTGCAAATTAATGTGTACATCTATTTGTACTCTAAACATCACCATAAATTATTTTTCCCCCAAATGAAAACAAGCTATACAGATTGAGTTAGCAATTGCTACTCACTGCTTTTTACACAATACAAATATAGAAATTCTTCTACGGTACATTTATCTATTACAAACTGTGTGACGAAACATTCAAGCTTGGTCCATTGTGCTAACACTTCCTTGTTTACTAGCACTGTAGTATAGAACAGTATATACTGGTTAAAGCAATACCAAAAAAAATCATAGAGGTAACGCATAAAAAAGGATCTAAAATACATTGTATATACTGTAACTTTAGGTAGTACTTCTGTACTCACCTGACCCAGTGAGGAACAACAGCTTCTTCACCATGTACATTTTCTAAACCAAATTGTGAGGACTGGTTCAGCATGAAGTCAATTGCATTTTCTAGATTTTCAGAACCGGCTATTCTACTTCCAAATTTGTCAACGAAATACGCCAGTGTTCTCCACGTTCTACCCCGAAATCTTCCATACACGATACTATCAATTATTTTATTCACAACAGGTTCATAATTCTTTATCTCCTGTCGTAGTGTTTCTGGGACAGCACATATTACGTCGTTGGTATCATGCACTTCATTATCTAGCACTGAACAGTCGACAGCGCAAGAAAATGCAATAATGAAGAAAAATAAAATATACATCATCATCTTGCGCGTAACGTCTACCGCCAGTACGTGCTTCGGACTAAATCGGTTACACGGCGGATACATGATTATATGAACAGCGCCCATGCAAACACCCTGAGACTAATATTAAGTTAGTCCATGATAGTATCTGACCCCTAAACTTCCGATACTTTAAACAAATTGTGGGGTTATGTACAATCACGCAGCGGAAAAACACTTCCGTCTTTAGTCAATGGATGTCATCGTACTATGCTGATAGTTTTATCTACGTATACCGAAGCACTGTCAAATATTACGCGTAATCTCATTCAGTGTCTCCTCGTTATCTACGCACAAGCGCTGAAACACAGCTTAATATTCCCGCGTCCGAATTTGGAACATACTGGCCCAATCACAAGCGTCGCAGAACCGCGGCACTCGAGTTTTTTAGTAATATCGATAAGTGAAATGAAACGAGAAACAGGATTGAAAACCTGAAATTCAGAATACTAATAATCACCTGTTTGCTTTAAAATCTTAAACAGTCTGCACAATAAACAATCCCCTTTGTCACCAGATGTTGCGAATATTGCAGATAAAGGAAACATTATAAGAGACAGTGTAATTTCTGTTCTTCCTCTTGAATATTATGTTAATATTGTACCCGTAAATGGAAAAATTGTCCGTACCTTTGAAATTTACGAAGCATGTGTACAAGTACTCCTTACTAAATTAGACAGTCTACAATTCAGAGCTACGCGCTCGACTCCAATAAATCTGCATCTACATCTACACTGTGCAAAACCACTGAGAGGTGATTGGTGTAGGGTATGTCCCATTGTAACAGTTATTAGAGTTTCTTCCTGTTCCATTCACGTATGGACTGCGAGAAGAATGGTTGTTTGAATGCCTCTGTGAGTGCTGCAAATATTCTAATCTTGTCCTCAAGATCTCTATGAGAGATCGATCCGTAGGTAGTTGTAGTATATTCCTAGAGTCATCATTTAAAGCCGGCTTTTGAAACTTAGTAGAATTTCTCGGGATACTTTACGTTTCTCTGCAAGAGTCTACCGGTTCAGTTTTTTCAGCATCTCCGTGGCGCTCTCCCATGGGTCAAGCAAACCTGTGGCTATTCATGCTGCCCTTCTATGCATACGTTCAAACCCCTGTTAGTCCTATTTGGTACGGTCCTACACAGTTAGTAACATTCTAGTATTGGTCGCACAAGTGATTTGTAAGCAATCTCCTTTGCAGACTGATTGCACTTCATCAGTATCATACCAGTAAACCAAAATCTACCACCAGCTTTACCCATGACTAAGCCTATGTGATCAGTCCATTTCATAGCCCTACAAAGTGTGACACCCAGGTATTTGTATGCGTTGGCTAAGTCCAACTCTGTCTCATTGATATTATAGTCACAGAATACTATGTTTCTTCTTTTTAGGAAGAGCACAGGTTTACATTTCTGAACATTTTAAGCAATTTTCCAATCTTTGCACCACTTTGAAATCTTATCAACACCAGCTTCTTTTAGACAGTACTCATTATAGATAACTGCATCATCTCTAAAAGGCCTGAGGTTACTATTAATATTGTCCATGAGGTCATTAATATATAGGGCTATTACAAATGATTGAAGCGATTTCATAAATTCACTGTAGCTCCATTCATTGACATATGGTCACGACACACTACAGATACGTAGAAAAACTCATAAAGTTTTGTTCGGCTGAAGCCGCACTTCATGTTTCTGCCGCCAGAGCGCTCGAGAGCGCAGTGAGACAAAATGGCGACAGTAGCCGAGAATGCGTATGTCGTGCTTGAAATGCACTCACATCAGTCAGTCATAACAGAGCAACGACAATTCAGGACGAAGTTCAACAAAGATCCACCATCTGCTAACTCCATTCGGCGATGGTATGCGCAGTTTAAAGCTTCTGGATGCCTCTGTAAGGGGAAATCAACGGGTCGGCCTGCAGTGAGCGAAGAAACGGTTGAACGCGTGCGGGCAAGTTTCACGCGTAGCCCGCGGAAGTCGACGAATAAAGCAAGCAGGGAGCTAAACGTACCACAGCCAACGGTTTGGAAAATCTTACGAAAGAGGCTAAAGCAGAAGCCTTACCGTTTACAATTGCTACAAGCCCTGACACCCGATGACAAAGTCAAACGTTTTGAATTTTCGGCGCGGTTGCAACAGCTCATGGAAGAGGATGCGTTCAGTGCGAAACTTGTTTTCAGTGATGAAGCAACATTTTTTCTTAATGGTGAAGTGAACAGACACAATGTGCGAATCTGGGCGGTAGAGAATCCTCACACATTCGTGCAGCAAATTCGCAATTCACCAAAAGTTAACGTGTTTTGTGCAATCTCACGGTTTAAAGTTTATGGCCCCTTTTTCTTCTGCGAAAAAAACGTTACAGGACACGTGTATCTGGACATGCTGGAAAATTGGCTCATGCCACAACTGGAGACCGACAGCGCCGACTTCATCTTTCAACAGGATGGTGCTCCACCGCACTTCCATCATGATGTTCGGCATTTCTTAAACAGGAGATTGGAAAACCGATGGATCGGTCGTGGTGGAGATCATGATCAGCAATTCATGTCATGGCCTCCACGCTCTCCCGACTTAACCCCATGCGATTTCTTTCTGTGGGGTTATGTGAAAGATTCAGTGTTTAAACCTCCTCTACCAAGAAACGTGCCAGAACTGTGAGCTCGCATCAACGACACTTTTGAACTCATTGATGGGGACATGCTGCGCCGAATGTGGGAGGAACTTGATTATCGGCTTGATGTCTGTCGATTCACTAAAGGGATACATATCGAACATTTGTGAATGCCTAAAAAAACTTTTTGAGTTTTTGTATGTGTGTGCAAAGCATTGTGAAAATATCTCAAATAATAAAGTTATTGTAGAGCTGTGAAATCGCTTCAATCATTTGTAATAACCCTATACAGTAAGGGTCCCAATACACTTCACTGAGGCGCACTCGAAGTTACTTCTACATCTGTCTATGACTCGTCATCCAATATAACATACTGTGTCCTCCCTACCACAAAGTTCTCAGCCCACTTACAATTTCACTTGCCATATGATCGTGCTTTTGACAATAAATGTAGGTGCACTGTTGATTCAAATGCATTTCGGAAATCAAGAAATACAGCATCTACCTGATTGCCTCGATTCAAGGCTTTCATTATGCCATGTGAGAAAAGTGTGAGTTGGGTTTCACAGACCGATATTTTCGGAATCCAAGCTGTGTGGCATGAAGGAGGCCATTCTGTTCGAGATACCTCATTACGTTTGATCTCAGAATAAGTCCTAAGGTTCTACAACAAACTGATGTCAAGGATATTGGACAATAGTTTTGTGGATCACTTTTACCATCCTTCTTGTACAAGGGTGTAACATGTGCTTCCTTCCAAGTTCTGGGTACGGTTTCATTCAAGGGATCTATGAAGTATTTAGAAGAGGGGTTAACTCAGCTGCAAATTCATTACAGAATCTGTTAGGGATTCAATCAAGTCCTGGAGGTTTGTTCAGTTTTAACGATTTTAGCGCTATTAGTGGAGGCAGGGAGATGTCCCTTAACAAATAAGACAAATGCTTGCTGACAAATTTTATATTCAGGGCGTGGCATTTAAGAAAAGCTCAATCCATAAAAACAAAGACAGCATTAAATGTATCAGGATGGCTTCTAACAGAAGAACTAAAAATCCAGCCATCTACTCTAGTTTCAACACACAGTATTCTACCACCTCAGACATTAAATGTTTCAGTCTATTACCAATGTTTCAGTGCAATACAGAAATACTCAGCTTTTAACTACCATCATACTTTTCTAAATGAGTCGCTTGGGATACACATTTAATAAAATCAGCTTTCATCCGTGCATTACAGAAAATGGACAGATTTCACTTATCTTTATACTGATAGATCAAAAGTTCACAAGAGGTATGTGCTAGATGAACTTATATTTGTTCCCAGCTTCCAAGTCCTGAAGATAAACTGATTACCCAAGACAGCTTCTATATTCACGGCAGAGGCGGTGCAATTTTAGACGCCTTAAATTCATATTTCCAGCTTCATTCTCTAGGACCACAATCATATCAGATTTCCAGGTCGTCCTCAAAAACGACAAGTATCAGCATTGGGATAAATCAACT
Organism: Schistocerca serialis cubense; assembly: GCF_023864345.2. Taxonomy (NCBI): domain Eukaryota; kingdom Metazoa; phylum Arthropoda; class Insecta; order Orthoptera; family Acrididae; genus Schistocerca; species Schistocerca serialis. The sequence goes on from NC_064638.1 coordinate 1,131,875,533, forward strand.
AATTGACATACTATGGTTGTGATTAAGGAAATTCTGTCATAAGAAAAAACACATTATTAATCTTCTATGGGCACTTTCTCTTGTGGGTATAAAATTTAATCAAGAAGTGCACCTCTTAACTAACCAAGCGATATCAACAGGCAATATACTTGACTACAAAAACGCCGTATACGGATTATATCCATGGCGTCAAGGCTCTTGCTCTAATCCACTGGCAAGGGAAGAGGGATGAATCTAAACAACAGTGATGTACTTATTATGCAATGCTGCAACCTCAAGTCATCTTCATACTGTGGTTCAAGAGGGCTCAATTGAACCATTTCCTGACATCGACCACAATTCGATCCTGATTCGACCATGCATCCTTCCCACTTCATTTATCTCGAATAAACATTTTACAGTTCTGCTGCATGTGAGTGTAACTCCAATACAGTCGCTGATGTAAATTACATCCTCTTTTCTTGTTCCAAATATGACAACGAGCAGAAGGATTTTATTAAATTGATACAGTGACTGGGTTATCAGCTTCCTCTAGGAGCTACTGACCTAAAGAAAGTAATTGGTAATTTCTTTATGAAGATTGGTATAAATATATATAACTGATATTACTAAGATGATCCTTTATATTTTATACTGTATGTGGTATTGTTATATTCTTTCATAAAAATTGTATATTTGATGTCTAAGTAGAGAAAATCCTCTAAAGGTCAAATAAATAAATAAAAATATGTACATATTGAACGATATTAATGTATTGTCTGTGAATTAATAAATGAAATAACATCGAAGATTGTCTTCACCTGGAGTTATTAATAATTAAAAAAAAAAAAATCGTCGAGTTCTTAAGAACACATACCGCTAGGTTACATTTGCACATAGACTTTCAACCTGATTCACGCCATGCTTTTCTTTCAGAAACATCTGAGTGATGCTCTACAGGTATTGTTTACTTGTAATAGGAGGAGAGCTGATTCAGCTCAGAGTGTTTCTTGTTGTATTAAGGGCTACGGCACTACAGAAGAATTTAGATTACTAGGAGATGTAACATTGTATTGTTACCATTTATAAAGGCTGGTATTAAGAAAAAACACATTAATCCTGCCAAAAGCGGAGAAGTGATTCTTGTTGGTGTCGTAGATCTCTGGGCTGCCCTGAGAGAGTCACCGACCTTGGCCGACTCAGTAACGACGCACGGGTCATCTGCGTGATTGTGCAACACGGAGCTGCTGTGATATAACACGGCCAGTGAAGACTATCAGTCATGATGTTGAATGTGGCCCAGCTTCGCCAGCCCATAATAATTTACGATTTTCTTTTGCAAGAGGACGCTTTGTGAACTAGAAGTGCATTCATTTTCTTTCTTTATATCACATTGCTGGAAACTTTCTAATCATTTTATTTTACATCTAAATGGTATTTTGTCCTGCATCCAACCAGTGTGATGATCCCACTCATTTTTAAATGGAATCTTCAACACAGATGCTAAGTCAATATTATAGTTATATATTTATGAGACTCGAAAAACTACAAGGACGTACCAAAATTAAACACAGAAATGCTCACAGATCGCTGCATCAGTGGCTGTATGTGTAGCATCTATACAGACAAAATCAGTAAAATTAAAAATACCATTATGTGTACAGTCATGGTCGTTGTACAGTGGTACAAAGGAAGTGCAAATAGTATGAAGGCTTTCACGACCGGATGACATATCTTCTGGTAAACCTTCCAGGATGTAAGGTCGTGGTCCATGAAACTCTTCAGCTCCTAACGTTTCGTCCAGAGCTGCGCTGGACATCTTCAGAGGGGTGTTTCTCCTCCGGTGAGTCTTGCCGACTGACGGGTCGGACGTCTGAGAGCGACTTATATATCGTAGAAATTGGGCGTGACCAGAGTTAAACGTGATATGCAGAGATAATCTTTGTCAGAGATAAAACTTAACTATCGATCGTAATCTCGTCACGGGTAAAACTGTCTAGCAATTCTGTAGTGCTACTGTCCAAATATCACTAAGTTTCATTTTAATCAGAAAGAAGAGACCATGAAACTTAGTGATATTTGGACAGTAGCACTACAGAATTGCTAGACAGTTTTACCCGTGACGAGCTTACGATCGATAGTTAAGTTTTATCTCTGATAAAGATTATCTCTGGGTATCACGTGTAACTCTGGTCACGCCCACTTTCTACGATATATAAGTCTCTCTCAGACGTCCGAGCCGTCAGTCGGCAAGACTCACCGGAGGAGAAACACCCCTCTGAAGATGTCCAGCGCAGCTCTGGACGAAACGTTAGGAGCTGAAGAGTTTCATGGACCACGACCTTACATCCCAGAAGGTTTACCAGAAGAAGTGCAAATAGTTCACACAGCTTCAAGATTATACCTAAAACTTTATAGGCAATCCAATATAATTTTCAGTTATTTATTTAATAAATATCAACTTTCTACAAAGATGAGGATGAATAAAGAAGACATTGCAATAGCAGTATTACGTCTTTTGCATTACATTTGTTGTTTTCCGTGTGTTCCATAGAGAGTGGTCTCTGAAATGTGAAAAGAACTGAAAGATACACATTTAAAGTAAATGTAAAACAGTGAAATGACGTTACGCTATTACATTAAAGTACTGGCTTGAACTCAGCTTCGTACCTAGATTAGTTTTCGGCACCTGGTGGGAGGTACACGACTAGAGACACCTCACTGATTGTTTTCGACCGCGTCGTCAACCCCCAAGTTCAGAAACACACAATGAAATAAATATCCGCCGTCGCGGTATGCCACTTTAGTATGCTTAGTACACGCCAACTTCAGTCAAATTACGAAACATGAAGCCATACTAACGGGCCGATTTCGAGATAACGGCAACTGAATATCGCAGAAAATACGTGATGGTCGCTAATTTCGGATGTCAGTAACTAAATAAATATCTGACATCGCAATAAGCCAGTTGCATTACACATAGAGAAAGCCTACTTCAGTTTAATAACAAAACTTAAGCCCAATTAACTGTCCTATTAACGGAGATGGGCGGCTACACTGGCAGAAAACACGCGGTGGCGCCCACGGCTTATAAATTTGGATGTAAGTAACTCAACAAATATTCGCCGTCTCAATTCATCACTCACAGCAACGAGGGAACACTCCTTCATTTCAATAACGCAACATGAAGCCAGATTACGTTCCGACTAGGAGATATTGGCAGCTGAATTTGACAGAAAATTTGCGCTTGGCGCCCTACGCATCGGGTGTCAACAACTCAGTAAAGCTTAGCCGTTAGAACACACCACTTGGAGCATACAGATAACACCCCTTGTTTAGTTTAATAACGACAAATAAAGCTAGATTACGGGCCGACTAGCAGACATGAGCAAGGAATATGGCGGAAAATTACGCCAATGCGGCCTCGACTTTGGATGTGAATAACCCAATAAATATTCGCCGTCGCAATGTCGCTCTTGCAATGCCCGAGGCGGGATTCGAACCTGCGACCGTAGCAGTCTCGCGGTTCCGGACTGAAGCGCCTACAACCGCACGGTGTCCCTATTGCAGCATCCAGGAACACTTCTTCTTTAGTTCAATAACGAAACATGAAGCCAGATTAACGGTTCGACTAGGAGATATGGACAGTTGAATATGGCAGAAAATACGCGTTGGGCGCCCTCGACTATTAAATTTGGATATCAATTACTCAGTAAATATTCGCCCTCACAATTCCTTTCTTACATTAATCAGAGAACACTCCTTCATTAATTTAATAACGAAACATGAAACCAGATTAACGGTCCGACCATGAGATATGGCTATATTCATATGGCAGAAATCCGTTTAGGATATCAGTACATTCGCCATCACAACATCCCACTTGCTGCATCTAGAGAACACATATTCTCTAGTTCAGTAACGAAACATGAAGCCAGATTAACGCTCCGACTAACAAATATGGTCAGCTGAATATAGAGAAAATCCGTTCTTGACACCCTCGGTTCGTAAATTTGGATGTTAGTAACTCAATAAATATTCGCCATCGCAATTCCTTCCTGACGCCAACTGGAGTACTCACCTTCTTTATTTCAATGACAAAATATGAAGACATATTAAATGGCCGACTAGGATATAGGGGCAATTGAATATGCCAGCAAACACAACTCAATAAATCTTCGTTATCGCAATATCCCACCTGCAGCATCCAGTGGAGACCCTTTCTTTAGTTCAAAAACGAAAAATGAAGCCGGAATAAAGGCCCGACTAGGGGATACGGGCAGCAGAATATGGCAGAAAATACGCTTTAGCGCCCTTGACGTCGGATGCCAAAAACTCAATAAACATACGCCGAAGCAATATCCCACTTGAAGCATCCACAGGATACTCTTTAGTCGATAACAAATAATGTAGCCGTATTAACGGGTCGATTACAAAAAGCGGCCAGCTGAATATGGCAGAAAATAAGCGCTTCGCGCCCTTGTCTGCTAACTTTGGATGACAGCAACTAAATAAAATTTCGCTGTGTGCGGGACAATACGTTGAGAATGTGGGTTTCGCAGGAGGCGAGCCAGAGATAAATCCCTGCAGTCGCGCTATCTGTGTCTTCGGTGGCTCATATGCCGGCACGGTAGCTCAGCGTTTTCGGTCAGAGGGTTACGTGCTCTCTGTAATAAAAAAACTGAGTTACTCGATTAACAACGAACTTCAATGGATGTTTTACGACGTCCACCCTGAGCAGATGCAACGATCAACAGCGAACAAAATGCGATTAAAAAAAGAAAAAAAAGAAGAAGATGGACAGAGCGTCTGCCGTGTAAGCAGGAGATCCCGGGTTCGAGTCCCGGTCGGGGCACACATTTTCATCTGTCCCCGTTGACGTGTGTCAACGCCTGTAAGCAGCTAAGGGTGTTCATTTCATTGTAATTTCATTCTCAGGAGCTGCTTCGTCTTCTTTAGTTCAGCGACGAAACATGAAACGAGATTACCTATAAGACTAGGAGCTATGGGCAACTAAATATGGCAGAAAATAAGCGCTTAGTGCCCTCGGCTTAGGCTGTGAATAACTAAATAAATATTCGTCGTCGCGATTTCCCACTTGCAGCATCTAGAGAAGACTCATTCTCTAGTTCAATAACGAACCATGAAGCCAGATTTACTCTCCAGTTTGGAGACATGGGTAGCTAAATATGGCAGATTAGCGGCCCGATTAGCAGCGAACGTTTACTGAGTTATTGATATCGGAAGTTGCAGACGGGGGCGCGTATTTTGTGCCATGTTCAGCTGCCCATATCTCCTAATCGAACCTTCACCTGTGTTATTGAACTAAAGACTGAGTGTACTGTGCATACAGCATGTGGCGTATTGTGACGGCTGATATTTACGTAGTTATTGGCATATGAAATTTGCGACCAAGGGCGCCCTTCACGTATTTTCCGTAATATTAATTTGCTGTGAAAAACATTGAACCTCTAATCTGGCTTCATGTTGTGTTATTGAACTAAAGAAAGAGTGCACTACACACATTGCAAGTGGCATATTATGACGGCAGATATTTAATTGTGGGTTTCTGAAACATGGAGACGAAGATGCTGTTGAAAGCCATCCGTGAATAGACTCGTGTCGCGTACATTGGCACCCCTGCTTCCAGGCCGCGAAAACAAGTCTGGAAACGAAGCAGCCGGTTATTATAGTGCAGTGCTAATTCTAATTATACGTTAACCTAAAGCATGAAATTTGGGAGTTTCTTTGAAGATACTCTTAAGTGGAGGAAAATGATTTTCCGACAGAAAGTTTGTGAATTCAATCTTAACTCCACAACATTCAGGGCCAGTTTATCGTCCAAGTGACACACACGCGGCCATTCGAGATACCAGTTTGAGGGGGGGCTTATCGGCGTCCCTGGTGTGCAGTTGGTACACAAATGTATCGTAATTAGTAGCGGAAGAAAACCATTTCCACATTCACTAGATTTAGGTTTATTTCTGTAAATTATACTATATTCCCAAGGAATCACAACTAATGTATGTGTGAGGTGAACAAAAGGGGAGTGGGGGAGGGGGAAGGCACCAATGTTACTCGTGTGCAAAAATGATCTCAGCCCTACCCTGAGTGTACTGTGTTCATGACATTTATTGTGCTACCAAGGTAAGTTACTGAATATATGTGTACCCATGTGTCTGACTTTTCTATACTAATAAGGTCTTTGTATAGGTTGTTTTTGGTCTTGATGTTATATAGGATGATCAGGAAGAATGGTCAGTATTCAGGGGTAAGACAAGAACGCTCGTTTGACACAGAAAACTTCATATTGACATATGCACTATTTCGAATGGTTTCCGAGGTAGAACACATTTACTGTACCTTTATTTTTGGCTAGTGGTACCTCTTTGATGTTTTATTCCAATCCAAGTATGTTGTGCCTTGTGCATTTCTTGCTTTGAAGTTTCTTCAAAGGCAAAGGGAAAATGCGAATCGGTAGCCCAGCATAGAGTCTGCGCCTAACTCCATATATTTTGATTTTCAAATGTTAAAGAAACAGAAGACGTTTTTCCTGTTCCTTGGTAAAAGGAAGGACTCGCTCTCTGTTAATGAACGAAGGTAGACGCACGATATTTTAGAGCGTAATCGGCGGTAGCCAATTTGGTTGTGAGAATAAGTAAAAAAGTCTGTATTTTTGATGTGCATCGAAGGAAGAATGTAGTATTATTTTACTAACTGAAAGGTTGTATGAGTCATTACTCCAAGTAGTACTGTAATACTGTGTCTACAATGATCGTTTTGAAAGACCAAAAGTTAATTTAGGTTTAATGCTAAAACATATGTTATTAGGAGTAAGCAACTGCCCATCATGGTCAGACCATTCGAATTTGACTTACAGTATCACGACTACAACTAACCATAATAAAGAAATCGTCAATAAGGCTTACACTGGGTTCTGTCACTCAGGTTGGAAATTCAACTGCTGGAGTTAAATTAAAGGTTTGTAACAAATGTTCCAGTTCTCTTCTGTTGCTTTTGACTGTAAGGAAGTTTACATTAAAGTCATCCATAATGACTAACTGCTTAGCCTTTGAATATATTTTTACCAAAACGGATTCAAGCTGTTTCAAGAAAACAAATTTTCTGTTTCCTTAATCGAAATCTCGTTCTGTGTATTTGCTTTAATTCTAATAGGGATTTAGTAATTTTTTTTAGCTCAACAGATAGAAGATAGTCAGCAGGCTTAGTTTAAAGTTATTTGTGCACCGCCATGTAACACATTGCACCACTCACAGTGCAGCCCCACTATGAATGATTTTCTCGAATATGAGATGGGTTAGCTGATGTTTGTAAGCAGCTGGAAATAGGCCTGATTACTGTTAAACTATTGGCAGCTGCTGCATATTGGTGCTCCCAAGAGTCATGTACCTGTGGTACCAAACATATTTCAAGTACTATCCTCTCCTGTGGACCCTGTCGTCTCTGCAGGACGTATGGAACCTGGCATTACTTGTCCACTTGACTGTGAGTGGTGTGTCAATGGTCAATCTTGGCGTCCTACAAGAGAGGCTAGGACCATGGAGGACTCAGGGTCCTGATACTGATCCCCGTAACCATCAAGTCTGAGCTGCTGTCTTTCACTGAAACTCAAACTGAGCCAGTGGGAATAACTTCACTTGCTTTGGAGAAACCTGCTTTGTCCCGTGTTAAGAGGAGGCAAGCACAAATTAGAAAGGATCTATTAATCTTTGGCAGTAAAAAGATACGGCGAATAACGGCAGCAAGGGACAGAAAGGAACACCGGGTTCCTTCAGTGTGCATGCCTTGAGGCATCAATCAACATGTTGAAGAAGGTACTATGGAAGCCATTATGGGAAAAGGGTGCAACCAAACGCAGATTGTGGCGCACGTTCGAACAAGATGGGCTCAGATGTCACACTTGGATCATACCAGCGACTGGTGAAGAAGGTGGAGAAGACCATGGAGTTTCAACAAAGCTCCCAATTTGCAGCTCTTTTCCCAGAACTCATCGTAACACCCTGGTTCTGAGTCGAGAGGAAGGACAGAACCAGAGACTTCGAGGGTGCTGTTACATCTACATCTACATCTACATCTATACTCCGCGAGCCACCTTACGGTGTGTGGCGGAGGGTACTTATTGTACCACTATCTGATCCCCCCTTCCCTGTTCCATTCACGAATTGTGCGTGGAAAGAACGACTGCTTGTAAGTCTCCGTATTTGCTCTAATTTCTCGGATCTTTTCGTTGTGATCATTACGCGAGATATATGTGGGCGGTAGTAATATGTTGCCCATCTCTTCCCGGAATGTGCTCTCTCGTAATTTCGATAATAAACCTCTCCGTATTGCGTAACGCCTTTCTTGAAGTGTCCGCCACTGGAGCTTGTTCAGCATCTCCGTAACGCTCTCGCGCTGACTAAATGTCCCCATGACGAATCGCGCTGCTTTTCGCTGGATCATGTCTATCTCTTCTATTAATCCAACCTGGTAAGGGTCCCATACTGATGAGCAATACTCAAGAATCGGACGAACAAGCGTTTTGTAAGCTACTTCTTTCGTCGATGAGTCACATTTTCTTAGAATTCTTCCTATGAATCTCAACCTGGCGCCTGCTTTTCCCACTATTTGTTTTATGTGATCATTCCACTTCAGATCGCTCCGGATAGTAACTCCTAAGTATTTTACGGTCGTTACCGCTTCCAATGATTTACCACCTATGGCATAATCGTACTGGAATGGATTTCTGCCCCTATGTATGCGCATTATATTACATTTATCTACGTTTAGGGAAAGCTGCCAGCTGTCGCACCATGCATTAATCCTCTGCAGGTCCTCCTGGAGTACGTACGAGTCTTCTGATGTTGCTACTTTCTTGTAGACAACCGTGTCATCTGCAAATAGCCTCACGGAGCTACCGATGTTGTCAACTAAGTCATTTATGTATATTGTAAACAATAAAGGTCCTATCACGCTTCCCTGCGGTACTCCCGAAATTACCTCTACATCTGCAGATTTTGAACCGTTAAGAATGACATGTTGTGTTCTTTCTTCTAGGAAATCCTGAATCCAATCACAAACCTGGTCCGATATTCCGTAAGCTCGTATTTTTTTCACTAAACGTAAGTGCGGAACCGTATCAAATGCCTTCCTGAAGCACAGGAATACGGCATCAATCTGCTCGCCAGTGTCTACGGCACTGTGAATTTCTTGGGCAAATAGGGCGAGCTGAGTTTCACATGATCTCTGTTTGCGGAATCCATGTTGGTTATGATGAAGGAGATTTGTATTATCTAAGAACGTCATAATACGAGAACACAAAACATGTTCCATTATTCTACAACAGATTGACGTAAGCGAAATAGGCCTATAATTATTCGCATCTGATTTATGAGGGTGCTGTTACAAGCTAAGCTGCGACTTCCTGGACTTAGCTGAGAACTGGAGGGTCCCCCTAAAGGCGTTACATGTGCACTACACATCAGAGGCTGCCATCAAGGTAGCTGACTGCGTAGGGTAAACACAAAGGTTTTTTTAGATTGTGTGACTCCATCTAGCCCAGATAACAACAGCTGTAGGAGGCCCAGAAGTATAAGTGGAAGGTCCAAACGAATGCCTTCTGCAGGCAAGAGTATCAAAGCCCTAGTAGTTAACTGCTGAATCATTCGCAACAAAGTGTCAGAACTTGATGAGCTTCTGAAAAGCAATGGAGCTCACATAATGCTAGGTACAGAATGCTGGCTGAAAACTGAAAAATATAGCACTGAGATTTTTGGGGAAAATTTAAGTGTTTATCGAAAAGAGAGGCTAATGGGAAAAGGAGGTGGTGTATTTTTCGCTGTAGACAAGAAATTCAAATCCACCGAGATAAAAATTGAAGGTGCACGCAAGACTGTATGAGCAAGAACCTGTATCAGAGAGTGGGCATAAAACGGTAACTGAGTCCATCTGTCGACTACCAGACCAACCTCCTGATACTGATGTAACCCAAAACGTTACAAAAAATCATAACTGGAGACATTATTGATCCAACAATAAACTGGTAAAATTACAGTTTTGTTAGTGGTGGTCGTGACAAGGCATCCTGTGAAACATTATTAAACGCCTTCTCTGAAAAGTACCTAGCACATATTGGATCCCCACTCATGATGGAAATGTATTAGATCTAATAGCAAAAAATAGACCGGACCTCTTTGAGGATGTGCACATTGATACTAATCTGAATGACAATGGCACAGTTGTGGCAACAACGATTACCAAAGTACAAACGACAACTATATAAAACTAGTACGAAATATATATTAGGTCTACAACGTTGCTTCCGAAGTTTGGCAGTAGACGGCATTAGTGGAAAGCAGTGGTGCAAGTCGTAGGTCGTAAGTGTCAGACAGTAAGCTTAGGCATTTGAGAACATAACGCCATCAGAACATTAGTCGATTTTTGATTGCATCTCAAAAGTTATTCTCGGCTGAATATGTCAAGTTACGAGCTCAATTCTCGTCATCTGCGGGAGGTTTTAATGTTCTGCTTTGATATGAAGAAATCTGCAGCTGAGGCTCATAAAAAGCTGAGTAAGACCTATTATGAGATGCCTGATAGTGACAGAACTTTGCATAAAATGGTTTCCATGCTTGAAGGACAGTGATTTTGACGTTGAACACCGGCATGGTTGTGAAAGAGAGAGAGCTTTCGAAGCTACTGCAACCGACGAGAACAATCATAGGAGATTGTTATCGAAAGTAATTGGTGTGTTTGAGCCGAGCACTCAAAGACAAACGACCACAGCACAACGATATACATGAAAAGGTGATTTTGCTGCATGACAGTGCTCGACCAAATGTCGCAAAACCCGCCAAAACATACCTGGAAACGTAAAAATGGGAAGTGCTACCCCAACCGGCCGTATTCTCCAGACATTGTTCCTTTTGACTAACAACTTTTTAGTTTAATGGCACACGACCTGGCTGCCCAACGCTTCCTGTCATGTGAACAATTGCAAAATTGGATCGATGCAAGGATCTTCTCGAAAGACGCCCAGTTCTTCCGGCGCGGGATTCGTACGCTGCCCGAAAGATGGGAGAAAGTAGTGGCCAGCGATGGCCAATACTTTGAAACGTAAATCTTTTGTAAGATGCTCACACAACTTTGAGAAAAAACGGCGGAAGCAACGTTGTAGTCCCAATACATATATCAACATAACCACATTTTTTGCATTCCAAGCCGCACGGGATTAGCCGAGAGGTCTAAGGCGCTGCAGCCATGGACTGTGCGGCCGGTCCCGGCGGAGGTTCGAGTCCTCTCTCGGGCATGGGTGTGTGTGTTTGTCCTTCGGATAATTTAGCTTAAGTAGTGTGTATGCTTCGGGACTGATGACCTTAGCAGTTAAGTCCCATAAGATTTCACACACATTTTTTTTTTTTTTTTTTTTTTTTGCATTCCAAAGGAACATTATTCTGCTGGTACAAATTATACTCGACTATAATAGACAATATACACAGATGAAAAAATAAAGTAAAAGTTATAAAACTTACGTGACAGCAGTCAGAAGGCTAGACAATAAGGTCTAGGTCGCAGAATGTGATAGAGGAGGAAGAAGCATTTTACACGTTATCCTTGAAAATAAGAGAGAGGAAGAGAAAATAATAGCCAGGAAACATCTGAAACTAAGTGATAGCAACACACTTATGCAGCAAAACGAAATAAAATATGCCGTCCACAAACACCTGGAGAAGTTGCTGGCAATGAAGCACACAGACGAAAGAATTCAGCAAGAACTACTAAATAACCTGCAAGGAAAATGAAGCACAGCTGAAGTCGAAACTGTCACGAAGGAAATCAATGAGTGGTAACTTGAATATTCTACGAGGGCTATCCACAAAGTACATTACGTTTTGGAATTAAAAATAAATAAAGTATTGGAAATTTTTTTTATTATCTACAGATGAAAGCCACACTTAAATACTACTTTTCTACATAGTTGCCATTTAAATTAAGGCACTTATCGTAGCGATGGACGAGCTTGGAAATTCCTTCGTCGTAAAATTCGGCCGCCTGCGCCTTCAACCACGTGGTACCTCTTCTTGAAGCTGTGCGTCGTCATCAAAACGCTGCATAGCCAACCACTTCTTCATTGCTGGGAATAAGTGGAAGTCGCTCGGTGCCAGGTCGGGACTGTACGGCGGATGAGGAAACAACTCCCACTTAAAAGATTCGAGAACTTCACGAGTGGCATTTGCCATGTGGGCCCGGGCGTTGTCGTGAATCAGCAAGATCTTTGAGCCCAACTTTCCCCTACGCTTGTTTTGTATTGCTCTTCTGAGGTTGTGCAGAGCTTGGCAATACCTTTGAAAGTTTATTGTAGTGCCTCTTTCCAGTAAATCCACAAAAATCACACCTTTTCTGTCCCAAAAGACAGTCGCCACGTGGTTGAAGGCGCAGGCGGCCGAATTTTACGACGAAGGAATTTCCAAGTTCGTCCATCGCTACGATAAGTGCCTTAATGTAAATGGCAACAATGTAGAAAAGTAGTATTTAAGTGTGGCTTTCATCTGTATATAATAAAAAAATTACCAATACATAATTTATTTTTAATTCCAAAACGTAATGTACTTTGTGGATAGCCCTCTTATATCACTACTCCAAAAATAAATTTCCACGAGCCAGCGGCATCAGCCCGAAATTAAATCTAAGTTATTATGTACATATGTATAACGAATTATTGCAACCAAATTTTAATGTTAATGAAGAGCTCGTAGAAGGAGTTGCTGTATTAATCTATAAACATCCAGGAAGCAGAATAATTGATGATTTTAGGCCAACGACAGTACTGAACAGGGACCATAAAATCATGGCACACGTCATTTCCCAGAGAATTAAAATGCTAAAGAATACGATAATTGGTCGATTGGTCGATGCCAGACGAATGTATGGGAAGAAGATCCTCCACAACATGGGCACAGAGATGTAATTGCTACTGCAGAAGCCTGTGTAATCAAGTGTGCTTTAGTTACATGTGATTTTGCAGCTTTCGACAGAGTAAGGGCGTGAACAGAAAAAAAGCGGGTACCTTAGCACAGGACCCACTGCAGAAAATATCCGCATGTTATCTAATAATGCGGGATTTTACAAGGCATGGCCTACACCTCAATAGGAAAGGGAAGGGGTAAACTGGCAGGGTTGTTAGCGAAATCCATAAGGGGGAACACTAGTACTCATGGATGTACCTCTTTTTTAGACTAATATCAGTGTCCAATGAGAAGTTCAGGCAGGCAGGTGCTAAAAAGGCCTTAAACTCGCAAGATTCTCACAACAGGAAAGTAAATAATAATGTTACCAAATTTAACCAAAATATTGGTGGATTAAAGAAAAAAGTAGATTCTCACTAAAGTAAAGTAAAAAATAATGTTACCACTTTTCATCAAAATAGTCCGGGATTGAGGAACAAAGTAGATGAGCTCCTGGTTTGTTTAGATGACATTGAATCTCATAATGTAATAGATATACTATGCCTGTCTGAGCATCACACTGTGTCTGTTACAGAAAACGTAAATATCAGTGGTTATCAACTAGCTGCACATATGAGTAGAGAGAATAAGGTGAGAGGAAGAGTTGCCATATATGTCAAAAGTTATCATTGTGTAAAAAGCTTAGATACAAAATAGTTTTGTCTAGAGCAACAGATATAAGCATGTGACTGTCAACTTAAACTGAAGGAGGGCTCTTTTATAATTGTAACAATATATAGGTCCCCTTCAGGAAACTTTCATCTATTCCTGGAAAACTTGGATGTCATGTTGTGCTATCTGTCAGATAGGGGAAAGCAAATTATTATTTGTAGGGATTTCAATGTTGATTCACTGAAAGAGTGTAATAGAGAGAATGACCTGGAAGTCATGCTCAGTTCTTTCAATTTAACATGTCATTAATTTTCCTCCTCAGGTAGTAAAGGACAGCAGCACGTTCATAGATAATACTTTTATAGACCAACTGTTTCCCCAAGAAAGTAGTTAAATCTAATTATAAGAAACCATGCAAAAAACCTTCGCTTACTAAAGGAATAAAAATATCTTGTAACCACAAAATGGAACTGTATCCAACAACAAGAAAGAGTAATTATCCAGAAACAGCCAAATATTATAAAAGCTACTGTGCTACATTAAGAAAGTTTATTAAAAAGTCCAGAAGCATGTGCATCATGTCTGAGATTAATACCTCTGATAACACAATCAAAACAATTTGGAATAGTATTACAAGGGAGACAGGGCAACCAAGAGTACAGGATGACAGCATTACCATCAAAATGAATGGAAACTTGACAAAGCCAGAAGTCGAAAACATTTTGAATAATCATTTTTTAAATGTTGTAGAGAAAATAAGATCTAAACGTTCGTTAGAAGAAGCAAGGCAGTTAATGGAAGAGGCCTTACCCATACCATTTGATACAATTGAAATTCCACCCACCTCTCCTTCTGAAATTAGGAAGATAATAAACTCTCTCAGGAATAAGAGCTCACATGGAATTGATGGCATTTCCAGCAGAATAATAAAAGCTTGTTCCCAAGAGATATGGGGTTCATAGCCACATATGTAATAGCTCTCTGAAGCAGGGTATTTTCCCAGATAGACTGAAATATGCCATTGTTAAACCACTGCATAAAAAAGGGGATACGTCTGATGTCAACAACTACCGCCCCATCTCTCTTCTGACTGCCTTATCCAAAATTCTTGAAAAATTAATGTATTGTAGAATAGTTTTAACAAAATGTCAGTTTGGTCTGCAGAAAGGCTTTTCAACGGAAAATGCTATATATACTTTCGCTAATGAAATATTAAATGCTCTGAGTAACCGAAAGTCAACTGTTGGGTTTTTTTGTGATCTCTCAAAAGCTTTTGATTGTGTAAATTATGGAATACTTTTAGATAAGCTCAAGTACTGTGGTATGAATAGGACAGCGCTCAAATGGTTTAAATCATACCTAACTAGAAGAGTGCAGAAAGTTGAAATAAGCAGTTCATCTAATATGCAAAAAACTGGTGATTTCTCAAACTGGGAAACAATCAAGAATGGGGTGCTGCAAGGTTCGGTCTTTGGTCCTCTGCTGTTCTTAATATACACTCCTGGAAATGGAAAAAAGAACACATTGACACCGGTGTGTCAGACCCACCATACTTGCTCCGGACACTGCGAGAGGGCTGTACAAGCAATGATCACACGCACGGCACAGCGGACACACCAGGAACCGCGCTGTTGGTCGTCGAATGGCGCTAGCTGCGCAGCATTTGTGCACCGCCGCCGTCAGTGTCAGCCAGTTTGCCGTGGCATACGGAGCTCCATCGCAGTCTTTAACACTGGTAGCATGCCGCGACAGCGTGGACGTGAACCGTATGTGCAGTTGACGGACTTTGAGCGAGGGCGTATAGTGGGCATGCGGGAGGCCGGGTGGACGTACCGCCGAGTTGCTCAACACGTGGGGCGTGAGGTCTCCACAGTACATCGATGTTGTCGCCAGTGGTCGGCGGAAGGTGCACGTGCCCGTCGACCTGGGACCGGACCGCAGCGACGCACGGATGCACGCCAAGACCGTAGGATCCTACGCAGTGCCGTAGGGGACCGCACCGCCACTTCCCAGCAAATTAGGAACACTGTTGCTCCTGGGGTATCGGCGAGGACCATTCGCAACCGTCTCCATGAAGCTGGGCTACGGTCCCGCACACCGTTAGGCCGTCTTCCGCTCACGCCCCAACATCGTGCAGCCCGCCTCCAGTGGTGTCGCGACAGGCGTGAATGGAGGGACGAATGGAGACGTGTCGTCTTCAGCGATGAGAGTCGCTTCTGCCTTGGTGCCAATGATGGTCGTATGCGTGTTTGGCGCCGTGCAGGTGAGCGCCACAATCAGGACTGCATACGATCGAGGCACACAGGGCCAACACCCGGCATCATGGTGTGGGGAGCGATCTTCTACACTGGCCGTACACCACTGGTGATCGTCGAGGGGACACTGAATAGTGCACGGTACATCCAAACCATCATCGAACCCATCGTTCTACCATTCCTAGACCTGCAAGGGAACTTGCTGTTCCAACAGGACAATGCACGTCCGCATGTATCCCGTGCCACCCAACGTGCTCTAGAAGGTGTAAGTCAACTACCCTGGCCAGCAAGATCTCCGGATCTGTCCCCCATTGAGCATGTTTGGGACTGGATGAAGCGTCGTCTCACGCGGTCTGCACGTCCAGCACGAACGCTGGTCCAACTGAGGCGCCAGGTGGAAATGGCATGGCAAGCCGTTCCACAGGACTACATCCAGCATCTCTACGACCGTCTCCATGGGAGAATAGCAGCCTGCATTGCTGCGAAAGGTGGATATACACTGTACTAGTGCCGACATTGTGCATGCTCTGTTGCCTGTGTCTATGTGCCTGTGGTTCTGTCAGTGTGATCATGTGATGTATCTGACCCCAGGAATGTGTCAATAAAGTTTCCCCTTCCTGGGACAATGAATTCACGGTGTTCTTATTTCAAATTCCAGGAGTGTATATTAATGACTTGCCATTCTATATCCACGAAGATGCAAAGCTGATACTTTTTGCCGATGATACAAGTATAGCCGTCACACCCAACAGACAAGACTTAAATGGTGAAATTGTAAATGATGTTTTTCAGAAAATCATGAAGTGGTTCTCTACAAATGGGCTCTCATTAAACTTTGACAAAACACAGTACATGCAGTTCCACACCGTAAATGGAATGTCACCATAAATAAATATAGACTTCGATCAGAAATCAGTAGCTAAGGTAGAATGTTCAAAGTTTCTGGGTGTATGGAGGGGTTGAACTGGAAAAAACAGACTGAAGACCTGCTGAAACGTTTGAGTTCAGCTACTTATGCTATTAGGGTCACTGCACCGATCGTGAAAGCGATAAAGTATCGAGCAGTCAATCGGAAAGTAAACACCAATTCTAAACTTCAGCCATACGCTTGGCGGTTCGCTGTTAACGCAACGTGTGAGTTAACAGACCATGAACAGCAACAGTTTGCGTATGACAATGTCAAAGATGTATGGACAGATATCAAGCAAAAGCTGGCAATCATTACTATCACTTTCCCAAATGCCACTACACCTGGTGACTTCCTGCATTCGGATACAATTCTGTAGCCTAACATCAAGACAAACTCGGTCAGTTGGCTAATGAACATTCAGTGTATTACGGTATCTAATATCGGAAGGAACCGAAAGTAAGGAGGAGCTCTGAATGTATAGTGGAAAACATTGCCAAATTTCTAGAAGCAATTTTAAGACTGAAAATTACATTTGATCATGAACTAAGTGAATTTTAAAACAAGAAAAAATTTTTTTTTTCAATCTAATACAAAAAAATATCTTTGGACTTACTCAGAGAACAAGCCTTTTTATTCATATTTCTTGTTATGTGTTTTTAATTCACGTATTACTGTGTTAATTTTTAATGTCAAGAATTAGCCTAGATTTGTTGTACCATGTATGAAAGGAATAGCCTTAATTTGGGGAGGCACTAGAACGTTAACTAAATTAGAAGCGCAATAGAACACTTCCAGGACAAGAAGAAAAAGACTTATTCTTCGTTTGCACATGGTGACGAATTGTGGCACGAGCACACACACGAAGAAACCAAAGAAACTGCTACACCTGCCTAATATCGTGTAGGGCTCCCGCGAGCATGCAGAAGTGCCTCAACGCGACGTGGAGTGGACTCGACTACTGTCTGAAGTAGAGCTGGAGGGAACTGACACCATGAATCCTGCAGGGCTGTCCATAAATCCGCAACAGTACGAAGGGATGGAGATCTCTTCTGAACAGCACATTGCAAGGCATCCCAAAATGTTCATGTGGGAGTGTTAAACTCAGAAGAGTGTTCCTGAAGCCACTCTGTAGCAATTCTGGATGTGTGTGGTGTTGCATTGTCCTGCTCGAATTGCCCAAGTCCGCCGGAATGCGCAATGGATGCAGGTGATCAGACAGAATGCTTTCGTATGTGTCACATTCAGAGACGTATCAGGAGTCCCGTATCACTCCAACTGCACATGCCCCACATCATGGATTCATGAGGTTGTCTCCATATCCTTTCATGCCCATCCACTCGATACAATTTGAAACGAGATTCGTCCGACCAGGCAACATATTTCCAGCCATCACAGTCCAATGGCTGTGTTGACGGGCCCTGACGAGGCATAAAGCTCTGTGTCGTGCAGTCATGAGTGGGCCTTCATATCCGAAAGCCCATATCGATAAAGTTCCATTGAATGGTTCGCAGGCTGACACTTATTGATTTCCCAGCATTGAAATATGCAGCAGTTTGCGGAAGAGTTGCACCTCCGTCGCGCTGCACCATTCTCTTCATTCGTCGTTGGTCCCGTTCTTGCAGGATCTTTCTCCGGACGCAGCGATGTCAGAGGTTCGAAGTTTCACCGGATTTCTGATATTCACGGTACACACGTGAATTAGTCTTACGGGAAAATCCCACTTCATTGCTACTTCGGAGATGCTGCGTCCCGTCGCTCGTGCGCCGACAAAAACATCACGTTCAGACTCACTAATATTTTGATAACCTGCCATTGTACCAGCAGGGGAACTGACAGGACCAGTCTGTTCGTTTTACAGGGCGTTTGTGCGATCTCGGCTCGATTATGGGTGCACAGTGTATGGGTCTGCGAGGCCTTCTTACTTAAAGATGTTGGATGTTGTGCGCCATGAAGGGCTTCGGTTGGCCACTGGGGCATTCCGAACTAGCCCCATACCAAGCCTTTGTGCAGAGGCTGGTGAACCGCCGCTTCATATGCGGCGACGGCTACTTACAGTGCGCCAGGCCTATAAAACTTTGTCCACACCATACACCAGGGGCGGATCCAGGATCTCGGTCTGGTGGGGGGGCAAATTTTTTGGTACCTGCCTTCCAAAAAATTAATTCCAAATAAAACCATTAATACTCCATGCGCGCGCGCGCGCGAGCACACACACACACACACACACACACACACACACACACATATATATATATATATATATATATATATATATATATATATATATATATATATATATTGAAACACGTATGTAACATAGCAGCGATGGCGAGGCATTGTAGCATCTGTGACCAGAGAGTATGCGCTTGACCGCGCGAGTGTTGCGAGCGGTTCTCAGTCTGTCACTCAGTCGTTGCAAGTCTGTAGCTCTGTCTAGTTGAGAGCAGTACTCTGTCAGTAGTCGTCGCGTGCAGTACGCTAATAGTCGTCATGCAGAGCGGTCGGTCAGCAGTCGCAGCCCAGTGCGGTTGTGTGATGTAGGCGGTCGGCAACACTGCTCAAGATAGTGAATAAGGTATACTGTTAATCAATGTAATCATTAGATCATGTAAAAATTTATTTATTGTAATTATTCTCCAACAAGTTCCCCAATAATAATTTTTATTTCAAAAGCATTTTTTTCAAAAAAAATTAATTTTTATTGAACTAAAGATTTCGTTGCACTTCCCATTTCACTCCACTTCTTTTGAAGAAAAATTTCACTAAAATCACAAAAAAAAGAGAATATTATTATTTGCAATGCAGTTCCTCCAAGCGGTGCGCAACAACAAGAGCAGAAATGTGACATCCATTTATTGTGAGGTAAGACTTTAATTCTGATTGTTTTGCACAGGGCCAAAGACCGATATTTCGGTTTAATTGTATTTTCTTGTCACTGAACGGACTTTAAATTTTGTGAAGAATTTATATTTGAGTCAGATTGCGAATTTCACATTTTTGTTGCCATTGTCAGTACATTTCATTGTGGGTAGGTTACGCTTAGAGCAATGTCCATTAGCATTCTTAAATAATATTGTCCATACTTTTTCAAAATTATTGTGGGGAGGTTACACTCGGCTCCCATTTGTATTAAGTATTGTCTCTTTAATTCTTTAAAATTACGGTGGGATGAAACACGTATGTAACATAGCAGCGATGGCGAGGCATTGTAGCATCTGTGACCAGAGAGTATGCGCTTGACCGCGCGAGTGTTGCGAGCGGTTCTCAGTCTGTCACTCAGTCGTTGCAAGTATGTAGCTCTGTCTAGTTGAGAGCAGTACTCTGTCAGTAGTCGTCGCGTGCAGTACGCTAATAGTCGTCATGCAGAGCGGTCGGTCAGCAGTCGCAGCCCAGTGCGGTTGTGTGATGTAGGCGGTCGGCAACACTGCTCAAGATAGTGAATAAGGTATACTGTTAATCAATGTAATCATTAGATCATGTAAAAATTTATTTATTGTAATTATTCTCCAACAAGTTCCCCAATAATAATTTTTATTTCAAAAGCATTTTTTTCAAAAAAAATTAATTTTTATTGAACTAAAGATTTCGTTGCACTTCCCATTTCACTCCACTTCTTTTGAAGAAAAATTTCACTAAAATCACAAAAAAAAGAGAATATTATTATTTGCAATGCAGTTCCTCCAAGCGGTGCGCAACAACAAGAGCAGAAATGTGACATCCATTTATTGTGAGGTAAGACTTTAATTCTGATTGTTTTGCACAGGGCCAAAGACCGATATTTCGGTTTAATTGTATTTTCTTGTCACTGAACGGACTTTAAATTTTGTGAAGAATTTATATTTGAGTCAGATTGCGAATTTCACATTTTTGTTGCCATTGTCAGTACATTTCATTGTGGGTAGGTTACGCTTAGAGCAATGTCCATTAGCATTCTTAAATAATATTGTCCATACTTTTTCAAAATTATTGTGGGGAGGTTACACTCGGCTCCCATTTGTATTAAGTATTGTCTCTTTAATTCTTTAAAATTACGGTGGGGAGGTTACACTTGGCGACACCCAGTCCAGGATCGTATTTCGTTGAGAGTCTTTTGAACAACAGTCAGATATCTGCTCTTATTTGCTTAGATATAATTAGGATTTGGCGCAACGCTTTTATTAACTTGTAACTTTCTTTCTACAGGTCAACGGCAATTCGTTGCTCTGTTGTATTTGTGTGTTGTTTTTGCATTTGTGCTTATTGTTTTGTGAATATTTGTGACTGTTGTAAAAATGCCGCGAAAGACTATGAATAGTGTATCGCGAGGTATTGTGAATGAATTTACCGACTTAAACAACGTGACTGATAGGACATGTGACACGCAGTGTAATGATGACAATCCTGCGTTCACTGACAATCAATGCATTCCAACCACTAATGATGACTTTTGTCTTAATGATGAACAAACGAACTCGATTGTGTCTTGTGTTAATTTGACGACAATTGATGACGCGGGACGCTCTATTGTAATGAGCGCTGCCCAGCTTAACACACCCGATTTGGAAAATTTAAGTAACATACAAACAAATTTTTCGAATGAAAATGGTCAGTGTAGTGAAAGTACGACGGAGTTAATTAATTCCGAAATAGGGACTGACAGTGTATGTTTAACTGGCAAACCTTTTTGTAAATTACAGAATGACCAAATGGTCACGCAAAACGAGACAATTCCAGATCGACCATTGAATAGCACAGAGAATAGAAATGCCAATTTTGAATCGGATCCAATTATGGCATTTTTGCGGCAAAATTTCAAACAGTTTAATGAAAAATTTAATAAAATTGATGAAAATTTCAAACAACAGAACGAAAAACTTGACAATAATGACGAAAATTTCAAACAACTTAGCGAACAGGTCAGACAACAGAGGGAAGATAACAAACAAGATAATGAAAATCTCAAACAACACTTAAATGAAAAATTAGACGACAATTCCAGACAGCTTAGTGAACAAATTAGAGCCGTTGCCGCGCAGTGTCATGACACTAAGGAACAGTTGCGCACGGAAATTGAGGCTTGTTCACAAAAAAATAGCGAAGAAATTAAGTCTGTTGCGCAAGAATTAAGGGAAATGCAAACAGCCGCAACAGAAACACTCAGAGACGAAATTAGCGGAGTCGCTAAACAGTGCTCTGAAAAAGCTACACAACTACGCGACGAGTTTAAAGCAATGACTGTAGAACTTTCGCGCACAATGGACGCAAAGATAGACGCGAAATTCGAACAGCAGAACACTCAGATTAACGAGCGCTTTAATCAGCACATACAGAACAGTGATACGCGTTTCCGCAAATTTATTCAAGATCAAAATAAAGTCAAACGTCAGGTTATGGAAACAATCACTGCACAAAGACAAGAGGACAATCGTAAAATGTTCGCGAAAGCGAAGACGTATGTAGACAATAATATTACTACAGTGTCCGACAAAATTAATACCATAGAACAATTGAACGCGGAATTACGGGATGAAATTTCTGACCTTAAATCAAAAACAGATACTCACACAGTAAATATTCAAACAGTGACAGATAGATTCGAACAATTAGATCTAACACAGGATTGTGATGTTATCAAAGCTGATGTTAAAAAACTGAGCGAAACTACGCGCAAGTTGCAAAAACAGATTAATGCGTCTGATTCTAAAACCGACGATCAGGTTAAAATACTGACTGAAAAATGTGATGAATTGGCCAGTCGTATTGATGTTATCGGAAATACTAATGACAATAAATCAGACGATACTGCACCGGTTTCTTTTATCCAAACACCTGAATTTCAAAATTTACAGCAGACAATTAATGAGATCGATTCATCTAACAACACGTTACGTAGGAAGTTATCAAATTTACAACAAGAAGTAACAGAGATGAAAAACATTTCAGTTAATAACATGCCACAACAGACGCCACTTTTTGAACATGAGTCAGACTCACGCAGTGCGTATAATTTGGGTAATCTACAGAGAGTACGGGACTTAGATTCCGATCAACCACAGTTCAATAGATTCTCTTACGATCCTGAACCTGTTCCATCACACAGAGATGATAATTTCGACTACAAACATTTTCTGTCAGTGAGAAAGTTTAAGGTTTTCAAAAACGATAGAATGCAGATTCACCCATTGGATTGGATTCAACAATTTAGCTTTGCTCTTCCACCGACTTGGCCTGTAACACACAAACTTGAATTTATTTGCAGCTTTTTGGAAGGCGAACCGGCAACTCGTATGAGACCGATCGCGAGGCAATGCTACTCAGTAGAGGAATTTCAGAATGCTTTTCTGTCAGCGTACTGGTCGAAGACGACACAGCGCGGAATTAAAGACCAACTAATTAGTTTGCCAAACTACGAGAACTCAAATTTTCCCAGTGTAACGCAATTTTTTGAGCACATGGTACAACAAAACCAGTACCTAAGTGAACCGTACAGTGAATCCGCACTTATACAACTATGCATCTCTAAATTACCACGGTCATTACGAGTGTCACTTCTAACGGGCCAGCAAAAAGAAAACATTTCAGCATTCAGAGATCTTTTACAGCTCTTGGAAGTACAGCAATCCGATTATTCTTTTGTAAACAAAAACTTTTCGAGTAACAACCAAGGTCAACAACAGTACTGCAATTATGATCAGGGACGTAATTTCAATCGGAAAGATAACAGACGCTTTAGGAACGACAACTACCAAAACTTTAATAACAGGCAAAATTCTAATTATCAATACCATCAAAATTTTCAGAAACAGGAACAACACTTTAGTAACAATAGAGGTGTTTCACAACAACATCATCAAAACCGGCCGGTTAGCATACCTAACCAACAATGGAATGCACAAGGTCAACCAAGCTTTAATGTTCCGCCGCGTGCACGTATAGTCCCTGGTGCAACAAATAGTAACGCACGGCAGCAAGGAAACAACTACGTACAAAGAAGACAGTATTTCAGTTCCTATCGTAATGCACCGTATAGGAATGACTATTACGACAGACGTAAAAACGACGAGCACAATTATCAGCGTACATATAATAACAGTCGGTCTCACCAACAGCAAAATTATTCACAAGAACATATTCTCATGAATGAACCCGACAGTAGATACCATCCAGAACGTAATACGTCTGGAAGAAGTAATAGAACGGTTCAAATAGTCGAAATGCCACAGAATCCTCCTAATAATAATAACACGTCAGATAGAATCTGACTAGATAATGTACAGGACGCATCTTGCAATAATACAAGCACTACCTTAGACACGCAAAATGTTGTTCACGAAAATGTAATTACTTTTGACGACATCAGAGACACTCTTTTACAGGAAAGACCAGTTATTCAGAAAACCATTTCACATCCTGTTATCGAAATTAAAATTGGTTCATCGAAATTTTCAGCAGTAATCGATTCCGGATCACCTATATCAGTAATTAATGAGGAGACTTTCAACGAGTGCAACAAAGAGAATACTTATCCGACGTTACCTTTAGGCAAAACAAAAGTGAAAGGAGCAGTATCGAGTAAAGGTGTAGACGTTAAATTACAGACGCATTTATCATTTTGTATTGGAGGTCATACTTTTCACTCTAATTTTTGGATTGTGCCTTTATTGACAACAGACGTTATTTTAGGTACGAATTTTCTGGTACAACACGACGCAGTCATTGATTTTCAGAATTCTTATTTAATGTTAAAGGATGAAAATGTACAACTTGGTTTAGAATTTCAGCACTCATTATCTGCGGAAGAACAAACAATCAACCGCACAGAGGTCATTTCCGCAACACGTGACATAGACTGTAATCCCACATTGTTAACGGATACGTACGTACACAACTATAATACTCCAGACGAAGCTGACTACGACGTAATGCAATTGATTTCTGATAAGGTTAAAAAGAGCAGTGCAACTACAGACGACGAACGAAAGCAATTACACAAAATTCTTTTACAGCAAGCTCCAGTTTTCGACAACATTCCTGGTACTATGTCCGGATTTATGTATGAATTTCAAGTCAAACCGCACGACACATTTAAAGCAAAGCATTATCCCATCCCATATATTCACAGAGAACAGGTTAAAAAGGAATTGCAGGATATGCTTGACCAAGGAATTATAGAACCAGCAGTTAGTCCGTACATAAACCCGCTGCATATTGTTAAGAAAAAAGATGGCTCACTTCGCCTTGTACTTGATTCACGTCACATTAATGACATTATTATTAATGAAACAGATCGGCCACAGACATTAGAGGAACTTTTACAGAAATTTCACGGTACAGCTATTTATTCTACACTAGATTTGAAATCGGGATTTTGGCAAATTCAACTTCATCCAAATTGCAGAAAATATACAGCTTTTCTCTGTTTCGGCGACTGTTATCAATTTTGCAAATTACCGTTCGGCTTAACTATTTCTTCTGCAGCTTTTATTCGCGGTTTGAACACAATACTTCCGACAGAACTTAGAGACAGAATCACGACGTATGTAGACGACATTCTTATCGCAGAAGCTAACTGGTCTGAACACAATCTGATTCTTGAACAACTGTTGCAAACTTTTCATGCACAAGGACTTACAGTTAATCTTAGTAAATCGCACTTTGGCAAAACTTCCATAAAATTTCTTGGACACGTAATTTCAGCAGAAGGCATTGCACCTGATCCGGAAAAACTTCAAGCTCTACGTGACATTACTGTTCCTACGACAAAAAAGCAACTACGCAGTTTTTTAGGCTTAATTAACTTTTTTCGTAAATTTATTCACCATTCTGCTTTAGACACGCCTAGACTATGCCAATTAACAGGTAAAAACAGTATTTGGTCTTGGGATAAGCAAGCACACTCTGAATTCATGAACCTGAAACATGCTTTGTTGAATGCACCACTATTATCGCACCCAGATCTTACTAGAAATTTTTCCATTGCCACCGACAGTTCCAACACCGCCTTAGGCGTACATATTTTCCAGGAAATTGAAGAAGATGGTTCAATAGTAATCAAAAACATCGCATTTGCAAGCCGCATTCTGTCACCTGCTGAGCGAAATTACTCCGTTACAGAACTTGAAACATTATGTGTTGTATGGGCTTTCACGAGATTTAGGCACTTTCTTTATGGCAGACATACCACTGTTTACACAGATCACAGAGCGATACAATTTTTACTTTCAGCTAAATTTACTCACGACAGATTAAGCAGATGGAAACTGTATTTACAGGAATTTAATTTTACAATAGTTCACATTCCCGGCACGCAAAATGTTATAGCAGACGCACTATCGCGTTCTCTCGGCAACAATCAGCAAGACGTAGCAACCAACTTCTGCAAAACAAATTTCAGTGTCATGTACATTCAACAAGTTGCATTTGAAAACTTTATTTCATCGTCATTACAGGACATAGCACAAGAGCAAAATAAAGACAATGTGTGGAAAGAAATTAAACAGCTTTGGCAAGATAAGAATAATGTTACGATTAGGAACCACTACACAGTGCGCAATGACATTCTGTTTCGCCGCCCTCATCCTGACAGCAACAATTGGTTATTATGCATTCCTGACGAACTGGTCAACAAATTAATTTGGTACACTCATTTAAGTTACGCACATTACGGAGCACGAAAATGTTTTCTTATACTGAGACAGAACTGTTATTTTTCTAACATGGAGAAACGTATACGACGAGTTTTAGCGTCTTGTAAAATTTGCCAGAAAGCTAAATCAGACACCACTTCACATATTCCTCCTTTATATCCCATTATACCTGTTAAATTAAGACACATGGCCGCTGTAGACATTTTTGGTCCGATTCCGAGAACTAACAGAGGTTTTTGCTACATATTTGTCGCTGTTGAGCTTACTTCAAAATTTGTTACTTTCACTCCGCTACGCAAGGCTACTGCTAAAACTGTTTCGAAAGCATTTGTAAAACATTTTCTATCTCATGTAGGGCATGTAATGAAAGTAATTTCTGACAATGGATCTCAATTTCGTAGTAGCGTATGGACACGCATGTTACGAGCCAGAAACATTTCTCCGATCTATATATCCAAGTACCACGCTTCTTCGAACCCCTGTGAAAGATTAATGAAAGAAATTGGTAAGCTGTGCCGAATATACTGCCACAAAAAACATATTGATTGGGATACACACATACTCTCATTCCAAGACGTAATTAATTCCATTCCAAATGAATCCACTATGCTATCTCCGTCTGTTATACTGAAAAATGCTGAACCACCTAACAAAATTAAAGAATTAATAACATTTCCTACATCTCGTCGATTACGACACCACGAAATAATTGACATTGCGCTGAACAACATCAAACGTGCCGCAGAGCGCCGGAGAAGACAGCAAAAACAGGTTTGTACACGCCGCGACTTTCACGTTGGACAGAAAATACTAGTACGTACACACTATTTATCCAGTAAATTAAAAGGTAAGTGCAGTAAATTTGAACTTCTATACGCAGGTCCATATCGGATTCGCAGCATCCCTCACCCCAATGTTGTACACGTCGAAACTTTGAGAACCAGAAAATCGAAAGGCAATCACCATATCTCAAACATTAAACCGTTTATTGAGTGAAACCACTGTATGATTCAACACACTATGATGCCATTTACTAATGCAATTATTTCACGTGACTAATTACTGATGATTATCGTATTTTTCTTGGCAAGTGCCCGGCAAGGTAAGGTTAGCAGGTCGCTTTTTCTTGTCGTTACACATCAAACCGTGCATATTTTTTTTCAGACACACTTACGTATTTTATGATTAATTATGCAATGTTAGCTAATGACATGTTAATTTCATTACATTTTTTTTTCATTAAAGGCTTTAATTCTCGCCTCTATTAACTACACTACATACAAGCTGAACACAACGAACGTCACATTTGTCTTTTTATGTATGATTGTATTCCAGTTTTGTTTATATGCACTGTGAAATAGTTAAGATATAACACACACCAGTCGACTTTGACCTTTTTTTTTGCCCTATGATATCTCAACATCGTGACTGTTTTACATTTTTTTTTTTTTGCTACTGCATTGTATTATTCTGTGTACATTTTTGCATCTGAACACTGTCAACGTCTTTAACATATTACGTTTTCTGTCATGTTATGCTGTATGGTTAATTGTGTCACCATAAACCAGTCATTATCTAGTGGGTATATGATTTAAATGCAGGACATTAATCTTTGTTCATCAATTTCAGAAAGAAATGATGCATGTAAGAAATAAATTTAACATAAATGGGAATTTCACCTACGGAATAAACGAAAGGAGACGCAATAACTTTATGAGGAAAAGTAAATGGATCAGGATTAACAAACATTAACAAGAATATACTATACTCATCACAGAATAGCAGTCTTAACTAATTTTTTCTTTCAGAATACAAGGTGATTGATGCAGGCTGTCAGACTGAACTACACATCTTAGTTTTAGTGATGAAATATGCTAGAGATAAGGAATAGTTGTATAATGAGTAATGAAGTGATTTTTTGCAGATGATAATGAATACTGATGAATAATGATGAAGGAAATGGTATTATGAATAATGAAGTTTTTCTTTACAGGTGATGATAATAGTGAAGTTATGATGATATGGATAATGAAGTTTTCTTTACAGATGAGGATAATGTTGAAGTTATGTATTTATGTTATGTAGTTATTTAAGTATTTGTTGCAGTTTGCTTTGACAGCAGGTGTTATATTGCATAGTAGGATGACGGAAAGTTTTGGAAAGGACAGCTATGGAACACATTTTATACACATTTCACTACCTGTTAATTCGAAGTTCACTACTTTTCAGCATAGTGTGCGTTTCTTCTTTCAGGTCAATAATCCATTTTGTATTTTTTCCAGGAGAAGCACTTTCATGATACTTACTAAACCTGTTACTTATTATACCTGTTCTAGTACTTGCATTTTTATTTTTTTTTTACCCATTTGTGTTTATCATTTATAAATGTGATCACATATACTGCCTTGTTACATAACCTTGCTACAGCTGACTCATGACGAATGACGTTACCTATCCTCATTTGCAGCAATAGATCAAAAGCAAATAGTGTTATGTTTCAGCAATTAATTATCGATCCCAACGCAATGCATTGCTACCAAAAAAAAATGTATTACCAGTCCCACATAATGTCACTAGTTTATGATAATTCTGAATAATACTGATCAACTCTGAATAGCATGTCACTTGAGTAATGACCTCTTAATGAGACTATATTCAAAATAATGCTTTGTCACTAGCTAATAACTGCCACTGTTTATTGTAATGATACTACTTATAATGCCTGTGATTATTAATGATTTGACTGTAATTAACTGATTTTAATAATGACTTTGTAATGATCTGAATACTACTGAAGGAGGAACACTGTTTATTGTAATGATACTACTTATAATGCCTGTGATTATTAATGATTTGACTGTAATTAACTGATTTTAATAATGACTTTGTAATGATCTGAATACTACTGAAGGAGGAACACTGTTTATTGTAATGATACTACTTATAATGCCTGTGATTATTAATGATTTGACTGTAATTAACTGATTTTTAATAATGACTTCGTAATAATCTGAATAATACTGAATGATGATTCTATTCAATACTTGCTGGCCACTGAGTGCCAATAATTAATGTCACTTGAAGAATTGTTATTAATTATGCCATTAATTAGCCCTTTTTTTTCCCATGTTGAGTTTTCATGTTTTGGTTAATGGCCAATGAGTGCCAATAATTTGTATCACTCAATGTATTATGTTAATGCTAGGCCAATAATTGACTCTCCTTTTCAATTAAGGCTTCTGATGAACATTATTCTGTCTTACTAAAAATACTTTGTAACTGGCCAAGGACCGCCACTGTTTATTGTAATACGATTACCCATGATGCCAGCTAGTGATTCTTAATAGATTGTAATGACACATAATTAACTATGGTACTGTTTAATAATGCTTTGTAATTAATTAAGGCTAATAATTCTTACTATATTGGAATGACAAATGATTAATTAATTATCTGTAATTAGACAAATGATTAATTAACGACAAATGATTAATCAACTGTAATTAGGAAAAGGCTAATGATTTTTATTGGAATGACAAATGATTAATTAATTAACTGTAATTAGACAAATGATTAATTAACGACAAATGATTAATTAACTGTAATTAGGAAAAGGCTAATGATTATTATTGAAATGACAAATGAGTAATTAACTGTAATTAGGAGAAGGTTAATGATTCTTAATTATACTCTGTAACTGAAAAGAATGCGATTATTTCATAATATTTTGTAACCAGGAAAAGAAGGCTACTGATTCTATGTAAAACAATTAATGAACATTTTTCTGTAATACTACATACTTGGTACAGAAATGTTCAATAACTGGGCTATGAATGCCACAAACTATCAATGAAGATTGTAATTGTCAATATTATGTGACTTGATGTCCTTCACCTCATAAGCTGACTACCCTGAATTACTGCAATGTCCATTTGTCCTGTTTATCCTAGTGATCATGGAGCACTATATTTGGTTTTTGCACTAATTCTACGTTGGTGTGCCTTGTAAGAGTGTGGTGTTGACACGACATGCTGTCCACCACCATGAGCGATGAAGACATTATTATGGTCCCACTGTTTGGTGTACCTAATGTACTGCCAAAATGAAAACATGGAAAATTACTACGACAGTTCAGTGTCTTGGCTACACTGATAAATTCTGATGGGAAAAGAACTTCAAATTGTGTCACTTGGTGTTGTACTTCTGTGGAAAGATATGGACTTTCAGAACAGCTGTGTGCAATCTAAAGTGCTACAACCATGATGCAATCCTTCCCTTTCCTATCCTAATTCTTGTCACATAATGAAAATCATTTTTTTGGTAACATCATTTCTGTTCGTAGGTTATACATTTTTTTTCGATTCGCTGAACTCCAGTGCGAGTACACTTATGTCACTGGTCGACATGATGTTTGCCATTATGTTTATTTGTTGTGAAAATGCTAAAGACATTTTTCAGTGCATGTGCACTTTGGACATGATTTTCTTGCCATTAAGTTTATTCATTGCGAAAATGCTGAAGACATTTTTTTGATTTGTTCTGAAGTACAGTATATGTGCACTTTTGTCTTTTATATTGTATATACATTTTTTTATTTTCTGAACTACAGTGCATGTGCACTTCTGTTAGGTGTCAATATGTTTTCTACTGAACTTCAGTGCCTGTGCACTTTTCTCATTTTTCAAGATGATTTGTACTCATTCTGTATATTCAATACTTCAGTGTGTATGATTTTTTTTCAGTGCGTGTGCACTCTGTTATCCGTCAAATAATTTGTATATACATTTTTCTGATTTGCTACTATGTTTTGTACTCACATTTTGTCTTTGTCTGATATATTTTGTACTTAGTGCGTGTGCACAACATTTAAATATTCTGTAAGTTGTAGAATTTTGTTAATTAAAGAAAAATTTTGCCGCGCTTGGCAAGTCCAAATGACTCACCATCACTGCCAAATTTTTGCCCCCCCAGTGGAGGGTTATGAAACACGTATGTAACATAGCAGCGATGGCGAGGCATTGTAGCATCTGTGACCAGAGAGTATGCGCTTGACCGCGCGAGTGTTGCGAGCGGTTCTCAGTCTGTCACTCAGTCGTTGCAAGTCTGTAGCTCTGTCTAGTTGAGAGCAGTACTCTGTCAGTAGTCGTCGCGTGCAGTACGCTAATAGTCGTCATGCAGAGCGGTCGGTCAGCAGTCGCAGCCCAGTGCGGTTGTGTGATGTAGGCGGTCGGCAACACTGCTCAAGATAGTGAATAAGGTATACTGTTAATCAATGTAATCATTAGATCATGTAAAAATTTATTTATTGTAATTATTCTCCAACAAGTTCCCCAATAATAATTTTTATTTCAAAAGCATTTTTTTCAAAAAAAATTAATTTTTATTGAACTAAAGATTTCGTTGCACTTCCCATTTCACTCCACTTCTTTTGAAGAAAAATTTCACTAAAATCACAAAAAAAGAGAATATTATTATTTGCAATGCAGTTCCTCCAAGCGGTGCGCAACAACAAGAGCAGAAATGTGACATCCATTTATTGTGAGGTAAGACTTTAATTCTGATTGTTTTGCACAGGGCCAAAGACCGATATTTCGGTTTAATTGTATTTTCTTGTCACTGAACGGACTTTAAATTTTGTGAAGAATTTATATTTGAGTCAGATTGCGAATTTCACATTTTTGTTGCCATTGTCAGTACATTTCATTGTGGGTAGGTTACGCTTAGAGCAATGTCCATTAGCATTCTTAAATAATATTGTCCATACTTTTTCAAAATTATTGTGGGGAGGTTACACTCGGCTCCCATTTGTATTAAGTATTGTCTCTTTAATTCTTTAAAATTACGGTGGGGAGGTTACAATATATATATATATATATACTACTGGCCATTAAAATAGCGACACCAAGGAGAAATGCAGATGATAAACGGGTATTCATTGGACTAATATACTATACTAGAACTGACATGTGATTATATTTTCACGCAATTTGGGTGCATAGATCCTGAGAAAACAGTACCCAGAACAACCACCTCTGGCCGTAATAACGGCCTTGGTACGCCTGGGTATTGAGTCAAACAGAGCTTCGATGCGGTGTACAGGTACAGTTGCCCATGCAGCTTCAACACAATACCACACTTCATCAAGAGTAGTGACTGGCGTATTGTGACGAGCCAGTTGCTCGGCCACCATTGACCTGACGTTTTCAGTTGGTGGGAGATCTGGAGAATGTGCTGGCCAGGGCAGCAGTCGAACATTTTCTGTACCCAGATAGGCCCGTACAGGACCTGCAACATGCAGCTGTGCATTATCCTGCTGAAATGTAGGGTTTCGCAGGGATCGAATGAAGGGTAGAGCCTCGGGTCGTAACACATCTGAAATGTAACGACCACTGTTCAAAATGCCGTCAATGTGAACAAGAAGTGACCGACACATGTAACCAATGGCACCCCATACTATCACACCAGGTGATACGCCAGTATGGCGATCACGAATACACGCTTCCAATGTGCGTTCACCGCGATGTCGCCAAACACGGACGCAGCCATCTTGATGCTGTAAACAGAACCTGGATCCATCCGAAAAAATGACGTTTTGTCATTCGAGCACCCAGGTTCGTCGTTGAGTACACCATCGCAGGCGCTCATGTCTGTGATGCAGCGTCAAGGGTAACCGCAGCCATGGTCTCCGAGCAGATAGTCCAAGCTGTTGCAAACGCCGTCAAACTGTTCGTGCAGATGATTGTTGTCTTGCAAACGTCCCCATCTGTTGACTCAGGGATCGTGACATGGCTGCATGATCCGTTACAGCCATGCGGATAAGATGCATGGCATCTCGACTGCTAGTGATACGAGGCCATTGGGATCCAGCACGGCGTTCCGTATTACGCTCCTAAACCCACCGATTCCAAATTCTGCTAACAGTCATTGGATCTCTACCAACGCGAGCAGCAATGTCGCGATACGATAAACCGCTATCGCGATAGGCTACAATTCGATCTTTATCAAAGTCGGAAACGTGATGGTACGCATTTCTCCTCCTTACACGAGGCATCACAACGACGTATCAGCAGGCGACGCCTGTCAGCTGCTGTTTGTGTATGAGAAATCGGTTGGAAACTTTCCTCATGTCTGCACGTTGTAGGTGTCGCCACCGGTGCCAACCTTGTAGGAATGCTCTGAATAGCTAATCATTTGCATATCACAGCATCTTCTTCCTGTCGATTAAATTTCGCGTCCGTAGCACGTCATCTTCGTGGTGTAGCAATTTTAATGGCCAGTAGTGTATATATAATATTCTGTTTTTAGTTTAATTGTGTATCGCTATGTGTTAAGTGTGTTTAATGAAATAACTTACTGCATTACCTGAAAAACATTCTTCAAATACGACACGTGCACTTAAAATACTCTGTGTTTGTCTGCTAATGTAAAATAATCTATAAAAATGCTAATGTTCATTTGTTTCCATTCTTAAATCTTCGAAATTATTTCACCAATTGCTTTCGTTTCGCAGAATGAAGCCATCGAATTCGCGCATGTGTTTATACGCAGCAATGACGATACGACCGCGAAAAGTTAGAATAGGGCATTTGACTGTGTTCAGGAAATCATCTTAATTATTTCATTTTATGCTCATAATAAGCTGTTTTTCCTCATGAATGTAAATATTAACAATAAGAAATTCCTTTCTTTCTTGTTGTAAGAAAATAAGAAATAAAATAAAAATGCAAAAGTATAAATAAAATGAAATTTAATATTAAATATGTATATTCACAATACTGCTCTTAAATATTAAATTCTAATCTCTTTCTACGCCCACTTTTTAAAAATCTTGTAATTACTTTTTCTACGTCTACAGGAATCTGGTAATGAATATGCATAAGTGCAAGACCAAGGAGGCGGTTTTCTTTCATCGATGTTCTTAAATAAGTTTTCAGGCGCCGCAACGACGAAAACGACCTTTCAGCAGATGCAGTTGTCACTGGAAGTGTTGCCAGGACCAATAAAAGCTTATGTATTATAGGATACTCATCCTTATCAAATCTAGCCAACATGTCAAGGGCGATGGTTGGAAGCTCTTTTTGTCGTTCCTTTTCTTGATTCCATTTCTCTCGCCACAACAACATTTCATCCCGTAACATAAGAGAAGCAATGCCTTTGTCCACGTCAAGCAACGAACCGAAGCAGTTGGTGAGGGACTCGGCAATTTTTTCAGTTTCACCTGCAGAGATCTTCACAATACTTTCTGGACTGATAACCGAAAGGTTGAACACATCCAAAGTTTCAGCGGAGAATCTTTCTCGTAAATCAGTTATAATGAAGTCCAGTAGGAGAGCATAGACTGTTACTCTGTATATTCTTCTGCCGAATTTGTTTGAGGGTTGTCGCGGTAAACTTAGCGTCGACCGAAGGGTTCATCCAGATCGAAAACGTGCAATTGCAGAATAAAAGGGACTGTCGTAAGGTCCTCACTATTTACAACTAATGAGAATATGTTCAAGTATTCCTTCGGTGTTCATCGCTTAATTATCAACACCATCTCTTTGCAAATTGCCCCTAGAAACAAAATCTTACATACGCACTGCAGGGAAAGTGCTAAAAAAGGGACACAGATCGCTCATGCCTCAGCGAATATTATCATTTTCTTCGTAAGTATAGTTGTTTCTTCCGTAGTTTATTCGCTAATGGCAGAGCCTTCAAGGTCTCTTTTTGAATTGTTACATCAAACTGCATGCCATTGTTTACATCTTCGACTTCAAGTAAAACATACTAGATAGGCCGACGTAATCAGCCCCTAAAGCAGTCAGAAAAAAAAGATCGGTCACGCACCGGGGGTTAGGGGCGGAGGGGGGGGGGCAATTGCCCCCCTTGCCCCCCCGCCCAACATGGATCCGCCCCTGCCATACACACCTGCATACCATGCCGTTGCTCAGCCTCCTCTGGCACGGCTATTTCATAACCGGCAACGTGCAATGCAGCCCTATGGGACTCGCGCACAGGATTGCCTCTCTGCGATGTCTATGTCTGGTCTTCGTGTTTTACGTCGCGGTTGGAGCAGATTTCCACCTTGGTTCCTCCGGAGACCCAAACTTATTTTAGATTTGACTAATTTTAAGAAAGATAGCACACCGGATTTTAAATTCCAATCTCTGTTTTTTAACATTTTAAATGTGCATCACGGTTTCACCGTCGTTTACACTGATGGCTCCAAACAGGAGAATTTCCTTGGCTGTTCTGTGGTGTTCCCTGATCATGTTATCCGGCTTCGCATCCCTGATAAATATACCGTTTTCGCAGCAGAGCTCCACGCGATACTGAAGGCACTGGAGCAGATGAATCGTCTTCGGGGCGATCGATTTCTTCTCTGCTCCGATTCTCTTAGTGCCTTACATTCACTGCAGAATCTGTACCCAACTGAGGAGATGGTCCAGCTGATATATCACCAACTGTACTTGCTTCAACGGCGGGGTAAGGAGGTATCCTGCTGGGTACATGGTCATGTAGGAATATGGGGCAATGAACAGGCCGATCGGGCTGCCAAGGAGGCCTGCAGAGAGCAGGATGTGGTCCAGTGTCCTATTCCCTTGCAGTGTGTCATCTCTGCACTCCACAGGAAGTGCATGGGGTTGTGGGAGGAAGAATGGCTGGCGGTGATGGCCAATAAACTGCGGTTGGTGAAGTCAACAACTCGGCCGTGGCGTTCCTCCTGCCGGTTGCTCAGACGGGAAGAAGTGGCCCTCACGCGTTTTCGGATCGGACACTGTCCTCTCACACATAGCTTTTTATTACGGCGGGAGGATCCTCCGTTTTGTGATGCTTGTGGTGTGCACATCTCTGTCCGGCACATTTTAACAGACTGCATTTTATACCGTGATGCAAGGGCGGAAGCACAAGTTGATGGGGATCTGCCTTCTGTTTTAGCTAACGATGGGACGTGTGTGTCTAGGGTTTTTAAGTTTTGTGATGTGTCTGGACTCTGGTCTAAACTTTTAGGCTGGAGGTTTTAGTGTATTGCAGAGTGGCTCACTCTTCCCTTTTTTCCTTGCGGTCAGACAGCCACTTCCATCTGCTACATTGTTTTAGCTCCCTCTACCACTTTCTTCCTGTGTTGTCCATGTTTTAAACTACTGACGACATGCTTCGTCCCACGCTTTGGTGTGGCTCAGCACATATTTTTCAAAGCTTGATACCTGTGTTTTATGTTCTGTTTTATCTTACTGTTCTGAGTATTTTCTTGACACCCGTCTCACTATGTTACTGAGCGGGCGCTGAAGACCTTGCTGTCGTCCGCCCAAAAAACCCTCTACTACTACTACTACTACTACTACTTTTGTACCAGCAGTAACCGGTCTAACAGCTACGCCAGACGCTTGTTGCGTTATATAGGCCTTGCGACCACAGCGCCGTATTCTGCCTGTTTACGTGTCTCCGTATTTGAATACGCGTAACTATACCAGTTTCTTTGGCGCTTCAGTGTTTGTGTGTCTGTATGTACACGGTGATTATAGTTAAACTTTTAAAACACTGTAGAAATAACACCACTGGTCAGAATGACGCAAATTACAATGGATTATTATCCGAGAAAGGGAAAACGTATGGCAGTGAAACGGAACTGGTTGTCGCGTTCCATATTTTTCTCAATACATTCCGGTACTGTAGAATTATAGCGAAAGTTTTTTGCACCCTGCAGAAGTAAGTCTACGGGTACAAGCAGAAGAGAGTGGACCAAGCGGTGTTTATTTATTTATTCATTGATTTTTTATTTCGTGTGTCCCACGTTTCAAAAAATGGTTCAAATGGCTCTGAGCACTATGGGACTTAACATCTATGGTCATCAGTCCCCTAGAACTTAGAACTACTTAAACCTAACTAACCTAAGGACATCACACGACACCCAGTCATCACGAGGCAGAGAAAATCCCTGACCCCGCCGGGAATCGAACCCGGGAACCCGGGCGCGGGATGCCACGTTTCCCTGTATCATTTCCCTTATGCAACGTTGGACTGTACGAATGAGATATTATGTGAAGTAGCAAAACGTTTTGGTCAGAGGTCTTAGTACTGCATGAGTAGAGTAATTCTGTGGTAGGATAGTACCAACCCCCTAAACGTGAACAAGTTTGGCAGAGATAGTGTGCAAGTCGGGTCAGAGAGGTGGCGAGGGCTCGAGTATTGGCTCTGTCAGGTTGGCGAACCATACCCTCCACCACCTTTTGAACGAAAAACGGTTAGGCGAGGTGTCCGCAAGCCCACTGGCCACTTGTTCCTGAGTAGCGACGATGGTCAGATTTTCGTAATGTTAACAAACGTATCAGAATGTCTCAAATCTGCTCGTTAATATCGTCCAGATGTTGAAATCAGGTGTGATATGGCCACGAAACCCCCGTAAGGAAGCTTATTTTCATAATTTAGCTGAATTTCAGTAGAACCTTGCGGTTGTGCCTTGCTCAGGCCACGCACCACGGGCCTTAAGCTCACGGTCGCATTATTGTTCTGTCTTTAACGGAAGTTCACTCATTTCATGTATTTTAATCTGGTCTTCCTTTTACAGTAATATTTTGGGGATTTTTATTTATTTTCATATGTTTCCTTTGTGTACCTGCTTTCCCGCCACGAGGTCGGTTGGAGCAACCCCCTCATTGGTAAACTGCAGTTTCGGTCTGAAAATGTATAACAGTCGAGTGAATAATCATACGGTAATGAGTGAGTGTAAGATAGAGAAGGAATAATCTTGTGTGTCCTTATTTTTTGAGTTTCTGTCGGCTACCACTACTAGGCCACCACTTGTGGAATAGTATTGATATGATAGTTAATGTTTCTCCCCCCCCCCCCCCCCTCCCCCCATAACTATTTGATTCGCCTCCAATGAAGTGCATTACATAAAATACGCCATTTAAACTCTTGTATCTATGATTTTAATGTCCATTGATAGAATAAAGACCTGCAAAATTTTCCCATCATATGATAGTAAATGTTCTTCCCCACAGCTCAGTAACGTGGTGTTGTTTCCGAAAGCAAGATTAAACCAAAATTGGCAGTCATAGTTAAGAGCACTACTTGCTTCACTTTCTTCAGCGTATGTTTTAACGAAAATTGAAATATTTAGGTAAATACTCTTTCTCCCTGACCGAGTTAACTTGTAGTGTCTTTGCTGAACTTGTTCTGCGTGACCTATAGTAATTGATTTAATAAGTATGGGCTTAGGTATAATTGTGAGTGCATAAAATTACATTGAAGCCAGGTCTGCACTCCCCTGTCCCTTTCCATAATTACGTGGCGAAAGTAAATCATGAGGGACCAGTTGTGATGTATATTCCAACAGACACAAGGATAATTATCGAAATGCCATCGGTATTAAATAAATATCAATTAACCTATACATTTGACTGATTATTTCATTCCTTCATTATGAAGAATAGGCGAAAGTCAGTACCACAGTTGAATGCTGGGTCATTAAAGTAAATAGTGGGTCTACGCTTCCTATTAAGACCCGCATAGGTGCCTTCCATAGTGGTTCTAAAAAAATATTGCGTTATCCAAAGCATTCAAATTTTTACCGGTTGCTTAAAACGTTCCGCTAGAAATTATTAATACCCATCAATAACTCGCAGGGACCTATAATTTCGTGAACCACACGAATTTGTTAAAACATTACTACAGAGGGTAGCTTGCAGGAGCTGTAGGACATGACAAGCGACGGTAATCAAAATACCAGATCGAGTTATAACCTAAACTATACCATCGCCAGTATGAAGGTTACATTGCAGCAGAAGAAAAAAATATTGTGAAAATTGATCAATAGATGGCGCTGTATGTGTCAGAATGCGTAAATGAAAACATTTGTCATGCGCACGACCCATTGAAGTTGATATAAATACTCCAGGTACACAGCTTTTTCTCCTTTCGCGACTGCGACGTTCGCCATGACTGTCTCAATTAAGGATAACGCTCTGCTTGTAAAGCTGTACTACAGGAATGATGACTGTTTACACGTCGCTCTGCAGAAGTTTCGGACACTGAAGCGTTTGAAAAAAAAGCGTTGGTCTGATGGCTGTTGTGGGTCTAGAGAAAATGATTCAGAAATTCGAAAAGATGGGTTCTTTTCGTGTAGAGGGAGAAAAAGAACTGATTCGACCACATTGAAGCAGTGGCCACAGCAGTGCAGAAGGAGATCAGTGGTGGTGTACAAAGGTGTAGTGCACGGAGAATTGCCCAATCATTGGACATACCTGTAAGCACTGACGCGTGGCACCTTATATTGCTCCTGTCTAGGGCCTGTGTATCAGGAGAATGACTCATGCATGCACACTGGCAGATG
This sequence comes from Schistocerca serialis cubense, assembly GCF_023864345.2. Lineage (NCBI taxonomy): Eukaryota > Metazoa > Arthropoda > Insecta > Orthoptera > Acrididae > Schistocerca > Schistocerca serialis. Next base: position 1,131,915,234 of record NC_064638.1, read on the forward strand.
GTCTGAAGGGGGTTCTGTCGAGCGCATAGTTCAAGGTATGGCGGTTCCTTTGATGGTGATCTGTGGAAGGTTGGACAGGATGTGCTTCTTCGTGACGAGGAGGGCTTGTGTCTTAGCTCCACTGACATAGTGTGTCAGCTGCTGCCTGTATACGTCTGTGGAGCAGTGCTGCATTTATGCTTCTGGTGAAGAGCGCTATGTCATCAGTGTATTGGGCGAGGTGGTCTCTGTCCACCCAAGACATATCTGAAGTGTAGAGAACGTATAGAACGGGGCCAAGGATGGGGCCTTGGGGAACTCTGGCCAAGACAGCGTCATCATCAAGCCAGCAGGCACAAACCTATACAAGGTGACCCTCGTAACGGCGGAAGACTGCCGAAAGGTCGCAGCCACTTTTGGGGAACAACAGAAGCCTTTCCACAAGTATCTGTCAGTGACGGACAAGTTTTTTGTGGGCTTCCTCGGAACTACAGTCTGGAACACATCAGACAGAAACTAGAGGGTATGGGCTACTGATTTGGCCTCAGGTTGGTAACCTGTTTACCTTCCTGTTGAACCAAGAAGGAGACACCGCTGGTCCTGGTGGTTACCTGCGATATTTTTCACAACCGTGGGCTGTGACAAGTCACGAAAATCGCGGCGACACCCGTCTCCATGGAAAAAACTCCAATCCAAGAGAGATGAACTTCAGTCCTGCAACTGTCAAGCTATTAGCCATGTAGCATGGTTCTGCACACTACCCCCATGCTGTGTTAAATGTGCAGGGGAACACGCCAGTCGTGACTGCACCTGGAAGAAGGCTGATGGACCATCCAAATGCGCTGGCTGGGGTGGGGTCATCCAAATGCGCCGGCTGCGGTGGGGAACATGGTCCTTCTTACTGTGGCTGTCCCAGCTTCCAATGGGCTGCGGCACGGAGCTGTGGCGAACGACCTGGGTCTGTCAAGCGAACTGCACCAGTCAGACCTGGAGTCAGTTCTGCTGATGCTGCTGCCTCTGGCCCCCATACCTGCAGCAGCGCCTGTCGCTGCCACTGCAGCTACAGGTACCAGGAAGGACCGTCGTCGACAGAATCCAGTGCTGCTGCCAGCATGACACGCTTCTGACCAGCAGCAGGGTCAAGACCAGGGACACCACGACTGCACCAAACAGGGACATCAGGCCGAAGGCGTGGCTACTCCTGATCAACACTCATTTGCTGCCACTGCACCCTCCCACGTGGCCGATACAGGTCTGGACAAAATGAAGCACCTCCTACAGGAACTTCGGAAGCTTCTTAAGGATATCTCCTGGCAACTCGTCGCCGCTGTCACTGCAGCCGTTCAGACGTTCTCCACTGGACCTCTGACACCCCAGCAGGGCCCATAGTCAAAGAGGAGTCACTGTATGTGTGTGGAATGACCAGGACATCCGCACCCAAGTTGGTGAATTTCGGCAGCTGCTACAGGATGAAGCCATCGATGTTTGCCCCGTATCTGAGACATTCCTCAAGCCTGGAGTCCATGTTCAAGCTACAAACTACATGTGTTATCAGACTGACAGACCCACCCATGGCAATCCTGCCTCGGGCATGGATGTTTGTGATGTCCTTAGGTTAGTTAGGTTTAACTAGTTCTAAGTTCTAGGGGACTAATGACCTCAGCAGTTGAGTCCCATAGTGCTCAGAGCCATTTGAACCATTTGAACCACCCATGGCAGTGGTACAGCAGTCTATGTCCAGACTTCGCTGGTGCCCATCAAGTTTCGCTCCAATCACTGCAAGTGCTGGAGGACATAGCTGTCGCCGTTGAAACTTTGCATGGGTGCATCACGTTTATGGCGGTCTACCACCCGCCACACTGACTGTTACTCCTGAAGGACGTTGAGGCACTCTTAGCTTTACCTGCGAAGGTCTTAGCTGGAGGTGACTTCAGCGCCAAGCATGCTGAGTGGCATTTCCTTATCACCAACAACCATGAGAGAAAACTTTTCCAAGCTGCCCAATGGTGGAACACTTTTATTCTCGGCCCCCACGACCCCACTAACTTTTCCAACAATGGTGGGCCTCCGGATGTGCATGACGTCATGGTGGTCAAGGGGGTCCCTACGTTCTCTCTGCCAGCACTCACAATTCATTGTCTTTGGACCATGTTTCGGTTATTTTTGACATTGACGTTGATGCCCGGCCAGTGATGCGAAGAGGCATCCCAACCAGGAACAACGAGTGGACCTGATATCAGGAGCTAATAGAGAAGAGTCTCCATAATGCACCTGTAGCAGATGACGTCGACGTCGATGGCTGTGACCGATTCCTCCAGGACTGTGCACTACAGGCAGTATGCTAGGCCACACTGCAGCTGCGGTCTGAACCACCTGATCGATCCCAGCAGTTACCAACTCATCTCTTGGAAACAAAAACAGCCAAAAACCGCTTGTTTCACGAATGGCAGCTGACACAAAATGCAGCAACGAAGAGGGCTCTCAACTGGATGAGAAGGGAGATAAAGGTTGCAGTCGCTGACCACCGCCATCGGGAATTGTCCAACCGCCTGGCCACTCTTCGGGTTGATGATGGTACTGCCTGGAAAGCCACCCAGCTCTTCCTACGTCGAAAGCATAAGATACCACCACTGCAGGTTGGTCGCAACATCGTCAGCAGCCCTGTGGACAAAGCCAACGCCATTTCTGACGTCTTCGAGCCTAATTTCCTGCCCGTCATGGAACCTATGGACCCCGATCACATTCGCCTGGTTGCCCAACGTCTCCCACTGTTTCTTAATGCCCCTGTGGTTGAAGAACAAATTGAAGATCTGGACGCTGCTGAAGTCTCAGATCAACTTCGCCGATCGATAAATGCAAGGCTGGAGGCCCAGACCAGCTTATGAACGAAATGCTACAAAGGACGCCACTAGCGGCTACTGAGCACCTGACTCGGCTCTTCAATGACATTCTCTGCACTGTGCACTATCCTGACGACTTGAAACATGCCGAGGTCGTCCCCATCCAGAAGCCTGGCAAGGACCCCCATCTGCCTAGCAGTTACAGACCCATCACTTTGATGCCAGCAGTCAGCAAAGCTTTCGAATGACTTTATCTCTGACGCCTCCTGCGCTATATCCAGAAAGAACGTCTCCTGCTGGACGAGCAATGTAGTTTTCAGCCAGGTCACGCGACAATGCACCAACTACTTCGCCTCATCGATGAAGTCCTTGATGCCATCGAATGTCAGGAGTATTTTGGGGCTATCTTCCAGGAGGTTTCACGGGCGTTCGACTCTGTATGGCATGAGGGGCTCCTCTATAAGCTCCTGGACCTCGGTGTGCCCTGCCCCATCTCCATCTTCTGCAATCTTACCTCGCCGACATAAGCTTCCATGTTCGGATGAACGACCTGTAGACACGCCGCCGTGTCACATGGTGCATCTGCGCCGGGAAAACAATTAAAAAGCCGTAGTACATTGAATCCATGGTTGAGAGAAATTCTGTGAAAGACCATATAGTGGACGATAATGAAAAATTTAGTAAATTGGTACACACGGAATTTTGAACGTAACCCGTTTTGAGATGCTGGAGAGACTTACAAAAAAGATGTTAAACAGTCACAATAACAACATGGGCGCATCGAACCATCAGACAGCGTCATAGCGGTATCAATGAGCAGCAGTACGGCAGGTCAGCGCTGCCAACTTACAAGTCGAGCGGGGACCCTGAAACTGGTACGGCAGACGAAGGAGGTCGGGCTCGCACTTTCAGCACGCTAAGGCTACAGCATTCGACGAAAGATAAGGTAAGTATGTTACATTTGTTGTGTGTGTGCTGAAAGACTGAGTAACATGGAAAGTGACAAAGATTTTGTAAATACGATAAAAGAGAAAGAACTCTCATGCAGTGTAAGTGCTTCACAAACTAGCATGCCTGAACACACAAAAGGAGTAGATGTTAAAAAAAATAGTAGGTTTTTGACGATATTTCTGTGTTATTTAAGGAAAGTGGAGTAGAATCTGCTTCAAGGATGCCAGTCAATGTAACTAGTGGGGGTAAAGTAAATCCTGAAAGTGACATTAAGCATGAAATCGGTAACAATCAATTGTGTGAAGACAGTGTTGGTAGTGTTACTGAATCAAATGTGAATACCAAATTTGGTATAGTACCAGTGGAACATGGTAAACGCCGGCCGGTGTGGCCGTGCGGTTCTAAGCGCGTCAGTTTGGAACCGCGTGACCGCAACGGTCGCAGGTTCGAATCCTGCCTCGGGCATGGACGTGTGTGATGTCCGTAGGTTAGTTAGGTTTAAGTAGTTCTAAGTTCTAGGGGACTGATGACCTCAGTAGTTAAGTCCCATAGTGCTCAGAGCCATTTGAACCATTTTTGAACATGGTAAACAGGAAACAGTAATGCAGAAAATAGAACCTGGAAGTATGCAAGTAATGTTTGCAGCGTTAATGGATTCTATGAAAGATGGAAACAAACAACATACTATTTGGTTGAAACAACTGGTCAGAAAATTAATAAACTCGAAAAGCAGGCAGCTGTTTTAAAAGTGGAAAAATGATTTGAATCGTTAGAAAGTTGAGAATAACTACCAACAATTCATTAAAATTGTAAAAAGTGAATTAACAGATGCCTTGAAAAAAGTTGCTATTGGAAACAAACAAAGGGTAGATTTGATAAAAGAAACTGTGCAAAAAGTAGAGGTCAAAATAGCGGAGGTAGAATCTGTATGTGTAAATGATCACAAATTGTTAGACAGTAAAAATCAGTTCTAAGCCCGTCAGCTTGACTCGGTAGTGACGTGCTCGCCTCCCATGCAAGCGGGCCCGGGATAGATTCCCGCCCGGTTTGAAGATTTTCTCCTCTCGTGGACTGGGTGTCATCATCATTTCATCCTCATCACCAGCACACAAGTCACCCCGATGCAGTGTCGACTGAAATAAGACTTTCACTCGGCGGCCGAACTTCCCCGGATGGGTCCTCCTGGCCAATAATACCATTTCCTTTCATCAGTTCTAAATATGCCAAATTTATGACTGAAGCAAGAAATGTATCTGACCAAGTGGGTGCATCTGAAGAAAATGTTCTTCAGCTAAATAAACAGGTAGGAGAGGTTGAAAATAAGTTGGATGAGGATAGCAGTAGATTATGTCAAGTTGAAACTAACCTCAGACATGGAACTAACAGTAGAGCATGTAGTTTTGTAGTAGAATCGTCTGAAATAATATATGTCACTAACGGGCAGTTTTTAAGTTTTGATCCATCAGGAAACACTAGTTTGTGGTGGTGGGCTGGGGAAAAGTTTAATCTCAGAAAGGAATGCGTAAGAAAGTTTGCATTAAAGTGGATGACAAATTTTTCAGATTTAAACTACAAAGTCGAGCCAGAACAAATTGTTATGGGCCTGGAAGGTAAACCGCCCATGAACTGGCGAAACAAAACTATTACAGCTCCGAGGGATGACATTCATAAATTCATTAGTTCTTTGGATAGAGTTGAGAAGTTGGTGCATGAGGAGGAGAATCGTAATGTCAGACCACCAAATAATGCAGAACTGCGGGAGAATGTAAACGTTAAAAGAACTGGCGTATATCGTGGAAATAGCAGGAGAAGAGGTGGGGAGGTGGCGCTATCCAGCAAATGATAGCCGAAATAAAGAGGAGGAAGTGCACAATTATCGATCGTATTCTCAGGTGCGAGAGGATGATGTTGCACCAAGGTGTCAGCAAATAGGGGTAAACGTAAGAAATGGTACAGAATCTCAGAATCCGTCAAACTAAATACCGTCTGTGAAAGGGCTAGCGTTTACAAGATGGGAAATAGTAGTTTGAACCCGCTAGCAAAACCCTTTGTACGAGTCAGCACTAAACAGACAGGGATTATGTACTATGTGATCAAAAGTACCCAGACACCCCCCACCCCCCAAAAAAAACAGATTAGGTGCATTGTGCTGCCACTTATTGCCAGGTATTCCATATCAGCGATCTCAGTAGACATTTGACATCACGAGGGAACAGAATGGGGCACTCCGCAGAAGTCACGGACTTCGAGTATGGTCAGGTGGTTGGGAGTCGCATGTCTGTATGTGAGATTTCCACACTCCTAAACATCCCTACGTCCACCGTTACAGATGTGATTGTAAAGTGGAAACATGAAGGGACACGCACAGCACAAAAGCATATAGGACGACAGCGTCTGTTGACTGACAGAGACTGCTAACAGTTGAAGAGAGTTGTTATCTGTAAGAAAGAGGCAGACATCTATTCAGACCATCACACAAGAATTCCAAACTGCATCAGGATCTACTGCAAGTACTATGACAGTTCGATAGGAGATGAGAAAACTTGGATTTCAAGGTCGAGCGGCTGCTCATAAGCCACACATCACGCCGGTAAATGCCACATGACGCCTCACTTGGTGAAAGGGGCGTAAACATTGGACGATTGAGCAGTGGAAAACGTTGTGTGGAGTGACGAACCACAATACACAATGTGGCGATCCGATGGCACAGTATGGGTATGGCGAAAGCCCGGTGAATGTCATCTGCCACAGTGTGTAGTGCCTACAGTAAAATTCGGAGGTAGTGGTGTTATGGTGTGGTCGTGTTTTTCATGGAGGGGGCTTGCACCCCTTTTTGTTTTGTGTAGCACTATCACAGCACAGCCCTACATTCATGTTTTAAGTACTTTCTTGATTCCCACTGTTGAAGAGCAATTCGGGCATGACGACTACATCTTTCAACACGATCAAGCACCTGTTCATAATGCACGGCCTGTGGCGGAGTGGTTACATGACAATAACATCCCTGTAATGGACTGGCATGCATATAATCCTAACCTGAACCCTACAGAACACCTTTGGGGCGATTTGGAACGCCGACTTCGTGCCAGCACTCACCGACCGACATTGATACTTCCCCTCAATGCAGCACTCTGTGAAGAATGGGCTGCCATTTCCCAAGAAACCTTCCAGCACCGGATTGAACGTATGCCTGCGAGAGTGGAAGCTGTCATCAAGGCTAAGGGCGGGCCAACACCATATTGAATTGCAGCATTACCGATGGAGGGCGCTATGAGCCTGTAAGTCATTTTCAGCCAGGTGTCCGGATACTTTGAATTACATTGTGTAAGTGAGAAGCAAAAGAAGGTAGTACCAACATACAAAACGAGCTACATAAAAATCTATACCTTTAACGGAGATTTAGGACATTTTTTTTGGACAGACGTAAACAAATAAGCACTGTGTTGTAGACGAAATGGGTGATGTATATGCGGAAAATGTGATTGCCAGAAAATCTTTAGCAACCAGATTGAAGTGTACTCATGTTCTAAGGAAGAAGAAAGTACAGAAGCAGCGGGATTATGGGAGATTAGTGATGTCAGTGTAGAAGAAATACTAGCGTCTATAGATCACGACATCTGTGAAGCCATAAGGGAGAGGCAGGAAAATAGTGACCAAGATAGGGGTCTGTCAATTAATCGTGGAAAAAAGGAAGAGAGAGAAGAAAGGGAGAATGCTGAAATGCCGAAAAAAATTTTGAGCTGCCATTAGTGAACATAATAGTTAGTATGGTGGTGCAGATAACTGTGGCTACAGGAAAAGTTAAAACACCTGTTAAACAGGAAGTTCTGTTGCCAGTAAAAATAAATCGTGTGCACTCCATAACTTGCTTATAATCCCTGATTTTTGTATAAAAATGCAAATTAGCGTAGATTTCTTTAACCAGTACAAAGGGAGATTTAATTTTAGTGAAAATGTAGTAATTTTTTAAATAAATGGGAAGGATGTCGTTGTACCATTTTTTCGAAAAAATAATTTGACCAAAGAAGAAGTAAGCAGTATACTAATTAGGTATTGTAGAAGGACAGAAGATTTAGAGGGCTACAATGAGTATGTGGATGATGTGTAGGTAGATACTGAGGAAATGAAGGAGGTAGAAGAAAAGAATAGGGAGGCCTCACAGGGCATTGCAACGTATGTAATGCTAGGTGTTTGAGGAACACCAGGTGCTCGAGTTATTGACAATGCTATTTCAGCTTCTTTTCGTATTGTCAGTCTTCCTCTTCTGTCATTCTGAGCTGAATCTATCATCTTTCTTACCTATCAGTGAAAGTTAAGTGTTTGAGATCCTCAGAGGGCGTTATGGTGTCTCATCATGAAATAAGCTTTATGGTGAGAGAAATGAGGGTCAAATTGTAATGGAGTTAAGTAATGACATAAGTATGTTGATGTAGGAAAATAATTAAGGTACGAAGGTGATGACATAAAGGGAAAGTAGAGAAAGCATACATCATCCTGCTGAAAGCTGACAGTAAGGACTGACTTTAGAAATATGAGAAGTTATTCTATGGTATGTGGAAGTGCTCGAAGCATTAATGTATCAGTTAAAATTAGGACAAATAGGAAGGAATATCCTGTTGGAATACATAAAAATAAATTGGAGGCCTAGTGAAATGCAGGGAAATGAAAGTAAGCAGATGTGACAAGTGCAGTTAATAAAGGAGATTTAGATGATGAACACTAAAGTGCAGTGGTCAAGAAAAGGTGTGTTGTAATGATGAAATTGGGTATACAGCAGCCACACAGTTAAGGGAAGTTTAACAAATATGACAGAAAATATACCTAGATAAAGCTGAAGAACATCTATTATGAAATGATTGTGGATGAATCTGGAGATTATATATAAATAAAAAGTTTTGATTTCTGTTTAATAGTGGTTAAAATATGAAGAAGAAGTGATGCAAAGTGACACTGCACAAAAGTGGTAACTATTTATTATAAAATGTTTGTAAATAATTGCTTTGTATGGAATGTGTTTTTCACAATTAAATGCTCTCAAGTTGAGTTTAAGTAAGTAAAAAGTTTAAGTTTTGCTTTCAATAGCAACTAAGTTTTTTTAAAAAAAACTCATTAAGTCTTCTAAAGGAAATAAATTCTTGGAAAAAAATTTTCTAGTAGATTTGGTCTTGCTTCTCTATTTTACTTTAATCAGCAACACTCTGTTGAAAATTTTGTAAACAGTTTCTCATAATAAAAAGTGGCCATGCATTTGGATGCATGTAAAGAAAGTAGTCTTAGACGGAAGCATGGTTTCAGGGACAACATTGCATCTAAACCTTGGAAGGATAGATATGTGAAGAATGGTGGAATGATACGGATGTTATAATGCAAACGTGCCACAACCAAAAACCAGGGAAATGTATGTGACAAAAAGACTATAGTGATGTGTTGGTGCTAAGGTAGGATAAAATACCATTATTAAATGGAAGGTCACTAACTGCAGTGCCTTTACATAAAAAAGTGAACAAGTTGTTGACTTCAAAAAATTTTTAAGAAATATGAATTTGAAAATGTTTAAAAAATTATTAAAATGTTGAAAATTTGTTTTGAAAATTTACATCAATTTTGTCAAGGAAGAAATGATTTTTCATAAAGAAATTAAAAGATTATACTAAGTTAGTTGAAGACTGCCATGGCTGGAGTAAGAAATTTGTAAATTTTGTTTATAAGAATGAGAATTTTTTAAAAGATTTAAAATTTGAAGCCAGGATCAATAATTTGTATAATTCTAAAGTTTTAGGATAAAACTTTGTAATCATAGGGGGTGTGAGGCATGGTGCCTTATATTGCAACTGTCTAGGGCTTGTGTATTGGGAGAATGACTCATCCATGCACAGTGAGTGATGGTCTGAAGCGGGTTCAGTCGAGTATATAGTTCTAATTTTCATCCACCAGAGTCCAGTGGTGCACTGGGACATTCAAGAAACAGGTCAAGAGAATGTTTTTGTGTATTGTTCTGTTTATTTATTGAAGGGTTTTTTGTTTATTTATGTTTGTACAGTTCTGTATATGCCTTTAGTAGTGTGAATGATGCTTGAATGTGGTGTAAAGTAAATATATAGATCATTGTTCTACTGATGAATGCTGTACAAACTAGCGTGAGAAAGTTTTAACACAGTGTCAGTGCAGACAACGGGTAATTTTGTATCATAACACTCAAGTAAGGTTATGGTAAAAGGAAAGCTAATGTGAGTGCAAAGGAAAATAATTAATAACGTAAAGTATAAACAAAGTATCAGAATGTTAAATATTTATTTCGGGAAAAAGTGCAGTTTGAAAGTGTGTTATTCGTTGATTGGTTAGTCATGAAAAGCGCGGACTAACGCGGGAGAATATTGTTTTTCTATGGGCCGTAATGAAAACTGACCAATCAGAAAGGAAAATTCTTCACACATCTTTTCTCTTGGATATATGGAATGCTTACAGCAGTCTAAAGAAGTTGGAGCCCAGCCTCGCAATAGTATGGTCGTGTGTAGTATGGGCTCCAAAGGAAGTTATAATTTGCTGGTTCTAGTTGTGATGCATGTTTCAAAAGTGTTTTAAAGTGAAGGTATATTTATTCCGGCGTGTTGTTTGGAAAGTGCAGATTTTTTTAAAGTAATGTTGTGTATGAGAAAAGACAGTAATTCCGTGTGGCATATTGAGCAGATCGGTGACAAATAACTTGAGTGCATTAGACACTGACAAACTTAAAGGTATGCCGAGCATTTTCATTTAAGAACAGTCTGTGCTTAGTAGCTGTTCAGATTTCTGGAATAACGTTACCATAAACTTGCTAAAGTGAATGAAAGGGTTTTTGCATGATTGTTAAGATTAGCACAGGCTTGGCAGTGCGCATGTAAATTATCAAGGTTCAGAATATACTGAAGTTTTGCCAGTATTTCCTCCATCCATTCAAAATTGAGTCCTTTCCCCGATTCTTGGAATAGTTACTTTGAATGCAACCTGGTAAGGGTTGCAGTAAGGTAGGTTTCTGCTCAGCTTTCCCACCAGCGATCTGCTGCAACGAGTTCACACATAGGTGAGCAGGTAAAGGACGAAAGTAACTGCGCAGCTGCAGCATGGTGCGTAAATCCTACGAAACATCCTTCTTTTTCTATCCATTCAAATTACCCATGTGCACGAGTTGCTTCCTGTTGACCTGCCAGCAAGAGAGACCTTTGCTTTAGAATTTCTTGCTCGTAAATCCATGCGCAAATCAACCAGTACCATTTCATCTTGAAATGGTCACCGTGTGGGGTACCGGTTTATGGCATCATTTATCACAGGGCCATATTTTTTCTAAGAGACAGGTCCTACTGGTCCTGTTACCTGTACAGTCACTACTAAGCGCTATGAATGTCTTTTGCGCAACCACATCATTCCAGCTCTCCAACAGCATGGATCTGTGGATGGAATCATTTTTACGCAAGATGGCGCACCTCTGCACATTTCAAATCCAGTTAAGCAGCTGCTGAAGCGCCATTTTGGAAATGCTAGAATTATCAGCCGCCATTTCCCTACAGCCTGGCCGTCCCAATCACCTGATGTTAATCCACGAGGCTTCTGGCTGTGGGCTATATGGAAGATGTGTTCAGCGTTCCGATTGCAAACTCAGCTGCATTGAAGGCACGCATTGCGCAACACATCCTGAACGTGATCCCGGAAACACTCCGATCATTTGTGGAACTGCTGCTTCTCGTTTTCAACTTGTTGCAGAAAATGGTGGACAGCATATTGAACATGGTTTGAGCCAGTCACGCGGAAATTAATAATCCGATTTGATTTTGATTGACGTCTTTTATGCGGTTTTTGGCCTCAGGACAATTAAAAACCGAGCTGATTGATGCTTTTTACGCGCTTTTTGGCCTCATGGCAGTTAAAAACCGATTTTTCCCATCCGATGTGATATGACCTTTTTGTGGTGGATGGGCTTATGTAACTAATGGTATCACACCTGTACACCTATTCAAACTGAGTAGCACAGTTTGTTTAACGTCAAATGTACACCTTAGGCATTGTTGTATGATTCATTTGTCATTTGTAGTCGACCTCTGTTAAATTATAATGCTTACAGCGCCATCTATTGTTAGATTTTGTAACTTTTTTTTTCCATACGTTTTCCCTCTTCTCAGATAATATTCCATTGCAATTTGACGTCATTCTGACCAGTGGTTTTATTTCTACAGTGGTTTGAAAGTTTAATTACAATCACCTTTATATAAGAAGAAAAGAATCGGCAGAGCACTTTCTCGCGGAAGTCAAAGTTCCCAGGTTCTAGTCTCACTACAGCACACAGTTTTATTCTGTTAAGTAGTTCCAATCAGTGCCCATTCTTCTGCAGAGATAATACTCATTCTGGAAACAATGGAAATTAATGAGTACCAGTACATGTATTGTGAAGTAGTTGTCAAAATAGGTATGCTCTGAAGCTGTACTTCAGTCCATACCCTTTTCATATAATTTAGCTTCCTACATATTGTTTGCAATAAGAAACATTGACGGGAACCACCAACACTAACACTGCTAATGACAACTTTTTATTGAGGCATCTAGACTGCCAAGTCATAGTGTAATTCCCATAGTTAATAGACTCTCAGATGATGATGGTCAACTGCTGACACTAAACATCAGAGTGGATGGCGTCCATAAAAATAACTGTAAAACTACATTTCTTGCACACCAAGCTGTCACTCGGCATCATGGATGATTGGACCGACAATAATTAATGCATTTCCATTTACGGATGCTCCCTTAAGCCACTGCGTCGAGAATCAGCTTGGAGTGTGCATATTGTAGTTTTCCAATTATTTTTATTTACAGCATGCACTCTGATGTTGAGCGTCAGCAGTTGACCATCATCATCTGAGAGTCTATTAACTATGGGAATTATACTATGACTTCACAGTCTCGATGCCTCAATAAAAACGTTGTCAACAGAAGTGTTAGTGTTGATGTCCCCATAAACGATTCTTGTTGCAAACTGTATGAGGGATGCTAAGTTGAAACGGATAAATACTGAAACACAGCTTCAGATTATACCTACACTGAGGGGAACAAAAGTCGTGTGATACTTCCTAATATCATGCTGCAACAGCTTTTGCCCGGCGTAGTGTAGCAACTTGATGTAGCATGCATTCAACAGTTTGTTGGCAGTCTCCTGCAGAAATATTGAGGCGTGCTGTCTCTATAGCCATCCATAATTGGAAAAGTGTTGCAGGCGGAGAACTGTGTGCACAAACTGGCCTCTCCGTTCTGGCCCATAAAGGTTCGATGGGGTTTACGTCCAGAGATCTGTGTGGCCAAATCATTCGCTCGAATTGTCCCAGAATGTGCTTCAAACATGTCATGAGCAATTGCGGATTGGTGATATGGCACATGGTCACCCATAAAAATTTCATCATTGTTATGGAACATGAAGTCCATGAATGGCTGCAAATGGTCTCCAAGCAACCGAACATAACCATTTCCTGAAACTTCCTGGCAGATTAAAACTGTGTGCCGGACCGAGACTCGAACTCGGGACCTTTGCCTTTTGTGGGCTAGTGCTCTACCAACTGAGCTACCCAAGCACGACTCACGCCCCGTCCTCACAGCCTTACTTCTGCCAGTACCTCGCCTCCTACCTCCCAAACTCTACAGAAGCCCTCCTGTGAACCTTGCAGAAGTAGCACTGCTGAAAGAAAGGATATTGCGGAGACATGGCTTAGCCACAGCCTGGGGCTGTGAGGACGGGGCGCGAGTCGTGCTTGGGTAGCTCAGTTGGTAGAGCACTTGTCCGCGAAACGCAAAGGTCCCGAGTTCGAGTCTCGGTCCGGCACACAGTTTTAATCTGCCAGGAAGTTTCATATCAGCTCACACTCCGCTGCAGAGTGAAAATCTCTTTGTGATATCCATTTTCTGTTTATGTCCCAGTCCATTCCGTGTAAACGGAGCCCCCATCATTATGGACCCACAACCAGATTGTGCAGAGTATTGTTGACAACTTGGATCCATGACTTCATTGAGTCTGTGCCACACTCTAACCCTACCGTCAGCTTTTACCAACTGAAATCGGGACTCATCTGACCAAGCCAAGGTTTTCCAGTCATCTGGCTCTGAGCACTATGGGACTTAACTTCTGAGTTCATCATTTCCCTAGAACTTAGAACTACTTAAACCTAACTAACCTAAGAACATCACACACATCCATGCCCGAGGCAGGAATCGAACCTGCGACCTTAGCGGTCGCGCGGTTCCAGACTGTAGCGCCAAGAACCGCTCGGCCACTTCGGCCGGTCCAGTCATCTGGGGTCCAACCCATATCGTCACGAGCCCAGGCGAGTCACTGCAGGCGACGCCGTGCTGTTAGCAACGGCTCTCGCGTCTGTCGTCTGCCACCATAACCCATCAACGCCCAATTTCGCCGCACTGTCCTAACCAGTGATCTCTATACTTAGTATAGAGATCGCTGGTCCTAACGGATATGTTAGTCGTACGTCCCACATTGATTTTTGCGGCTATTTCAGGCAGTGTTGCTTGTCTGTTAGAACTAAAAACTCGCTCGTCAAGTGAAGTCCGTCGTCTACCGCGTTGTCTGTGGTGAGAGGTAATGCCTGAAATTTGGTATTCTCGGCACACTCTTGACACTGTGGATGTCTGAATATTGAAATCCCTAACGATTTCCGAAATAGAATGTCTCATGCGTCTAGCTCCAGCCACCATTCCGCGTTCAGGTTCTGTTAATTCCCGTCGTACGGCCATATCACGTCGCAAACGTTTTCACATGAATCACCCGAGTACAAATGACAGCTCTACCAACGCACTGCCCGTTTATATATTATGTACGCGTTACCACCGCCATCTGTATACGTGCATATCGCTATTCCATGACTTTTGTAAATTTAGTGTATTTTGACAGGCATTTCAATACAGAAAAATGACGGCAGGGTTAGTGTTTCTGGTTCTCATAAATGATTCTTGTTGCATGGGTTGCGCAAATACTCGTGGGCAGGCCTAATACCAGGGTGTGATTACGTAGGCCTTCCCGGCATAATAAGTCTTGAAAGTCTCTTCGGGTTTGCTGCCGGATCCTAAAATCAACTTAACTCGATATTTCGGCGATCCAACTGGTCGCCTTCTTCAGGAAAATGCTGCTTCTGCTGATGAGTCCCGCTGAGAACTGACGCCAGGTCTCGTCTCGCAAAAATCACGGACATCCTCTGTCCGGAGATGGGGAGGCTAAGCAGCGGTGCTGCTATTCCTCCTTTGACAGCTCTGTTGACGTATGAGTGGCCTCTCGTTCGAATGGGCCTCTGGCTACTTCGCTAGGTTTAGACTAGCGAAGTAGTTGATTGCTGGTAGGTCTTCTGGGGCAGGCTGCCGCCTGCCGGAGCGCCACTCTTCCTTCACCCACTTCTCTGTGACCTCATAGATGTGGTCCCAGTCCGAAGGGGTGAAGATGGGGCGGCTGTTCAGCAGTATGAGCTCCTTTCTTGTTACCGCCTCGCGCAACATGCCACGCGTGTGGCGAAGGTCGCACGGAACGTGAGGGAGAGGTGGTTTCGCGTGCGCCGGCGTGAAGGGGTACGGGTTGTCCCCGTGAGGGTACGTCCCGTCCTTCAGCGACGCAGCGATCTTCTTCAGGAAGGGCTGCACACTCCGCTCGTCTGGGAGCGGGGGGGGGGGGGGGGGGGGGGGGGGCAGTCCTTCGTCGGTTTCCGCTTCTTCATCGTGCGAAGAAGCGGTCGGCAACTCTTCCTCGGATGATTCTTCTTCTGCATCTGTCTCCAGGCGAGAAGTCAGTGCAGGCGTCCCCACGTCGAGTTCCATGCGAGACGCCGCCTGCATTGCTGCAGGAGGCGAGTCGGTGGACGTGGCGGCGTCTACCCCCACTGGCCGCCTCACAGGGGCGGCGGGAGCATGGACAGGCGGCGCCTTCTTGAGAAGCCGCAGCTGTTGAAGCTGCCGGTGGACAGCCACGAGCTCATCCTTCGTTGCGGCCCTTTCGGCCGCGATGGCTGCTTGTAAGTCGGCCAGCGGTTGGTCGGTGGCCGCTTCGACGCGGCACGAGGCGCGCCCCTCGCCGGAGCGAGGAGGCAGTGCGGCCGACTTGGCGGCAGGCGCCTCAGAACTTGCTGTGGTGTGCTGCCGACGGTAGCTGCAGCTACGCGAGTTGGCGGCGTGAGGACCGCCGCAGTTCGCGCTCCGCGTGGTTTGGGGCAGTTTCGGGTGTCGTGTGCCGCCGCGCATTTTAAACACGCGACTGCGCACCGGCAGACACCCGCCACATGCCCCAACTGCTGGCACTTGTAGCACAGCACACGTTGCAGTGATCGCTGCTTGTGCTTCGGGGAGGATGCTAAGTTCACCGGACTTGGATACGATGTGACGTCATTATGACGTATACACGCTACATCGAAAACGATAGAAACCGTATATCGACTATTCGACTTTTGTGAACTTTCGAGAGGTTGTGACAGGGTAGCGCTGTGCTCTGCGCCATTCGTTTAGATGTGTTTTGCGTCCCTTGCGTTTAAATCGTGTATTGTACTGTGTTTGTGTCCTGTGCGTTGTTTTTCGTTTGCTTGTCTCTAATTATGTGTTCAGCATTCGAGAGACTAATGAGAGAAAAGCTTACCACCATGGAATGTTTTGACACTGCATTCAATCATTTCATACGTCAATCAGTACTAGACACTAACCTTTGGTTAAGATTACATTGAGAAATCCACTTCCCCTCGTATTTCATCCCCGGTCGACGATTTTTCTTCAACAACGCCTCATATTTTTCTTTTTAAGTTCGAAATTCAATCATTCTACACATCAGTCATTACTGGACACTAAGGTACCTGTCTCTGCGGTGCGAGTGTAAAATTACGTGGAATTATGGTTGATAAAGGACTATCTTGGGATGGACATATAAATTACTTAGCTAACAAACTTGCACGAGTTCTCTTTCAGCTATATAAATTAAGAAAAAAATGTCAGCAAGAGTATGCTGCTACAATCTAATATGTACTGACAAGACCAATTGTATGAAACCAGACTAAAATGTTGATAATAAACAAATATTATTTTCGGCGTAAGCATTCAATACAACAATCACACAATCTAATCTGGTCGGGACATAAGAAGACATAACTTTTTACGTGGTGTTTTCAAGGCCACGGTCAGGAATATTTCTATTAATATCCAGCTCTTTTATTTTGGCGAAATACATATACGCTGCCACACTGAGCTGTTTTCAGAATCTCACGTGTCAAAACAAACCACTAGCTGACGACAGTTCAGAATCTCGAACGTTCGTAAGAGTCGATAGGTGCGTTAATCGACTAAAGCGTGTATACGTCATAATGACGTCACATCATATCCAGGTTGGGTGAACTTAGCATCCTCCGTGCTTCGGCTCCTGTTGTCGTCGCCTGCGGCCGCGGGAGCTCCCCAAGGCAGTGATCAGGTGATCCAGCGCGGCTGCTAGCTTGTTGCCTTTGCGTCCTGCCACAACTTGTGGTTGGAACAAAGGCGTGCGCGAGCGACGGTGTAAACGGTGCGAGCCGCAGCGAGTCGAGCAGCGGAGTCGCGTCGTGCTGACGCCAGGTTGCAAATCGACGTCCTATATAGGCCACCGTTCAGTACACGGCGCATGCGCCGCCCATCATGGTTTCTGCCTTCCTAGACAGGGAGGTGGCGCCGCCCTTAGTGAAACACTGCTGGCAACGATATATCGCAATCAAGGCCGCACCGAAAAACGTTCAGTTTTGATGCGAGATAATACAGGATTCCACATCTTGCTAAGAGGAAACCCATTGTCTCTGTTGATTAAATTATCAGCCAACCTAATTGCAATCGCCTCTTTATAGACGCTGTTCCAAAAACCGGAAATGTTGGCAACAACCACAGTTTGAAAACGTCTAAAAATGGAAGCATCCCATCATAGAGGTTGAAAATGATGGGATGCTTCCATTTTTAGATGTTATGGTTTATAAAAAAACCAGATGGTACTTTGGGACACAGTGTTCACTGAAAGCCGACACACACAGATTGGTATCTGCATGCTAAGAGTTGTCATCCACTACACCAACGCAGTGGCGTCCTTAGGACTTTGGTACGCAGAGCATATGCCATTTCCGACGCAGACAGCTTAACCCAAGAACTTGAGCATTTTTTGATGGCTGTTTTTAAGGAAAATGGATACACCGAGAGGCAGAGTCGTCGGGCTATGGACTTTGGACCATCTCCGGAGGTGTATGAAGAGGAACATAATTCTGTGGCCTTTCTTCCTTATGCTGGAGGCTTATCCTTTAAGATTGGACGAATTTTAAGGAATTTTAACATTAAGGGTGTGTTCCGTCCACCTTCTAAGATTAGGACTCTGCTCGGCTCTGTGAAAGACGATTTGGGGCTTAGGAAACCCGGTGTGTACAAAATTCCGTGTTAATGTGGGAAAGCTTACATTGACCGTTCGATTCGCACAGTGCATGACAAGTGTGTGGAACATCGCCGTCATACGAGGATACAACAGCCGGAAAAATCGGCAGTAGCAGAACACTGCCTAAATGAGGGATACAGTATGAAATTTGATGAAACTGTGGTTGTTGCCAACATTCCCGGTTTTTGGAACAGTGTCTATAAAGAGGTGATTGAAATTAGGTTGGCTGATAATTTAATCAGCAGAGACAATTTTCCTGAAGATGGCGACCAGTTGGATCGCCGAAATATCGAGTCAAGTTGATTTTAGGATCCGGCAGCAAATCCGAAGAGACTTTCAAGACTAATACCAGGGTAACAAATGAAAAAGGAATCCAAGAAAAATTTGCGAAATATAGACGTGAAAGATGTACACAATACACCTGTGTGAATGAAAAAAATGTGTCCTACAAAATAGTCATAGACTAATTATAAAACCGTTATCCTAAGAAATAAATCAGCAGACATAAACCGTGGATTACAGACGGTATCAGAATATAATGAAAACTAAGAGCAGTCTGTACTTCGCATTAAGGATACAGGGTACTTATAAATGGTGAAAAAGTCGAAATATTTTATGACTTAATTAAATTCTATAGTCTTTCCTGATTACATGGATATACACATAGGGTTTCAAATGAAAAATTACCTCTATATACCAAATTTTAAAGTTACGGTCATGTATGCCACCATGTCCCCTTTGTTTCTGTTACAGAAACCAGTATTATTTATTTCGAAAAGAACTGTTAACTTCCTGTTCCCAGCGATTGTACATATGATACATTGTATATGCTGGTAACAGTGCAGTTTTCTAGTGTCTGTAAATGATTAACTTTGTGGTGTTTACTTTTGTTTCGCTGAAGTAGTTTGTTCACGTGTTACTGAATGTTTGTTACGCAAGTGATACATATATTTGTGGAGGTACATATCCCTTAGTGTGCAATACATACGAACTATGCCACGCATCAAGAAATTCAATAAAAGGGAATTCCCTGATAACCAGTTCACAAACAAAGCAAGCCACACTGTTGAAAAAAATGGCTCTGAGCACTATGGGACTGAACATCTGTGGTCATCAGTCCCCTAGAACTTAGAACTACTTAAACCTAACTAACCTAAGGGCATCACACACATCCATGCCCGAGGCAGGATTCGAACCTGCGATCGTAGCGGTCACGCGGTTCCAGACTGCAGCGCCTAGAACCGCACGGCCCCACTATTGAAAGTAACCTATGTATCAGTTCTTCAGGGAAGAAACTCCCACATGGCATGCCTCCTGGTGATTCAAATTTTTGTGTTAACAATGACGCTGTTTGTAGTGAATTTGTTGTTGTTGATGTGGGCATCTTATCTTCTTCGATAAAGGAAGTGACGAAATGTGAACAATGTGATGGTGTAGGCTGTCTGGAAACAACTAAACAACAAAGTAGCAGGGAAGGGTTTAGCGTCAAAATTAGTTGTTCTGTGTAGATCCTGCAATAAATCTACCTCGAAAATGACTTCGAACATTGTGCGTAATTTATATGACGTGAATTTGAAGAGAGTGTATGCAATGCATGCAATAGGAAAAAGGAAAAAAGGCTGCTCAAACGTTTTGTAGTTTGATGGACCTTCCTCCTCCTCCCAGTAGGTTCAGCAAGTACATAAAAATACTTTTAGGTGCCTTGACGGTTGTGTCTAAAGCATCTATGAAACGTGCAGTAGATGCAACTGTAAATATTAGTGGAATCAGGGACATTGCTGTTGCACTTAATGGGCCATGGTAACGTCGAGGACATCGTTCCTTGAATGGTTTTGTAAGTGCTACTTCTCTGGAGAATGGAAAAGTTGTTGATGTTAACTATATACTGCCATACCTGCCATGATAACACTAAAGGACATATTGAACATCAGTGTTCCAAGAATTATGATGGAGCTCTAAAAATAGTTCCGAGGTCGGTGCACGTTTATAACGTTAGATATACGAAGTACCTAAGCGATGGGGCATATATTTCAATAACATTAATGAGTTCAATGTTTATGGCGATGCCACAGTAACAAAACTGGAATGTTGTGGACATGTGCAAAAGAGGATGGGTGCTAGATTGAGGAAGCTACGAAGATAAATGAAAGGAAAGTTGCTATCTGATAGAAAATCTCTGTCTGGCCGAGGCAGATTGACAGAAACTGAAATAGACCTCCTTCAGAGTTATTATGGACTCGCCATTAGACGAAATGCACCTCTGAATGATGTTACAGCAATTAGAAAAACTGTGTGGGCCACCTACTTTCATAAGTTGTCCACAGATGACCACACTGTTCACGGATTTTGCCGTCAAAGAGCAGATTCTTGGTGTGGTTACCAAAAAGCAAAAGAAAGTGGTCAAATATACCAACATAAGCATTCTCTTCCTGAGCCTGTTATGGATGAAATAAAATCAATTTTTAGAGACCTGAGTGACCCTGTTTTGCTTAGTAAATGTCTTCATGGGGGCACTCAGAATACAAATGAAAGTTTCAACCATTCCATATGGGAAACATTACCCAAGGATGTTTTTGTAGGAGTAAATACATTAAAAGCTGGTGTGCTAGATGCAGTGATATGCTTCAATGATGGAGTGATAGGAAGATCGGAAGTCCTGAGAAATTTAGGCATAAAATGTGGCTCTAATATGGAGGATCAATTGCTTGTGTGTGACAGACAATGGATGCATGAAGCTGAAAGATTCGATCTTCAAGTTACCAAAGAAGCAAGCAGTGCAAAAAGGAAAGCCAAGAGGAAGCTTGAAGATGATGAAATGCTGCTGGATGAAGACCATGCTTCAGGAATGTTCTGAGGCACGGTTTAATTGGACTCATATCTTCATTCGCAATTTCCCGCAAGTTGTATTTTTCAGAATTCAGGCACAAATATTTCCTAAAGGTTATAAAGCATTGCTCTAATTTTTCTTCTGTAACTTGCAATACTCCCTACTTATATAATAGACCTAAGCTTTATTGCAAAATCAACTAAATTATAGAAAAAATAACATTTAATAGCCCTAAGCAGGTTCAAAAATATTCAAAAAAACTTCTAATCTTTTTAGAAAATGTGCTGCGTTACCTGATATCAACAAAAAATCCGTATAACGTATACGTTATAAACAGTGCCTGAAAGAAATAGATGTTGATTTTTACATAATATTTAGCTGGAAAAGTACCCTGTACCCTTAAGGGACACTGATGATGACAAGATTAAATAAATTTATAAAATATACTGTAAAATTCAGAGCAAATATTAGAAGTCGGCGTTGACCAGTGACATACTGAATATGCGCCAAACGATGTAAACAACACGACGACCAGAGTAATATCTCACACTTGCTCTGGCTACGTCTTATCTCTTTCTAAGTTTTCGAAAACAGTCGCAATTTCTATTTTTTATTATGACCGGTTTCGCTCTTCAAATGAACAAGAGCATCATCAGAATATACAGTCTAACGTTGGCTGACAGCATTAAAAGAGTGTGTTTACAGTTGGCTGACAGTTCTAAAGCTTAATTCGACTGTGCCATAGTACTTACGTTCAAAGTACGATAGTAAGTGATGACATTGACATTGGCGCTGGCAATGGTACTCTTGTTCGTTTGAAGAGAGAAACGGGTCATAGTAAAAAACACGACGTCCGCTTATAGCTGTTTTCGAAAACTTAGTTTTAACAGTTGCTCCCCCTCCAGACAATGCCTGCTCTTGGTTAACTCTTTCTGTCTAGCTTTGTGGTGTTACATATCGTTTATGTCATATCTGATCGTTTAGGCGCTCAATTGAGAAGTTTCATCTTTGTTGCTGTTGCATTTTCTCTTGCCCCGACTTAAAGCGAGACATAATTTGTCGTGTACTGATAGCTAGACACGCGTCTTGTACCATGTTCGATAAAACTAATGAGTTTTACAAAACAATGGTGTGGACAACATCATTACATTAAAATCATTAACCATTTTATATTTTATTAAGCAGGAGAAACAACCAAGAAGTAAAAGAAATGTGAGACTATGAAGTCTTATCATTGGCGATATTTTGGAAAATGATGACCATCACCAAATTCTTCACATGTGTATTTTAATAACAGTGACTGAGGCAAGGTGGGCAAGAGCTGATGAAATGAAGGCTCTTCCCAAGTCTTAACGACTGCTCGAAGGCTTTTCAGAATATTGTAGATGTGAATGACGAGCCTAAAAAAAAGTTCACGAGACCAAAATATGTTTTCTAAATAACATCCAAAAAACGCTCTGTAAATCCAAGTTGGAGAAATTTCACTTAGTATTAGAAAGGAATCGCTAACAAACAAGTCTCTAACGCAGCAAACTATAATAATTGGGCATCCAGTTTTAATTTAGGCGTCACGCACAGCAGGACAAACAGAAAAAAATCTAGTAACAAAATAGCATTACAGGTAGATCCTGGATTTGTATCTAATATTAAAACACAAAATATGTACATATTTACAGGGTGACAGTTATTGAACTACATGAAACAAAATCGTCATAACTTCTGGACGTGTTGCGTTAGGTCGTTCAAACTGCACGGTTGGCCGCGGGGCAAGATGGGAATTAGTTTGCGTATGCATGGTTTGGTATAGCGACGAAGCCCACTTACATTTAGATGGGTTCGCCAATAAGCAAAATTGGCGCATTTGGGGATCTGAGAATCCACATTTCGCGATCTAGAAGTCTCTTCACCCTCAATAAGTGACTGTGTGGTGTGCAATATGTAGTCACGAATAAGCGGTGCAATATTCCTTGATGGCGCAGTAACTACCGAACGGTACATACAGGTTTGGAATATGGTTTCATCCCCATTATCCAAAGTGACCCTGATTTCTACACGATACGGTTCGTGCAACACGGAGCTCGACCCCATTGAAGGAGGAAAGTGTTTGATGTCCTGGAGGAGCACACTGGGGACCGCATTCCGGCTCTGGGCTACCCAGAGATTACTGGCATGGGCCGCGATTGGCCACCATGTTCTCCGGATCTGAACACACATTTCGTGGGGCTATATCAATAACAAAGCGTACACCAATAACCCCAAAACCATTGCTGAGCTTAAAACAACCATTCAGGAGGTCATCGACAGCATCGATGTTCCAACACCTCAGCTGGTCATGAAGAATTTCGCTATTCCTATGCCCACACCTTCGCAAATGATGGCACATACGTCGAACATGTCAAACTAAATCCCAACATCTGTAGTGATGTTTACATGTTGAATAAAGTGTAGGCACGTCGTAGTTTGTAACTAATTTACGTTTTTTCATATAGTTCAATAATTGTCACCCTGCATGTAATGGAAATTGGTGAAATATATACGTAAATATGTAATACCACGAAAACATGTCTGCCTGTTACTTGACCAACTTTTTTCATGTCATACCCATTTCTGTCTCTCTAGTAGGGGCGGGATGAACTGACGATGAGCAAAACAGTTACAGAAGATCAATAAATAACACCTTTCACATTGCATTTTCTGTGTATTGTTGATGCCTTCTCCTGTTAGGCAATGATTGAACAACTTAAATTGCTAATAAAAGAAGTGAGAGTTCGCTTATAAGGAAATTTCCTACTGACTATCAGAATTCCAGAATATGGGAGTCAATGAAAGCGTGTGGACACGGCAGTCCCATGTCACAGGGCTGCACTCGCATGTGGGCCAGTTTCGAATGTCATGTGCTCACAAAGGGCTAGTTATGCCTTCATAAGTGATAAGGGTTGAAAAGCTTCAGCGAATGATGAGCCCTCGCGGCACGAGTCTGGCAGAGCTGGCGCAGCACAGTGGACCAACTAATAGAAAAGTGGATATAAAAGCCTACAGAACAGTGTTCCTCATAGGTTCTTTGGGTCGCTGATTAGGAATCCGGTGTCGGAATTACAAAATTCAAAATAGCGGGTCTAAAATTATAAATTTTCCGGCTTCGAGTAAAATTTCGGGTATTTTATTCAGTATTTTACATTTTTAAATCAGAATCATTGTCACATTAATCATTTGTGTCATCACTGCTTTCAGAAGTAAGATGGAGGAGATAAGTGTTTAATGCCCCATCGACGAGGTCGTTAGAGATGGAACACAAGCTGGGATTAGGAAAGGATGGAAAAGGAAAGAGGTCGTGTCCTTCGAAGGAACGATCGTGGCATTTAATTTAGGGGAATCACGGAAAAGCTAAATCAGGAAAGCTGGACGTGGGTTTGAGCCATCGTCCTCCAGAATCCGAGTCCAGTGTGCTAAACACTGCGTAACCCTTCTCTGTGCTTTCAGACATGTCGTCAGGTTATCCTCTGGTAGATGGCGCGAAAGGCCGATTTCTGGACTCTCAAGATGAACAGATCTGAAGATGCTACAAGCCGCTGGAATATGACACGGTGCTTCGTTTTCTCACAGGACTATTTGCATGTGAAATCTTGTTGGTAAAGCCAGTATACTTATTCCAAGGTTTCTCTACATCCTGACAGCTGACCAAATATCAACGGAACAAAGCTTCAATTATGGCATACCCGTGTATCAAAAATGGTTCAAATGGCTCTAAGCACTATGAGACTTAACATCTTACGTCATCAGTCCTCTAGACTTAGAACTACTTAAATCTAACCAACCTAAGGACATCACACACATCCACGCTGCACCTTCATCTCGCCGGACGGCTTGGTTATCATCCGAGCTTCCCTCACCTTCACCCTGCCATCTGCTCTTCCACCGGCCTACTCACAGGCCAGCCTCCACATCTTCCACCCTCGCTGGCTCAATGACTTCGAGGTGGACCTGCCTCCCGTCGTTCCGCCTCCGCATCCTGCCCCGGTCGAGGTGGAGATCCCAGTCGTGCGTCTCCCATCTCGTACGACCACCAACAGTGTCAAGGCCCACACAGTCTCCAGCGAAGACTCACCTGTGGTACTCCGTCCTGCAGGGGTGGGGTGGGGGGCATGTGGTGTCAATAACTCATATCGACCATGAACAACATGATCTTTGACTGAGATTGGACATTCGAGCCGCCATGTTATTCTACCAGTCTGCATTTATGTCCGTTGCTGTGTACACATGTATGACTACTGTGGAAATATATATTTATGTGCAGATATTTGTGGGACAGTTTGTTCAGTATACCTCTATACTCACCTCGTTCCCATAGTAGGAACATGAGGGGCAATATTGACCCTATGACTTATCTTAAAAAATAGATTAAGGAAACGAAAACCTATATTTATAGCACTTGTATACTTACACAAAGAAGATAATGTGGTTCAATTACTCTCTTCGAAATTCTGAAGGTGGCTGTTGTAAAATATGAAGATTAAAAAGTTATTTACAACTTGTACAGAAATCATACAGCAGTTATTAATACTATTTATTTATTTGTCGAAGAATCATTTTAGGACATTGTTTGCACATGTGATATAGGACAATGATAAACTTGGCAAATTTACAATAGCGTAGTCATTTTGACCACACTGTTGACCTAATCAAAATGCATAACAACGTAGGTTTGTGTACTACATTGCTTCTACATGTTATAATAGCAGTTATTAAGTGAGATGACATGATGAGCACAATGTACACTATGTTATGAATTGAGAATTAGTAAAATTTGGTAAATGAGGTTTACTTATTACGATGTTCCATAAATTCAGACAAAGAATAGAAGTGGTGGTCATGCACAAACTGTTTTAACTCTATTTTAAATGCATTTAATGTTGGTATGCATTTCAGGTGAGAAGGCAAGTGGTTACATAACATAGCTCCAGTATGATACAATCCTCTTTTGCAGAAGTTTGTATTTACTGTGTTCATGTGTACGTTCATCTTCTGCATAGTTTCATATGTGTGTGTATAAGTTAGTTGTGTCTGAAGAGATTTTCCTTTTTTTAACATGCTCTATTTTGTAAAAATTAGTATTTTGTATATATAAAAGCAAGGCAGTGGCAATATTTTGAGAGTTTTAAAAAGGGTTCTATCCTTGCATTTAGCTTTTGTATCATCCTGATAATCTTTTTCTGTATTTTAAATGTTTTTGTAGAATTTGTGGAATTCCCCCAAAAAATTATTCTGTACATAAGTAGTGACTGTACACTACAAAAGTACTCTGTCAGCATTGATGAGCAGCTTGTATTCTGAGTGAGCATCCTAACAGCATATGCTAGTCAATTCAGCCTCTTATTTAAATTGCTTAGGTGCACCTCCCACTTCAGATCTGCCTGAACATGAATGCCTAGAGTCCACAGCTCGTGGTCGTGCGGTAGCGTTCTCGCTTCCCGCGCCCGGGTTCGGTTCCCGGCGGGGTCAGGGATTTTCTCTGCCTCGTGATGACTGGGTGTTGTGTGATGTCCTTAGGTTAGTTAGGTTTAAGTAGTTCTAAGTTCTAGGCGACTAATGACCATAGATGTTAAGTCCCATAGTGCTCAGAGCCATTTGAACCATTTTTGAATGCCTAGAAATTTTGTATGAATGACCTTAGTCACTTTTTTTCCTTCAACTGTGAAGACAAGGTTTGCAGGATGGAGGTTTTGTGTGGTGTGGAAGTTAACTGTCACAGTTTTTTCAGAGTTAATGATGAGTATATTGATCCTGAACCGGTGCATTACGGTGTGCATAACTGACATTGCAGCCTCCTGCAGATTTTCCTCATTCTGTGATTTAATTATAATATTAGTGTCATCTGCAAAGAGAACAGTGGTTCTATTATGTATATTACTAGCCAAAGTCATTTACATAAAGCAGAAATAGGACAGGTCGCAGAACTGACACTTGTGGGACTCCGGACTTGATTTTTCTCCTTATCACTGTAAAAACTAGACATTTTTGTGTTTCACTATCTTTGTGTTTTATTTCTGTCATCTGCTGCTGATTACTGAGATACTACTGGAGCCGCCTTTCAGACTGGCCTCTAATTCCATAATTACTTAATTTATGCAAGAGAACTCCATGCTCAATAACATCGCTGGCTTTACTTAGATACAGAAATATCCCAGATACCTGTTGCTAATCATCCACTACTTTTAATACTTCATTTAAGAAGGCAAAATTTGCTGTCTGAGCTGACTTTCCAGTTATGAACCCATTTAGGAACTAGCATGAAACGAAAGGAGTGGTTGAGAAGGAAGTGACATAAGGTCTGTTATTGAGCAAGCTGTAAAGGAAACCAAGGAATAATTTGGATTAGGAATTAAAGTTCAGAGAGAAAAAATAAGACTTTGAGGTTTCCAATGACACTGTAATTCTGTCAGAATCAGCAAACAACTTCGAAGAGCATTTGAATGGAATGGCAGTGTTTTGAGTGAAGGATATAACTTGAACATGAATGAACATACATAAATGTAAAAGAAGAAAACCGTATTTGTAAGATTAACCAGCCAGTGAAATTGTATGTTTTTCAATTTCACAAACAGAATTAATTTACACTTTTTGATGGAGGGAGTCAGTGGCACAGGGATTCATATTCTGAAGGAAGCAATATTATGGTTTAATATCTCGTTGATGACCAGTTCATCAGAAGATTAGAAGCTTGGCTGTGCCAATTCAAATCAATCATAACGGCATTTGGCATAAGCAGTTTAGGGAAATTGTGGAAAAACATAAATCTGCTTTTTCATCAGTAACGTTACCAGAAGCCGAGTTTGTTTTGTTTGCTGGTGATACAAACATTGCAATAAATAGCAAATCAAGTGTAGCCTTAGAAAGATCAGCTAATAAAATATTTGTGGACATTAATCACTGGTTCCTAGCCAATTCTTTGTCACTAAACTTTGGAAAAGCACACTACATGCAGTTCAGAACTTGTAAGGGGTGTCCTACAAGTATATGCCTAACATATGATGACAAGCAGATGGAAGAACTGGACAGTGATAAATTCTTGGGATTACAGCTTGATAATAAATTCAACTGGGAGGAGCACACCACAGAACTCCTGAAGCGTCTTAACAAATCTCTATTTGCAATGCGAATTGTGTCAGACATAGGGGATAAAAAATGAAAAAGCTGGCATACTATGCTTACTTTCATTCCATAATGTCATATGGGATTACTTTTTGGGGCAATTCATCAAGCCAATCTAAAGTTTTCCTTGCACAAAAACGTGCAGTAAGAGTTATATGTGGTGTGAACTCAAGAACATCTTGCAGAAGCCTATTTAGGGAACTAGGGATACTACCTACTGCTTCCCAATATACACTCCTGGAAACTGAAATAAGAACACCGTGAATTCATTGTCCCAGGAAGGGGAAACTTTATTGACACATTCCTGGGGTCAGATACATCACATGATCACACTGACAGAACCACAGGCACATAGACACAGGCAACAGAGCATGCACAATGTCGGCACTAGTACAGTGTATATCCACCTTTCGCAGAGATGCTGGATGTAGTCCTGTGGAACGGCTTGCCATGCCATTTCCACCTGGCGCCTCAGTTGGACCAGCGTTCGTGCTGGAC
Source organism: Schistocerca serialis cubense (assembly GCF_023864345.2). Lineage (NCBI taxonomy): Eukaryota > Metazoa > Arthropoda > Insecta > Orthoptera > Acrididae > Schistocerca > Schistocerca serialis. The sequence goes on from NC_064638.1 coordinate 1,131,943,906, forward strand.
GTGCAGACCGCGTGAGACGACGCTTCATCCAGTCCCAAACATGCTCAATGGGGGACAGATCCGGAGATCTTGCTGGCCAGGGTAGTTGACTCACACCTTCTAGAGCACGTTGGGTGGCACGGGATACGTGCGGACGTGCATTGTCCTGTTGGAACAGCAAGTTCCCTTGCCGGTCTAGGAATGGTAGAACGATGGGTTCGATGACGGTTTGGATGTACCGTGCACTATTCAGTGTCCCCTCGACGATCACCAGTGGTGTACGGCCAGTGTAGGAGATCACTCCCCACACCATGATGCCGAGTGTTGGCCCTGTGTGCCTCGGTCGTATGCAGTCCTGATTGTGGCGCTCACCTGCACGGCGCCAAACACGCATAAGACCATCATTGGCACCAAGGCAGAAGCGACTCTCATCGCTGAAGACGACACGTCTCCATTCGTCCCTCCATTCACGCCTGTCGCGACACCACTGGAGGCGGGCTGCACAATGTTGGGGCGTGAGCGGAAGACAGCCTAACGGTGTGCAGGACCGTAGCCCAGCTTCATGGAGACGGTTGCGAATGGTCCTCACCGATACCCCAGGAGCAACAGTGTCCCTAATTTGCTGGGAAGTGGCGGTGCGGTCCCCTACGGCACTGCGTAGGATCCTACGGTCTTGGCGTGCATCCGTGCATCGCTGCGGTCCGGTCCCAGGTCGACGGGCACGTGCACCTTCCGCCGACCACTGGCGACAACATCGATGTACTGTGGAGACCTCACGCCCCACGTGTTGAGCAATTTGACGGTACGTCCACCCGGCCTCCCGCATGCCCACTATACGCCCTCGCTCAAAGTCCGTCAACTGCACATATGGTTCACGTCCACGCTGTCGCGGCATGCTACCAGTGTTAAAGACTGCGATGGAGCTCCGTATGCCACGGCAAACTGGCTGACACTGACGGCAGCGGTGCACAAATGCTGCGCAGCTAGCGCCATTCGACGGCCAACACCGCGGTTCCTTGTGTGTCCGCTGTGCCGTGCGTGTGATCATTGCTTGTACAGCCCTCTCGCAGTGTCCGGAGCAAGTATGGTGGGTCTGACACACCGGTGTCAATGTGTTCTTTTTTCCATTTCCAGGAGTGTATTTATTCCTTAATGAAATTTGTCATTAAAAATATATCACTTTTTCAAACCAACAGCTCAATTCATGGAATCAATACTAGAAATAATAATAATCTTCACAACGATTTAAAGTCACTTAATCTTGTACAAAAAGGTGTGCATTATTCAGGAACACACGTTTTCAATAACTTGCCAGCAGCCATAAAAAGCTTAACAACCAATGAAATTCAGTTTAAGAGAAGCCTAAAGGATTTATCGGTGGCCAACTCCTCCTACTCCATTGATGAATTTCTCAGCAGACCATATATATACCCTCTGCGGTTAACAACAGTAGTTGTAAATTGGAGATTGCTCCAACTAAGGTTGACAATCTTCGAAAGTCAAAAATGGAAAGGTCTTTTCGGAAAAAAATTCCACCGTCCTGCTCAAAAAGATATAATTGGAAAATGGAGTCCACATAAATTTACGAACAAAAACGGTCAAAGACTTGTAGAACTCTGCAGAGAACACAACCTTACATCTAAATCAACATATTTTAAGAGGAAGCCAAGTAAATTTAAAACATGGAAACATCCAGACTGGTGGAAGTGGGAGTGGCAGTTAGACCACGTCTGTATGGACAAAAATTTTCATAAAGAGATCCACAATGGTAAAGTACTGAGAGGAGTACACACAGGCTCAGACCATTATATAGTTAAAATTAAAATCAAATTTAAATTGTAATGTTTATTGACAAGTCCTATGTCATTTCGATGATGCAATACAAGGACGCTAATAAACTGAACTGAACTGAACTCCGTTAAAGAAGAGGACTGGTAAAACTAATAAAATAAAAAGGAGGTTTGACCCTCATCACCTAATTAAAAATAATAAATACCAACAAATAATACAAACCATCATATTAACAGATGATCTAGAACAACTAGTGCCTAATCTTAAAAAAGAAGCAGAGAATCTAGCTCCCTCGAACCCACGAAGGAAACATGCATGGTGGACATCAGAATGTGACAAATTCCATGAAGATAGACACCATGCATGGTTGAAGTTTCAAACACACAAAACTGAAGAAAATGCCATCAACCTAAAAAATTAAACAAAAAAATTCACACAAAATATCAGAAGAATCAAGAGAGGATCCCATAAAGATATCATAAACTCTATAAAAGGTAATTATCATAAAACCAACTCCAGGAACTACTATAAAATCTTTGGGAAACAACTACAACAATATGAGGCCCCTACACTAATACTGAAAGATTAAGATGGAAGAATAACACACAGTAACAAGGAAAATGCAGAAATCATGGCAAAAGAATTTAACAAACTTCTGAATTGCGAGGAACCCAAATAACCCTTACAAATCAACATAAATACCCCAATAAAAACCAAACCTAACAAACTAGACCCTCCAACTTTACAACAAGTAGAAAAAATTCTTAAAGAACAAAAAAATTATAAGGCAATTGGAGCAGATCAGGTTTTTGTTGAAATGTGGAAATATGCAAGTGACACAGTCAAGACCACCTTACACATGGCTCTAACAAAAATTTGGGTAACAGAATGATTCCCCGAACACTGGACCACAGCTATCATCCAGCCACTACACAAAAAGGGAGATAAGAGCAACCCAGACAACTACAGAGGAATCTCGCTCCTAGATTGCACATACAAAATTCTATCCAAGATCCCATGTGAAAGAATCAAGGAGCAATTACAACAGGAGTTAGGGGAATATCAGGGAGGTTTCAGACCATGGAGAAGCTGTGCAGAGCAGATAATTAGTTTAAAATTGATTATGGCACTCTACAAGAAATGGAACAAACCTCTGGCAATAACATTTGTAGATTTAAAGAAGGCATATGACTGGCTCCACAGACCTTCAGTATTAAAAATTTTAAGAAATATAGGACTCCATCCAAAACTAATTAAAATAATACAACTCACTCTAGCCGACACCAAATCAAAAGTGAAGTTCAGAGGAGAAATTTTGGAACCATTCCTCATAAAAACAGGCTTAAGACAAGGTGACTGCCTATCACCATTACTGTTCAACTGTGCACTGGAATACATAATGAGTGTATGATACAAGACAATCCAAAGATGATAAGAATTGGAAGTGCAAAACATGATATTAGCTTAAACTGCTTGGGATTCGCTGATCATCTTGCTCTCCTAGCCAGCACCGTTCAAGAAGCCAGGCAACAAGTGAAATCACTACAAGAAATAGCAGAGAAAGTAGGCCTTAGAATATCATTTGAAAAAAACGGAGATTATGCTAACTGATCCACCACTTGCAAACAAAATTACAATAGGAGAATAGGAATCAAAATTGTTGATAAATTTAAATATTTAGGCAAAATAATAACATACAATCTAAATGAGAAGCCATCATGGCAGAACAGAAAAAAAAGCTGAACTACCCAAATTACATTACCAAAACTACATACAACAAAAACAGCCTATCTATAGATGCAAAATTAAAACACTATAAAACAGTTACACAACCAGAAACAACGTATGCAGCTGAAACTATCTTCAAAACAACTAATACAGCAGAAATTGACAGAATACTAAAAATAAAAAGAAGAATAATTAGGACATGTATAAATAAACACTATAAAATAAATGGACATTGGAGAATAGCATCAAATGAAACAGTGTATAAGAAAATAGAACCAGTCATGAGCACGATCAGGAAGAAACGTATCTCATTCTTTGGACATCTGATGAGAACTCCAGAAAACAGAATTAGTAAAAAAATAATACAAAAATTTTGGAATAGCAAGAGTGACGTTAAATGGATCACAGAAATTAAGCAAGATATAAAAGAACTCCAAATTACAGTAGATGACCTAACAAACAAGACAGAGAAAACAAAAATACTGCAAGACCCGCAAACTAGACTACAAATGAAAATCAATAAAAGGAGTACAGGAAGAGTGGTCTCAGATGAAGAAAGAAAGAAAATATCTGAAAGAATGAAGAAATATTGGGCAGACAGAAGAGGGAAACACCTTTCATATAAGAATAGACTCTAATAATTATATTACCTAAATATCATATTAAGTTATTGTTGAGCCAAATTGTATCCCTGTGTAACAACTTGTTTACAACTTTGTATTTTTGACTAGAGTGGTCCAATGAAGGCCATAAAATATATATATCATTAATTTGAATCCAACAATTAGGTTTGTTACTGTCACTGTTGCATTTCGAAATCTTTTCTGTCGTCTTATTTTCTCTTTCTGTTTTTGCCAGTAGTTTCACTTTGTATTCACCTTCTCCTTTTTACCGTTATCTACTATACAATTTTATCCTGCCTATATATACTCAATAATGCGTAACCCACTTCCAAACCATAACCAAAAAATTTTTTTTCCGCTTTCAACACTACCGCTGCTATAAAATCCACCGTTTCTAGTTCACAAACAGCAAAATGTCTGTTTGTGTCTGTGTATGTGCAGATGGATATGTGTGTGTGTGCGCGATTGTATACCCGTCCTTTTCCCCCTAAGGTAAGTCTTTCCGCTCCCGGGATTGGAATGACTCCTTACCCTCTCCCTTAAAACCCACATCCTTTCGTCTTTCCCTCTCCTTCCCTCTTTCCTGACGAAGCAACCGTTGGTTGCGAAAGCTAGAATTTTGTGTGTATGTTTGTGTGTCTATCGACCTGCCAGCGCTTTTGTTTGTTAAGTCTCATCATCTTTGTTTTTAGATATATTTTTCCCACGTGGAATGTTTCCCTCTATTTTTTATATATATATATATATATATATATATATATATATATATATATATATACACACACACACACAATTTCAGTGCAGTAATGTGTTCATTGTAAATAAGTATTTAGTAGTTGTATTACACATTTATTACCTTATAAATATATAAAAAAAGTTTATTTCAAATTCAATGCATTAGTATTTGTAAAATGGTTCTTTCACACAGCGTTCATTAAAAAATGATGACCATGCCACTTGGGACCTGTGGAATGGTACATTAGCTTATTTGTTTGAGGTGTAAATATTTGTCACGTATTGTTGTTTTTCTGACATGTTCTACATCCTGGAGGACCTCCTCACTACGGATCAATTGGAATGAAAGTAAATCTAATCTAATCTAGGGTGGATAGGGATTTAAACTGCCATCCTCCCAGATATTAGCCCCCTTGTCAAAACCACTGCATCACTTCATTTGCCCTAATTTGAAGCATGTCAGTACTTGTACCACACATTTGTGACATCTGGCATCGTGTTTCCAGCGACCACAATGTGATTTCAGATGCTAGAAAGGTTTATTTCTCTCCTGTGTGTGCATCTCAATGATTCAGTGGTTCTGCTATTTGACGAGTGGTCTACTTGACTCCTACAGTATTTACATTATCCCAGAATGTCCTTTTATATGCAATTTTTATTGCCCTTTTACATGGAAAAAAGAGTGAAAGAGTAGCAGAATGACTGGGATATTTTAATTACTTTTTTAACTTACTAACATCTGGAATTAATTACAGTTTACAGTTAACTCACAGTGTGTTGCTTAACACTGCTGATTTCGTTACTGGACATACTAAAAGCATTATATTACTATTCACCCATAGAGGTGGTGGTGGTACAGTATTTTAGGGAGATATATACAGCGTTGACACTACTCAAACAGGTGCTACAAAACTGCAGATGTTGGCAGTCTGCCTGCTGTAACAATCCCAATGGGAGTCTGTGTTTTCTACAAGTATTTGCCTGACAAGCACAAGGCTTTTAGCTAGGTGCTACATTCTTATTTCAATATATCTGCTGGTGATCTCTATTTCTTTCGTTATTTTCTCTTATACTCAAGGTTATTACATTATAAAGCATTGCTCTGCTAAGCTTAATCACACAACTGAACATAAAATGTGCAGAATGATGAAAAACTGATTTATGTGAACAATTAACCATTGGGGAAATCAAAATACATGTTACATAGACAAATAAGTAATTTACAGTATGATAAACACAGTTACCATCAATAAATAAAATAGTAACATGTCACAAACAACATGGTAAAAATGTATTAAAGTTTAAGAAGTAATTGCCACATTTTGTGTGTGTGTGTGTGTGTGTGTGTGTGTGTGTGAGAGAGAGAGAGAGAGAGAGAGAGAGAGAGAGAGAGAGAGAATATCTGATCTGATCTATTTCCAGTTCCTAAGAGATAACTTGATTCTCTTTGTCTCAAAATTAAGTCATAATTCAGGCCTCTTATTGACTTTACAAATTCCAGATGTCATGTCATGTCGTCTTCAATGAACAATTCCAAATCTTGTTTCTGTATGCAGTAGTAGTTCTTATTACAAATTGTGCATAACCCAAATTTGGGAGAAAATTTCACTGCATTCAGCTATAGATTTACTTCAGAGGAAGACTGTAAATAATTGGAAAGTGGAAAATAGGAGAAGTGGGAGGTATCAAAATGCATTGATCTGTATAGAACATACTTATTTCCGTTTCTCAGGATTTATAATCAGTTTTTCAAACAGATATAAAAATATGTAGATCATCTTAAATAATCACACTGCATTATTTAACAGTTAATCTACAGAAGAAAATGTAAGACTTCTAATTATAACAATCGAAGACTACTGACTGAGAATTATTAATGATTCTTTTTAAACTTCATCCTGTTGTCTGACAAAAAAGTACAGAATTTTTAATTAGTAATGATCTCACTGTAAATTACTTACATGATTCTGACAGAGAAAATTTGAGTAATGTGTTCTTAAGGCTTGGTAATACAAAGTTTCCCTCCCAAGATAGCAGGACCCTGATAAGTAGTATATTTGTTGGAGTTAAAGCAAACCCAAGCCCAGCCTCGTGTAAATGACTTCTCAGATGATGACACAGTTTATCACATTACGTAAATTCATTGTTAGCACAATTCCTAAGTATCAGAGAAAACAGGAAGATGGATAATGGCACGCCAATAAAACATTTCTGATACAGCTTAATTGTTTTTGATTGTGGAGAAGTTTGTATTGAGGCGAAAACTGCTACTAAATTCACTAAAAATTCATTGAAAAATCTGCGTCCTTTTACAAAACTTACTGTCCCGAAAAAGTGACTAAATACGGTACCAAAATTAACAAAGAATTCTTAAGTGTTTGCACAAGCTGGAGTACATCTATACAGAACAAATGAACTACACAGGACAGCCAGAAAGAGAAAATTTCAAAAGTATTTACTTATTGTGCATAATACTGTGATGCGTAATTAAAAATTGTAATTTTTTAGTTTGTTTAACAAATGTTAAATTGAAAGTTTTGGCAATAAAAATAAAAGTAATCTTGCTAAAGGAGAGAGGAAACAACAGACATATAGAGAATAGCTTTTCTTAGTTTTAAGAAAGTGAAAACAGACTGAAAGACTTTCGTTTAGGTCTGTATTAGCTGTCATCGACAGTGACACACACACACACACACACACACACACACACACACACACACACAATTTTCAGTGGAACAATGTATTGGAACCCCAAGTACAACATTTGGGATCCTCTAAGAAGGTTTGGTGTTGCTAACAGTCCCACTCAGTCTCTTTCACAATGAACTTTTTCACAAGAGTAGCATTCACTACACACTTCTTATGGGGCTTGAAAATAGTAGTGTTAACAGCTATCCTACTTTTCCATATTCACTTACTGATATGATACTTAGTTTGCTTCAAACGCATTCCATGGTTGAACATAAATTCTTTGTCTGATACTGATTTTATTTATAACTGTGTGTTCTTCACTGTGGTCACATTTCATCAGATTTGGGACATAATGTTTTGAGTTGCCATGGTTTTTGCAAATTTTGGAAGTTACTGCAGTTAGTTGTTTCCATTCAAATTAAGTCGTTTTATTCAAATCACTACCAACACCGACTGTTCTACACTTCTAAAATTGATGTAACTTGAGTTACATTAAGATGTGGCATAATGTTGGGTGGGGAAAACCCTGGGGAAAGAAAGTGGTGCAAATATATCAATAAGTTTTTTATATTGTTAAGCCCAATTAAGGAGCATTATTGAACTTATTTACCTACTGACTACACTATCTTCTTCTAAAATACTCTTCAGCTTCTCACTAAAACTTCTCTTTGATTCTTCTTAACAGGTTTTCAGAGTGTCTGTAAATTGATGATTCGGAACAAGTATTCTAAACGCAAATCTGTCCTGTCACCTGTAATGGCAATTTCCTGAGGATCTTTTGCTATTTCAGGCTGCCAATTTCTCTTAACTTTCATTGAGTTGATAGAACTGAGAATTCTATTTGCCAGTCAGACATCATTTATTTTGAAAATATAACCAATAAGTTTTAATCATCACTTCCTGAAAGTTACCCATTCTTTCTTTACTTTTTTCCTCTCCTTGACTCCAAATGTTTCCTTAGCTGCCTTTTTGATACCAATTTTAAAACGATCCCATCTTCCTTCTGTGCATTCCGTTTCCTTTCCTTTCCTCATGATTTCACAATATGCATTCTCTAATTTTTCACAATTTCCTTTGTCTTACAGTTTATCAAAGTATGGGTAACACCAGATATGATAACCAAGATGGATGATTGCAGGAAATGGAAAACTGTAAACACAGAAGAAGGGAAGCACAACTACAGGAGGTTAAATAATGAATTAAGAAGGGAGACAGAAAAAGCAAAGGAGAAATGGCTGACAGAAAAGTGTGACAAGATAGAGAAATTACAGAAAGCAGGAAAATATGATTTGATGTACAAAGAAGCAATGGATTTGACATTCAGGGAAAAGAGAAACAACAATGGACTAAAGGAAGTAGAGGCAGCAGACAGTAAAATGGTGGGTGAACCCCAAGAAATAATGAGAAGATGGGAAGAATATATAAAATGGCTATACACTGCAGACAACCGGTCAAGTGAAGAAGACCTTGGAATAGAAGAAGATAAAGTTGCAGATGATGACAAAGGAAATGCAATACTAACTAGTGAGATTGCAGAATCTATGAGGGAGATGAAAAATGGAAAGGCAATGGGAATTGATGAGATTCCTGTGGAACTGTTCAAGTCATTGGAAAAGAAGGGAAAAGGTAGTTGATTGAATTGTGTAATCAAATATACATGACAGGAAAATGGCCAAAGGACTTTACAGAAAGTATCTTAATACCTATAGAAAAGAAAAAGAATAGCAAAAAGTGTGAGGAACATAGAACAGTGAGCCTGATATCGCATGCAGCCAAAGTCTTGCTGAGGACGCTCAACAGAAGGCTATAAGGAAAGTTGCGTAATAGAAGAGGAACAATTTGGTTTCAGGAGATGAGTGGGAACTAGAGATGCCATTGGGCTACTGAGAGTCATAGGGGAGAGGTACATGGAGAAGAAAAGGAAGGTGTATGTTGTGTTCATTGGTCTTGAGAAGGCTTTTGACTGTGTCAGATGGGACAAACTGATGGAAATCCTAAGGAAACATGGAGTTGACTGGAGGGATAGATGGCTAATTAGAAATTTATATTTGAACCAGAGAGCAAGAGTAGGAATAGGAGGTGTGATGAGTGAAGAAATTGAACTGGGAAGAGGTGTAAGACAAGGTTGTTGTTTATCACCAACACTGTTCAATATATATCTGGAGGAAATTATTAGTGAAAGTTTTGATGAAGGGAGAGGAGTTTGTATAGGGGGTCAGAGAGTGGAGTGTATAAGATTTGCATATGACATGTTTGAGATGGCAGAGTGCAACAGACATGGAACAAATGTTTGATGATCTAAACACAAAATTAGAAGAGTATGGAATGAAGATTAACAAGAAGAAAATGAAGAGCATGCTAATTGGAGGAAAGGGAAGAAAGTGCTGTATGAAAATAGGGGGAAAGGAAATAGAGCAAGTGAATAATGTCACTTACTTGGGAAGTGTAATAATGGATGATATGTATTGCTCAACAGAAATTAGGAAAAGAACTGCAATGGCAAAAGGAGGATTCAAGAGGAAACAGAAAACAGGAAACAGACCACTAAACAAAAATCTGAGAAAAAGACTTGCCAAATGTTACATCTGGAATGTTGCTCTATATGGTGTAGAGACCTGGACATTGAGGAAAGAAGATGAAAGAGGGTTGGAGGCACTAGAGATGTGGATATGGAGAAGAATGGAAAAAGTGAAATGGGAAGACTGAGTAAGGAATGAAGAAGTATTAAGAAGAGCTGGAGAAGAAAGAAACATGCTGAAAGTCATCAGAAAGAGAAAACTTAACTGGATTGGACATTGTTTGAGGAGGAATTGTTTATTGAAAGAAGGAATAGAAGGAATGGTGGAGGGAAAAACGGGAAGAGGAAAAAGAAGATATCATATGCTGGACAATATCAAAGGAGGCAAATATTTAGAAATGAAAAGACTGGCTATGGACAGACAAAAATGGAAGAGGCTTAATCCATGACAAGACCTCCGTAAAGCAGAATACCCTACTACTACTACTACTACTACTACTCCTGAAACTGTAAGTGATTTTCTCAGTACACCAATGTAAATCCTGAGATTTCCTTTTTATCAAAATTTCACAAGTGCAAACTGAGCCAATTATTTTCCTTATAATTTTTACTTCTTGCATTTTGATGCCTTGAATTAGTGGTCTGCCTCCAACTATAGTGACTTTTGATGCATACCATGCTTGCAGTTTTATTATATTACAGTAGTGTCTTAGTTTTGCGTATGGGGTTTCTGGGAAATACTGAGCTGCCTGATACAGGTACAAGCTTCAATCTGTGACATCATCTAAATTCAACACAGGAACTATAAAATCATACATGCACCAATAATTTTCTAATAAAGAAGACATCCTAAATAATTTTAAGACCAATATGCAACTAACTGACACCTTCTAGAAGTAGGTGCTTTTGCCTGAGGAGAAATTGTTCAAATCCACCAGTTATGTACAGAAAGTACCCAACAGCAATAACAACATTTCATTAAACTCACATTAAATAAACCTCCAAAATATCCCACAAAATAGAGTCATTATGTTTATTTAACCTATGTAGCTAATTTGAAGTCCATGATACGTACAAAAATTTTATACAATGAAAAACCCAGCCAATTCCGATGTAAAATCTGCTTCACTACCTTTAATTAATTTATATATCAAAATTAAACTGCTCAGTACCCACTAACCACTAAAAGGAATATCAGAAAAAAGGAGGAGAAGGAAAAGTTAAAGGTACAGCTGGTATTCCCATTTATTATCTGTCAATCATCGTGTACCCCCAAAGGTCCCTTTCTCTTCACATTGCACATGAATGACCTTCCCAGCAATATAACAGATGATTTTTAAACTGCTGTTTATATGCAGATGATATCTAAGAATGACATTCAATTCCCTCAACAACAACAACAATGATGACACTGCCTCACTCAAAACAGATATACCATCTGATTGGTGCAATGCCAGTACACTGTCTGTGAGTATCGAAAAAATGTAAGAACAGGGTGTATACGTGGACAAGAAAAAAAGAAATTCCCGGATCTCCCGGTTAAAAATACATTTTCTCCCAGGTGAAAATACACTTTTTCCATGTTAAGTGACAGTACACTTTCCGTCGGAACTGTAAAACTTATCAATCCTTTGAGAAGATATGGCTTTATACAGCAGCGTAGAATTTCTTGGCACTTTAGAAAACAAAACTCAGGGGGAATAAACACGTTTTGGAAAGATCTTTGATAAGCAGAATATGTACGCTGCAAATTTTCGTATTATGGAAGTATGAATTCGATTTCCACCAACAGGAAAAGTTAATTGTTTAAGTTACTATACATAGTGTTGCTTAAAGAAAAGAAAAGCTTTCGCATATAATATTTGTCTCTAAGATTAATAAGCTACAAGAGAAGCTAAGCTTTCACATATAATTTTGATCTGTTTAGCGCATGTTACACTTTAGGATACATCATACAAATACGCCAGCAAAATTTTTAATACCGACATTAATGTCTGATCTTCTGGCCTCAAAAATCTTCTACATGGCTCGTCATCAAAGAGTTGATTTTTAAATGAGAGCAAACGCTCTGTGATTTAAGAAATTCATTGTACATTCGCGCACATAGTTCATCTTGCGTAAAAGAAAATCTACTTTGAAAATAACGCTTTTCGAACCACAATTCCCAATAATTTCCCGCGACCTGTTAGAAATAGATTCATTTCAGCAGTTGCCAGAGAGTGCCAGGTAAGAGGCAAAGAAAGCAGGTGTTGACAGATGTGAAAATTACTGAACTATCAGTTTAATAAGTCACAGCTGCAAAATACTAATGCGAATTCTTTACAGACGAATGGAAAAACTGGTAGAAGCCGACCTCGGGGAAGATCAGTTTGAATTCTGCAGAAATGTTGGAACACGTGAGGCAATACTGACCCTACGACTTATCTTAGAAAATAGATTAAGGAAAGGCAAACCTACATTTCTAGCATTTGTAGACTTAGAGAAAGCTTTTGACAGTGTTGACTGAAATACTCTCTTTCAAATTCTAAAGATGGCAGGGGTAAAATACAGGGAGCGAAAGACTATTTACAATTTGTACAGAAACCAGATGGCAGTTATAAGAGTCGAGGGGCATGAAAGGGAAGCAGCGGTTGCGAAGGGAGTGAGACAGGGTTGTAGCCTGTCCCCAATGTTATTCAATCTGTATATAGAGCAAGCAGTAAAGGAAACAAAAGAAAAATTTGGATTAGGTATTAAAATCCATGGAGAAGTAATAAAAACTTTGAGGTTCGCCGATGACATTGTAATTCTGTCAGAGACAGGAAAGGACTTGGAAGAGCAGTTGAACGGAATGGACAGTCTTGAAAGGAGGATATAAGATGAACATCAACAAAAGTAAAACGAGTATAATGGAGTGTAGTCGAATTAAGTCGGGTGATGCTGAGGGAATTAGATTAGGAAATGAGACACTTAAAGTGGTAAAGGAGTTTTGCTATTTGGGAAGCAAAATAACTGATGATGGTCGAAGTAGAGAGGATATAAAATGTAGACTGGCAATGCAGGGAAAGCGTTTCTGAAGAAGATAAATTTGTTAACATTGAGTATAGATTTAAGTGTCAGGAAGTCGTTTCTGAAAGTATTTGTATGGAGTGTAGCCATGTATGGAAGTGAAACATGGGCGATAAATAGTTTGGACAAGAAGAGAATAGAAGCTTTTGAAATGTGGTGCTACAGAAGAATGCTGAAGATTAGATGGGTAGATCACATAACTAATGAGGAGGTATTGAATAGAATTGAGGAGAAGAGGAGTATGTGGCACAACTTGACAAAAAGAAGGGACCGGTTAGTAGGACATGTTCTGAGGCATCAAGGGATCACAAATTTAGCATTGGAGGGCAGCGTGGAGGGTAAAACTCGTAGAGGGAGACCAAGAGATGAATACACTAAGCAGAAGAAGCTTGCACAGGATAGAGTAGCATGGAGAGCTGCATCAAGCCAGTCTCAGGACTGAAGACAACAACAACAACAATATTGCAGCAATTGTGACACACGTAATATAAGTGAGACTGTTTTGGCAATAATGATCATTTTTATAGTACTACAATATAATTCACGAAGTACCAATACAAAATACCTATTTGGCCTACTACCATCAAAAAACTTTATGTTTGGAAATAGTTTCACATTTCATTCGTACACTCCAATTTCTCATGAACGAGACTGATGAGGATTCCCCTGGCAGAGACATCACGTACACTACGCACGCATTCAAAAGTCAACTTACAATTCTTTCAGAAATCAACTTAGAAAGGGTTCAAAAAATGTCCACAAACCAGCAGCGGTGCGCTTCAAAATCGTATGAATAATCAATAGACTGACGTGCGCTGGATGCTAGGTGCTTTGTGAAATAAAGTTTTCTTCCTCAAGAATATAAATTTGTCCCCTCCCCCTGAAACTGCCACCCGGTTCAGATACCCCGGTTTGCACCCCCCCCCCCCTCCCTCCCACTAGATCTGTGCCTGTGCATGTGCATGAGCTCGCTCATAACTGCTTAAACGAATCTAATGTAAACAGTTGTGACGTCACGCTCATCAGAGGCAATTCGTTGTTATTAAGCACTGCATATACACTCCTGGAAATGGAAAAAAGAACACATTGACACCGGTGTGTCAGACCCACCATACTTGCTCCGGACACTGCGAGAGGGCTGTACAAGCAATGATCACACGCACGGCACAGCGGACACACCAGGAACCGCGGTGTTGGCCGTCGAATGGCGCTAGCTGCGCAGCATTTGTGCACCGCCGCCGTCAGTGTCAGCCAGTTTGCCGTGGCATACGGAGCTCCATCGCAGTCTTTAACACTGGTAGCATGCCGCGACAGCGTGGACGTGAACCATATGTGCAGTTGACGGACTTTGAGCGAGGGCGTATAGTGGGCATGCGGGAGGCCGGGAGGACGTACCGCCGAATTGCTCAACACGTGCGGCGTGAGGTCTCCACAGTACATCGATGTTGTCGCCAGTGGTCAGCGGAAGGTGCACGTGCCCGTCGACCTGGGACCGGACCGCAGCGACGCACGGATGCACGCCAAGACCGTAGGATCCTACGCAGTGCCGTAGGGGACCGCACCGCCACTTCCCAGCAAATTAGGGACACTGTTGCTCCTGGGGTATCGGCGAGGACCATTCGCAACCGTCTCCATGAAGCTGGGCTACGGTCCCGCACACCGTTGGGCCGTCTTCGGCTCACGCCCCAACATCGTGCAGCCCGCCTCCAGTGGTGTCGCGACAGGCGTGAATGGAGGGACGAATGGAGACGTGTCGTCTTCAGCGATGAGAGTCGCTTCTGCCTTGGTGCCAATGATGGTCGTATGCGTGTTTGGCGCCGTGCAGGTGAGCGCCACAATCAGGACTGCATACGACCGAGGCACACAGGGCCAACACCCGGCATCATGGTGTGGGGAGCGATCTCCTACACTGGCCGTACACCACTGGTGATCGTCGAGGGGACACTGAATAGTGCACGGTACATCCAAACCGTCATCGAACCCATCGTTCTACCATTCCTAGACCGGCAAGGGAACTTGCTGTTCCAACAGGACAATGCACGTCCGCATGTATCCCGTGCCACCCAACGTGCTCTAGAAGGTGTAAGTCAACTACCCTGGACAGTAAGATCTCCGGATCTGTCCCCCATTGAGCATGTTTGGGACTGGATGAAGCGTCGTCTCACCCGGTCTGCACGTCCAGCACGAACGCTGGTCCAACTGAGGCGCCAGGTGGAAATGGCATGGCAAGCCGTTCCACAGGACTACATCCAGCATCTCTACGATCGCCTCCATGGGAGAATAGCAGCCTGCATTGCTGCGAAAGGTGGATATACACTGTACTAGTGCTGACATTGTGCATGCTCTGTTGCCTGTGTCTATGTGCCTGTGGTTCTGTCAGTGTAATCATGTGATGTATCTGACCCCAGGAATGTGTCAATAAAGTTTCCCCTTCCTGGGACAATGAATTCACGGTGTTCTTATTTCAATTTCCAGGAGTGTACTTCAAAAGGCCTTCGACACATTTTGCTGTTGGCAGACGCTTGTACATGCACTGTGTTATTTTATATGGCGCATTTCCTTTTATTTTTGTTTTTTTTCTCTCGTTCATGTTTTAATGGCACAGTATTATTCTGCAACAGCAGGATACAGTAATATCCTTTGATAGAGTATCGGTTCTTACCAGCCAAAATTACAAAAATTTAACTGAAAACTAACACAACGAAAAATTCCCGGGTTTTTCCCGGATCTATTGGTTGTCCCGGGTCGTATACACCCTGAAGAACTAAATATTTTCTACGAAAATAGAATGCTAGAGATAGCAGAGCTGCCCATTTACTTCCTTGGCATTGTGTTACAGAATAACCTCAGCTGGCAGGCACATACTAATTACTCTATGACAAAAATTTCTAAGGGTCCTTTTATGAATAGGAAGTTGCAAAAGACAGTAGACAAAAATAACCTGTTTTCTGTATACTATGCCTATATTCATTCCCATCTGACCTATGGTACTGTTCTGTAGGGTAACAACTGTTACTCCATCTTTATAGCACAAAAAATGCAGTCAGACTAATCCGCAAAGTCTCACCCAAAAGGCAATGTAGAAATTTATTCATTAGGTTTAGTGTTATGACAGTATCATGTACACATATTTATCCGTGTCTCTTATGTGTCATGAAAAACTTGTCCAATTTTACTGTTAAGTCCGATGTGCATAGCTACAACACAAGGCAATGTAATGACATACTGTTTTTATTCTAAAACTTCAACACTTTTAAGATCAAATCATTTACACTTTTCAACAGATTACCACACTCAATTAAGGTATGGGAGCTGAAGAAATTTAAGGACTCTGCCATGAATTTTTTAATTCAAAACTGTTTTTGCATTCTGGAGGAAATCTATGACTATGAATTCTCAATGTGCTATTTATAATTTTATCATGAATTAAATTGCCTATTTTTGTACGTATTTATATCTTGACATTGCTTACGCAATCTTTACATACATGTAATTATATAGTTCACTGGCAATAAAAATAAAATAAAATAATAACTTCAACTAACCAAGATAGTTAAAATAAACTACACATCATCTACCAAACACACTATACATTATATATAAAAACAAAGATGAGGTGACTTACCGAACGAAAGCGCTGGCAGGTCGATAGACACACAAACATACACACAAAATTCTAGCTTTCGCAACCAACGGTTGCCTCATCAGGAAAGAGGGAAGGAGAGGGAAAGATGAAAGGATGTGGGCTTTAAGGGATAGGGTAAGGAGTCATTCCAATCCCGGGAGCGGAAAGACTTACCTTAGGGGGAAAATAGGACAGGTATACACTCGCACACACGCACATATCCAACCACACATACAGACACAAGCAGACATTCGGTCTTTAAATATGTCTGCTTGTGTCTGTATGTGTGGATGGATATGTGCGTGTGTGCGAGTGTATACCAGCCCAGAGAGGTGTAAAGCTTGTGTCGTGCAGTCATCAAGAGCACAGAAGTGGGCCTTCCTTTGGCTCTGAAAGCCCATATTGATTATGTTTTGTTGAATTGTTCGCACGCTGTCCTTGTTGATGGCCTAGCATTGAAATCTGCAGCAATTTGTGGAAGGGTTGCACTTGTCACATGGAACAATTCACTTCAATCATTGTTGGTTCCATTCTTATAATCTTTTTCCAGTCGCAGCAATGTAGGAGATTTGATGTTCTACCAGATAACTGATCTTCAACGTACATTCTTGAAATGCTCATATGGGAAAATCCGCACTTCATTCCTACCTTGGAAATGCTGTGTCCCATCGCTCATGTGCCTATAATGACATGTTCAGACGCACTTAAATCTTGATAACCTGGCATTGTAGCAGCAGTAACCAATCTAACAACTGTGCCAGACACTTGTCATCTTACACAGGCATTGCCATATTCTGCCTGTTTACATATATCTCTGTATTTGGATACACATGGCTATACCAGGTTTTTTGGCACTCCAGGGTACTTCACAGAATGATACATGGCAATTACACACTAACGGCCCTACATAAAATTTAGTAATAACAACATACCAAATGCCTTCTTGGTCATCAAAATCGACCACAAGAAAACACAATGTCAAACACCACCTACTGTAAAAGTACCCCTCTCCTCACGTCATGTTTTAAATACATCACCCATATATGATGTCACATACATCATTATGTGACACATTAAATGCTTCAGTCAATCCTTTTTATTATATCTATTGCAGATGGTACCAGTTTTTTGTAATTCAGAGATTCACTATTTCTTTGCTTCACAATTTAATCCTCAAGGTTGGATGATTTCCCCTGAGTATCTGATCTTAGGTAACAACTGAGTTGTTATAGTTTCCTAGATTCTGATTTAATTTTTGATATTATGTTTGTTAATGTTTGATAAGTTTTGTTGTTTTTGTATCTATTTTTAATTCTCCTATCAACAGTATATGCCTGCCTACTACATCATAATCTTTTTTTGAAATCTACAGAAGTGATCACACTTGCCTGTCTTTGCATATTTTAAAGGCTGTTTTCAGACAGAATTTGTTCTGCAGAGGCTCTACCTCTTCCAGATCCTGCCTGATATTTGCCAATTGGTGATTTCTTTGTGCTTCAAGCCTCTCAAGCTGATTTTTGACATAAATCCCTCTGCAGTTATTGATGTTTGTTTTATTCTGTTTCTTATGTAAAGGGTGGATTAGGGCATAAAAGATTTTTTCCCTAATCCAGATAACAGAGAAAAATCAGATGAAGTTTCCACGTGAGGGTTTTGCCACCAATTTCCCACATTTTGGCAATTAGATCATCTATCCCTGGGGCTTTAAATTTTCAGAATTACCTGTTTTCAATGTGTGTGCAATACCAGAAACAAAGAAAAAAAATCACATTCACCTGTCATAGATTAAATCTTTGCCCAAAGACTCCATAGCCCACAGCTATGAAAATTTATAGTAAATTAACCTTCCTACCAAAAGGCAGTGTAAGGTCCGACATGTGTGGTTTGTTTTCATTTGCACAAGAAACAGTGCTAGTGTTTGGGGCTGGGACCTGGAATTACACTATCAGGCAGTAGTTTGGAAGACAGTGGCATTTAGAGGTAAGTCACTGACCTTAAATTTATCCCATAATTTAGGTAGTATTAGGGCGCACTCTGCCTCAGTGTCAGTTAAGACACCCCACGTGACATGCATTATTATTTTTCATCATGCTGGAAAAGCCTAAAGAGATAGTTCTTGATTGTTTGCCACTGTTTTGCAGGTTACTATGGCAGCATATCAATAGTTTACTTTGGAAGACGAAATTCATCAAGAATTGTTAAGGCAACAGGCTGTAGATACAGTTGACGCATGTGGAAGTATCAATGAGTTGTAAATGAGTAATGTAATATTACAAAATTATGACGATGAGGAAGACACCATTTCACTCTCTGATGATAGTATATCAGGATTTTCTGCAGATGAAACTTCTTCCATTAGTAACAGGGGAAATATAAAACTTGGATGAGATTTCAAAACTATTAGGTCCAATAAGCCTCAAGTACATTTTCACATATCCCACAAAAGAACATAATTATACATCTTCCAGGACCTAAAGGTACAGCAAAAGGTCCTGTCAAACAGAGTGAAATATTCGCTGTTTATCACTGATGGAATGATTGACCTACTGGTGAAATATACCAAAGAAGAAATTGACAGTAAAGCAGAGAAGTACAAGTCAACACAATGGTACATCGGTAGAACTGATTCAAGAGACACCAAAGCTGTAATAGGCCTGTTGTTGTTGTCTGGGATGCTAAGAAATTCTGGATTGACAGTAATGGATGGTCAACCTTTGTTTCAATGTAGAATGGGGGGAAAAATTAGATTTGAATTTCTGCAAAGTGCTGCATGTTTTGATACAAAAACCGCATGGGAACTTGGAAAAAAAGCAGTAACTTTCACGCATTCCAGTAATTTTGGCATTCAATCAAAACTGTTCGTAATACTACAGCTGTTCAGAATACATCACTGCTGATGAGGCCCTTTTGAGCTTTAGGGGCAGATAGCCTTCTCTTACGTATATACCACAAAAGCTAGATAAATGTGGTCTCAAGATCACTGCAACATGTGATGCAAGAGTGTTTTATTTTTGTAGATGGATTCCTTATGTTGGCAGGGAGAATACACCCAAAAGCACATTACTCCTGGCAGCACAGCACGTTCTAAGGTAAGTCACTGAAATAAACATACAGAAATGTGATGGACCAACAACTGGTTCTCCTTTTGTGAATTATTTGAAGAATTAAATGAAAGAAAACTCACTTTAGTCGATATGCTCCGTGGTAGATCCCAAAGCCTGTAACAAGAACTCTCCAAAATTTCTGTATGGTAATGTGAAGAAGCTTGTTTCTTTCTGTCCGAAGATATATAAATTGCAGTTGTCATACCCACACATTTCACTGGTGAAACTGACAAAAACCAGCCGAAAACATGCAGCAGTTTAATTCTGTAATTTGACAAAAGAAATCGCTGGCCTATAAGATACTTACAAGGCATTTTTGATGCAATAGCAGTACATGCGTATGTAATCTGAAAGCTAAATATGCCGCAAGAGCATAAAAGCAACACCTGTCAAGGCCAAGTTTTTGAAGAAACTTTCTTTTCCACTTGTTACACCATCTATGAACAACAGGATGACAAATCCCCTCATTAGGAGACCAATGAGACAAGAAATATGCAACATCCTCGATACAGAAATCCCTGAAGATGCACCATCACTAATTCTTTCAACATTGGAAAGACCGGGAAAAGTCCCTTCTATGGATGGGAAAGAATTGAAGAGGGAATCACTTGTGTGCCAAATGCAGGTGAAGTGTTTGTGGGGAACACAAGGAAAAGATTTTTCCATCATGCATATTATTAAATAAATACAAGTAAAAACATTCTTAAAAAATAAAAAGTTTGTTCTGAATTAACAAAATTGTAATTTTGTACATAAAACAAACAGTTTGCTCCCAATTAACCTCATTTATGAGGGTAGAAACAGTTTTTTTTAGCTAAGTGTTGTATACGACATGGCCTTATGACATGTCATATTACAATGATGTCCGAAAGAACAGATACCATCTTAGTATATATATAGTTAAGGCTCACCGGCCACTTGACCATCTTCTTCTTCTGTGCGAATGCACAAACAGGGCTCGAAATCTTGCGGGAATCGGCAATGCGCCGCGAGTAATGAGTATAATGGGCGGGGGCACTACGAATGTAGTGCGGGACAATATGTTCAGAATGTGGGTTTCGCAGGAGGCGTGCCAGAGATAAATCCCTGCAGTCGCGCTATCCTCTGTGTCCTCAGTGGCTCAGATGGATAGAGCGTCTGCCACGTAAGCAGGAGATCCCGGGTTCGAGTCCCAGTCGGGGCACACATTTTCATCTGTTCCCGTTAACGTATGTCAACGCCTGTAAGTAGCTAAGGGTGTTCATTTCGATGTAATTTCATTCTAACGAGCTGCATGGTCACCGATGGTATCTGTTCTTTCGGACATATCCTTATATTCCACCTTAGGGCAGGAAGTTTGAAAGGGGAAACTTCCATACTACGGAACTAGGTTTGCCAAAAAGAAATTTACATGCCATCCTTGTTTTAAAATGCAATTATTCAGTTACAGAAGTTGAAAAAAATCCCAAAACTACCTGTGGAGAGGTACACGTACAGGGTGGTTTACTTTTAAAATTCTGCAGGCATACATTCCTGGAAGTGTCGTAGTCCAGCAGTCAGGTACTTTCTAACTGAAAAGTATTTCAAAATTAATTATATTTTGTATGTTGTTTGTGGGTACTCTGTGGAGTACACAGTTTTCAACCTCAAGGACCATGTACTAACTTGGGACGGGCTGAAAAACCTCCGAGCTTTTGGCGGTGTTTCTTCGTTTCGCTTGTAACTTGTAAGTCATGAGTTATAGCAAAATAGACCATTTACAAAGTTGCAGAGCATTAAATTCTTCACACATCTCACGGGTTAAGAGTATTTTGTGACCCAGTAAAGAGTGTGTGTGTGTGTGTGTGTGTGTGTGTGTGTGTTTTGATGAAGGCCTTAATGGCCGAAGGCTATAGTTGTGAGTCTTTTTGTTGTGCCTATCTGGGACTCAGATACTTGACCAGAATTTCCTGCAAATTTCAAAGGCCTAGTATGGAAAACATAAGTAAAATGACTGAAAATTTGGATAATGAATATTTATGATGTACAGAAATATACAACAAAGGTGCATAAAATATACAAATTATGTATGATACATGCAAGACACTAACCTAATAAAGGAAATCATTATTAATCCAACAATAAAACTTTATTCACCTGAAGAACAAAATGTGCTTAATCTAATACAATGCAAATCATTCACTTAAAAATAAATGTCAGGCATCTGACACTTGACCTTGACCTCTTTGGTGCTCATGACTTATCGTCGTCAGTGTTATCATAAATGTCTTCCTCCCGACCTGTAATACAGTTCTTGAGGTTGGCTTGTTCTTCACATTCAATGTCAGGTCAGTGTCAGTGTCAGTTTCTCCATCACTGAAGTCTGTTTATGGGAAATTTCGCATGCAGTACCAACACAGCTCTTGCTGATTGAAGAGCACTGAAGTCCAGCTTGTTTGCAGCTACAGGCATCATGCTACATCCTGTAGTACATTTGCAGCGAATGAGGTGGTCTGGAGAAGCATCCATAGCCTTGGGAATAGGGATTGCACCTGCAAATAAATGAACAAAATCAGTACATAAATATGTTCATTTTTGCATGTTGTTGTTGTGGTCTTCAGTCCTGAGACTGGTTTGATGCAGCTCTCCATGCTACCCTATCCTGTGCAAGCTTCTTCAACTCCCAGTACTTACTGCAACTCACACCCTTCTGAATCTGCTTAGTGTATCCATCTCTTGGTCTCCCTCTACGATTTTTACCCTCCACACTGCCCTCCAATGCTAAATTTGTGATCCCTTGATGCCTCAGAACATGTCCTACTAACCGGTCCCTTCTTTTTGTCAAGTTGTGCCACATACTCCTCTTCTCCTCAATTCTATTCAATACTTCATCATTAGTTATGTGATCTACCCATCTAATCTTCAGCATTCTTCTGTAGCACCACATTTCAAAAGCTTCTATTCTCTTCTTGTCCAAACTATCTATCGTCCACATTTCCCTTCCATACATGGCTATACTCTATACAAATACTTTCAGAAACGACTTCCTGACCCTTAAATCTATACTCGATGTTAACAAATTCCTCTTCTTCAGAAACGCTTTCCTTGCCATTGCCAATCTACATTTTATATCCCCTCTACTTCGACCATCATCGGTTATTTTGCTCCCCAAATAGCAAAACTCCTTTACTACTTTAAGTGTCTCATTTCCTAATCTAATACCCTCAACATCACCCAACTTAATTCGACTACGTTCCATTATCCTCATTTTGCTTTTGTTGATGTTCATCTTATATCCTCATTTCAAGACTGTCCATTCCGTTCAACTGCTCTTCCAAGTCCTTTGCTGTCTCTGACAGAATTACAATGTCATCGGCGAACCGCAAAGTTTTTATTTCTTCTCCATGGATTTTAATACCTACTCAGAATTTTTCTTTTGTTTCCCTTACTGCTTGCTCAATACACAGATTGAATAACATCGGGGAGAGGCTACAACCCTGTCTCACTCCGTTCCCAACCGCTGCTTCCCTTTCATGCCCCTCGACTCATATAACTGCCATCTGGTTTCTGTACAAATTGTAAATAGCCTTTCGCTCCCTGTATTTTACCCCTGCCGCCTTTAGAATTTGAAAGAGGGTATTCCAGTCAACATTGTCAAAAGCTTTCTCTAAGTGTACAAATGCTATAAATGTAGGTTTGCCTTTCCTTAATCTTTCTTCTAAGATAAGTCGTAGGGTCAGTATTGCCTCACGTGTTCCCATATTTCTACAGAATCCAAACTGATCTTTGCCGAGGTCGGCTTCTACCAGTTTTTCCATTCGTCTGTAAAGAATTCGCGTTAGTATTCTGCAGCTGTGACTTATTAAACTGATTGTTCGGTAATTTTCACATCTGTCAATACCTGCTTTCTTTGGGATTGGAATTATTATATTCTTCTTAAAGTCTTAGGGTATTTCGCCTGTCTCACACATCTTCCTCACCAGATGGTAGAGTTTTGTCAGGACTGGCTCTCCCAAGGCCACCAGTAGTTATAATAGAATGTTGTCTACTCCCGGGGCCTTGTTTCGACTCAGGTCTTTCAGTGCTCTGTCAAACTCTTCACGCAGTATCGTATCTTCCATTTCATCTTCTTCTACATCATGTTCCATTTCCATAATATTGTCCTCAAGTACATCGCCCTTGTATAAACCGTCTATATACTCCTTCCACCTTTCTGCCTTCCCTTCTTTGCTTAGAACTGGGTTTCCATCTGAGCCCCTTATATTCATACAAGTTGTTCTCTTTTCTCCAAAGGTCTCTTTAATTTTCCTGTAGGCAGTATCTATCTTACCCCTAGTGAGATAAGCCTCTACATCCTTACATTTGTCCTCTAGCCATCTCTGCTTAGCCATTTTGCACTTCCCGTCGATCTCATTTTTGAGACGTTTGTATTCCTTTTTGCCTGCTTCATTTACTGCATTTTTGTATTTTCTCCTTTCGTCAATTAAGTTCAATACTTCTTCTGTTACCCAAGGATTTCTACTAGCCCTCGTCTTTTTACCTACTTGATCCTCTGCTGCCTTCACTACTTCATCCCTCAGAGGTACCCATTCTTCTTCTACTGTATTTCTTTCCACCATTCCTGTCAATTGTTCCCTTATGCTTTCCCTGAAACTCTGTACAACCTCCGGTTCTTTCAGTTTATCCAGGTCCCATCTCCTTAAATTCCCACCTTTTTGCCATTTCTTCAGTTTTAATCTACAGTTCATAACCAATAGATTGTGGTCAGAGTCCCCATCTGCCCCTGGAAATGTCTTACAATTTAAAACCTGGTTCCTAAGTCTCTGTCTTACCATTATATAATCTGATACCTTCTAGTATCTCCAGGATTCTTCCATGTATACAACCTTCTTTTATGATTCTTGAACCAAGTGTTAGCTATGATTAAGTTATGCTCTGTGCAAAATTCTACCAGAGAGTTTCCTCTTTCATTTCTCTCCCCCAATCCATATTCACACACTATGTTTCCTTCTCTCCCTTTTCCCACTCTCGAATTCCAGTCACCCATGACTATTAAATTTTCGTCTCCCTTCACTACCTGAATAATTTCTTTTATCTCATCATACATTTCATCAATTTCTTCATCATCTGTAGAGCCAGTTGGCATATAAACTTGAACTACCGTAGTATGCATGGGCTTTGTGTCTATCTTGGCCAGAATAATGCGTTCACTATGCTGTTTGTAGTAGCTTAACCGCACTCCTATTTTTTTATTCATTGTTGAACCTACTCCTGCATTACCCCTATTTGATTTTGTATTTATAGCCCTGTATTCACCTGACCAAAAGTTTGTTCCTCCTGCCACCGAACTTCACTAATTCCCACTATATCTAACTTTAATCTATCCATTTCCCTTTTTAAATTTTCTAACCTACCTGCCCGATTAAGGGATCTGATATTCCACACTCCGATCCGTAGAATGCCAGTTTTCTTTCTCCTGATAATGATGTCCTCTTGAGTAGTCCCCGCCCGGAGATCCGAATGGGGGACTATTTTACCTCCGGAATATTTTACCCAAGAAGACGGCATCATCATTTATCCATACAGTAAAGCTGCATGCCCTCGGGAAAAATTACGGCCGTAGTTTCCCCTTGCCTTCAGCCGTTCGCAGTACCAGAACAGCAAGGCCGTTTTGGTTAATATTGCATGGCCAGGTCAGTCAATCATCCAGACTGTTGCCCCTGCAACTACTGAAAAGGCTGCTGCCCCTCTTCAGGAACCACACGTTTGTCTGGCCTCCCGACAGATACCACCCCCCCCCCCCCCCCCCGTTGTGGTTATTGTAATGATTTATTACAAAGTAGAGCAATCATCAAACAACAGTCAAGTATGTTGAAAATTTTACAAATGACAAATACTGTGAATGAATACAATACTAACCTCATTTCGTCAGGTTCCAGTCTGAAGCAAATTATAACTTCTATCGTTTCCCTTCCATCCCCAACCATGTTTGTACTTACAGGTATGTCCAGGAGGAGTCATATTTTGTGGCACACTTGTATGGGTCAGTCCGGGCCATTGAAATTTCAGTTTTATCACAATGTTGGATGAGAATACTAAGTACTGCAGAGCCTCCAAATTATATGTATTAGTGTTTTCACTGTACTATTTCACCAGAAACTACACTACTACCCTACAAATTTGGTGTGGTGTTGCCTTATGGTATTTGAAAACACTAAATCTGAAAGACAAGGGTCTTTCTCCCAAACTTATACTACCTCCTCCTTCCCAGCTGCAAATGGTGTTTGGTACCACACCCACTCACTGAGCAAAGGAAGAGAATATCTTGAATGCTGAAAAATATGATTCTCCTCCACCTGTTGGGTTACTCATAGATGATTACGTCATCTTAATACTTCTCCTTCAGAAGCCTTTTCACAGATTTAACATGTGGGTGATAATTTTTAGGTACTTCATCAAGCAACTGTGCATGGAAAAAATGACACTGCGTACTGTTCTCCGTGCTGAAGCTGAATTATCATGACTTGATAAATAATGAGAGTAGGTTGTCCTGGTCTTTTGTGGACAAATGTAGGTATTCTGTAGAAATTGTGAATATACTTTTGGTGATATTCTGCACCGACCACAATTAAATCTGTGTCCATATTACCAAACACATTCATTACCTTGAAGTCTTATATATGACGAAATCATGTTTGCTGTGGGAGCATTATTTTGACAATGAGACTGTGCCTTTCCTTACGTAACATGGTCTGTTTTTGCCTGTAGTCTTCAAGTAACCTCTTCCACGCATGAGACACGCTGGTTGAAATCAAATGATAATGATAGCTTACATGAGCAGGTTGGACTCGGGGACAGTTGCAATGGTGTCACATTCATGACCTAATGAGGTTAAAATAAATCTCTCATTGTTGTAATTATTCTGACAAGCTGTGTGATACGTAATTTCCTTAATTCCTTCAGTAACCATTGGTGTTCAGGATTTTTGCATCTGACACTGGAAGCAAGAAACATAGCGAAATGAAACTTACCTGAAGAGAAAAGAACCTCTACTTTAAAAACAGTTATAAGGCAAAAACCTGCATTCTACTGCTATTTTTGATAACCTGAGAAGTTTATTTTATTTTTGAACCACTATTATCTTGGTGAAGATTGGGTCAAAAAATGCTTTTAATCTGTGAAAAGAGCAGGAAATTTAATGCTCTTTAACAATCAATTTGGAATACTTACCAGGTACCTCTCTTCTTTTATTATATGCCACCTGGCCTACAAACCTACATGTTGCTTCCTCCTACACCCAAAATCAGTCAACTTTATCTTAATTAATATTACAGACTGTAGGAGAAACAGGTAACACAGAACAAAGATAACTAGGGGAAACATTATTCCACAATTTATTAATAGAATATATTCAAGAATGGAGCACAAGAATATGAACACATAAAGCACAGGGTAAGACAATAAATCAATTTTCACTTTCTAGCATTTTCTTCAATTTATTTTTCCTCTTTTTTTTTAAACATTTTCTTTAAATGTAACTACTTAAAGTTGAAAAAAATTGCTAGTCTACATGAAAAAATGGACAAAAATATGCTGACAGTGTATAATAACCACAAAACCTCACTGTGTTCAGTACACTGTTTGGCAGCATGCAGGCAGTTCTCAGGGGTGATTTTCGGTGAGGAGATGGTTAAACTTGAGCACTGTCCCAAAAGGAAGGCAACATTCACTATCACATACAGTCCAAATACAGCACAAAAGTAGTCTATACAGTGCCGATATTTGTGTTGAGAATTGTGGTCAAAGACACCAAAATTGCAGGCTTGATGACAATTCACAGAGTGAATTCCAGAACTAACATAGCAAATTCCTGCAATGAGTACATGCTAATTAAAAGTGGATTACAGCAGTATCAGGTCCCATAAGTTTTTGCTATTAAAGTATGCTGTAAAACACTTCTCACTAAATGAAATGTCTACACACAATTTAAAGCCTACACAGACTATAGGCATCTTTAAAATCTCTCAGAATGTAAGCCATTCTGTATTTCACCAGAGGAATGGCATTTCGCACATCTTGTGTGATCAGTACATTACATTTTATTCTTACACAATGTTTTGGTTGTTGCTAGAATGATGTAAGTAAGTAACAATCAGTCTTTAGAACATTCCAGCTGATGTGAAACTTCACAGTAATCATTAAATATAATTACTACAATGTAAACAAATGCTACCTGTCACAAATCATTTAAGTACACAAAACAAGGATTTATAATTTTACATGATCATCAGGCAACAATAAATTTAAAAGGCAGCCTATTTTTTATAGATTTGTTGCTTCATAACATATACATTCACATTACATGAAAATCTGTCAATGGAGGTAAATCTTAACTGAACTGTGAATAAGTAACAATGCTTTCTGAAATGTAATTCTAATATGAGGAGGAATAATTAAATTTATGAAACATATATCAACATAACTTCCTTTAAAACTATAGTAAATCTTGAAACAGTTATAATTTTTATAAATGTACACAGACTCATTTAAAGCTACTGGCATCTGCACAATGCTTCCTTACATTTCAGATGAGCAAATATAAAATGGCATTTACAATTATAAATAATACATGTAATTGAGCAGAATAACTGAGCTATTTACTTCAACTGGACAGAAAATTTACAAGCCTCACCATTTTATGCATTTCTCGGAGAAAATCTCTCAGACAGCATTGTATTTTGTAAAGTGCTCCCAAACCTTATGATATTAGTATCTCAATAAACAGTGATATGTAAAATTGCAAATTCATACACTAATCTAACTCACAGTTCAAGTGTCCACAGTTTTATGTTTTTACTACACATAATACACAAACTGAAACCGAAACATTATTTTTCTTCTAGCATATTACTTAGCCACTGAACTGAATTTCATATTTAGCATGTGTGTGAATAGTTCCCAACACCACAAAATGGAAAATGAAGTGGCAAATGAAGAAAAGAGTAAAGGTAACCACTCAGTTTATTTGAACCATTGACCAGTAGACAGGTGGAAGCACATAAACAAGGCTGTCTGGAAGCGCGCGCGCGCGCGCGCACACACACACACACACACACACACACACACACAGGGAAAGACCCTTTGCATGACAATGTAGTAATATTAGTAGCAGTAGTAGTAGTAGTAGTATGTGTGTGTGTGTGTGTGTGTGTGTGTGTGTGTGTGTGTGTGTGTGTGTGTGTGTGGTGTAAAGCAATGCGGTAGGACACTTAACTCTTGGCAAAACTTCCAAAGAATCCTGTTTAAAATGCCTGCCTACCACTCAACATCTCAACTAAACTGTGGATAGTTACCTTTATTCCTTCATTTATTTGAATTTGAGACAGGACTTCCCAATATTAGATTAGAACTGATGTGACACATACATGCCTAAATTACTGTCAAATATATCATGACACATTCAGTAAAGTTTCAGCCTACTTGTTACACTGCTGCATGCAGTGTCAAACTCAGAGTCTGCTAATATGAATGATATACAAATGCGTAAAACAACTCGTCAAATGTTGTAAAAAGTAACTATGAAATGCAGTCGCACTGGTGAGGCCAGAAGATGCAGTGATAGCAACTGCAATGAGGACGATTGTCAATGCTGCATACTGCCAACCAGAAACCTACTGTTCATCTTCAGAAGTGATTTTACTCTTCTTAAGTAACCTAGACTTACACCTAAACATTTAAAGACATGGCCAATGGGACCAAACTTATTCCTTCCATGTAGAGCTTTCAGATAGAAAGAAATGTGAGCAACAACAGAGAGGGGAAAAAAAAAAAAAAAAAAAAAAAAAAAAAAAAAAAAAAAAAAAAAAACAGGTTAAATATGGAACCGCAAAGAGAAAGTAAATAAAGCAAGTCTCATAAATTTAAAAGAATTGCACTGAAACAAAACAAAAATAATATGAAGAGCAGCTCATGGAATATTTGTTAAGAGGTCAGAAATGTATACCTTGTCTGTAGGTAACTATATAATGTGTACAGGAAAACAAGACATTTTCAATTTAAATCTGCTTTCCAACAGAACAAAAACATTTTTTGTCTGTGGTACTAAAACCATATTAATGCACAAGCTGTTTCTGTACGATTTCCAGACTTGTCAATAATTGTTATATTCAACATAATCAATGCTGGAATGCATGAAAGATTTACTGTGCTTGAAAAATGTGACAGTGATAAGTGTAAACTAACAGTAAAAAATGTTTTCTGTCTGAAAGTCAGTGAAAAAAAAATTATAATTTATACTTTATATAGAACATTGTTACACTACTGTGATGTCTGCTTGAAGCTAGTGTCTGCAACTACAGTTCCATGCATACAGACTTAGTTTTTGCTGGATTTGGGGAATCCAACCACTAAAAGATGAATGGTTTATTCAGGCCCCCTTTTCAAAATGAAATAAAAATCAAAACTCTACACCTGTTTATGCTTTCTACATAGAAAACTGGGTGTGTAAAGAGGTTTATAACCATGATATAATCACTGTGTAGCTTCCAATAAATGTTTGTTCCATTTTGTTAAATAATTTGAAAATATATTCCTCATTTATTAAACTCACCTAGAAGCATTTTCAACTAAAGCAGTAGCTGAACAGCTTTGAAGGAATAAGTCAATTCCCACAACAATACAAACAACACAGTTCAAACATAACTTTGAAATGTGTTGTTGCATTTGTATCTGCTAATATCTGAACAATATTAATCTACATTTTACAATAAGATTCACAGATTCACTTGTGGTACCTAGAACAGTTTTAAAAATACCTGAAATTTTCATATCTTCTTTCACTACATTCCAAAATAAATGAAAACTCATGAGGAGCTAAACTGTGAAGGTAAGAATCACCTTAAAATATATATACACGCATTTACACTCATTCAAAGTTAACATCCATTCATCACTTGGTCTCCATTTTCAAAACAACAGCAGGTTTAAGTAACAGAGTGCAGATAGAAGAAATTTTCTTCCTTTAACTTCATAGATATGCTAAAAAAAGTTACCAATATGTAATTTTCAGTACTGACTTACATAAATAAAACCATCAAATAAAGATCTGTCAAACAAACAATAGTTAACAGTTGGAAGCTCACAGTACTGTTTCCATGTTTGTGTATGTGCTACTTACAAAACCAAAAACACTGACCAAACTGATATACTGATAAGACAATGATAACTTACTACTGTACACATTTCAAAATCACGTTTTTAAAAATGTATATATTCAGAATACATCAACCGCTAATTCTTACACTGCTAAATTTCCAGCCTATTGACTACACTTCCATATTGGACAAGAGGCTCAGATAAATAATGGGTGTTTTATTTCTTGTAACCTTAAAAATTTTCATTTCATAAATAGATGACAGGAAATTTTCCTTTTTATTTGAATATAAAAACTGCAGGTGCAGTGGCATTTATTGAAGTACTATAGGATGTAGAGAATAAAGCTCACTGCAGCAAATGTCCTCACAGAAGAAAAATGTAAAATGAAGTGATACCAAATCACACTGAATTTGCTTCCCATTGTGGAACTGACACATTCAGTCTTTGTTTTCCTGCTGTTGAACACTAAAGAAAACATTCCTCATTAATACAGAGGAAAACTTAAAGAGGATTGGTAAATTTGTTCCTCTTTAACCATTTCATTCTGTTGCAAGAAACAGTAGCCAAAATATAATTATAGAAACAGAAAATACCAAAGCTATGTCTCGTGTAGTGTCACAGAAGCTGTCTGCTAATAATAGTAAAGGTTTATGTAAAAGAACAACATAGTAACTAATTTTATCTGCAGGTAAAACTATGAAATGAGCACAGGTAATGAACTTAAATATTTTATGATCACAACCCACTCATAAAATCAATATAAATTTTTTAGAATACAGCAATGAAAAGCTGAAAAACCAGTGCACCTGCTTCTTAATATAGTGACAGTGAAAAAATATATCCATTTAATTTCTGTATGTTTACTCTGTACTAATAAATATCCTCAACAATTACAAGACAGTTATAATCCAGTTCTACATCATACTTTCTAATTAAAAAAAGATAATGTTGTTGCTAAAACCTGATGTCAGCTTTAATGCTCATTTAATACAGTTTTATACGATTGTTTAAGCCACAATGCTTTAAGCATGGAATAAGCAAAGATGGTTGTTAAGTCATGCCAGCATGATAAAACAATCAGAAATTAAACTATTCCTCACCCCAGAATCACTCTGAGGGTGGAAAAGACTTTATTATGATTATCTAATAAAAGTACTACCCTGCAGATAATTCAGAAATAATATAAGCGAACTGAAATCTATGCGAAATAAATAATATCTTTCCATGGCTTTACCCGTATTTCACAATTCAGTTTACCATGCAGATACAATTTGTAATTAAACAGTACCAGTCACAAAAATACACAGAACACTTCCCTTGACTAAATTATATACATACAGAAATGTATCTATCCGTCTGCCATGCAGCAGCTAGCAATTTCACTTAAAATTTCTGGAATTACACACACTGCTTATCACTACATTATCATATTTAATATAACTATTTTTTATCATCATGAAGTGGTGACTTAAGTAACTATATCTTGCCATACATTTCTCATAACTCTGAAATTATGAGAATAGCATAACTACCTCAATTTTGCAGATAATTACAGGATTATACTTAACATATAGCATTTCATATCAGATGTTAATAGGGGAACAATAATCTCTGGTCACATTCACATTGGCACTGCCAGAACAGCAACAGCATACATTTACAAGAATTGTCCATGGTTTCAATAAGCAATTTTTAAAGAAAAGGAAAGGAAAAGATAAAGTGGCTTTAACATGGAGCTGAACGATACCACATGAAGGTTATCAGACATACACTCCCAGTGTCAACTGCTATTTGCATCGTCCTTTGAAGTATGTGGAATTAGCCTGTAAAACAATTTTGAATTTAGTACTTGACAGTAATTTTCAGCTACCATGTAACTTGCGAAGGAAAGCTGTGTATGTGCTGGAGCAGAGGCCATTTTTTTAAAAAAAAAATGCATCTACAAACTGAAAGAATATATATGAAATAAACAGTAAGGCTTGAACATTTGACGATGAAAACTGAAAGCAATATAGGGACTGTTATTCTGTTTTTGTTTCTTTCATAACTGCTACTTTTATCTTATAACGGAGCACCTGCCATATAAAACACACTTACAAAGAAATTCTGAGCAATTGTTTTAAAATGCAAAAAATTGTCAAAAAGATAAAACCTCTGAACACAGATCTGAAGTAGTGCTTACTGCCAAATATGGAAATGCGGATAGAAATCTGAACTACACCTTCATCTGGTATATTGAAAAAGACAAGGAATAAATGAAAATGTGTTAAAACCATTCAGAATTCTCAACCTTTACTGTTTTCTTTCCCTTCGGCAATAATGAAGCAGTGGTTCTGGGAGCTTCAGATGCATATTGTTTGTTGCACCGTTTTCTCCTGTACTTCCTTTTTTTGTAGGTTTCTCATTTTTCATGTACAAATCTGAACTAATGTTCCATCATTCTCAAGTACATTACATATAAGATCAGTAAATGAAGATTTAAAAATGGATAGGTAAGTCCAACACGTGAAGAATCATCTCTCTTGCATGACACTTTCTGGTGTGTCAACATGTCAGCAAATTAAAAAGTTTTCAAAGAAAATAATTTACAAAATTAAGATATATAGGACCTGAATGCAGTTTCATTAAAAATAACTAAATAAATTCATCTGCCTTAGAATTTGAATAAATGGCTCTGAAACAGGGAATTGGGAATCACATATAAACATTATACCAACCACAATTTTGGAAACAAATGCAAAAGACAATTTTCGCTTTATAGTCAACATTATGCCAAGCATGAAAAGAAATTTGCTTCTGCTAATACACATTTGGAATGACAAAAGGAGGTCCATGAGACCAGCAAAATGCAAATCCACTTTACTTCAACATTCTTTTCATGACGTTGCTGGTAGCAACAATCATGTAGTTTCCTGTATAATTACTTGTTGATATGAATCTTAAACCAGAAGTCAGATTTTCCCCTTGTGCTTAAGCTGCCTCTTCCTTTGCAAGGAGTTGTTTATGTAAAAATATAAAGCAGTCATGTGATTCAGAACTATTTAAAAAAATTGTCCAGCCCTCTAATTACGCAGGAGTAGGAGTAAGACCTAGAATATATTCTACATTTCAGCCATCCTGAGTACATAAATGTGGTGGCTGAACTACAATTTTAAGTTAATAAATGCCTTATCCATGATCTTCTACATCTTAATTTGCATTCCAGCACAGAGTTTGATAATGCAGACTGAAAATGCTCTTACTCATTTATATGCTGATTGTATTTCAACTGTCTTGTAAAGAAACACATTTCATACAGCTACCAGCCTCATGCAAGCCTTTTGGATACAAACAGCATATGAACAACTTTCTATTGGGGGCAAACCACAGTTGAGCTTGGAAAACATGGATTCACTGAATAAACAAGGAAAGAATTCTCACTTCCAGCAAACTATCAATGCATCTTTAACATACTCTGCTGTCTCTTCACAGGCAAATAATAAAATGCTCCAGTTCACAATAAATCCAAGCACAAGATTTACAGCCTGTAAAATTTTACTTCTGAACTGTAGATGATATGACAGATATGAGAAAAAAACACACACACACACACACACACACACACACACACACACACACACACACACACACAAGGATCTCCAGTGACATTTGTGTCACCAATAACTCAAATGGGTAATGTATTCTGCACTTAGGAACATCAGACATACTTTTTTTTGTATGACAAGGATGAAGAATAAATGCAAAGAATAATTCACTGCTGCACGTAAATGAAAACTGCATTGTTGAAATATCAATCATTTCATTTTGTACCTTTTTCTATGCTTGGTGTTGCAATACGATGTTTTGTATGTCTGTTACAGTTTTATAAAATTATCAAGAGTAGATATCTAGTTCAACTCTAATGAAACTGCTGCCCTCAACAACAAATTTGGTAGGACTGACTCACTACAAGAATAGACATTACAAATGGATAAGAAACTCATTTAGAAATAGCAATCTGACAGACAATTTACCATGAGAAAGACATGCAGAATGAAGATAACTAGAGCTGTTCTAAATGCTGAACACTTACAAATGAAATATGAACTTCCCATTATTTACTGAGAGTGAATGAGTCTGAACACAACTGCCAGGAACAACAAAGACTTGGGGGAGGGGGGATAACATTTCACGAAAGTGCACATGGAAAAGGGAAAGAGGAGGAAAAGGAATGAATGGAGAATGAGAAGGAAACAGTTCTGTAAGGCTGAGAAATTCTCACGTGGTATCAATTAACACACAAATTCCAGAAATAAATTCAAATGTAATTTTCACTAAAGTACTGAGTTCTTAATTGACAGTGTCCTAATGCAAAGACTGAAATGAATTCTTAATGTAGAAATTACAGTTAAGTCTAATGAAGAGAGAACACACAATGAAAAAAAGAAAAAAAACACAATATGATTTTAATTTCTTAGCTCAACAAAATTAGGTTGTATTATATCATATACATGCACGACACCACAAAACTTCACTACTGAAAAGCTTTCCTTAATGACTTCAAAAAGTCAGACATTTCTCTTTATCTTTTGTCTCCACACACAGCTACAAAAGAGATAAAAATTAATCACTAAATCATTCAACATGATTTCTACACAGTTACATCGCAGTTTGTAAAAAGAAATTACAAGAAAGGAAAGGAACTGCACATTTGTCCAAAGAATTGGCAAATTTGTTCAAAGAGCAACTAGAAAATCAACTAGTACAGACTTTTACACAATTATCTGCCACATTCCTCATTCCACAAGATTTGCCGTTCTCTCGGTGTCCCATTCTCGGTAACACAGAAACGCCCATTATCCCACCGCACTGCAAACCCTTCTCCCACGGTGAGTGTGATTCCCATACCAGGGAATCGATGCAAAGCACCACCAGTGCCCGTAATAATGGTAGCATTACCATTTACATCCTGAGTGAGAGTGGCATTTGAAATCACAGAGGGAAACATGTCCCGAGGGGACGCCTCAAGCTGCAGTACGGCAGAACACTGTGGGCTTCCACTCCTGGGACTGCTGCTAGAAGAATAGTGGGCACCTAGGTCTGGCCTTTGTCATTTGCTGTTGGCTTGCAATGCAGCATTGATCTGTGCCCACAGGTCTTTCTTACAAGATTTAGACCTGAAAGAAATAAACATCAGATTATTGTTTATTTTCAGATTTTTACAGTGAAATCAACAATCTGCCAATTTTGGTCAAACTTCATGAAAATACTATCTCTTCCACTGATACTCCAGTTATACATCTCCCAACAACCCTCGGAGTGAGACCGGAGACTGTACTGTGATTCATTACATTGATGGCCAGAAGATATGCAGTGGAATAGATGGATTTTGCAGAGCTGCATGCCCAAAATCAAATTCATGCAGTTCTTTAGACATTTCAATAAAAATTAACATAAAACCTAAATATCAGAAGGAAAAACAAAGGTTGTCAGTACTTGCCTTTGTGACATGAAATTCCAAGCACTGCCAATATGACAAGCGGAAGAGTAATAAAAGCTCAGTAAAAATGAACTCAGAAACAAAATGAATAGTGCAGTCCATTAAGCCAAAACTGGAAAAGGAGAATGAGAATTTCTTTGATTACATTTGTCTCACATATTACCCATCTCTCTCTTTGGTTTTTATCTGTTTTCTTTTTTATGTTGCTTCTTGCACTATTTATCCCATTTTTCAATCAGTATTTACTTCTCACTAAGTCCTTTTATAATCTCTGGATAGACACTGGCAAGAATGTACTTACTAAGGTACTGTTTCTGCTCCCTCCCCCACCTCCCTCTCATGCCTTATTTAAGTACTGGCCAGGCATCCATCTCCTTTTAAATTTACTGTTTCCACAAGTGAACATTCCGTTTGTTAAAGCGTAATATAAGAAATCTTGCAAACATCTGCTAACTCACTGCCAAAATACATATGACTGGAACTAAGTTGTGAAACAAAATTGGAAAGAACATAGTAAAATCTAAAGTTTTGGAACTTTTACAGTTACTTCATGAGCACCTTGTGAAGTATAAGGAAATTTTGAGTCTAAAGATTGCCAGCAAATTATACAAACATAAAAATATTCTGCCATCTTTATAATGACTTTCAAGTACTGAAAAAAAAACAATGAAAATTCTTTTAAAAAAATGAGGTCAATTGGGAAAACTGTACCTAAATAAAATAAACAGTGAATGGATTGTAACTGAAGTTGAAGTAATTTTGAAAAAGTGGATTTTTGTTTTGTTTTAATTGTCAATGAAAATACGGGCCTGAAGCTATTTGCAGGAAAATTCTTCTAGGTGAATCAAGACTTTTCTACTGACTTTTATTGGGTAGTATAGCTTGTTGTGCTGATTACTTCTGCATGTCTGTGTACAAGTACAATGTCTTTATACGGCTGATGTTCTATTATCTTTGCAGCTTCTGCCAAGCACATTGTCTTTTATCCCTTTGCATACATTCGTAGTGTCTTCTGTTTTAAATCCTTTTGTTTTATGCAAGAAATAAAGCTCATTCATTATATGCTGTTATATTGTAATTACAGCCGGCCCAACAGTATATGGGCCCAGAAAAAATGTTAATTTACTGGGGCAATGTTTTTATTTTCTTCCTGTCAATCAAGTCTCCAAATTGTGTTCAATTACATCAAGGGTTTTACCTGGAAAGTGAGAAGGTAAAAGATGAATTGTACGAAGCTTTTCAGTATCCAGCAATTTGATGGAAATGATTTTCAATTGTGGAAGTTATCTTTCACACTGAGAAATTGCTCAACATCCTTGATGGAAGTAAAGTAAGGCCAGTTGAAGGTACAGATGCACAAAATTTGTGAGATAAACTTAATACAAAAGCAATGCTTTTTATTTAACCTGATACAGAATTTGAACAGCTGCAAACTGTCATGTTGTGTGCTATAGCAAATGGTATTTAGCATCGGCTTAAGACAATTCACGAGCAGTGATCTGCAATAAATAAAGTAGCATTGAAATAACAGTTCTTTAATTATAACATGTCACTCTGTAATACTGATGTGCAATATATTAGTAAAGGTGAAGCATTACCACATTCTCTTGCAGATGTTGGTGAACCAGTGGGAGATGCAAACAAGAACACCAAAGTTTTAGGTGGGCTTCCAGCAACATATGGTTTGTTTGTTGCAGCTTGGAATTTGTGTGGTGAAAACAAGCAGACTTTCAAAAATTTAACAGGAAGATTACTGAAAGAAGAATAAGGTTTGCCACAAACTGAAAAAACAGCAACTACATTTGCTGCTGGTAATGGAAATCACAAAAAGCATAAAGGTCAGGGTCAGTATTTACAAAGCAATTTAAGCAGAAATTCTGTGAATAAGAAGAGTATCAAATGCTATTATTGTCATAAAAAGATCATTATAAGGTTGAGTGTAAGGAAAGACAGATGAAATTGTCAAGAGAAGGTCAAGAGCCTAAACATTACGCTCTGAGTGCATAAATTAGGAACATTTTGGCTTACTGATAGTGCTGCATTAAAACACTTGACCTTACACAAGGAATGATTTTTACTGCTTAAATCACTAGGAAAGTTCGAAGTTCCTATTCAGGTATGAGATAACTCAGCTGTCTATGCCGTAGGTATTGGCCAGTTACATTAAATGCACTAGTCAATGGTGTATGGGAACTTTGTACACTGTAGGGTATACTGTATGAACCCTTTTCTTTCCAGTGGGAGCAGTAACCAGTAAACATTTAGAAGTCACATTTAACAATAATAAGATTGAGGTATTTCGTGAGAGGCTAGTGACAAGTGGTGTAAAAGCTGAAAATAAATGTTACAGAATGTTATTTTGTATGAAAAATGTGGAACAAGCAAATTGTTCATCATCTAAATTAGCTCTTTTCTGAATTTGGGACATCCAAATTTCAAAAATTTGATGAAAATGGCTGACTGTGGTTTGATTCTACAAACGGCTCTAAGTAAATTCCTCTGTGAATCACGTCAGTATGGTAAACTTCATGAAGGGATTTAGATCAAGTTTTCAGACTCGTGCCTGTGCTCCAGGAAAATTACTCATGTACTGGGATTTAGTGGATCTACTTCCAGATCACTAAGCTGTTGGTTTTACAAGATTAAACAGAAACCAGACAGTACCATAATGAGTTATGAAGTTAGGTTATGTGCAAAAGGTTGTTCTCAGAAATCTGGACTTAATTAGGGAGGAAACTTTCACTTGTTGTACAGTACGAATCACTCCTTAACCTTTTGCTTTTGGCAGGGGTGTACGATAGAGATATGAAGAAGTTTGATGTGAAAACTTTTTTTCTCAAGGGTGATTTTTACACAGATATATTCATGAAACACAGCCTGAAGGTTTCTTTAGTGAAAATGCAAATTTAGTCTCCAAATTAAACAAAGGCATTTATGGACTGAAGTCGTCTTCTTGATGTTGGAATGGAAAATTTGTTCAGTTTATTAAATGTTCTGATATTAAATGTCCCGATTTCATCAGATTCATTCAGATAATTGTGTGTTTTTTTCTTAAGACTTAAGAACAACCTGTCAAGTCTCTGGAGTAAGCACTTCACAAAAAAAATCCAGGTATTGATGGATCCAGTTAGGCATCAGTTTATCTGATTCTTTATACATGGGGCACATTAATGAGATATCAAAACTGATCATTTAAATAAAATAATTAAATAAAGTAACTTCTGAAAACGTATCACTATTTGGTGATTTTTCTTTGCGTAATGACTGGCAGCAAAGTTGCAAATGAATACTGCATCACTACCAGAAATATTTAACTGCCTACTAGAGTGAAATACATACCAGAAAATGCTGACAATCTTTAAGGACAGGTTCCTTACACAAAACAAGGGAAAAAAGTCTAGTAAACCTGGGCTCTACAATGCATACCTTAAGAGCTAAGAGCACTTGTACATTTTTGCTAGTGAGAAACACATCTCTTCTACCTAACACATGCTTACAGCTCTTAAAGTACGCATTTCAGACCCCATGTTTACTACACTTTATACCACTACTTTGATACGAGTGCCCCTTTGCTCCTGTGCACTTCATTTGCCTAGTCCTCCAATACACATTCTAAAAGTCATTCCTTGTAATCACTGTCATCTTCATGTTGACTAAAAAGTATTTTACATACAAGTCCAAACTGACGAAAACACAAAAATTTCAACCACAGGAATCAGACTAGGTACTCGCTTTCGAAGAACCTTGGTATGGGCCACATAAGTGGGAGCGCTTCTTGGAATACCCAGACTGTCTGATCTAATTACTATTACCAGACATCAATATTATTTGAAGCACAACAACTTAATTATATGAATACATCAATTACTCATTCATGAAATACACCTTCCCCAAGTCTGTGTTCATCCTCTCAGTTGGCATTCAACACCACACCTCTGATCACAGACTGTACAGTAGCTTCCGTTCCACAATAGACACTCTCCCTCTTATTGCCATATGAGTCCATGGAAGACAGAATTGTTCTCAGCCCATTTCTCCTGGGAAAGCTGGTGCATCCCACAACTATCCCTGTGAACTTTTGCATATGCAGATCCCCTGAGTCATGCCTCAAATTAGCCACTGTAACAGTGGTCATATTTCGGTAAATCAGGCCTGGAAAGAAAGAGAGAGAGAGAGAGAGAGAGAGAGAGAGAGAGAGAGAGAGAGAGAGAGAGAGAGAGAGATAGTTTCTTTAGCTTTATAAAAACAAACTTTAGATGTTCTCACAGGCTACATAAAATGCCTATTACACGGTGATATGTTTCAATATAGTTCTTGGGTACAAGTGCCCCTATTCTGAGATCTTCCCTATCTGCTCTGCAAGTACCACGTACTCCTACTCGACGGGAGGCCCTAGCCACACGGGATTTCCAATACCGTAAGAAAAAGCTCATAGAAGGTTAACCTGATAGGAGTGAGCAAGCAGTGCCTTAACTAGTGTGAAGTTTCATCCAGTAAGTGACCACCCCCCCCCCCCCCCCCAACTGACCGTCACATTCTTCATTTCAGAGACAAATTATGGTTAATGATTAATCATGCAAATTACAGAAGCTTTTATTGTGAATGTATCAACAATAATAAAGCCACATTTTGGCTTTTCCATAATAACAACAGTTAGTAACACTTAACTACATTATGTTTACACTAACAAATTCAACAGAAACAAACCTCCTTCACACACAAACCCTGTGTGCCACACAGACTTAAAGCTAGGATACGACACTGCAGTGCCTGCTTTGTCAAGAAGTATGATGCATGTCCTTTTTGATATGCATGCATGTCTGAAGAAACAGACACTGCAGCAGCTACAATAAAAAACATAAAATGTTTTCACAGTTGTGAGTAGGGACAATCATCAGCTGTATAAGGGAATGATGAAAACAAAAAATTACGCTGGACGAAGCCTAGCCCAAAATTCCCACTTACCACAAGCAGCTGCCTTACCTTTACACTATTCAAGCACAACTCATTGCCAGACCCAAACTTCTACATGTCATCAACTATGTGTCTATAACCTAAGTTCATACATCCATAATGTATATTCCCATATTCCCAATACACATAATGGACATAAGAGTGTAGGGTGTAGACACTTGGTTGACAGCATGTGGGAAGTTTGGGTCTGGCCATGAGTCAGGCTCGGATAGTCTAAGTGTAAGGAAACCGCTTGGGATAAGTGGGAAATTTGGGTTTGAACCTATGTCCAGTACAAGTTTTCATTGTCATCATTCCATTATACAGCAGATGGTTATCCATATTCACAATTGTGAACACATTTTATGTATAAAATCAGTATGTCTACAGTAAAATCCTGGAGATTGAAGTATCAAAAGTAGGGCCTCTTTGCATTCTTCCATTAATTAATGCCAGTTCGGAGTCCACAGTGAACTACCTTATGAACCCCCTCTCCCTCTAAAAAAAAAAAAAACCACACACACACACACACACACACACACACACACACACACACACACACGGACAGAGAGAGAGAGAGAGAGAGAGAGAGAGAATTTATATTTACTACTTTATGAAATTTTTTAATGATAACAGATTACAATTTAAAAAGAAGAGGTGTTTCTAAATATAATTCTATGAATAACAATTACCTCTGCTATTCAAAATTTAATCAAGTTCTGCTGCAAAAAGAAGCAGATTATGCAGCCATAAAAATATTCAACCACTACACTAATTAATCACAAACACTGACTAAGAAAAAAGAACAGTTCAAAAACATTAAGTTAGTTTAAACCCAAGTACAGATCTGCAATATAAATTGTCAGCATATTTCCACTCATAAAATGTACTGTTTTCACAAATCAATTGGTAAGTTTTACATATTATTAAGACACTGCGATCAACAACCATGGTAAGACCAAATAACAAAACATACATCCAAAAATTAACATGATACTGTAAAATCCTTTGTGCAATAGAATGGGCAAACATAACCACTCGCCAGACAGAGGCACTGAGCTTCAAATTCACAAATAAACAGTAACTGGGACACGATTAATCAACTTTTGAGTTTTCATTCTCATTCAGAGCTAATTGGCTTGCTGTGCCAAGACAATGTAGCTGTGTTGGTATATATGTGTCCGCTTGTTCTAAAGAACAACAAAAGTTCATAAGCTGAGCTATCATGTTTCAGTTCTAGTTTAAGTACCTATATATCATTATACTATGAATGCTGATGATCTACTTATTTCACGTTTATATATCTGAAAAAGCATGGATACGGTTTAAAACATACCTTCGTATTGACTGCAACCACTCTTTAAACTGAGTATTGCCATCAGGTGTAATCTGGAATGCAGCTCTTGCAGAGCAAACAATATTAACAAAATCTTCATAGTCACTTGCGGTCAGATGATAAAGTTTCTGATGCATGCATTGAATATACCTGTAAAAGAGAGGTATTTATACTCACATTGCTAGCGATTTTCAAGCCTTCAGATACTTACAGATTACTGGCAATGTTCACAACACACTGTGCAAATCTGCTACATTACTTTCTTGCCTGTGAATACGCCCCA
The DNA here is from genome assembly GCF_023864345.2 of Schistocerca serialis cubense. Classification (NCBI taxonomy): domain Eukaryota; kingdom Metazoa; phylum Arthropoda; class Insecta; order Orthoptera; family Acrididae; genus Schistocerca; species Schistocerca serialis. The sequence goes on from NC_064638.1 coordinate 1,131,986,911, forward strand.
TGAGTAAAGCTTCTGTAAAGTTTGGAAGGTAGGAGACGAGATACTGCCAGAAATAAAGCTGTGAGGACGGGGCGTGAGTCGTGCTTGGGTAGCTCAGTTGGTAGAGCACTTGCCCGCGAAAGGCAAAGGTCCCGAGTTCGAGTCTCGGTCCGGCACTCAGTTTTAATCTGCCAGGAAGTTTCATATCAGCGCACACTCCGCTGTAGTGTGAAAATTCCATTCTAGAAACATCCCCCAGGCTGTAGCTAAGCCATGTCTCCGCATATCCTTTCTTTCAGGAGTGCTAGTTCTGCAAGGTTCGCAGGAGAGCTTCTGTAAAGTTTGGAAGGTAGGAGAAGAGGTAATGGCAGAAGTAGAGCTGTGAGGACGGGGCGTGAGTCGTGCTTGGGTAGCTCAGTTGGTAGAGCACTTGCCCGCGAAAGGCAAAGCTCCCGAGTTTGAGTCTCGGTCCGGCACACAGTTTTAATCTGCCAGGAAGTTTCATATCAGCGCACACTCCACTGTAGAGTGAAAATTTCATCCTAGAATGTATTTTGGATTTCTTCAACATGATTTGGTTCGAGGCAGTTATACATCCCTACAGAGCCTGCGATGGTCAAGTACATCATACTTATAAAGTTTCTATAAAATGTGATCAGCTGCAATGTATCCCTTTGATACTTTATACTCAAACAGCCAGAACAGATGAGTAAACGATCCAAAAGAAAATAAGTGCATTTTACATTCTAAATTAACTTTTTATGACTTATTCAATTATGTTGACTACCAAAGAAATAAACCGTTCAAATGAAACGCGAATGGGTGCTGTGTATCAAACCGAGCAATCAGCTTATACCTCAACAACTGAGCAGTCATGTTGATACCAACACACAACAATGAAATCGTTCAGAGAAGGGAAGCTACTAGTGATAAGGCACCAGTACTGCTAATTGTCAACAAATAATTTACAGCAAATTTCAACATGTACCAATGTGAACAGCTATGACTGACAGAGGGTTATGGAAGTAGATCACAGGACTGGTAATGAGACAGTAAATATTTCATTCTGAATTCATTAAGATTTTCCAGAAATGGGGGTAAAAATAAGGGCACATTCCTTACACAGCCAACAGATCACTACTAGCTTTTAGAACTTTGGGATTGAAAGCAGTGCAAAAGCTAGGGGGCAAAAAATATGAGACTTTTCAAAAATTACTTACAAAAATCATCCATTATCAAAGGTGCAATTGCAATTTAAACTTACCCACTAGATGACCCCCACCATGGGTGAATGCTGTGAGACGGAAAGAATGGAAATTGACAAAACACAGCAAAACACATTCTCAGCATTTCCAGGAAGACGACATAGACCGATCTTCAGTTTCATTAGTCCATATTAAAGAAAAAGTTGGAATACAAAAGCAGCCCTTTTGTGTCACATACCTTTCTTCTTGATTATTCACAATGTATAACAAAAAGGAAGTTATATTAATATGCAAAATGTACAATTTTACTGGATCAAACATGCATTTAAGACCAGAAAAACTTTTGAAAATGCCTTCCTGATAGTGTGCTATTCGTGAAAGCACTGTAACACTTTCTATTTTAAGCAACTGCCATATGCACATGAAGCAGCAATTGTAAACAGTACTCTGCTCATTTCTGACGCATCTAACGGGGTGATACTGGCTTCAAAGGAACATACAGTGTAAAACTTTAGCACCATCTCCCCTTATCATATCGCCACGGCCATAACTCATCCGAAACGTGTTGCATAGGGTTTAGGTCGGGCCTCTGGGCAGGTCAGTCCATTTTAGGATTGTTATTGTCCACAAACCAGTGCCTCAGTGACAAGGTACATACATACAATTATCGTTTCCAAAATATTCCTTTACTGTACACAGTACATGATGTTGTAAAATACGTTCATATCCTTCCGCATTTAGCCTGTTCTTTAGCACAATAAGAGGAACACACCCTAAGCATAAAAGACACCTCCATACCGCAACACCACCACCTCTATACTTCGGTGTTGATGCTGCACATGATAGCAGGTAACGTTCTCCATGAATTCATCAATTCAAAACCCTTCCATCGGATTGCCACAGTACCTGTATAGCGTGATTCACCACTCCAATTCACTTGTTTCCAATCATTCACTGTTTACACTATTTTGAGCATCGTTTAGCATTGACTACAGAAATGTATGGCCTGTACGGTGTTGCTCGACAATTGCAAATCAATCTTTTTAGCTCCCTATGCACAGCCAATGTGCTAGCTGGACTGCTCATAGCACTTTGGAAATCACATGTGAATTATTCCAAAGATTTCAATCCCTTTTTTTATAACCATCCTCTGCAATGCTTGATTGTTCCTGATGTTATTAGAGGAGAACTGACATGTCTTGGTTTAGCTGTGGCTGTTCCTTTGCATTTTCACTTCACAATCACTTCACCAATAGTTGACTTGGCAGCTTTAGAAGGGTTGAAATGTCCCTGATGGATTTCTTACTCAGGTGACATCCAATGACTAGTCATGTTTGAAGGCTGTGTGTTCACATGACTGACCCAGTCTACTGTTACTGCTCCTGTACAGAAAACACAGCCCTCCACAGTGTGACTGTCTCTCCTGACATTTAGTGCTCGATTTTGCATTGCATAGGGATATCTGGATACGTTTTATCAAATAGTGTGTACACTCCGGTAATTGATATCACCTAATTAACAGAACCAGTCGTATCCACAGCTTTTATGAGGCACCTCAGCTGTCACAAATGTACTTAACAATTGCTATAAAAGGAAAGTCTACACAGATATATTAGGAGTTAACAACTTAACAAGTACTTACATCTGTTGGCACTTCTGGACAAGCGGAGTAAGTGCAGAACGTAAATGCTGCATTATGAGGCTCGGGTTGTTACGAGCAAGATAATGTGCAGCCTCCAAGGCCACATCGTGCAGTACAAATGGACTGACAATACTATTCACGGCACATATACAAAACTGGTGTAAGTATTGTGTTCCTGAAACAGACAGAAATAATACTCAGAATAAAGTCTGTAACAATGAAGCAAGACTTAAGTATACTGGAAAAATTACTGTTTCCACGGAAATCATGAAAAGAGGAGATAGGTAGGATTAGCTAATTCCTTTCTCAGTAATACAAACACAGGAATGCAGAATTCCGTAAGCGTCAACTGTGCTTTTGCTGCCCGCCCACCCCAAGTGAAATGAAATAAAGTATAGCTGAAGACACAGTAAACATGACTGTCCAATTCAATTACATATTTGGGGCAACTAAAGAAATTTTGAGATATGGTAGTCTTTTAAACAGCATCCTTCATGGGCGGTTTCTGGGAGTGGTGGGAAAAAACCATTATCATAATATTTTGTTGATGAATTATTATTTTTGCCCTGTCCTAGGAAACTACACATACAGGAAAATATGTTTTTAGAAAAGCTTTATTCAGAGAAATTATACCAGCAATGAAAATTAGTACAACAACTGAAATTCCTGGCTGAAACAATACTTATTTTATACAACAATTCTGTTATGTTCTACATTAGAACAAAACGGCAGCAAACAGATAACACGTAAATTTTGCTTTGAATTTTTAGTGAGCATTAAAGTAATCAAATAAGAGACTAAAGCTACTTCCGTGACCAGATGGTAAAATCTGTTGTTAATCTTTCCCAACGTGCAATTTTTGTGCAAACAGCATAACTACAATCCTCTTATTTACTGTCCTGCATGTACTGGAGTATTATTTCATGCACCCTCATGAACTATGTCATTGCACATGTACTTTTGTCTCTCTCTCTCTCTCTCTCTCTCTCTCTCTCTCTCTCTCTCTCTCTCTCTCTCTCCCCCCCCCCCCCCCCCCTCCCCTGCTGTCTCTCGAGTAGTATAGAATGAGACTCGTGCACAATAATTTGTAGGTGAAGTAATGAACATTTTTAATTAAATTGTGAAAAATCACTGAGACTTGATATTTGTATCTGTTCTTAACTTACAACTTATTGTGAAAACTAAAAAAATGGAATCTGAAATATGGTACAATGCACGCAATGATTACAATTATTGTAACATGTTTTTTTTTCATATTTTGAACAAGAGATACTGAAACAATTTCAATGGCAAGATGAACTTACCCAGTTTCTTGGCAATACCAAGCAGCCACTTGACATCCTCACCATACGGAGGGTTGCGAGCATACTTTGCTTGCGGTCGGTCATCGTGAACTCGCCGTGCTAGTGTTTCTAGCGCCAGCATACCCACCCGGTATGCTGCCAAAAGGTAGCGCAACTGCACCTGTGAGTACTGTTGTTGCTGAGGCTGTTGTTGAGGCTGTTGCTGCTGCTGCTGTTGTTGCTGCTGTTGCTGTTGTTGTTGTTGTTGCTGCTGTTGCTGCTGCTGTTGCTGTTGTTGCTGCTGCTGCTGTTGCTGTTGTTGCCTGTGAACCTATGGGAGCACCATTTTTTGTTTTACTGAATGACCCTAAGTTCTGTTGTTACAAATGCTATGTTGGAGCCAAACATTTGTTTGAGAGCAATAATTACAAATAAATAAATAAAGGAACATAAAGCTGTCAGTGGCCTACAATTATATGACAGCTAAAAAGATTGTTTTTCTTTCCATTTATGTACTGTATATAATATGAGTAACCATAATTCAGAACATTTTATATCTTTATGCTTTCAATAATGAGTCTGACAAATTCAAGAACTAGATAAAACTTTTACATGATTCCTTAATATGAGTATAATAGTAACATTTGTAGCACCATAAGTGTGTTAATGTTTCAAAAAAGTTATTACTAAATTTTTCCAAGTATACAATTTTAACTCCTTATGCCTTATCAGCAGGTACGATTGCATATAATGAAGGTTATAGTGTCAAATAATGTGTGAAAGAGAAATAACTTGTTGGCAGTCTCAGCAGGTATTATACACATCATATAAAATAACCACCTATACCCTAAAGTTGCATCAGGCAATACAAATAAAGGAAAAAAAAAGAGCACAGCAGCAAACAAAGTGCTATGCTGAATTTGCAGTAAAATGAAGCTTCTGAAGATGGCAACATTATTTAAGAAATAAATTACATAAAAACATACAGATGCACAAAACAGATTTAGTAATAAGGTATACAATATACAGTGTTACTGGCGTTTGAAAACTTTGCCACACAGCAGTCACATGAAGCTTTCAACAAGAAACTACATCCTGGAAAAAATAATTTGTACATAAGTGCGAAAGCACCCATGCAAAGCAGCCTAACACAATACTGTCATTATCATTCACTTACAGATACTAGCAGCATATGTTTTGCTTTTTATTTATTCTATGACGACTTAGAGAGTATCATGGAATCAGCTGAAAACGATGAAGGGTACAGCTGAAGTAGGTACACGGGCTTCTATAAGTTAAGTAAGTTAACACTTGGAAGGACCCATAACCATTTAATATTTCAGGAAATACTAACTTCAAGGTAAGACCCATTTTAAAGCTGCTTTACGAAAAAATTAAGTTTTAATGATATACTTTTATAGTTCTCAGTTCTTCATACGAATTTAGTTGGTTAAATCCAATTTGTAGAAGCCTTGGAACATCCATTTAGAAAGTAATGAACTAATACTGAAAATAAAAACCATAAATAACATGAAAAATAAAAAGCGAGAGAGAGAGAGAGAGAGAGAGAGAGAGAGAGAATATAAAGTTCAGTTCCAGGACAACATTAACTTTGTTTCCGAGTGTGTCCACCATAAATCACATGATTTTTAATGACTTGTGGTCTTTCGTTTTAATTATAGAAGAAGTATTACATCGAACAGACAAGCTTGTGCCTATGAATGTACATAAGATTTGCACAAGAATATGTTGTGACTAGGCATTAACTGAGGAGCTAACATTCAATTTCCAGCATATGTCTATTAACTGTGTAGCAAGTTGTTTCTGTGAACAGCATTATTCACAAGGTAGTCAAAATACATTTGATAAATAATGGTGGGGTTTTGCCCACTGTCTCTGGAGACACTGGCAGTTCCCCTGACGAGGGGATAAGAGTGTACATCTTCCAACACATTGAGAATACCCAGCAAACTGACGTGGTCTGCAAATCCCAGGAGACTTTACTGCACCGACTTACCACTAAAGACTTTCATTTGCATACCTACCCTCGACATTTTCTCTCTTTTCTTGTGCACTGTTACATTTCTCCGCCCAATAAAGCAGAAATCTCTGATTTAACATGAGGGGCATTTCATAAATAATGCACTAGTTGGTATAGCTGTAGACAGTTTGATGCAACAACAATGAAAATTACATCAGACATAATTGGGAGCTTGACAAAGAAGCACACATTTTTGTTTTTGTTTTTTTTTCTGCTGTTTACTGTAACATAAAATTGGCCACAGGTAGAAACAGACCCTGCAAGGTTCTTGGATGAAGACCACAGGTCATACATCTAGACTGAAACTTCAAGCAGTAAAAACATGACTGATATCCATAGTGTGTTAAGTGAAGTTTTAAGTGAGTTTACAATGAACCATATTTAAGTTTCACATTAGGTTAATTGTTTTCGTGGTGATCATATGAGCATAGATGATAATCCATGACCCGGAAGGCAAAAAAAAAAAAAAAAAAATATATATATATATATATATAACAATGTGGGACCCATCCTGCAGAAATTTTCCTCTTCTTCAAATCATTTGTCAGAGTATTGAATAATGATGTTGAGGGAATTCAGATTGCTTCAAAGAATTCCTCACAAGTCGCACTGTGATCTTCAAGAGTATCTGCCACAAGTTTCACTCTTTGTATATCGACAGATATATATATATATATATATATATATATATATATATATATATATATATATATATATATATATATATATATATATATATATCTGTCGATATACAATATACAATAAATATATATATATATATATATATATATATATATATATATATATATATATATCTGTCGATATACAAAGAGTGAAACTTGTGGCAGATACTCTTGAAGATCACAGTGCGACTTGTGAGGAATTCTTTGAAGCAATCTGAATTCCCTCAACATCATTATTCAATACTCTGACAAATGATTTGAAGAAGAGGAAAATTTCTGCAGGATGGGTCCCACATTGTTATACTGCTGAAGAGAAGCAGAAACATCTGGATAATGGAACATTTCTCAAGCAATTCAACCGTGGAGGTCAAAGATTCTTGTGTCAAATTGCCGTTATTAATGAAACATGGATTAGGTACACTGAACGGGAGATGAAATCACGATACAGAAAAATTTTGACACGCTCTATATCAAAGCTCCAGCAAATGATGATTTTTGCTTATGATCACAAAGGAATCATCATGACTGATGTGGAACAAGTGCCACAACAGTGTATGATCTTACTTCATGCAAAACCTGCACAGAAAATGCACAAAATCTGAACTCAGTTGCTCGAGACTACATCACTCATTCTCTGCAACAATGCTCGCCCGCATATTGGCAATGCTGTAGCCCAAAAACTGCGTGAATACAGATGGGAAGTGTTGCCACGGCTTCTTTACAGGCCGGACAAGAGTCCACCAAAACGTATTCCCAAAGTTGAAAAACCCTATGTGTGAATGTTGTGATCTTTCTCTGGGAGACTTTTCTACTACCATTACCCGAGCCATTCGACAGATGAACAGAAGTGGTGTCCTGGATGGAATAAAAGAGTTTTTGAGATATTGGGATTCAGTCACACAGAAGCAGGGAGACTATACTGAAGGACTGTAAAGAGAGATTTTAAAAAATAAACATGTAAGTAAAAAACATTCCTCATAGTACCACAATTCAGCATTACCAGTTGCACTTGTATGCCAATTACAAACAATTACTAAGCAACGTACCATCACCCATACACTGCCTCTAATACTCTCCATTTTATTTTTCACTCACAGTGAAAGCATACAATCTATAAATATGATTAAAACTAATAGATATTTTTAAAAAAATGAAACAATATCATGCCAGAAAAACCTGCTGAGGCTGCTGCGTTGGGGACGGTGCAGGTCGGACGACTTGCTGCACGGGCATCATGGCCGGCTGCTGCTGTGGCAGCTGCATCTGCTGCTGCGGCTGTTGGGGCGCAGCAGCAACCGCCATTGCGGCTGGCGTTGGGGCCCCGGCCAGCAGGACCTGAACGCCATGCGCCTGGGTGGCAGGTGGCTGCGCCGCTTGTTGCTGTTGGTGCTGTGCCTGTTGCTGGTGTTGCGCCTGCTGCTGCTGTTGCTGCTGCGCATGTGGCAGCGGCTGTGGCTGGTGCTGGTGCTGTGGCGCACTCGCTACCATCACCGCTGCTCCGCCATTGGTTACCTTCAGATACAGAAAACTGTAAACATATGCACCGGTCTGTATACACACTGACGAGCCAAAACATTATGACCACTCTCCGCTGTGAGACCAAATGCTGCCAGGTGTCCTCACTGGGACGTGACGTGATAAGGTAACTGTAACAGCAGCCCAGGGATTGATGGTGTATATCATTCTAGTGACGGTACAGGCTGCAAATGGGGAATCCAGTGATGTAAGCCACTTTGACAAAGGGCAGACTGCTGTGGCACAGTACCTGGGAACAAGCACTTAGAAAAGAAAAAGCTAATCAGCTGTTTGTGTGACGCTGTCATGAGACTTTATGTAAGGTGATTGAAGGACAATGAAACCACAAATGGACAACAGGGTGTCAGCTGTTCGACCTCTGTATCCTGTGGTGAGGGCAGAGGTCTGCTTGCTCTGTAAAGCGGGATAGGTGGTGATCTCTGGTAGATACGACAATGGGGTATGGTACCACTGCACTTGTAACTGTTTCGGAGCACACCATTCTGTGTGCACTGTTCAACATGTGGCTCCACAGCAGATAACTGTTGTATGTTCCCAGGCCCCCCTATGTGTTTCCATGTTGATGGTGACGACAACAACAACAACAAACTGAAGCTGAACCATGGATCAATGTGAAATGTATTGCCCTGTCAGACACATTACCTTTGTTGTTATATGAGAAACTTGTTTCCAAATGGTACCAAATCTGAAAAATTGCTAAATGAGATAATAGGTGGCGGCACTACTTAGAACCATTACCTATGTAATAAGAACTTTTATGTATGCCAAAATGTACAATACCCATTATATATTTTCCCTTAAGACTTACTGTTCATGGCAAGGAGTACCAAATCCAATCTTATTTCCTTTCCAAGAAGTACCAAATCCTGGCAGCTAATTGTTGCTCTTCTCGGTAATGACGTCACACACAATGTGACTGATATTTGTTTACACGACATTGTATGTTCTACAGAGGTGTCTGGCACATTATTCATTGTGGGTTTTTAATTAAATTATGGAATCTGATATCTAAGATGAATACTGTGAATCACCATCCGGAACTCCAGAACAACAGTTACCAAACTTAACAAATCATCTTCCAATAGGTATGGAATCCATTTTTATTTATGCAATAACAATTAAACAAACATACTTTGTGTAATGTGTCTCAACATCTATCGGAATATAATAACAAAATGTATTTTGATGGTAATGTGGTTGTAAAAGTTTTTTTTCTCTCTCCTCTTAAACTAGATTTTATGGATTTGGTACCTTTTGGAAATGGGCTTCTCAAATGAGGTCAATGGTCATGCCAGAGTATGTCATGATCTAGGCGAATGACTGCATGAAACATACTCTGTGTCACAGATATTGGCCAGTGGGGGCAGTAATCGAAAGCAATGTGTCAGCTGTGGACTACGTGATCATTATTGCAGACCACCTGTATCTTTTCACGCTTGATTTCTTCCTCAATGGCGACAGAATCTTCCCATAGGATAACTGTCCATGTCAGAAGGCCAATAAAGTGCCACAGTGACTTTAGGAGCATGACAGTGAACTTGTGCTGATGTCCTGTCCACCAAATTTGTCCAGTCTGAACTAGATAGAATACGGCTGGGATGATATAAGATACCAGGTCTGCACCCACCAACTGACTGCTTATAATTTATGGCAATTGCTCCACCTGTTTATAGAGACCTAGTGCCACCTACCTGCAGAAACCTACCCAGTATTTGTCTAAACCCTACTAATCGCATGTGCTGTAATATTCAGTTTCAAAGATGGAGCAACATGCTATAAAGCAAGTGGTCATAATATTTAGGCTCATCATCAAATCTTGGAAAGCATGACATCAGAGGTGATGGAGATGTTCAATTGTTAAAATTCCTTTTATTTAAATTATTAAAATTTAAAAAGGGAACTACCTGCTTCAGCCATGATCAGGTATCTTGTCTAGTCTGGCATTCTAACTGTGCCTGCTACTGAATTACTGCTTTATCTTACAAACTGACATTTGACAAAGATGGTTGAATCCCACAATTTCCTCTTTTATTTTTTATGTGATTCTGCTGAACAACAAGCCACTTAAAAACTAAAAACATCGAAGAGCTGACCTGAAGCAGTTTTACTTCACATCTAACAAAAAATGTAGGACACTATTTGTGGTTTTAATGCGATACCAGAATGAATACAAATAATGAGAGCAGTAAAGACTACCATTTAACCTGTAATTAAAATGTTAAGCAGTCAACATGCACATAAGAATGATTAAAAAGTTCTGATAAGCTTTCAGATCACGATGATGCTGCTACTGCTGCAATCCCAGAACAAAGTAGCCATAGATCTATAAGTGCTTACACATGACATTTTATGTGAGGGGTAAGGGAGGAGATTGTCAATCAGTCCTGACAAACATGTCCAAAAGCTTACTAAATATTTTTCAATCTTGTTTGTGTGCTTTTCAATCACTCAGTGCCTCAGTTTCATTTTGAGTATTTGAAGATTTTAATGTTCGAAAACCCATGGAACTTACTGAAATTATGCAACTAACTGGTGATGTAACCAACTAGCTGCCTAAAAGCATTGCTATTATAACAAATTCAATAGAAGACTGTAGTAACTGTGCAAATCATTTTTAGTCTATATAATTTTTTTTTATTTTCTAATGTTCTATTGTACTATGGAAATGGCAGGAAATGCAAGTTTGTGTGTTGGTCACTGATAACATACTATCCACAATTTTTTCTTCAACTTTTAGCTCCCTATTCCTCAATCAGTAGTAGAAGTCTGATGACACACCACTTTCTTGGTGAATCTGTATCAGCACCTGCCAATCTTTGAGATCAACCTCCTTTCCTTTTCATTTTGTACTATTTTGGGCAGCAATATTTTTAGTTTACTACCACACATTATCTGAACTCGTTCAGTTTACAAGATAATTTCATCCTCAAGTCTTCCTTTTCCATCAGTATTTGCCCCCATGTGTGGCAGAGTCTGCTTATGATTGTCAATCGCTCATCTATGATTTAGCAAAATTTTTATTTCGATGCTGTTGCTGGATGTCCATCGTCTCATGTTTGAGATTTATATCCCCCTCTCCTCACCAGCGTACTTAATAAAAACACTTCAAGTTATACCTTCCCTCTTTTCCTTCCATGCAAGTCAGAAAGAAGCATTTTGAATACTTCACAACTAGCAACAGCTATTATTACACCTGCCACCACATATATGCAGTAAAATCTTTTCTCTGTTTCGTTTTCAAACTACTGACTCTGATTTATCACAACGAGCTTGTGTAAGGAAAAAAAGCATGAAGAAGACACTAAGTAAAATGGGAAGAAACAATCAATCACACACACACACACACACACACACACACACACACACACACACACACACACACACACCATGCAACAAAAATAACTAAAGAAGGTTTGTGTCCAAGAGATGTTAATAAACAATAAGTGTCAGCAGACAAGTAACAAAGCTGAGTACAAGAATGACACATACACTACAGTCATAAAAATAATTTTTAGAATTGTGTGTTCTCATCTATTAATGAATAACAAGAATCCACATAAAAATTATTACATAAAATAACTAGTTACATGCTATCAAAACATGTCATTATTTTTAACCCTAAATGGTCAGTCATGTGGAAAAAACCAGTCATCATTAGTTACTTAATTTATAATGCAAATAGTAAGTCAATTAGCAATAACTGGCAGCAGAAGAGAAACACCTACTCAGGTTACTAAAACAGGAACAACTGCAGCATAGCTAAGTCATAGAAATTATACATCATGAATTTACTCCTAGATTTCAGAATAAAAAACCATAAAAACTTTCGAGAGGCAAGTGAGGTCTAAGAAACGAATGACATGGTAACTTACTTCCTGGCTTAGATATTCTAATTTCGTTTATTCCATATATCCATTTCTACAAAGAAGAAAGTATAGGAAATTTAAAGGAACTATGATGGAGAGGCAACAACAACAACAACAATAATAATAATGACTTTCTCAAATCTATGCCCTCCCCCAATTTCCTTACAACTTTCAATTAAAGGATCATTCTTCAGCTTTCCTGTAACCCTGGAGAATTTCCCAACCGATTTTCCCAGTGGCTGCCTTCCGCAGTGCATCCATTATCTGAATCCAAATTCATAGCAATAATGCATAAATAAAAAAGAATCAAAGCATCTCTTAACCCCAATCAAAAACATTTTTTCTTTAAAATGTTTTTGTATCTTCCACAACACATCTGCAGATGAGGCAGGAAGCTTGTGGTGGTGGTGGTGGTGGTGGTGGTGGTGGTGAACTAATTGTCCCTGAGGCAGCTGGATCGAGTCCTGCTGCTAGAAGGAAATTCTGTAGCAGAATTCTTGCAGCACAGAGTGCTCAGTCAAATTTTGGCCCAATGTCTTGGGTTCATTCCTAAACTGTGTATGTGTTAAAAGTATAAAACACAGCTGTTGGTGATGTGCCTGTCAAATAGGAAGGTGGCTCTTTTATTATCTTCAAGAGAAGAGGGCAGTTCAATGAAATATTTCATTCCCTACTTTACTCTAACTTCCATAATTATTCATAAACAATCATCACTATGCAGTTAAAGTCTCGTGCATTTCATGCCCTCACAGCAGAGGTGGACAATACGTTTCAGTTGTGACGAAGCAAGCTGGGATATTTTTACTTTCAGTCTTGTTTTGCCATCTGCCTCCTTAAAATTCATTTTTTCATTTTTGAACTAATTACCATTAACATGCATGAGTATAATCTGTGTTTTCATAAAAGAGAAAGATTGGTCCTCAGTTTTAAAAAATGTAACACCAGATCTAATTTTGTGCTTAGTTTTATGTATGTAATTGATTTTCCAATTTATTTTGACTATGCTTAGTTAGTATCTTTTGTTACAGAGTGAAATCAGTAATTTTTTCGTAACTTAAATTCTATTATTGACTAATAAACAAATATAAATTCTATAATAATTATTATATTCTATAATAATTATAAACATTTAGAGAAACAGCTAATAGTATTCTAAAAGGATCTATTTCGCTCCATTCGAAAATGTTAGCAAAGCTAGCTCTTAATTCCAAAGTAATTTTCAGTTTCGTCAAAAGTATTGTCTGTGTAACTATATTTGTTAATTTCATGATTTAAACAAATAATACGGCTTAACTCTTGGAGTAGAAGAAACCGTTAAAAAGACACAATTTTGCGACGTATGCAGTTAACTGAAGGAGTTAAGTTTTAATTGTAATTTCTGTAAATTAAACAATGTGTAGTTTCAGTGCCTATTATTGTGCTGATGTATAAGGGCATGAATTTTGGTCCTGAGACAGTCAGCCCATGGCCAAGTTTCAGGCGAGGAACCCGTATTGGTTAGATCAACAACAATGCATCCATGTAACTGTGAAATAAGTGTAATACGCCGTGTGCTAAAACAATGACAGTGTATAACTAGGCTTTACCCAAGGCTTCACATGTGTATGTGTTCAACTTATATACTGGACACATTACCTCCTCCCCTTCTCAGTGTTCCCCTCTTCCTCCCACCTCTATCTGTCTGTCTATCTATCTCCTTCTCCCCTCTCTTCATCCATTTTCTCCATCCCCCCTCTCTCTGACCATATCCTCATATCCTCTTCCCCTCTTCCTTCTCCACTTGCACATCACCCCTCTACACATCCCACCTACCTTATACGTTTCCAACTCCTCCTTTGTCCATTTTCTCCTCCTCCTTGTGCTGTCCACCCCTCTTCTATCCATTACAAGCTGTCCCCAGCCATGCTCATAGACACATGTAGCCCCTGCAACACAGTTCAAAAAAGCGGGCCAATACTATTCGCAGTCAGTATTATTCCCACAACATGCCTGTGACGACGGGCACCCTATATGTCAGGGCCCACAAATTGCTTTTTGCCCAAATGTAGGCTGCCCTTCAAAGCAAGTCAATACTCTCACACAACATGCCTGTCATACAGGGCAGTCTATATGGCAAAGGCAGGGGGGAAGGGGCAGCATGTTTTTCTCCGTACATCTGCTCCTACTGGAGTGATGAGGTTATAAATCCCACAGTTCTGGTACATGTGAAGTTTGCTGTTTGTGTGCCCCTAAAAAAGTTAACACTTTCTATTCTAAAATGTTGTCATGTTTTCTCTGATTGTATTAAGCTGATATGCAAGTAGTCGTTCATCAAACGTTGTGGAAAGTTGCTCAGCTACTGTTGTTGTTGTTGTGTGTTGTAATGTAAGTCCCACCATTTTCATGTTGACCATGCTTCCAGCTGTGCCCAATTTGAATTCTATGGTGAGTGCAGTTGTAATATTCCTCTTTATCTTCAGCACTTTCACTTTGATAATTTCTCAAGTAATCAGAAATCGTTCATTGCATGTCTCTTGCACGTACCTGACACCCTGCTGCTCCAATTCATGACATTTTCTTCAATTTGGTCCCATGCAAGTGTTCTTCACTTCACCTAACGCCACCTGTAACATTTGTTTCCGACACCAAATTTTCTTCCTCTGGACAGTTGTTTGTGGTCTCCTTTTCATGAATTGCTATTTACTTAGAATTTGTGTCATACTGTGTGTGAACCAATTATGAACTGTGAGCTTCCAGAACTGTGCTACTGAACAGTCACGACTGCAATTTGAGTCCATTATGTATCGCTTCAATTTATTCTTCTTGCAGCTTTTACAATATAAGCATACTGAATAACAACAATGTGTTATCCTCTCAGCTCCCACGGGCTGAATTGGCAGAAATCGGTTCTCTTGGGGCTGACAGTGCGCTTCGCATTTGTTGTCCACTCTGAATATCAAGAGTGCTGTCAAGCAGGACCTGCTTTAGCACTGATGTTGACACTCTTTGTTTCATTTGTTGGGCCACATTTTAAGTGTTCTGTCCAGAAATATTTATGTCAGAATTCATTTGTTTCCTGTAGAATTGCATATTATATTGCTGAATATGTTGTCCATTTATAAAGCCAGTTTAATTTTGAATATGTTGTCCATTTATAAAGCCAGTTTAATTTTGACATTTGGATTCAGATGAAATGCTGTTTGAACATGGTAATCCAAGAAAGAATGGTACACAGGATATATTCCTATGGTCAGCAGCTAGATGAAATTTGATGCCTACTCACCACAACAACCACAAACTCCCCCCACTCTTTCACCGCATTTAGCCACGCAGATAACACTGCATCCCATCTCAAACTTTTGAAATCAAAGACAACTCCTACATTAAGTTATTACCCAGTGTAAAAATACTGAACTCTGAAACTAAAGCTTTATCTGTGAATGGAGGGTCACCCTGTATATTTCAAAGGACAAATTTGGGAAAAAACTTCATCTTTTAGTTCAACAATGGAAACTCCAGGTTGGAATATCAACAATGTAGGAAAAGACGAGTCGCAGACAGACACAATAAAAAGACTATTAAACGTGTAAGCTTTCAGTCAGAAAGCCTTGTTCTGAAATAAACACACACACACACACACACACACACACACACACACACACACACACACACAAGAAAATGCAGTATACACACACACACACACACACACACACACACACACAAGAAAATGCAGTTAAGAGACACACAGTTAACAGACCTGGCTAGAAGGCCTTCTTCAAAAAAAAAACACACACACACACACACACACACACACACACACACACACACACACACACACACAATGGCTGTCAGAGACAGTGGTTATGTGTCTGTTAACTGCATTTTCTTGTGTGTGTGTGTGTGTGTGTGTGTGTGTGTGTGTGTGTGTGTGTGTTTTTTTTGAAGAAGGCCTTCTAGCCAGGTTGGAATATCAACAATGTAGGAAAAGACGAGTCGCAGACAGACACAATAAAAAGACTATTAAACGTGTAAGCTTTCAGTCAGAAAGCCTTGTTCTGAAATAAACACACACACACACACACACACACACACACACACACACACACACACACACAAGAAAATGCAGTATACACACACACACACACACACACACACACACACACACACACACAAGAAAATGCAGTTAACAGACACATAACCACTGTCTCTGATAGCCATTGTGTGTGTGTGTGTGTGTGTGTGTGTGTGTGTGTGTGTGTGTGTGTGTGTTTTTTTTGAAGAAGGCCTTCTAGCCAAAAGCTTGTGTGTTTAGTAGTCTTTTCGTTGTGCCTGTCTGCAACTCAACATCTTTGTTATATGATGAGCAGCATCATTTTCAAACACTTTCATTATTCCATCCTGGATTTTCCTTTCTCCAATGTAGGAAAAGGTAGACTGCTATTTACCATGACAGGTTAAGTTGCAGACATCCACAATCAGAAGACACTTACATACAAGGTTTTGGTCACAGCCTTCATCATAAGAAGAAACAGAAACAAACACTAATGCATCTCACAGCCTTTATGATCTGGTTAGTGTCGTATGCTCTTCTAGGAGGACAGAAGCTGGTCCGAGGTGCCAGAGTTGGTGGTCATGGGTACATGAGGTGTGCTTGCCTATGTGAATGAATAGTGTGTTTTCCTACCTCATTTCCTGACAAAGGCTGTGGCTGAAAGCTTATATGTGCCTTTTAATTGAGCCTGTCTGCAACTTAATGTGTCGTTTTCGTGGTAAGTAGCATTCTATCTTTTCCTACATTGTTGATATTCATTTTATAGTTGGGTAGACATGGGAACATGACATTACTTATAAAAGTTATAATAAAGATAACATTTCAGATTATTTTCAACTCTTTAGTCCTATACTTCTCAGAGCCTTTATGATGTGGTTAATGCTGTATGTTCTTTTAGGATGACAGCAACTGGTAACTCATCAGACAGTTCTTTCATTTCTTGGTGAAATATGCTCACTATTTTTATATACTTGAATTTAGCATATTTCGTGAAAGTACTCACTTTTCCGTGGATGTTTATAAGATGATATTTGACTTTTTTGTGTTGGCTTCAGTCGTCTAGTGAAAGTATGATTCCATAATGCCGTTTCGTCTGCTGCGGAAATGTCCTAGTTCAATGCGTTTGCCTCATTTTTGGTGCTTCAAACACCATTTTTTCCGAATGTGCTTCCTTCTTGATGTTTATACAAAAAAGTAGTAGAATAATTCATTTTTAATGGTCACTTGCAAATTGTTGAATGGGGACCTGTACATTGTTCCACCGTCACACACCGAGTGTTCACTGCCGACTGACTACGGTCAAAGATGACTCCAGCGTCAAAGACATTTCACACAACACACAAGCTTCCACTTGTAAGCAGTCTCTTTGACATTATTCGTCACTTCTACTAATATTAATCAGTATGCTGTCACTCTCGAACATATAAGGCAAATTACAATTCACAAAAAATATTCTGACAAAAATATAAGAAAACATTTACAACCTCCCTCATTAGATTTGGTATTAACAAATCTAGTAGAAAATAACACATCTCCCAGATCCATTACATTGGGAAAAACTAGATTGTTTTATCCTTACAACAGAATGATTCACTACTACAAATGGAAAGCCAGAGCGAGAAAGAGAGTGAAGTACCTGCTGAATGGCAGCCGAATATACATGGTGGTGCGGAGCTGCTGGAGTGCCCGTAACAGCAACACGGACACCCACGGCACCGGCGGTTGTCGGTGCCGGAGCCAGTGTTACAGCAGTACCATAGTACTGCAGAGGGGTTGGAGCTCCAGGTGGTGCTGTGGCAGCAGCTCCTCTGTGCTGCTGGAAGGCAGCAGCAGCTGCGGCCGCTGCCGGAGGCTGTGCGAGATACATCTGCAAGTGTGGGGGAGGTGGCAAGGCGACCGCTCGTGGGTGGAATGTGTGGGCGCGGGCGTGGTTGTGTCGGTGGTGGTGAACGAACCCGTAGGGTGCGACAGCGGCATACGGCAGCGGAGCCAGAGTCGTCACGGGATGAGGCGGTGGAGCCGGGTAGGGCGGGGGCACAGCTGTAGTCACAACAACTGCCGTCGCGGTGGCTGCAGCCGCATGCTGCGCCTCTACGAGGGCTACCAGGCCTTTAGGATCCAACTGCAGGGGCTCTGGCTGCACTTCGGCCTCAGTAGGCTGATCTCCTGTGCCAGGGGAGTGCTGCCGGCAAAGAGGGGGCCATCAGGACAAATAAATGTGATGCAACAGCAACACCGAGAATCACTTATCCAGGAAACGACCCAACCATGAAGCGTACTGATGTTGCAGCTAGCATAAAGACAACTCTGTGGAAAACTGGCAACAACTGCCAAAAGAAATTAAGAATATGGTAGGTTATAACCACACATACATTTTACAAAGTGCACAAAAATTTGTCACTGAATAACACATTTAATTGTAACATCAAAGTTGTTATTCATCTTTACATTCCACCTCAACATTCGTGCAGGTGATGAAACAGAAATATTTCAGTAATACTTTACATAATCATTTTACTCTGTGTATGGTGTTAATAACCAAACACAAAATTGTGAATGTATAAGAATAAAGTCATAATGAAATCAGCTGACTGATTAAAACTGTGCTGGACTGAGATACCACAATTTGCCTCTCTTGGAAAATGTCAATATAGTTGTGGGATTTTGATGAGTTACTATCCCGAAATCCAACACTTTCACTTTATATTTCAATACAAATGTGCATCATTTAAGTACAAGCATCTACATGTTTATATACAGCAAGTTGCATAAACAGACTGAATCATCTCAAACTTGAGTCCTCGTTTGTGGGTCGATGGTTATATCGATGCTACACATCCGCACCCCCCCCCCCCCCCCCCCCCAGTACGAAGTACTTGTGATTGTGAATGTGTGCGACATGAATGCAAGCCCACGACACACGGCAGGGGCAAAGTTTGTTGTGCAGTGATATACATCACCAGATAGGGGTGAGGGTATGCATCCATCGGTTGCTCAACACTAGTAGCAGGCGCTAGCCCATAAACTGTACATGCACTATATGGTCAACCACATGTGAAGAAGTCCTGGGGAATCCCCGTGGTGCACTATTAGTGATGATATGTCCTTGGCTAGTCCTAGGGAGTCATAACAGGTGAGGAGGACGGCTGATTGAAACATGTTACACATTCTGGTAATGACGGCGTTGCACACGCCACCACAGTAACTGTCACAGGAGGACGCTGTGAATGAGTGTTCAGCTGTGGAGGCAACCTAACCTGTGCATTTCGATTATGATCGCAAGAACCACTGTTCTGAATACCGTCAGAGTTGAACTGTACATGGTGACAAACACAATTCGGCGATACAAATCCTGAGTCCATTGTTCTGGCCGGAGGTGTAGCAAACAGCCGTTGTGGTGAGACGAATGTCTCATGTGACGTGGGTGTAGTATGTGGATTGTAGTCAGCAGGAGAAAATCCAGTCACGGGGTCACCACTGTGGGAATGTGATGGGCTACTATCACGAAATCAAACACTTCCACTTTATGCTTCGATACAGATGTATATGTAATACAGATGTATATCTAATAAGTAAAAGCATCTACATGCGTATAAGTTGCATACACAGACTAAATCGTCTCAGACTTTTTGTCCAAAGAACTCGCGAGCAGAGAGAGTCCTCGTTTGCGGGTCATTTTTATATCGACGCCACTTAGTGATCTGATCACAACCTGCAACTGGATTCGAAGCTTCTGTTTATCAGAGCTCTCATCTACCATTTTAATTTTATCTTTCAGTGATGAACTTACAGCTGTGAGGCAACGTATTTCCCCAGGCAATGAGTTGGATTGCCTAATTTTTATTTTTCTCTGTCTTTCCATCACATTTCCCATTGCTTCATTATTATTTTCATATTATGTAAGACTAATTTTAATTCAATCATATAATTAATTCTCACATAATGGCACATTGATGCATCATAATGTGAGACACATCGAAATAAAACGTTTTCTGTTTTATTAATATTCGCACCTTATTAACTACTTTTTTATGAAGTTACAGGGAAGTTAATGATGTAACACAATAGTCAATTTCAATGTTTCCTTCTTTGTTATCAAAAATGGATTATAATTATTTTTTTCTTGTTGCTTCTCTCACAGTGATTCTTTGTCAACATTCTTTAAACTTCCGATTTCAATTGCTCACTGCCCAAATCCCAACTGCAGCAATTTTGTTTGACAGATTTCATATCTAAAACTGAGCAAGAGTCAATGGAGACTGATAAGACACGCTTGGTGAAATTAATTGATTGCTGTATGTAACTATTTTCATTTTCTGTTTCAACACAACAGCACCATTTTTGCAAAGCATTCACCATTCATCAACATTCAGACTTATACATTCGTAACCCTTTAACATATTCTTTGGGTTCAGAAACTTATATTTTCTACATGTACAAAAATAAGAAGGTTAGAAGAATGTTCTCCGCCCTTTCTGTAACATGAGCTTGGCCCACTACTCTTCCATCAACCCATATTGGTAAACAGGAAGTCCAATAGCTTTTTCTTCTCTTTTCATTTACTTCTTCTCGGGACCCCTTATTCAGTTGTTTCCTCTGTTTATCCATTCCCTCCTCTTGTACAAGGTGGGAGAATTTATGCTGACCTGAGAGCCAACACCGGGTAACATGACTTGTCCACACTCTCTTATATTAATAGCAAAGAATTATTGCTACTCTCATGATCAGACTTACAATGTTCTTTCTCTATATTTCATGGCAATTTAATATACATTATGACCATGGAGAAAAGATAACAGACAGCACTAAATCTTCATTATCAGCCTCTAGCAACGTTCTTTGCCCCGAAATACCTCATTACTGCTTAGGATTTCCCTTTTTATGAGCAGCCCAATGCTCCAATTAGATTTTACTTGTTAATTACGTAATGTCAACACCACAATAGTGACCTCAAGCACTCATTCCTGACAGGTTTTAACAAGACAATAACCAATATAAAAAAATAAATGGCACAGAAAAATGTTACAATAAGACAGAAAAATTTGTGATAAATAAAACAAAAGGAAAAGAAGAGAAAAGGAAGGAAGGAAAAGAAAAGGAATAAAAGGCCTGCCCTCAAAGAGAAATTTATGACATAGAGTATGAAAACAAGCAAAAAAATAAAATATACCTGAACACAGAGCCCCTAATGTCAGTTAAGGGTGAAATGTGTTGACAGCAAACACAAATGTGAAAGAAGATGCAAGGGAACAAAACATCAAAGAGGGATATTACCCTCATTGTTTATTTGTATCCTCATCTAGTTGGGCTGTATATGATACCTTTCTTATACCTCACATCAGATTTCAGCTGTAACTGAGGTCTTTTTGTTTTAAATGCAAGCAAGAAAATATCTCAAGACACTATGACTTTGGCTGTGCTGCCTACCATCAAATGACACCAGTTCTGTAAGCTTTTGGGTATCACAAACCCTAATTTTTTTTCACTCCTCTATTTTCCCCACAGTTTGAAATGGTGATTTTAACATACCACGTATTTCTAAGATCAAAGAAAACAGTATTGTATGTAAAAACCTATGTTACATACCTTCATGTAAAGTTCATACCAGTGCTTTGCAACCTGAAACAGTACTTCAGGATACACACCACCACCTTTTGCCGCATTTTCAACAGTAAGACAGGACTGCTCAAGCATCTGATCGCTCTGCTCCTTGCACTGAAATTAAAAAGAGCATACTTTCTATAAGACTGAAGGACACTGGGATAGATGATGCCCGCCTGCATACTCGCAGATAACACTTGCAGGTGGCTGTCATGTAGCCTGCTTATGGTGCGAATTTGGATTACCAATATCAGTTGTTTATGTAATTTTTTACTACTTTTCACCCCGAGATGGCTTTCTCTCACAATCAGCTTTGTATTGAGAATATTCTCTGTCTTGTAACTGTGAAACAATGGCAGTTCCCACACTTGTTTACGAAAGCCAAATCATCCTAGAGTCACTGCTCATGATGTCACAACATCTTGTATGTAGTGCTGTCACTAGCTGCCATCCTCAGTGAGTCATCCTTGGGACTTCAGGCCTTGGTCACATGACTCCTGTGTTGTTCTTTGTGTGTTTAGTGTGTCGTGTTTATGCACCCGTATACTTATCTGTATAGTAATAAAATAATAGAGAATTCAAATTATTAAGAATATGAATTTATATCTTTTTGAGGCGATTTTTTTGTGATGAATGTCTGCAAAATTAATAAGCAATAAAAAAAGAAATCTTTCTTCTTCTTACCTAAAGTTCATCTTACAATGTTATGTATTCGTTATGTGTGTTCCAAGTATGCCATATTTCCCCACATAGATTCCTGGTTTGGCAAAAGATAATTTGTGCTGAAATACTGAGGCTTATTAAATGAGGACACATTCATTACGGAATACTTTATTTACATTTGTCGAGTTGCTATATGAAATTGTGCAATAAGAAAGTTACGAGGGAAGTAAATAAATTACACTTAGTGTCAACACGGTGAGGAAAGTACAAACAATAGGAACCCAGTACATGTGTCAACAGTGTCAGTTCTTTTGTTTATGCTTTTGGTCACTCTGAATTCCAACATTTGAGGAATAACACAGTGTGCAGCAATTAATGGCTATATATTGTGCAAATGGGATGAACTGTTTTTGCAGACATGTTCATTCATTGTGTTATTCATTACATGTGACCCAATTTGTAGTTCTGACGTGTATATTGAACCACTCAATAAATCATAGCTACATAAATTTGACACAGCAATATTTTTATGAACTGTTAATTTCAATTAGCTACTGATGGCTTATTATTCTTTCATGCAATAAGCTTATTTCAGTGTTACTGCCATTTTCAGTATTACAGTCTCCATAAATTATCATCTAATTGACAGCATCTAGACCATGTACAATGATTGTAGGTGTACTAGAAAATGGCAACAGTGTCAATATAATCTTACTGTATGAAAGAATAATGAAACATCCAGCTGCTGTGGCTGCTGTCCACCTCATGGCAGTCGCTATGTTAAGGCAAGAGAAATTGTATGACTTGAGAGTATCTAACAAAACACTGCTTTTCGAATTTTCTATCATCACATCAGTATTAAAGTTACCAATTATTAAAATTTTAGGACTCATATATAAAAGTAGGTGCATTAACAGTATTTGCAAAAAAAGAAATACAGTGACAGGCTGATTTAAAAGGGTTATAATCCATGCAAATAAACTCAAAATCTGGTAAATGAGCATGGGATAAAGCCTGCCTTTGCCTTCATTCCTGTAGACCCGATGGCATCAATAACTATTTTGTTAGCATAGTGTAAAATACTTAAATGAAACTCCAGGCTCAGAGAAAGATGAAAAAAATAAAAAAAGCTGTTGCACTATTAAAACCTAGAACTAAGTAAAGTAATTGTACAAATAATGAATTCATATAAGCACCTAGAGAGTGCAAGGACAACCAATCCAGGGCTTGCTTTAGTCACTAGTTGTAGTAATCAACAAATGTTTAGCCTTCACAAAATTCCTGAAACTGGCACAGAGAGCACCAGTCTATAAAAAATGATGACCCATGTGAAGATCCAGTTTTAGACCAATTTCAGTATCAATAATCCCCCTTGCCAGGACCACCACATTAAGAAATAGACAGAGTCTGTGGTAACCTAGATAGGAATAATAGCCATTTTCAGTCAGTATGAGTTTTTTATGGCTCACCAGTGTAAAAAATAAATAAATAAAATAAACAAAACCTAGGAGATTTCATTATGAGGCAAAAAAAATATATAATTACCTAATAAGAGAAACATAGAAATACTAAGCTGCCAGCTTTCTGGAACACCAGACAGTTTTCCAGTAGTTCCTCTAAAAATGTTCAACACATTGCTTCAAGAAGTAAACAATTTTCATTATATGTTCCATTAAAAACTGTTGTCATTAACTTTCTTTGTGTGTAATGTGATAAATAATTTAAGTTTGATGCAGTCTGTCCAGTAATGAAAAAAGACACATACCTAGTAATAAAGTATATGTGGGACAGAAACTTTTGTCCCAAAGCTAATTTGTGAGATAAATTCTTTAAATATATTATCTTAATTGTATGACTGATATCACCTTTGATCAGAGTTACTAATACCCCACCAGTTTTCATATTTGATCTAAAATACCCAGTTAAAAATTTGAAGCCAACTGGACGACACATTTTGCATTTGTGTTCCTTTACATGTCTGCCACCACGAGGCTGCCCCCAGCCTTGTGCCAGTCAACGTGTTACACCATTGCACATTCTGGCACAGTACAACACACTGCAATACTTCTAGAAGTAGTTCAGTCTTATTTCTCAATGGTTGTATATGTATGTGGATGGAGGCCAGATATTCACAATATTTAGCATAGGTTTATCATTACCTGACTGTGTACTTAATGATGATTGTAATTTAATAGACCGACTTTAAAGGACAGACCTTGGTTTCACTGCAAGTTTCCTCATGTGTAAGACTACTGATAGTTTTCTTCAATTTTGTCACTCTGACTTTGGCTCAAGTTATATAATGGCACCCACCCTCCACCCTCACCCCTCCATCAAAATCTTGGTTGTGGTGACAGACTGATCTATAGTGCAGCCCAAGGTCTTGGTTATCTCCCCCCCCCCCCTTTTTTTTAAGGTGGCAATCTGATTGAACTAAGGGTTGACCAAGCCAACAATTGTGAAAGCAGAAAATCTGACTGTTGTTACAAATTGAGCATGGCCAAAGACTAATGTTTACATCTACGCCATATTGAAAAATGCAAGTGGGGCCTACTATGTAACTTTTACCTCAACTTTTTCAATAACTTTCTTATATTCAAAAATACAAGAGGTTCACTGTTGTCTTCATTATCTGTGGAGGTCACATCAGTAATAAATAAATCACTTTGTTTGTATCCATTGTCTGACACTTCAGGTGCTGATGGATGATACATCCCAATTTTGCAGAAATGTTGCTGATATTTTCTGTCATTCAGCTGCATCATGTTTTGGTAGTGGAACACATTGAGAAGATCTCTTCTTCTTCTTCATTGAGAACAGCATTCTCTGGGGAACAATTTTCCTCTTGGAACTTGGCCCCTCACTTCTGGACACAAATACACTATGGACCTCATTACAGATTGCAACTAAAGTGCCTTCCAAGGAAGTTATGTGCTTGTCATGTACTGTAAGTTTCCTGTTTGTTGAAATTCCTCAAACAAGTTTTAACATCTTTGATGTCAACATGTCATCCTGATACAAAATGGTTGCATGATCATTGGATGTCTCCCTTCTGCTGGTCTGTGCCAGTATTTCCTGTGTTTCATTTACAACACATGCATCCACACTTGAAATAAATTGTTTGTTTTCATTGTTTCGACTATCTGCAGGCTGCTGCATAGTTATATTCTTGTGGCACACAGTATGTATGTGTTTACACGTCTTCCACTTAATGCTCGAATCCACACATGAGCAAGACTACTTGTATATACAGGTATTATACTTTTCACATCTTAATTTACATTTACACCCCTCCTCATTATCCCCGACAAAACTTATTTCTTGCACATTTGAACAAGATGATGTTTCCCAACCATAAACCACCTTGATAATGGGCTTTTGTTTTTTTTGCTTCACATCTTCACTTAAATTGTGCCTATGGTGAATCTCAGTTTGTGGGTGAGCTTTCCTTTTGTCAGGGCAAGGAGTCTGTTGAACATTTTTTCCATAACAAATGAAATCAGAGCAACTATTGCTTTGTCTAGATGTTTCACACACACCCTTCCAAATAAAAATATTTAACTGCATCATGCATTCACTCCAAATGCATATTTGTATTTATGCCAGCATTTAATCTGTGGCAATAAGGGCAACACTGTGAATTTTGGAAGTAACTGTCCTTTAAGAAAGAACAAAATTCAGATGTATCTGGATCCCTCTTAAGTTTTTGGACAGCAACTGGAAATATCAGTTCAAGTGCAGCCACATTCCTCTCCTCCAATGACTCTCTGACAAGTTTATAAGCTTGGGCTTGTTTCTCTAGGCCTGTAATTTTCCGACCAAGGTTTCTTCTCCATGCTTCGTTCACATGCAAAATAGTCTCTTCACTGGTGTGTCCGTTACTGAATTTCATGCATTACAGAAAGAGTAAGCCAAATGGGGCATTAACACCTTGGGTGAAATTTTATCTACCTCAGATCTTATACAATCCAGATATATTAACATTATTAGGGTATCAATTCCGTTTGATACAAGAAAGGCTCAAGGGAACCAGTATCATATCATCTAGTACAAATAATGTTGACAATTCAAAATTGTAGGCATTCGGTACATGTCTTGTGTCCATACACACACAATCATTCTGTATTTTTTCAGAATTTCTCTCCTAGCTTGATTCATTATTATTAGAACAAAATCACTGCTTTTTAGGCTTGGATGAGCTTCATTAACTATTTCTTGAGGCTCATAAAACAGCACACAATGATTCTCATCTGAGCCTATTTCACGTACCCAGGCCTCTAAACTAACTGTGTGGTTCTGATGTTTCACTGAAATATGTAAGCTTTAAGAACATTCAATGTTTGCAAGATCCTGCCTCATTATATGACAAATCATTTCCAGTTCAAAACCAGACTGAATCTCTCACTTTGTCCATTATAGCTTGAAGAGGGACTTTGCTGGCGAAGTCTGCAGCTATGCTGGCTTTCTCTTTCAGTTACTGCAATATGACGTAAGTCACTGTCGTGACCAACATGCACAGGCACCAATATTGCCTGGCGCGGGCCACCTGTGGTTTGGGTAACTTTAATATGTGCTGGGCACATTCCACCAATTTTTTCGCTTCCTTGCACTTTCAAGTGCCTGAGAGCCTTACTTTGTGAAATAAAGTGACCAGAACAATGGCAAATATAATATTACTCACTGTACCATCAACAGCCACTTTAGAGCCACAGTTTTTAACAAAGGTTGCCCTTGTTGTTTTCTCTGTATCTAGTTTCCCTTCCCCAAAATTGGAAAAGACATGAATTAAATATTTTCTGTAGTAACTCGAACATCATGCACTGTTCCTAAATGGTCTAAATAACACTGTCCTGACCATGTTTCAAAATCGCATGCACAGTACAATTTCTTTCCTCCCATTTTATCATTTGAGATCTTACTATGGTAATCATGCTGATGGTGCTTGATGTTGTGTTCGTAATTGAAATTTTTATTACAGGCTCCACACTGATAAATATAAGACTTGTGTTCTTTCTGGAGAGAATTTTTCTAGGTGGACCTTCGAAGCATGTTCTCTCAGATGTTTGTTAAATTTATACTGCTTTCCACACACTGATCACTTCAACCACTTACGTTGACTCATATCAACAGAAATAGAAAAATGTTTCACATTTTAATACAAAACATGTAAACAGCAGCTTTCTTTAGTAGCTATACTCACGTGTATAAAAAACCAATGGAGGAAAAACATCTTTCTCGATTTTCATCTTGCCTTGCCTCATCTCACTGCCTGGTGGTCACGTGACCGAGACCCAAGGTATCGCAAATGACTCTCTGAAAATTATGCCTAGCTGCAGCACTACATACTAGATATTGTGACATCACGAGCTGTGACCCTAGGACACTTAGATTTTAATGCCGAGCTTACATTGTAGCATAGTCATCAACAGCACAGTACAAGATACAAAATCACGACATTTATTGCTTTGAAACTTGTTATCATTTGACAGCTGGAGTGACACTAGCACTCCTAGCACAGAAAAAGCCAACAGTAAGATGAAAGTTTGTTTTTAATTATTTTTAATTAATATATGAAATAGTTATTTTATTTTTACATTCCAGTTGTCAGGCTACATGAATGATTGTGAAATAAATGTAAAAAACAGGCAAATTCACTTATCCATGTCTTAGTACATCATAGTCGTGGAAAAATATTTTTAAAATTTGTTTGTATCTGTAGCTTATTCCACATAAAAGCAAGAAAATATAATGGAATTATTTCCATTATGAGATGCATATATTTTTGCTGATATCTGTTTTTACTGTGATAGGCACTTTTCTTGATATGTAACAATTTTGCACGGAGTCTAACGATTTCCACATTCTTAGACTTCACTCGAATTTCCAACGCACAAATATTTTTGAACTTAATTATCTCTCTGGGACCTCAGAAACTACAGACAGACAAATATGATGTATCTTTTTTGCGATTGCCACAATTTATTACACTACATGTGCTGTCCTTTGTGAGAGCTATGTTACAAATCACTAAAAGTGATGCCATTCGTACTCAACCAATATTGTATTCAAAAGTGCAACTTACTGTCTTCTGTGGGATATGCCGATACCATAACTGTCTTGGCCAACATGCTGTGAAGCATACCTGACCATACATCTACTCAAATGAGCAGTGTACATACAGTAGCAACACAACATCTACACACTGTTGGTAGCAACCACTTCCACACACATGTTCAATGGCTTTAAAAAGAGTAAATGTGTCAGATAGGCACACAGGTCTGAAGTTCCTCATAGACACTGGCTCCAACATCAGTGTGTTGTTTGTCTGCCATGCGCTGGACAGCAAACAGGAAATTGAGCAGTGATGATGACAGTCAAAAACTCTGCAATCAACACTTAGGGACACAAAGTGTTCACCTTCAACACTGATTTCTCAATGCCTTTCACACAATCACTAATAATCACTTATGTCCATGAACTTATTTTAGGTGCAGATCCCTTGCACATTTTGCACTAGCAGCTGATCTGCACGGAACATGGTTACTGAACTCAGTTGACAACAATGCACTATCAGGGACTAGATGCCTTCCTGCTTCAAGTGTGTTACTGAAAAGCAATGATGGTTGCACCTCTAACAAACAATGCACAATCACAACACAGAAGTCTTCTGAGGACCACTCAAACAACCAAGTGAGATGCAGGTACAGGTTCACCACAATGATGTCATGCACAGTACAGTACCCACATTCAGATTAAACCAGACAGCCCATCTTACTGCCATGATGCCACTGTATCCAGACTTGTAAAACGTACACTCACAATGGACAACATGTTCCGCAACCTCCAGGAGAGTTTAAGTCAGGCAGCGTTACTCACTCAGTATCTCATGCACACCTGGCTATAGCCACTGATGCAAGTCAGTTGGCAATCAGAGCAGCACTCCACCAACAAGTAGACCAACATTGGCAGCCACTCAAATTTTTCTCTATAAGATTGTAACCAACCCAACATAAATGGAGTGCACATGACACAGAGCTGTTAGCAATTTTCAAAGCAGTCAGATACTTCCAACCTCAAATAGAAGCTTGACCAGTGAGTATTTTTACAAACCATAAACACATTACTTCAGTGTTCAAGAATGTTAGTGACAAGTGCTCACCTAGACAGTTTCAATATGCTGTGTTCATAAGCCAGTTTATGATGACTTTCACCAAGTAGAAGATAACGAAAATTTAATGGCCGCCTACTTTCCTCGTATTTGTGGTGTGGCAGAGATTACAGGCTACAGAAAGCTTCCTGTAAAACAGGTCACAACTGTTGTCGAACAACTCTTCTATATGGCTGTACCCGACTCTAACTGGAAACTGTGGTGTGATGTATCTCGAAACAAACCACATCCATTCATTTTGCGTAAGTTCTGCAAGGCAGCATATGACTGCATCCATTGCTTACCTCATCAGGGAACACCAACTCTATGATCAGAGTGCTTCCAGATCACTTTGTGTGGCCTCTCATGGAGGAACATGCACCTGCATGGACGCGTTTCTGCGTACTGTGTCAACTGAGTAGTAAAGTTGGTTGTGATATTTGTGCTGACTCTGGAAACTTCTAAGGTGCAACAGCTGGATTTGCTCATATTCAAACAACTAAGGTCATACGCGCCCATGCCAGAACCTTAGAACTCTAAGGAAAAAAAAAAAAAGGAGTTAAAAGATACTACATGTTAAGCCCAATCGACGGAAAGAGAGAGAGCTGAAAACAAGGACTTCCTCTTAGAGAAATGTCCACAGAGTGCACCATAGAGAAAATGGAGGTCCTGAACTAAAGATGAAATGTCCTTTACCATATTGCTATGAGAGATAAAAAGTAAAACACTATCAAGAGCCAACACATCGTTCGCTTAAACGAGCGCTAACACGAACAGTATACACAAATTATAATGCAAGCAGCTAAAAAAAGGGCATTCGGTCAGGAAATGGCTAACCTTCAAAGTTTGATGACAATGAGCACAACGTGGTGGGGGATCATCACTTAACAAATGACAATGGCTAAAATGGCAGTGCCCAATACGCGACCTAATTAAAATGACTGACGGCGAGAGGACCGAGAAGTAGGTCAACCAGCTGGGAGAGGTTTAATTTCATGGAACTTTTTCCCATGAAGGGAACACCAGTTGTGATGCCAAAGGGACAACACCTGCAGAAAGACAGCAACACAGAGAGCATCGGGAGGAATGGAAGAACTAGCGGGCCTAGTTACGAGGACCGCAGCCTTGGCAGCAGCCTCTTTTCCCATCAGACCAATGTGACCAGGGACACTCATTAACATCACAGTGATTCCATCAAGTGTGAGGAAATGGAACCTTTCGTCGACCTGTTGCACTAAGGGATGGACTGTGCATAGTACACACAGGCCTGAAGGGCACTGAGAGAATCGAAGCAGATGACACAATTGAAAAGCCTGTGTCCCTGGACATATAACATGGCTTGATATAACGCAAAGGGCTCTGCTGTAAATAATTATCAGTATTCCAGAAACCAAAACCAAAAATTTTCGGTGGCAATGGCAAAGACACACCTGACACCACGGTCAGTCCAAGAGCCATCAGTGTACACAAAGGTACTATTGCTAAGTTCCATGCAAAGGTCGAGACTCTTCGAGCAATAGATCAAATCTAGAGCAGTAGCCCTAGGAAGAGAATGAAGTCCAAGGTGAACAAGGGGCACTGCATAAAGCCAAGGTGGTGAAGGGTTCACACCCACCAGGAAAGGGGCAGGTAGTGTGAAGTTAAGCTCCTGGGTCAATAGCTGAAAGTGGCCTCCAGGAGATAACAGAGAAGAGGGATGTGCCCCATACTGGTGGTTAAAGGAGTCATCGAAGAAGGAGGCATAGGGTGGGTGGCCAGGCATGGCAGACAAACGGCAAGTGTACCTGCTGAGTAGATCATCATGCTGGCATGCCAGCAGTAGTTCAGCAGCTTCTGAATACAGCAGCTTCTGCATACAGACTCTCAACCAGCCTACTGTAAAAGGCACCAGTGGTCGAACGGATGCCACAGTGGTGGATTGTCTTTAGATAGTGTAAGATGGATGGACGTGCCGATGCCTAAGTCAAACACAATAGTCTAGTTTTGAATGGATGTGGGATTTGTACAAACTGAGGAGGCTGGTCTGATCCGCTCCCCAGGAAGTACCACAGAAGACGTGTGACACTGAGGAACTGGATACAGTGGGTGGCCAGGTAAGACATGAGATGACCACCGAAGTTTTTTATCGAGCAAGAAGAGCCCCAGGAATTTTGTAGTTTCTGCAAACAGAAGAACCCATTGCGCTGAAAGAAATTCATACACATCGTTTTCTCAGTGGAAAAGCAAAACCCACTGTCGATGCTCCACAAGCAAAGACTATCAAGACATCGCTGTGAACAGAAAGGGAGCCGGACATCCCAGCTGGAGACACACCATAACAGGATTAATGGCGACAGCAAAATCGACGACGCTCAAGACAGAGCCCTGAGGTACCCCGTTTTCCTGGATAAGGGTGTCCAACAAGGCAGAACCCACACGTACCTTGTAAACTTGGTCTTTTAAAAATTTCAGAAGGAAACAGGACAGGCATCCTCAGAAGCCCCACGTGTAGAGTGTACATAGGATATATCAGTCCTCCAGCACGTGTCATAGGCCTTCTCCAAATCAAAAAATATGGCCACAGTCTGGTTTCCGCAGAAAACAGTTCACGTAGTAGGTTGACAAAGTGACGAGATGGTCAACTGCAGAATGGCGCCCTCAAAATCCACATTGTACAATGGTTTGTATATTTCGAGACTTGAGCCACCATGAGCAAGGTGCTGAAACATCTGAACGTTAACATCTTCCGGCTCTGGGGCAAAAGTGAGAGCATGAACTAGCTCCTGTGTAGTACAGGAAGCATTGTGGCATTCACAATTCTGAAAGGAGAAGAGTATCACACAAGTCTCCTCCACTCGTTTCTGATGGAGGAAGGCAGTTTGATAGTGAGTGGAGCTCGAAATATCCGCAAAACAGCAGCCAAAGGCACTGGAGACAACAACAGGGTCCATAATGACATCATCTGCTATGGTCAGGCTGGAAATTCGGAAATGGACCTTGGTTCCAGAGAACTATCAGAGGTTGGCACACACAACAGGACAGGGAATAGAACTGTTAAAAGAACTAGTAAATGAAATCCAGCTAGCTTTCCTCCTATCCTGAAGAATGCAATGACACTGCACATGCAACTGTTTATATTTATAATGAATGCAGTGTGCCACTGTGGGATGATTGAAAACTTGTGGAGAGCACGCCTCCACATGTGAATTGTGCCGCAGTACACCTAAGTCCAACATGGGACCAGGACGTGGCATGATATTGGTTAAGTGTGATGAATGGAACTTTCTGCAGTGGTAAGGATAAGTTTGTAAGGTATTCTACCTGATCATCACAACTGGGAAAATGCTGTTCATCATCAAAGGTCTCCGTGGAGGATTAAAGCCTCCAGTTGGCCTTAGAAAGCTGCCAGTTGGATTTACACATAGGTGGGGTAGGAGTCAGCAAATGGATATCACACAACAAACGGTCGCTCGAGTACATGTCAGAGAGAACCGACCACTCAAGATGTCGTGCAAGCTGGGCAGTGAAGAATGAGAGGTCCAAATGGAACAGGTGTGCGTGGAGTCTGAAAGGAACGAGTGTGTGCTCCAGTGGTAAGGAAGATGAGGTTGAGTTGACTGAGGTGGTCAGCCAAGAGGGCACCTCTCTGACAGGTTCTAGGAAAGCCACAAAAGGGATGGTGTGCATTGAAGTCAACATCCCCCAGGCTGTGGCTAAGCCATGTCTCCGCAATATCCTTTCTTTCAGGAGTGCTAGTTCTGCAAGGTTCGTAGGAGAGCTTCTGTAAAGTTTGGAAGGTAGGAGACGAGGTACTGGCAGAAGTAAAGCTGTGAGTACCGGGCGTGAGTCGTGCTTCGGTAGCTCAGTTGGTAGAGCACTTGCCCGCGAAAGGCAAAGGTCCCGAGTTCGAGTCTCGGTCGGGCACACAGTTTTAATCTGCCAGGAAGTTTCATATCAGCGCACACTCCGCTGCAGAGTGAAAATCTCATTCTAGCAACAAAAACGGTTGAAGGCATTGCTTGCCAAGCTGGAGAAAGTCTGCCCTGGTGACACAAAATGACAAAGAGATGCAGATGGTACAAAGGGAAAAGGCGAAGCAAGGAAGGAAAATCAGGACTGCAAAAGCTAGCAGCCAGTTTTTTCAATGACATGATCTGACTATGAACATCATTCTGGATGAGCAGCATGACTTCCCTATGAGACGGAAAGCCATCCTCAGGGGGAAGGTCAAAGTGGACTGGAAATAAATGCGAGAGGCCAAAGCAGTCATGAGGATGCAATTTTGTTTCCTGGAGGCAGAGAACAATTGCGACACTGCAATTCCAAGAGCAGCCGTAAACAAACATTGCGTTGGTGGAGAGTCATGATGCGGAAAGAGAAGAAGGGGAAAAATGAAAGGGTGTCACCTTGGCGGCTACCGAGCACCAGCCTTTGAAGACTAACTTGCTCAGGGCACAGAGGCTGGAGGATTCTGATCCATCAGATCTAAAGATGCATCGGTATTCTCCCTCAGTTGGTCTGCGGATTCCAGGGCAGAAAAATGGTTGGCAGTGCGCACCGGTGAAAGATGTTGATCGGGTGAGACTATCATATGGCAACACTGCTGAAGAGGATCTCAGAGTCAGCAAAGGAGAAGACCATTTGCCTTTGATTTCTTGGAGCCTTTGCGGTTGGTAGATGAAGATTCAGTTGTTTGTTGGCTGGAAGGTCGCAAGAAGTCTTTGCATGATTATTCCCTCTGTCCTTGCTGGCCTGCAGATTGTGTAGCAGGTGATTTCACTGCCGGAGGCAAAAATTTGGTGGCTTGTTACACAGTTGGAGGAGAAGGAGACAGGGATGCTATTGTGACACTGGGTGATTTAACAACCACCAAACCGAATCAAAGGTCGCTAGTCCACTTGGTTATTTCCTTTGAGGAGTGAGGTGTAGCAAGAACGGTACTGTAGGTGACAGATGGTAAAATGCAGAGCTATCGACTAGCCATTAAATTGTGAGCAACACCTTAAGGTACTTTCTCCTTCACCTGGATGGCCCGCTCATCAAGATACATGGGAAATTCTAGGAATGAGGCTGCAGGGCACCACTGCAACTGGTACAGTGGGGAGAAGGAGGTGGACAATCGCCCTCGAGAGCATCCCTACCACATGTAACACACTTGGCAAGGTTTGGATAGGACATTTGAGTGTGGTTGTAACGTTGATACTGGTAGCAGCACATAGAGTTTGGAATGAATGGCCCTACTGTGATGACTTCATAGCCTGCTTTGATCTTTGATGCAAACACTACTCTATCGAACATGAGAAAAAAAGAATGCGTGTAAGCACTAAGGATGCAGCAACCTTTCTCATCACCCAATGCACTGCAGTGATGCCCTGATCAATCTGAGAGGTAAGCCTGGATTTCTCCCCTTGGTCATACCAACGGGCAGCCTAGTGTAAATTACACCAAGCGAAGAATTCAGGGTTCGATGGACCTCGATACAAACAGGATAGCCATGGAGGAGTCAGTCGCAAGAAGTTGTTGGGCTTGACAATCACAATTCATCTCCAAAAGCAAAGTGCCATTGTGTAAACAATAGCAGGATTTCACAGAGCCTGCAATTGCAATAACTTTTTGAATAATGATTGGATTAAACATTGCAAAGGACTGACCCTCTTCAGTATGTGAAGCCAGGAGAAACTGAGGTGCAGCTGGGAGTGTCTTTTAATTATTAGCCTCATTCTGTTTACATTTACTAGACGTAGACTGAGATGAAGATGACTGGTTCATTGTGAGAAAATCCTCTACGATTGACAGTGTCTCCGATGGGTGCACTTGTTCCAACTGCCTCCCCGCTTCAGCGGGGGGCCACCACCTTAGGTGATTGTTCACACTTCAGGTCACACCTCCTGAACTCTTGATGGAGGGACCAAATGACAATTTGAGAAGGTTAACAGCTCAGGCAATCGCCCCTCCCTGAGTCTGGCCTGTACCAGGGGGTATGTGTAAACTTACCTGTCGAGCCAGGGCTGGGAATTTACACGTTTCCAAGTCACCTGTGATGTGCCAAATGCATGGGCCAGCCTTCAGGTGCACACAGGGCGGAAGAAAAAAAGAGGAACCTCAAATGGTGAAGCAGAGGACAGATAGGAGAAGGGGAATGAAGAAAGGAAGAAGGAAAGAAAGAAAGACCGACAGAAAGAACAATGGATTGACTGTTCTGATGCCGAGCTACTGAAAATTCAGAAAATATTCCCAAAAATATACTAGACATGTTCCACACAAGAATGGAAAGAGGATAGACATGCAGCACAGAAGGGAAAAGGTACCACAAAGGATGGGGGCGCATGGTAGCCAAGCACAAGCTCACCAAAGAGTGGCGAGCCACCTAGGAGGATAGCAATAGATGTATGTGGTGGGTGGAAGCAACCCTGATCACTGACATCTTAGATGAGGCTATGACAAAAACACTTAGGTATACATGGATTGTGATATTATGGTGCCCTCTCCATGTTATAACCAATGAAGGTCACCAGTTTGAAACCACTCTGATCCTGGAACTAGCCAAATTGTGCAGCTTTCACCAACAACACACAATCAGCTACCACCCCTCTAGTAATGATATGGAAGATTGGTGGCATAGAACCTTAAAGGCATCGTTAATATGTCACTTCCCTTATTCTTCTTAGGCCTCTGACCGGTGTAAAAATCTGATATTGGAGCATCCACACTTGGACTGGTTTAAGGTAGCCTCTATGCTTTCCATTGACTTCTTAGTGCATCATGGCTTCTGAACAGATTTGCTAGTGATACTCCATATGGACTCAGTCAGATTGGCACTACAGCCACAGTACAATGGTCCTTTCCCACTGTTGAGTAGAGGGAATCACACCAGGGGGCTTCCTATACAATAGCACACCCTTTAAAGTATCTAAAGAACAATGTCAGTCAGTCATGGATTTTACCCTCAGCGGTCATGGATACCTCGCCAACACGTCACACTACAAACAGTCGACAGTCACTGGATCAAACTTCCCAAACACCGACTGACCTTGCCTCACAGCCTGTGTATTGTGTACACGCTGCGCTGCAGCCAACAGTGTTGCTGCCACTGCAACATCTGACCCACAAGAGTATGTCAATGAATCCAATTTAATTACCAGGATATCCCTGTTGCTCCACACTACTTGCGATGCAGGAAGTGCTTGAAGAGGAGGCAGGGCATGTATGGCAGTGACAAGCACACACTTGAACACCGACCTGCTTAGTTTTGTTATCTTCACGATAATAATTTAAGATAAGTGCATTAACTTTCAGCTTCTTTTATAGAATGTTTTTGTATGCATTTGTGAAGAACAAAACGTTAATTCTGTATGTTCTAAAGTGACGTGCAGTTATTTACGTGGATAACTAAGAAGTCACAAACTTATTAGAGATCTTTCATTCTCGTTTCTCCTCTGACCTAAGAGCAATCCTATCTACGCAGAAACAAACATTTTACAAATCTCTCTCTCTCTCTCTCTCTACACACACACACACACACACACACACACACACACACACACAGAGAGAGAGAGAGAGAGAGAGAGAGAGAGAGAGAGAGAGAGAGAGAGAGAATTAAAAATGCATTCATGTAATAAGTTTCTGTAGTGAAAAATGCATTCATGTAATAAGTTTCTGTAGTGAAAAAGAATGCCATATCACCTGTGGAGGCAGCATGTCACATCCCATCTTTTTTTTTACACACACAACAATATATAAAAACAATTACTATCCTCCATACCTGCAATATAGCTCGCTGTATTTCATTTGGGTTGAGTGCATGTGCATGGGGCAAACAGGACAGTGCAAGCTCAGCCGCTGCCCGTACTATGTTGGCATCACAACCGCGTGAAGCTCTGTCAGCAATACTGACTGCTTCTGGTGGTGTAAGGTGGCCTTCCCATGTGTCTATTAGGAAGGAAATAGCTGGTGCTCCAATCTCTGTGGCCTGACCTGGAACAAGTAATACAAATAGATTTTTAATAAACAGTTTTTTAAAATGAAATTACAGAAATACTAAATCAAAGTTCACATGTAAGTGTACTGCTATACTGTTAATGGAAAGTACAAAGTGGAGTACAAGTAATGGAAGGAACCAGTTACATTGTCCTGATATTCAAAGTCGACTGGGGTGAAGAGTTATTGAGTGGAGTATATGAATGAGAGGAGAAAGTAGACAGATGAGGGCTAGAGGGGGGGCAGGGGGGGGGGGGGGGAGTGTGATAAGAAGGAGAATACTGAAGGCAAATCTGAGGTGTTTACTTTAGAAGGAAAAATGTGAAGATAACACACAAAATAAACATGAGATGTAGAAGGATAACCACTTGAATCGATTGTACAAGGAGCTGTGGAAAACTAAGAGTATTTGGGCGGAAAAGGCAGAAGAAATTTACATTGGGAATTGTAGGATGAGAATATTTTGTTGTGTATAGAGAAAAAATTGCCTTTCAGATGATACTGTCCATGAATATCATATATGGAGATGTTGAGTAAAAATGGGCACAACAAAAAAGACTGCCAAACAAGTTAACTTTTGGTCAAAAGGCTTCTTCCAAATTAGACGACGTACACACACACACACACACACACACACACACACACACACACACACACACAACCTCCCCCCCCCCTCTCTCTCTCTCTCTCTCTCTCTCTCTCTCTCTCTGGCTGCCAAGGCCTTATCGCTCTAGTCACTATCCCACCTCCTGAGCTCCCACCATCTGGCCACAGAGGAGCATTCCCCTTGTGAGTCAGTACCAACCAGGACTGGAGCAACTGCAGCACGTTCTCCATCAGGGTTTCAACTACTTCTCACTATGCCGTGAAATGAGGAAATGTCCTACCCATTATCCTTCCCACCCCTCCCAAAGTGGTATTCCGCCACTCGCTAAACCTACACAATATCCTTGTCCATCCCTACTCAACCCCTGCTTCCAACCCCTTGCCTCATGGCTCACACCCCTACAACAGAACTAGATGCAACACCTGTCTCGTACATCCTCACACCATCATCTACTCCAGTCCAGTCACAAACATCACCGACTCCCATCAAAGGCAGAGCTCTCTGTGGAACCAGTCATGAACCAGTGTGCAGTGTTCTATGTGGGCAAGACAACCAACAAGCTCATCTGTCCACATGAATGGACACCGACATACTGTGGCCAAGAAACAGCTGGACCACCCAGTTGCTGAGCATGATCCCCCACACAACACTCTTCATTTAAATGACTGATTCACAGCATATACCATCTGGAGTCTTCCTACCAACACCATCTTTTCTCAGTTGCACAGGTGATAACTCTCCCTGCAATATATCCTACAGTCTGGTAACCCTCCTGGCTCAACCTATGTTAGTCATCTTCCTTACCTCAGCCACTTTCCTGTTCCCATTCCAGCATTACACAGCACTCATTCCACCAATGCATACAGTATTTTTACTTATTTTATTTCCTGCCCCTCCCCCTTTCCCTGCCCTCCCCCCCTCCCCTACTCTGACCTCCCCCAACCTCCATCTAACCTCCCCACTCCAACTTGCTGCCCTACCCTCCCCTACCTCACGCTGTAGGTTTCCACGAGCAGCACTTCACTGTGTACACCTCTACCCTGCTATCCTCCCCTCTTCACCTCAGCTTCCTCCTTACTCCCACCACCCAGGTTGCTTCTACCATTATGCACAGCTGCTTACAGCCAGGCAACGGCAGCCAGAGGCAGTGGTTTTGTGTGTGTGTGTGTGTGTGTGTGTGTGTGTGTGTGTGTGTGTGTGGTCTAACAATATTATGGAAAGGATAGTTGCTACTCATCATATAGCAGAGTAGCCGAGTCACAGATACATACAACAAAAAGACTGTCACAAAACGAGCTTTCGGCCAACAAGGCTTTCGTCAGTGATAGAACACACACACACACACACACACACACACACACACACACACACACACACACACACACACACATTCCACCATCCTGGATTTTCCATTGCTGAACTTATATTGTCTAATTCAGTAGAAGGCCTTTTGGCCAAAAGCTTCCTTGTTTGACAGTCTCTTTGTTGTGCCTATAAGGAGTCAACATCGCCACTATACAGTGAGTAACAACCCATCCTTTTCATTATAGTCACTATTCCGTCCTGTATTTCCCATTATTTGTCCATGTACATCTTGTGAATAAATGACAGGAACTAGAGGAGGAGGGGGTAAATTGAAAGATAAAATGAAGATGTATTTTAATTGTAGTCTTCCCAAGTAATAATTCCTTCAAAATAATAACAAACAATAATTTTCATATGTAACTGTTTCACAAGTGTTATAATAGAGGGAAACATTCCACGTAGGAAAAATATATCTAAAAACAAAGATGATGTGACTTACCAAATGAAAGTGCTGGCAGGTCGACAGACACACAAACAAACACAAACATACACACAAAATTCAAGCTTTCGCAACAAACTGTTGCCTCATCAGGAAAGAGGGAAGGAGAGGGAAAGACGAAAGGATGTGGGTTTTAAGGGAGAGGGTAAGGAGCCATTCCAATCCCGGGAGCGGAAAGACTTACCTTAGCGGGAAAAAAGGACGGGTATACACTCGCACACACACACATATCCATCCACACGTGTGTGTGTGTGCGCAAGTGTATACCCGTCCTTTTTTCCCCCTAAGGTAAGTCTTTCCGCTCCCGGGATTGGAATGACTCCTTACCCTATCCCTTAAAACCCACATCCTATCGTCTTTCCCTCTCCTTCCCTCTTTCCTGATGAGGCAACAGTTTGTTGCGAAAGCTTGAATTTTGTGTGTATGTTTGTGTTTGTTTGTGTGTCTGTCGACCTGCCAGCACTTTCATTTGGTAAGTCACATCATCTTTGTTTTTAGATATGTTTCACAACTGTATCAGACAAGTGAGCTGCAAATAGGTTATTCACAATTTTCAGGAAAATGCATTATCACATCATATCCTACCTGTTATCCAAGAGACATGTGAAGAGTATGTGCGGCTGAGCCAGTTTGGCGACACACAGTTGTGAAGTCCAAGTGCGTAAAGACCCAGCTGGAATGCACATATATGCAACACACGGTGTGGGCCATGATGATTCTGTGACGTGGAAGCCTGCGTGAAGAGTGACGTGCTGCTGTTGCCACCAGCCTTCAACAAAACTGTCTTGGCTAGTTCGAACATAAAGTGGGCACTAGCTTCAGATGGCTGGTTCGGGACGGACGGATATGCACGCTTGCCCTTGTACCTAATTAGAGATCAAATCATATGCAATCAGAGAAAAATTAAATTCACTCCTAAAATTTATTACAACCTCTAGTTTAATTTTATGGATAAGAAATTGGGTGTAAAGTGATGAACAATTTAACAAAACTTTCATTCTCTCTCTCTCTCTCTCTCTCTCTCTCTCTCTCTCTCTCTCTCTCTCTCTCCCCCTCCCTCATCAGTAATAATGTGTCATCATAATCACTCCACAATTTTTTTTTAAATAATCAGTTTATTTCACTTAATATACTAACATTTTTGTTCACATGCAGGGATCTTTTATGGTTATTATTCATAGATAATAAACAATTACTCACCTCGACTCCTTTGTACGAGGTGGTGGCATGGGGTTTGGAGGACTACTAATGCAAAGTCCCGACATTGCCTGCTCCAACTCCGCACTTGTTGCACTGTGTGGACGACTGCCAGAACCTATAAAAGCAAATAACGATTTCTACCAATTACTCATCAAAATTCTTACAAAATCTAAATCACTTTACCATATTGACCCAAATATAAGTTGTGTTTTTTCCACAAAATTATGGCACAAAAAATTAGGGCGCAGCTTATCTGCTTTGCGTGAACCTACAAATACCAGTATATTTTTGCATGAAAGAAACTTTAACTGCAGTCCTCATTCCTTAATTGCTGCACAGACGATCGGCCCAGTGGAGGTGAGCGTTCAAAACTGCAAGTATTCGATCTAGTTAGTAACATGAAATTTGAAGACCGTCTCTACATACATTATTCCAAGTGGATTTACAAGGCCATCATACACTGGCAAGATCAACAGACTACCAGTCAGCCTTATGTGTGAGAGGATTCCCTCTTGATGGCACACAATATCACTGATGTTATCAACGAGACTTCAAGAAGGGCTGCATATCCAATGGCCTGTAAGTTAGTGAGGACAAAGTACTTCTGGAGGAGAGTGACAAAAATATTTATCACAATATAGTAGAAGAGAGGTACTTGTGGAAGTAAAACTGTGAGGGCAGGTCAGGAGGCGGGCCTGGAAAAATCAGTCAGTACAGCACTGGCTCATGAAAGACTTAGGTTCAGGTTTTGAGTCGTGGTCCCATACGCAGTTTTAATCTGCCAGGGGGATAGGGGTACAGGGGGCAGGTGGGGGGGAGGGGGGGGTGGGGGTGGGGGGGGGGGGGAAGAGAGAGAGAGAGAGAGAGAGAGAGAGAGAGAGAGAGAGAGAGAGAGAACATACAGTGAATAGTTTTTATAAGTAAGTAATCTGACAAATTTTCTGTAAGTAATCTGACAAATTTTCTCCATGGAGTTTCTCATCCACCCAACCCTACCTCAAAATTATACAGGCCAATATGGTATCTCTCATTTTCTGCTACTTCATAAGCACATTTATGGAAAACAACATAGCTCTTTTTCATGTGTGTGCTTTAACTGTAACAGGTCAGCACCCAACAGCAGTTCTGTCAATACAAACACTATTTTCCTCTTGTAATTATATGTGGCCACAGATGACAATGCCAAATGTTTCAAATGACTTCAAATGTTTTACACTTTGAAAAGCTGTCAGTAAGAACTGCACTAAGGCAAAGTGTCAGCAATACATGTCAGGATTACATGCGTGGGCTAAAAAACAGTGTGAAACAGTTTACACACACCTAAGTTTAAGGACAAGATCTCTCCTTTTTTGTTTTTTAGAAGAGAAAACATAAACAGGGAGTAATTAGCAAAGTTGGAAAAAAATATGTCAATTACGAAACAAGTTATTCAGGTACAATGTACAGATACTGTTCCTCTTGCCTTTCTATTTCCAGTTTGTTTCAACTAACATGTCACGTGAGTAGACCATAATATGTTCAGTTATACAAATCAGATAGATTATTTCAATTAACTGTTGTATTTGTGCATATTTGCAA
Source organism: Schistocerca serialis cubense (assembly GCF_023864345.2). NCBI lineage: Eukaryota > Metazoa > Arthropoda > Insecta > Orthoptera > Acrididae > Schistocerca > Schistocerca serialis. The sequence goes on from NC_064638.1 coordinate 1,132,029,732, forward strand.
CACACATACTTATTTGTTTACTCTAGTATTTCCATATTGTGTTCTATAAAAAAAAAAAAATATTGAGACTTTCGAATCCAAAACCAATAATAAGATTTCACTAACAAGGTTGGGAAGTGGGAAAAAAAAATGGAATAAACGGTCTTGCATTTACAGACATACTATCTCAAAATGTGACATCTGCTGTAACACAAGATAATATTTTAGAAAAAATATCCAGTAAGTCCAGTTTTAGAATTTCTGCAAGGGAAAGAAAATAATAATAATATACTGAATATTAAGAAATTCATTGAAATTTCTGAAAACAAATATGGACCAAATAGAGAAAGTTAAAATATTTAAGCATTTTAACTTTCCTTAGGGAGATAAGCAAGAAAATTGTCTGACTGGATCTGCTGTAGAAGAAAGGAAACATAAAATGCAGAGGGCACAGAATATAACTGAAGACCTTAACAATAAAAAAATGTGTGTCTAAAATTCCAACAATTAGGCATTACAATACAGTAGGGAAGTTAGAATATCTATAAGCAAGTGAATGCCTAATATTAGACTATAGTTCAGATGAATTCAAAGTACTGGAGAGGTGAATCTTTAGTAAAATATTAGGCCCATGAGAAACTATGGCATTACTAATTATGAATTAATGATGAAATTTATCAAAACATAGAAAACATATCAGAAGTAATGAGAAAAAGAAGACTTATTTTTTGGATATTTGTATCTAATGCAAGACAGTAGATTAATCAAAAATACCTTCAAATATATGTCAGATAAAAAGTCAATGAGTAAGATCCACAAAGTAAAAAATGGAATTACAAAACAAAGCTGAAGAAACAACAGACAGAAGTGTTTAGGGAAGAAGTATTTAATATGGAAGGGTTACATGATAGTAGAGTGAAAAAACTAGTCTGAAATGGTTAGAAGACAGGAAGAAAAACACAGAGAATGGATGAAAGAGTATAGGGAGGGGAGAGGGTCAGGCACCAAGTAAAGAGGCACTCACACAATCAACAATTCTGTCAAACCATAAATATACTGACCATCTGAGGGTGCATATCAACATATCGTCAGTACTAAAAATATTGATGAGTACTACTGATGGCCCCAAAAAAGATTCTCAATATTGTCAGTATGTACTGAACATGTGAGGTTGAGAATCGACAGTTTGATAATATTCGCCATATAATATTTGCAGGACATCATGAACCAAACACAAGGCTTCAATAAATTTATAGTTTACCACTTTAGGGTGGTCAATGGAGGACACACTGTGACACTGTTTTCTTTATTCATTTGAAAACACAGTGTATGTCCATTGGCTTGTTGAATTACACAGCAGTGTAGAAAAAAGTTGTATTTGGAAAGTACGCCATATATATGCAACGAGTAGTAAAAGGACTGCAAAATACTTGTCATCATCACCACTTTATAAAGAAATAATTTATGTTAATAATCTGAATATATTATTGTAAGACAGATACAATTATTTCATATATTCCAATATCACTTTTCCTAAATGTGTTTGCTGATACTGAAGCACTAAACTTCGAACATTAAAATGACCTGCCTGTCGCCACAAATATCAAAGTTACATCTAATCTCTTCGGCTGCCATTGCCATTTTCATTAACATATTTTGCTTCTATACTTTATGTTGCATGACCATTAATAATTTGTCTGAAGATGCAGGACTCATCCACAAATAGTTTAAGAGATCTTTTGGGTCCACGGTTATGATTTTAGTCAGTAAATTAATATGTGACAAGTCGCTCCTCCACTCCTCCAGCCACTCTTGGACCCCACTACATTTTTTTTTTTCCTGTTGTTCACCAGCTACAGCTGATATAATTTCAGCACACACAACTTAACATCGTAAAATTACATCACCAACTTACAATATTACTGGGGTAAGAGTGTCACCTCAATATATTGAAGTTTTGACAAAACTAGTATTGTCAATAAATACTGAATACGTGCCAGCCCCTTAAGGAAAAGAAATTGTCACTTAGTCCTTAGTTGGCCCATTCAGAAGAAAATAATGATAATCTACATCTACATCTACGTGATTACTCTGCTATTCACAATAAAGTGCCCGGTGGAGGGTTCAATGAACCACCTTCAAGCTGCCTCTCTACCGTTCCACTCTCGAATAGCACGGGGGAAAAACGAGCACTTAAATTATTCTGTGCGAGCCCCGATTTCTCTTATTTTATCATGATGATCATTTCTCCCTATGTAGGTGCATGGCAACAGACTGTTTTCGCAATCGGAGGAGAAACTGGTGATTGAAATTTCATGAGAAGATCCCGTCGCAACAAAAAACGCCTTTGTTTTAATGATTGCCGGTACAATTCACGTATCATGTCTGTGACACTATCTCCCCAATTTTGCAATAATACAAAATGAGCTGCCCTTCTTTATACTTTTTGGATGTCATCCGTCAGTCCCACCTGATGCGGATCCCACACCGCACAGCAATACTCCAGAATAGGGTGGACAAGCGTGGTGTAAGCAGTCTCTTTAGTAGACCTGTTGCACCTTCTAAGTGTTCTGCCTATGAATCGCAGTCTTTGGTTTGCTCTACCCACAATATTATCCATGGGATCATTCCAATTTAGGTTATTTGTAATTGTAATACCTAAGTATTTAGTTGAATTGACAGCCTTCATATTTGTGTGACTTATCGCTTAATTGAAATTTGGCTGACTTCTTTTAGTACTCATGTGAATAACTTCACAGTTTTCCTTATTCAGGATCAACTGCCACTTTTCGCACCATACAGATATCTTATCTAAATCATTTTGCAAGTCATTTTGATCACCTGATGACTTCCCAAGATGGTAAATGACAGCATCATCTGCAAACAATCTAAGACAGCTACTCAGATTGTCTCCTACATCGTTAATATAGATCAGGAACAATAGAGGGCCTATAACACTTCCTTGGGGAATGCCGGATATTACTTCTGTTTTACTCCATGACTTTCCATCTACTTAGAAGACGCTTGTGAGGAATGGTGCCGAAAGCCTTCTGGAAATCTAAAAATATGGAATCAATCTGACATCCCCTGTCGATAGCACTTATTAATTAACCAGTATATAGAGCTAGTTGTGTTTCACAACAACAACATTTTCTGAATCCATGCTGACTATGTGTCAATAAATCGTTTTCTTCGAGGTACTTCATGATGTTCGAATACAGTATATGTTCCAAAACCCTACTGCAAATCGATGTTACTGATATAGTCCTATAATTCAGCAGATTACTCCTACTTCCCTTTTTGGGTATTGGTGTGACTTGAGCAATTTTCCAGTCTTTAGGTACGGATCTTTCTGTGAGCGAGTGGTTGTATATAATTGCTAAATATGGAGCTATTTTATCAGCATACTCTGAGGGGAACCTGACTGGTATACAATCTGGACTGGAGGCCTTGCCTTTATTAAGTGATTTAAGATGCTTCCTTACACCGAGCACATCTACTTCTATGTTTCTCATCTTGGCAGTCGTTCTTGATTGGAATTCAGGAATATTTACTTCGTCTTCTTTGGTGAAGGAGTTTCAGAAAACAGTGTTTAATAACTCTGCTTTAGTGGCACTGTCATCAGTGACTTCACTGTTGTTATCGCACAGTGAAGGTATTGACTGCGCCTTGCCACTGGTGTGCTTTATGTATGGCCGGAATCTCTTTGGGTTTTCTGCCGTGTTTTGAGACAGAATTTCGTTGTGGAAATTATTAAAAGCATCTTGCATTGAAGTAAGAGTCATATTTCGAACTTCTGTAAACCCTTGCCAATCTTGGGGATTTTGCATTCTCTTAAATTTGGCATGATTTTTCCGTTGCTTCTGCAACAACGTCTGACCTGCTTTGTGTACCATGGACAGTCAGTACCATCACTTATTAATTTATGTGGTATACATCTCTCAATTGCTGTCAATACTATCTCTCTGAAAACATTAAGACTGTCTCTTCAAAAAGGCGTTAAGAGCATTTTTATCAGCTTTTCTAAATAGATATACTTTTCTTTTCTTTTTGATGGTTGTAGGTGTTACGGTATTCAGCCTAGCAGCAACTGCCTTGTCGTCGTTAATCCCTGTATTCGTAACAATACTCACTATTTGTCCATGATTATTTGTTGCTAAAAGGTCAAGTATGCTTTCGCAACCATTTATGCTTCGAGTGGGTTCATGAACTAATTGTTCAAAACAATTTTCTGAGAAAGCATTCAGTACAATTTCGGAAGACGATTTGTGCCTGCCGCCTGCTTTAAATGTATAATTTTTCCAGCACATCGAGGGTACATTGAAATCCCCACCAACTGTAATTCTATGAGTGGGATACTTATTTGAAATGAGACTCAAGTTTTCTTTGAACTGTTCAGCAACTATATCTCCCGAGTCGGAGGGTCGGTAAAAACGATCCAATTAATAGTTTAGTCCAATTGTCAGGTATAACCTCTACCTATACTATTTCACATGAACTATCTACTTCAATTTCACTACAAGGCAAACTACCTCTGACAGCAATAAATACTGTACCACCAATTGTATTTAATCTATCCTTTCTGAACACTGTTAGATCGTTTGAAAAAATTTCAGCTGAACTTATTTCTGGCTTTAGCCAGCTCTCTGTATCTACAACTCTTTGAGCTTCAGTGCTTTCTATTATGGCTTGGAGCTTTGGTTCTTTCCCAACACCGCTACGACAATTTACAACTACAATACCAATCGTTTCACAACTACCTTACAGTGTTTTACCTGCCCACTTTTAGACGGACGTCCCTTCCGTGGTTCCCCAAGACCCTCTAACCTAAGAAACCGCCCAGTCCCTTCCACACAGCCCCCTCTACCCATGTAGCCGCCTCCTGACCTATTAAGCGGAACCCGGAAACCCACCACCCAATGGCACAAGTCAAGGAATCTGCTGCCCGAGCCTCTGATTCAGACCCTCCACTTGGCTTTGCACCAAAGGACCACAGTCGGTTCTACTGACGGTGCTTGGTTGGTTGTTTGGGGTTTAAGGGACCAACCAGCAAGATCATCAGTCCTTTGTTTCAAATGTGGTCCATTCCGCTAATGTGACATCTCAGGAAAGTCAGAACAATAAAAGGGAAAAGGCTAAAAACGTAAAGGGGCAGTCATGTTGTCAATGGTAAAAAACAAAACGAGGGAAGCCAGCAAGAGAAAGAACCCAACGCTATGCTGAAGCAGCATAGGCAAGACCACCTGTGACTTAAAAGGTGCAACCGCTAGAATGTAGAAGTACGTATGGGAAAAGAAGACTAACCAATCCTTAAAAAAAAGGGGGTAAAAACAGAGTAAAAGTGGAAGAAAAGAGGATCTCGGTCAGGGAGCTGAGTCGGGAATCTCCAAACACGGCTTACAGTGGGAGACACCCAAACACTCACCACCCCGCCACAACACCAGAGAGAGATTAAAAACCTTAAAACTGAGAATAAAAACCACTTTCCCAGAGGAAACCGAGAACCAGAGAGACCATCCGGGAATCTTCAGCCAACATCAAAGGCAAAGTGTGGGGGAGTCTGTACTTAGCACGCAGAGGCAAAAGAAGGGGGCAGTCAACCAAAATGTGGGCTACTGACAGGAAGGCTCCACAAACACAAAGTGGGGTTGGCTCATCACGCAAAAGAAAACCATGGGTCAGCCTGGTATGGCCAATGCGGAGACGACACAGTGTGGTCGAGTCCTTTCGGGAGAGGCGAAAGGAAGAACGCCACGGGCCTGGTGTCACCTTAATCGCGCAAAGCTTATTAGACAGGGGAGTAGCTCCCAAGAATTGGCCCATGACTGTGCGAAGCGGGATTTGATGTGAAGCCGTAAATCCGCTGCAAGAGGGGTTACAGAAAACGGGGGGGTTAGTGACTGCTCCCCCAGCCAAACGATCAGCGAGCTCATTAACCGGGATACCCACATGGCCTGGGACCCAAAGAAAGTCAACGGAACAAGCAGCACAGTGAATAGCAGCGAGATGGTCATGGATGGCAGAGACCAAGGGATGGCGCGAAAAACACCGGTCAATAGCAAGAAGGCCACTCATCGAGTCCGTACATAACAAACCGCGGTTGTGTTGGGACTGTTTAATAAAGGTAAGGGTCTGGGAAATTGCCATCAACTCCGCAGTAAACACCCCACATGTAGGTGGCAGCAGATAATTTTCCGTTCCAACAGAGGACGTGAAGGCATACCCCACATGATCAGCAGATTTAGAGCCATCAGTGTAAAAAACAACAGCAACCCGAAACTCCCATAAAATTTGGCGGAAAAAGGAACGGAACACCATCAGGGGGATAGAATCTTTCGGACCTCGGCGGAGATCCATCCAATTTCGAGGCCGAGGAACTACCCGAGGGGGGGAGGGGGGGGGGAGCGAGGAAGACAGAACAAAGAAGGAAGCTGAAAATCACGGCAAAGAGGCGCAAAGTGGAGCCCAACCGGTAAACCCACCCGAGAGCAGGAGTCGGGTGGGCGACGTCCATGGTCTGGGAACAGGAGAGAATAGGAAGGAGGAGTGGGAGAGGAACGGATAGCAACTGCATAAGACACCAGAAGCTGGGACCGCCGAACAGAAAGGGGGGGGGGGGGGGGGGGGGGATGCCAGCTTCAACCAGGAGACTATCAACAGGGCTAGTAGGGAAGGCACCGGTGGCCAAACGGATACCACGATGATGGACTGGATCCAGCACGTGCAGTGTGGAAGGAGCAGCTGAACCATAAACTTGACAACCATAGTCCAAGCGAGACAGAAGTAGAGCACGATAAAGACGGAGAAGGAGGGAGCGGTCCGCACCCCAAGAGGAGTGGGCAAGGAAGCGAAGGACATTAGAGTTTACGGAAACATCCTACCTTCAGAAGTCTGATATGGGGCAGCCAAGTGAGCTTGTTGTCGAAAAGAAGACCCAGGCAACGAAACTGTGGGACCACAGGCAATAGTAGTGCATCGAGATAGAACTCTGGATCAGGATGGATCGTAGTACGGCGACAGAAGTGGACCACTCGCGATTTTGAAGGAGAGAATTGTAACCCATGTGACTGCCGTTCTGCAGATGCCATCGAAGAGGAACTAACCCAAATGCAGAAATCAATCACATACAGGGCAGGGGCGACCAAAGGACCGACAGAGGCCACAAGTCCATCGATAGCAATGAGGAAAAGAAGGACACTCAAGACAGAACCCTGTGGGATGCCCGTCTCCTGGGTCCGTGGAGAACTAAAAACAGTACCAACTCGAACTCTGAATGACCGATGGAACAGGAACTGGAGGCTAAAAATCGGGAGTGGGCCCTGAAGACCCCACTGATGGAGGGTAAGTAAGATGTGATGGCGCCAGGCCATGTCATAGGCCTTGCGAAGGTCAAAAAACACTGCAACCAAATGGCGGCACTGGGAAAAAGCCTGCCGCACTGCGGATTCCGAGCGAAGTAAATGAAAGATTGGAGACCGTCTCTCTTGAAAGCCACACTGGCAAGGGGACAATAGATCCCGAGATTCGAGGACCCAATTGAGCCGACGGGCTACCATCCGTTCAAGTAACTTACAAACAACATTGGTCAAACTAATTGGCCGATAGCTGTCAACAGATAGGGGGTTCTTACCAGGCTTAAGGACAGGAACCACGATGCTATCCCTCCACTGAGAAGGCAAGTCACCCTGGAGCCAGATACGGTTAAACACCCGAAGAAGATGTTGCCGTTGTGGAGCACTGAGATGTTGAAGCAGTTGCTTATGAGTGGAATCTGGGCCAGGGGCCGTATCATGAGAAGAAGATAGAGCAGAAAGAAATTCCCATTCAATAAAAGGTTCGTTGTAAGATTCTGACTCACAAGGGGTAAAACATAAGGTGGAAGCTTCAGCCCGCTGTTTCTGGTGAAGCAAAGCAGCTGGATAGGAGGCTGATGCTGATGCCACTGCAAAATGGGTCGCAAGATGTTCTGCAAGAACTAATGGGTCCGTACAAAGGCCATCTGGGAGGTGAAGGCCTGGGAAGGTGGACTGCCGATGGCAACCTTGGAGAGAACGAACTGTAGCCCATACCCGTGACAGAGGGACAGTAGAACCAAAGAAACGAATCATTCCCAACATATCCGCTTGCTCTGTTTGATTAAATAACGGGCTTTAGCACGGAGGCGTTTAAAGGTAGTAAGGCTGGCTACGGATGGGTGCCTCTTAAAGTGTTGCAAAGCTCGACGGCGATCACGGATGGCAATGGCAATGGCAATGGCAATGGCTGTACTCCACCATGGGACTTGCCGGCGACGAAATGGTCCAGATGAGCGCGGGACAGCAAGGCTAGCAGCGCAAACAATCGCATCAGACACATCACGTACGACGTCATCAATACAACCCGACAAAGAGGGAGAAAACACGACCTGTGCAGTGTATAGAGGCCAATCGGCGCGGTGGAAAGACCAACGAGGTAACCTGCCCATCGGGGAGCAGGAAGGGAGCGAGATAATCAACGGGAAATGGTCACTATCACAAAGGTCGTCGTGTGGCGACCAGTGTAATGAAGGGAGGAGAGAGGGAAAAGAAAGATCAATGGCAGAAAAGGTACCATGACCGGCACTGAAATGAGGAGGGGAGCCATCATTAAGAAGGCACAAGTCGTGGTCTGCAATAAACTGGTCTATGAGAAGACCTCGTCTAGATGGAAAGCCACTTCCTCATAAAGGATGATGAGCATTAAAATCCCCAAGGAGGAGGAAGGGAGGAGGAAGTTGCTGAAGAAGGGCAGTTAAGGCAGCAGGTGTAAGAGTCTTGTCAGGAGGGAGATAAAGATTGCAAACCGTGACCGCAGAGTCTAGGTGGACCCTAACAGCAACCGCTTCCAATATAGTTTGAAGAGGAATCCATGTGCTAGCAATGTCTGTATGGACCAACGTACAAACGCCACCAGAAGCCCGCAGGGGTCCGACCCGATTTCAACAGAAAACACGGAAACCACAGATGGTCGGTGAGTGAGCATCAGTAACATGAGATTCCTGGAGAACCACACAAGCTGCACAGCAAGACGAAAGAAGGGATTTCAATCCCAGAAAGTGACGATAGTATCCATTACAACTCCCTTGGAGAACCACAGAACAATGATTCAAATGGGGGTTGAACACGCTAAAGCCAGTCATACCGCCGGGTCCCCACCCATCACCGACAAGGAGGGGGCGACATCCATGAACGACAGGTCAGAATCCAGTTGTGAAGTCGAGGATGGGACCTCCGGTGACAGCAGAGGCTCTTTGTCCCGGGTCTTATGTTTCTTCTTCTTTTCAGGCTGAGATCGAGGAGGGCTGTGTGGAGATAGAGAAGATCCAACGGAGAGCAGCGCGCTTCGTTACAGGATCATTTGGTAATCGCGAAAGCGTTACGGAGATGGTAGATAAACTCCAGTGGAAGACTCTGAAGGAGAGACGCTCAGTAGCTCGGTACGGGCTTTTGTTAAAGTTTCGGGAACATACCTTCACCGAAGAGTCAAGCAGTATATTGCTCCCTCCCACATATATCTCGCGAAGAGATCATGAGGATAAAATCAGAGAGATTAGAGCCCACACAGAAGCATACTGACCATCCTCCTTTCCACGAACAATACGAGACTGGAATAGAAGGGAGAACCGATAGAGGTACTCAGGGTACCCTCCGCCACACACCGTCAGGTGGCTTGCGGAGTATGGATGTAGATGTAGATGTAGATGTAGATAAAGGAGCCAGCTGCAGCAAGATCAGGAACAGAAAGAGACCGGGCGACCTGGGGGCCGACAGACCGCAGTTCTCGCAGTCGTCGCGCGGCAGCAGACCTTTGGCCTGGAAGTTGCCGGGAAGGGGCATCCTGGGAGAGGTGGCCTTGACCGGCAGGCGCCGAAGGAGTGGACACTTCTCCGGCTGGGGAGAGGGAGCAGCGCCCAGAGGAGAAGGTGTGGGAGCCGCAGGGGAGGGGAGGGGAGGGGAGGGGAGGGGAGGGGAGGGAGGAGGGAGGAGAGGGTTCCGCGATGGGAGTAAGGAAGGGGTGAAGATGTAACCAAAGCATAACTAGATGTCATGGACACAGGGTGAAAGCGTGTATATTTCTTACGGGCCTCTGTGTAGGTTGAACGATCGAGGGACTTATACTCCTCTATCTTCTTTTCCTTCTTATATACTGGGCTATCTGGTGAACGTGGAGAATGACTGTCATGACAATTTACACACGCAGGAGGGGGAACACATGGACTCCCCTCATGGAGTGGACGTCCAGTCACCACAGAGAGGGGCCTGTGAACAGCGGGAAGACGTGTCCAAAACGCAAGCACTTAAAACACCTCATAGGAGGTGGGATGTACGGCTTCACATCACATCGATAAACCATAATCTTAACTTTCTCAGGGAGGGTATCCCCTTCAAAGGCCAGGATAAAGGCACCAGCAGCAATGCGATTGTCTTTTGGACCCTTCTGAATATGCCGAACAAAGTGAACACCCCGCCGTCCGAGATTGTCCCGAAGTTCCTCATCAGTTTGAAGGATGAGGTCCCTGTGAAAAATCACACCTTGAACCATATTTAGAGACTGGTGGGGGGTAGTGGACACAGGAATTGTGCCAAGATCGGTACAGGCACGAAGGGCCGCAGATTGAGCAGCTGAAGCAGTTTTGATCAGCAACGAACCCGACCGCATATTGCTCAGGGAGTCCACTTCACCAAACTTGTCTTCAATGTGTTCCATAAAGAATAAAGGGTTGGTATTGGTGAAAGTATCTCCATCAACCTGGTGCAAACTAGATAACGGGGGAAAGGTTTCACCCCTAGCCGATGGGCCTGACCCTCTTCCCAGGGGGTAGCCATGGAAGGGAAGGCCGAAGGGGTAAGAGAAGCAGCACTTGAAGAATCAGTTCCACGCAGAGAGACGGCCGCAGAAGAACGGCCAGAGTACTGGACCCGTATGCGTTTCATTCGCATAGCATCTGCCCTGATACCACCCACTCTGATCAGGGGCTCTCCTCACGGGCGCCACCCAGCCACAGCAAGGGCCGTCTGGCACGGCAGCCATTGCCGGGAGTTCCGATGCTCCAGGATGACGAGCAACCACTCTGAGGCATGCATGAGGTGGTCACAGCTCAGGTATCAGAAGTGTGATCCCTGTGTGTTTAGGGGGCTCAACCAAAAGGGTACATAGCAACCCCACCACACGGGCTGGCTACCATGCTGGCTATGCACCCTAGCATCAGACAATGACGTGAAAGAAAAGATGGAATGTACTAGGAGGGCGCACGTCGGAGACACTGGGTAAGGTGCTCTTCTCCAAATGGCTCACACTACGGAGGAGAAATTTTGTAATGGAGGTCAATCCCCAGAGAGTGACCAGGGAATGCCAAAAGGAGGAGATGATTACGCAACAAAGCCGAATTGCAAAACCAACAGAACCAGGAGGATAGCGGGGGCCAACATAAGCAAGGACACCAAGAGGGAGAGGAGAAGGCGAGGGGAAAGGAGCAAGGAGGGGAAAGGATGGGAAGGGGAAGGAAATGCAGCCCTGAAGAGAAAGAAGGCTGCAATAGCTTGGGGCCCCGTGCTCGCCACGCATGTATCCACAAAAGAGTTGTGGACCCCCTGGGGGGTATTGACGATGTTGCAGATGGTGAGCTCCGCCTTAATCTCGGAAGCAAGACTGCCAGTCTTTACCATTTCTGCTAGCCGCCCGAAACCAGACAGAATCTACTCCGTTCCAAAGCAATACACGTCACTGGTACGGACATGAGCCACCACCTGCAGTTGGCTGCACCCTGTACTCTTCATGGCATCCGGAAGCACCCTTTCCAAATTTGGAATGACTCCCCCCGGAATGCACATTGAGTGCACACACTGGCTTCCTTCCCCTCCTTGGCAGCCATGTTCCTAAGGGGCCCCATTATGCGCTTAACGTTGGAGCTCCCAACTACCAGCAAACTCACCCTCTGTGAATGCCCAGACCTTTGGAGCCGAGAAGCTTCCTCTGGAACAGGGTGCATGACTGCATTCGGCTCAGAGACATTGTCAGCCACAGATAGTGCCCAAAACCTGTTTGTCAAATGAACCGGGGAGGCCCTACGATCAGCCCCTCGGAAAGTTTTTCACTGCCTGCCCGACTTTGGAATGATCTCCCATTCGACCACGGGTGAGGGGTCAACCTCAGTGCAGGCAGTACCCGGAGTGGTCACAGAAGTGCACTGATCAGAGAACACGTGGGACGTGCTCGACATCCCTCGCATCCCTGTGTTCGATCCCCCCCCAGTGACGCCTTTCGGCAGCAGCCTCAAGCTGTGAGACAGAAGCCAAAGCAGCCTGAAGCTGTGAGCGAAAGGTCGCCAACTCAGCTCGCATCTGTACACAACAATCACAGTTCCTACCCATTACTGCAGTCGCTCCTGTTTGAAGATTGTAAAAATATGAAACAAACAGTGTACTCACCATATTAGTAGCAGAAACTAGCAGTGCGCTCTCACTGACGGTCTAACCGACATAATAATAATAATTTTGGCATTCTTTGTATACATCTCTAAATGAATGTGTCTATCTGATACATATAGGTTTCATTTGCACTTTTCTGTGCATTACAATTTTAAGGTTAACCACACACACTGCTCCTCCATGTTTTCTAATATTACAAATCCACTCCTCCAATTAGTCACTGTCTTTTCATATCTCTTTGAATCATACAAAGAACCTCCTTTATGGTCAATCTACAATCCATTTGCCCAGCTACATTTCACACTCACTTCCATTTCATTTTCATTAAGTTATATCATCATCTTCCACTCCAGTCTGTTTCCTGATCCATCTGCTTGTTTTCCTATCTCTTCAAATAATTTCTAACAAGCGTATTTCCACTATTCACTCAGCAACTAGCAGAGGTACAATCTACCATGTTTTCAGAAGTATGTTCACTCAAAATTATGTCTGCATAAATTTAAAAATAACATCAAAACACAATTCCTCAGTTAGTATACAGCACTTACAGCCAGGAGCAACATCTGGAAGCAACCCATCTGATGATGTCCCAACAGAATTGACTACTGCCCCTAGAGGAGGTTCTGCTGAGCTCTGTTCTTCTTTTCTTCGACCCGAAACCTGTGGACAAAACCAATGATTATTGTGTTTGGAATAAAACCCACTACAATAAGTTGTATGATTCTAGTTTTTCTCTGAAAGATGACCTGCAATATTTGAAACAGATGTCTTTTACACTTGGTCAAATGAGGGGTTACCCTAAAAGACGCAGATTAACATTTCTGTGAGTCGAGATTGTGTAGTACACATTTATATTGCTAGGTGTGTATAGCGCAACTCGTTGCCAGTTCAGTGTCACCTGTGTTGTCAATCTGGCTTTTTCCATTCGTCTGCAATGATTGTTTTTGCTAGCGATATTTTGCTCTCGTTTTGTCTTTTATAATGGAAAGTTTAATTAAACAAGATACAGCTGTAAAATTTTGATTTCTACTCACAAGGGAACCTCCCCATCGCACCCCCCTCAGATGTAGTTATAAGTTGGCACAGTGGATAGGCCTTGAAAAACTGAACACAGATCAATTGAGAAAACAGGAAGAAGTTGTGTGGAACTGTGAAAAAATAAGCAAAATATACAAACTGAGTAGTTCAAGGGAAGATAGGCAATATTAAGGACGATATGAACGCAGGAGCGCCGTGGTCCCGTGGTAACGTGAGCAGCTGCGGAACGAAAGGTCCTAGGTTCAAATCTTCCATCGAGTGAAAAGTTTAATTTTTTATTTTTAGTTTATGTGACAAACTCTTATGTTTTCATCACTTTTTTGGGAGTGATTATCACATCCACAAGAAAACCTAAATCGGGCAAGGTAGAAGAATCTTTGTGGTGTCACCGCCAGCCACCACACTTGCTAGGTGGTAGCTTTAAATCGGCCGCGATCCATTAGTATATGTCGGACCCGCGTGTCGCCACTGTCTGTGATCGCAGACCGAGCGCCACCACACGGCAGGTCTCGAGAGACTTACTAGCACTCGCCCCAGTTGTACGGACGACTTTGCTAGCGACTACACTGACGAAGCCTTTCTCTCATTTGCCGAGAGATAGTTAGAATAGCCTTCAGCTAAGTCCATGGCTACGACCTAGCAAGGCGCCATTAGCATTATATTGCATTTATTTACAGAGAGTCTCACTTGTATCATCAAGAACGTTGTATACAAATGATGGATTAAAGTTAAGTACTCCAGAATCTACGTACTTTTCTTTATAGCATTCATTACGTATCCTGTTTCAGACCTAACACCCGCCTGCGTGAGTTAGCGCGTGCATCTTGGCCGCCTCTTTCAATTAGTGTGCGTAGTGTTGGCAAGTCTGCCGACACTACAATCTTTTTACCCATTCGCCAAGTGTACAAGTTAGGTGGGTCGACAATATATTCCTGTCATGTGATGCACATGACGTCACCAGTGTCGTATAGAATATATCAGATGTGTTTTCCTGTGGAGGAATCGGTTGACCTATGACCTTGCGACAAATGTTTTCTGTTCCCATTGGAGAGGCACGTCCTTTCGTCTACTAATCGCACGGTTTTGAGATGCGGTCGCAAAACACAGACACTAAACTTATTACAGTGAACAGAGATGTCAATGAATGAACGGACAGATAATAACTATGCAAAAATAAAGAAAGTAAAATTTTCAGTCGAGGGAAGACTTGAACCAAGGACCTCTCGTTCTCCAGCTGCTCATGCTACCATGGGACCACGGCGCTCCTGATCTCACATAGTCCATTATGGTGCTTATGTGGCCCATTGACTACTCAGTTTGTATATTTTGCTTATTTTTTCACAGTTCCACACAACTTCTTCCTGTTTTCTCAATTGATCTGTGTTCAGTTTATCAAGGCCTATCCACTGTGCCAACTTATAACTAAATCTGAAGGGGGTGCGATGGGGAGGTTCCCTTGTCAGTAAAAATGCTGCTGAAACTGTTTTAATGTTGAAAACAGCTTACCGAGATGACGCTACAGGAAAAACTCGAGTGTACAAGTGGTTTGTTCAGCTCCAAAATGACGACATGTCAGTTGACAACAAACCTCTTTCTGGAAGTTCATCGACTGCCCAAATAAACGAAAATATTGAAAAAATTCAAGAGCTTGTGCTGACATACTGTCTACAAACAACTGATCAAAAGTCAGATATTAGTTTGTTATCTTGGAGCTCGGTTCAGTGAATTTTAACAGAAGATTTGGGAATGAAAAGGGTTTCCGCCAAGTTGGTTCCTCGGGTTCTGACTGACAATCAAAAGGAATGTCAAGTTGAAACGTGTCGTGCTTTGAAACAACAGCTTGAGACTGATCCAGATTTTCTGTAAAAAATGTTGTCAAGTCAAATCAAACATCTAAACAATGCTGATTTGCTTTTTGGATGCCAAAGGCGTAGTTCATTCAGACTTTGTTCCCTCAGGTCAGACAGTCAATCAAACCTTTTATTTGGAAGTTTGAAGACGATTGTGCAATAGTGTTTGTTAAAAAAGACGCAATTTGTGGCAGACAGGACAACCACACACATGCACACACAGCCATCTCTGTTAGACAGTTTTGGATAAAAATGACACGGTTCTGATACCCCACGCATCTTACTTGCCTGACCTGGCTCCATGTGACATTTTCTTATCCCCACTTGTGAAAAGGGGCACGAAAGGATGCTGATTTGACAACATTGAAGAAGTCAAGGAAAAAAACAAGGGAAGATATGTCAGCCGTTTCCAAAGATAGCTACAAAAAATGTTCTTAACAGTGGAAGCACCAGTGGGGGATGTGTGTTAATTGTAATGGAGAGTATTTTGAAGGGGATAAGGTTGTGTTATAAGCAATTTGAAAACATATAGCTTTTAAAAATAATTCTGGTATTTCAAACTGAAAGTTTGTGTCACGCCACAGACAGTGTATTATTGCTACTTCTGGTTTTGCTGAGGCGATAGGCATGAAATTTTCTTTGATCGCTGACAGTGCTTTTCAGGGGATGGTAATTGTTGTTGCTTGACACGAGCACAAGTGTTGTAGTCGTAGTCTTAGTCTGCAAGTTGAGTCAAAGCAGTGGCCTAGTCGGCACTGTTAGGCCGTTATTTGCATCTCAGTAGGTTACCACATAAGTTTCAGTGCAAACCCCGTAGGTAACATATGATGGCATGCGGAATGTGGCTTAGCTGTGTGTAGTTAAAAGTGTTCATAATTCCCGAATATCTGTAATAAAACATACTGTTCGTAATCTCTTAACAATCGTAGTTTTCAGTCAATTCAGTCATCATCTGCTTCCCTGAATGATCAGCACTTGCAATCACTTAATTAATAAATTCATGGAGAAAAAGAGAACCAGAAATCACCATAATATAACAGCATAGATATGTTATAAACTTTGTTATGTTCCAAAATATTATACAATCTTACCTTGCTCAAATGACTCCTGGTAGGTGGATTGTTTGAATAATAAGACGCATGGATGGTAGTTTTTACCAACTGATGAACTTCCCTGTCTAAAAGCTTGTCCATTATTCTGGAAATCTTGTTTGGATCATCCTTGTAATGGACCAGAAGTGCAATTGCAAGGTCACCTCTGAAACAAAGTCAGCTTTTAGTCATCTTTTCATAGCACAACTACAAAAAAAATGGGATTGAAAGACATATTTTGGAGCTATCCAATAGTCACTGCAAGAGAGCTGTTCTCTCTCTCTGTCTGAAGCATCCACTGTATTAAGAAAAGGATAGTTGCCACTCATCATGCAGCTGAGCTGCTGAGTTGCAAATAGGCACAAAGAAAATTCATCATGCCCCCCCCCCCACACACACACGCACACACACACACACACACACACACACACACACACACACACACACACACACACACAAAGCGCGCGCGCACGCTAGACCATAGTCTCTAGCTGCCAGGACCAGACTGTGAGTAGCAGCGCATGATGGGAGAAGCAAACTGGGTGTTGAAGGTAAGGAGGACGCTGGGGCACGGAGGGGGAAGGTTAGCAGGATAGGAGTGGGGGCACTGAAGTGCTGCTTGTTGGGGCATTTAGGGACAAGGTGGGGGAGAAGGCAGGGCAGATAGGTGCAGACAGCATGTTAGACAGAGGTTAGGAGGGCGAGAGATGGTTAGCAGAAAAGGAGAGAAGTAAAAACACTGTCAGTGCATTGGTGGAATAGAGGGCATTTTAATGTTGGAATGGGAGCAGCAAAGGGGAGGGTAGGTAAAGGGCAATGACTAACGAAGGTTGAGCCCAGGAGCGTTATGGGAACGTATGGTATCTATATTGTAGTGAGAGTTCCCAACAGCACAATTCAGAAAAGCTGGTGGTGGTGGGAAGGGTCCAGACAGCACAGGCTGTGAAGCAGTCATTGAAATGAATAATGTTGTGTCAGGCAGTGTGCTCAGAAACTGGGTGGTCCAACCGTTTCTTGGTCACAGTTCATCAGTGGCCATACAAGTGAACAGACAAACTATTGTTGTCTGATTCTGCCAGACAGCTTTTCTTCCACCCTGTAACCCAGGGCTGTTTTCCTTTGTTACTACTTTTTAATGCATTTCTGTACTCAGTGTCCATCCTTATTTTTGTTCTTTCCTGTGTTGCATTTGTCACCTTCCAGATCGCACTGCATGCCCTACTTAACAGCCACACTATATCAACCGACACCTGCATGACCGCGCTGATCGTTCATGCAGCATCTCATGCCCTACATTACTCCCACTGATATCATTACTCCTGGACCTTCAAACAGGTCATTCTTCCCACATCACTATTTTGTATTTTGTGTGTTGTTTTCAGTATCTTCCTGTGCCACAAGAACTTTTATCTCATCCTACCAAATGCCCCCTCCCCCACTCACCTCCCCCCCCCCCCCCCAACACACACACACACACACACACACACACACACACACACACACACACACACACACACACACACACACACTACTACTCCTCTCTATCCAGTTCGCACAAACTAACTTCACCTAATCTAGTCGTATCTGTCATTTCCCTTCTTCAGACTTATTCACCCAAAGACCTGCAACCCACATTACAATCTTTTACTTATTTTTTCTTCAATCTCTTAGTGCTTTCATGTCGATTTCAGTTGGTTTTTGGCTTTCAATATTGGGATTTTATCTTGTTTCCCCCTATTTCATATGTTTCACCATTTTCGTGGTTTTCCACAGGTTTTGGTAAATTTTGCAAATTTTTTTCAGACACATTTCCACGTTATTTATGTAGTTTTAGGCGTTTTTTCCTCCACCATGAATCCTTGTTCCTTTTATCCACATCAATATAGAACAATTTTCTCATCCCTAGTCAGAACCCAGTCCCACACACTGTTCCCGCTGTTGTTGCTTGGCTCATGGAATCCTCCTAAATGGCCTTGCCATCAAACTACCCATCTCCAGCTGCAACCCCTCCTTCCGCAATGACCTCTGTCTATTCAGATTCTGCCAGTCCTTAACCCTCACCAACATACTCCGTCAAAACCATCAATCAGGGCCAACCTCTTTCCAATATCTCCTCTCCATATGTAAAATTCTTCTGCTATGCAATCCCAAACTCTTGGATCCTATATCACACTTTGAAATTCTTACCTTCCAAGAACTAGAGCAGCATGCACAAGCCCTCCACCCCATTCACTTCCTATTCCCACCTTTGACTACCATTATCCACCATCTCTACTATTACCTCCAAACCTACCCCACATTCCCTCATATCTGACAAGCCCCACTACATTTACCCTACCTTTACAAATTCACTCCGACCACCATACAGAATCCAGAATCTACACTGACCCAAAACACAGTCATGAACCTTTCCTCCAAAAGACTTAGTCTCACAGAAATATCAGTCCTTTCCAAAGGCATTGCCTTTTCCTCACTCCCAAATTCAGTCATTCAGGACTTGTTAAAGATGTTCTCCCAATCACTACAGTGGAAAAACTTTTCTACCACCAACCCTACTAATCACACTCAACCGAAGACCAATGATGAACCCTGCCTGACTCTGTCCACTGCTCCATCCAATCTTGATCCAGTACCACTGCCACCAAAATCTGAACAGTGTGTCACCATCATTCCCTAAATCCTTCAACATACAAGCTAATCTTATGTCCACAGAAAGCACCGCAATCCACCACCTAAAAACTGATATCCGTCCCTCATAATCCTACCTGCTGCTCCACCACTGTTGGTTTGATCCGCACAGATTACCCGGCAGAAGGACTCCACCAGCTGTCAGATTCATCCATCTGCAAACACTGCCACAGTGACCAAATTCCGGAAATCCAGAAGGATCTCCAGTCCCTCCTCAAATCCTTAGGCCCACCCACAACCTCTCTCCAGAGTCCACCTCTGCCCCCACCCCTAAAACGCCCCGCACTCTTACCTTGTACATGCTTCCTAAAATCCAAAAACCCAACCACCTAGGACCATTGTGGCCAGTTACTGTACCCCCACTGACAGCATCTCTGCTCTCGTACACCAACACTATTACCCACAATCTACCCTTCTATAACCTCCGACAATAAAGTTCAGTGAATAGTCCTGTGACATTAACATAGATAAACTATGAACTACAGTTACCTTACTGTCCTTCAAAATAGTCACCTCCCATAACTATGCACCGCTGAGCTCAACGATACAGGTCCTGGAAACTTTGCACGAAGTCTGGCTTTGGGATGGTGTTCAAAAGCTGTGTCATGTTTCGTTGGATGTCAGGAATATCGTCAAATCTCTTTCCTCTCAAAGCATGTCTGAATCGAGGGAATAGGAAGAAGTCTGGAGGATTGAGATCCGGTGAGTATTGTGGATGTTCAAGTTGCACCACCCCTTTTTTGCCAGGATTTGCTTGACAACATTGGTATTGGCAGTGTGTGGGCAAGCATTATCATGAACAAAAAACCAGGAACCTCGTTGTACATACTGGGGTAATACGCTGCGTAGACGTCGCATGAAATGGGTCAAAATTTCAACATACCGTGCAGCATTTCATATCGTTCCCTCAAGCAGAAATTCCTTGTGAATAATGTCTTGACAATCGAAAACTGTGATGAGCATCGTTTTGATGCGTGATTTTTCGGCTCTGACTTTTTTCGGATGAGGTGATGTCGGAGAGCACTACTCCAAGCTTTGCCATTTCGTTTCAGGGTCGTACTGAAGACGCCAGGTTTCATCCTCAGTGACAATACGATTCAAGAAATTGGGTGTTGCATCCACCGTTTTGACAAAATCCTGTGAAGCCTCTAAACATGCCTGCTTCCGATCAGCGGTCAAGTGATGTGGCACAAGATGAGAACACGTTCTCCTCTTCCCTAACTCCTGGGTAAGGATTTGTTGCACAGATTCCCAGTTCATCTGCAGTTCATCCACTATCATGCGCACAGTTAGTCAATGGTCGTTCATGATTAATGTCCTCACTTTCTCAATGTTCTCATCACACTGATGGTGGTCACCGGTCATCCACTATGGGGATTGTAAAAACACTTTCCTGGCCTCCTCTACAACGGGCAAACCATTCGTACACACACATCATGGACAGTGATCAATCCCCATAAGCACATACCAGCATTTAAACTGATCATTTGCTTGTTCATTGTCCTGTTCTCAGTCCAGAACCAATGCATTAAACAAGTACTTTGTCCAACAGGTCTAACACAGAACACACATGATGCTCAACTGAACTATACTGGGGTCAAGTTGTCAACACCGGCCGCTACGCAAGTGCACCCTTGTGTGTCACCAGTGTTGCCTGATTGACTGTACTGACCTCATTCACCGAACTTTATTGTCAGAGGTTGTATATAAAAGATATCAAGCATTCCCTCTACTGACTCTCCACTGCTCCTGTTCCTTTACCACATGGTACCCTGCTCATCACTACTGTTGCCACCTCCCTTTAAACTAACATCCCCAAGGCCCATATACTTTCCACTATTAACACCACCATTCCCAACACACAATAGATTCCAAACCTACAACTTCCTTCCTAGTCCATTTGACCAACTATATCCCCACCTACAGTTACTTCTCCTTTGAAAGCATCACCTACAAACAAATCCAGGGTATGGCAGTGGGAACCTGTGTGGCACCTCCTATGCCAACCTATTCAGGGGGCATCCTATGCCAACAAATTCATGAGCAATCTAGAGGATTCCTCTCCACACAGAATCCCACACCACTCCCCTAGTTCAGATTTATTACTGACATATTTGTGATCTAGACTGAGAACGTGGACACCCTATCCATATTCTTCCAGAACGTCAACGGCATTTGCTTCACATGGTTCTCCTCAATCCAACAGCCACCTTCCTCGATGTTGATCTTCACCTCCAAGACTGCCACATCAGTATCTCTGTCCCTATAAAACCTGCGAACCACTGGCAATACCACCACTTCGACAGCTGCTGCCACCCATTTCATACCAAGAAGTCCCTTCCATACAAAGACTGCCACATCAGTATCTCTATCCCTATAAAACCTGCGAACCACTGGCAATACCACCACTTCGACAGCTGCTGCCACCCATTTCATACCAAGAAGTCCCTTCCATACAAACTAGCCACACGTGGCCGTCACATCTGTAGTGATGAGCAGTCCTTCCCAAAATATACCAAGGGCCTCATTGAAGCCTTCACAGACCATAATTACCCTCCCAACCCTGTACTGAGAGAGATCTCCCATGCCGTGTCCCTCCAGTCACCCACCATCTCCCAAAATCCTACTAGCCAGCCATAGAGGAGCATTCCCTTCTGACTCAGTACCACCCAGAACTGGAGCAACTGAATCACATTCTCCATCAGAGTTTCAACTACCTCTCATCAGGCCCTGAAATGAGAAATGTCCTAGCCACTATCCTTCCCACTCCTCCCACAACCTACACCTTATCCTTGTCCATCCCTACACAACCCCTGCTACAAATCCTTTGGCTCATGGATCATATTCTCTGTCCCATGCATTTTCTCACCACTACCTACAACAGTCTGGTCATTAGCATCACCTATCCCAACAAAGGCAGGGCTATCTGTGAAATGAGTCATGTGACATACAAACTAGCTGCAACCAATGTGCTGCATTCTACATGGGTATGACAACCAACAAGGTGGTGGCCAAGAAACAGCCTGGACTACCCAGTTACTTGTCAAGCTGCCCAACAGGGTGTCCTTCATTTCAATGACTTCTTCACAGCCTGTGACACCTGGATCTTTCTCACTAACACCAGCTTTTCTGAACTGTGCAGGTGGGAACTCTCCTTACAATATACCCTACATTCCTGTAACCCTCCTGGTCTCAACCTTCATTATTCATTGTCCTTTACCAACCACTCCCTTCCCTGTTCCCATTCCAGCACCCTCTATTCCACCAACACATGCCATGGTGTTTTTACTTCTGTCCTTTCCCGTTTCCTCCCCCCCCCCCCCCACCCCCACCCCTCCATCCCCCTGCCCTCCGTCTAACCTTCTGATTGCACCTAGCTGCCCTACCCTTTCCCACCTTGCCCTATATGCTCCCACAAGCAGCACTTTACTGTCCCCCGTCTCTACCTTGCTATCCTTTCCCCTCCCCACTCCAGCCTCCTCCATACCCCCACCACCCTGTTTGCTTCTCCCATCATGTGCTACTGCTCGCAGTCTGGCCTCGGCAGCCAGAAACTGTGGTGCACGTGTGTGTGTGGGTGTGTGTGTGGGTGTGGGTGTGTGTGTGTGTGTGTGTGTGTGTGTGTGTGTGTGTGTGTGTGAGGGGGGGGGGGGATGTTTGCATGCATGTACTTTTTCTATACTGATGAAACCCTGTGTGGCCAAAAGCTTTGTCTGACAGTCTTTTTGTTGTACTAATATTATGAGAATGAAAGTTCCTACTCACCATATAGCAGAGACGCTGAGTTGCAGATAGGCACAACAAAAAGACTCTCACAATTACATCTTTCAGCCATTAAGGCCTTCGCCAACAACAGACAGACATATGCAACAGACACACACACACACACACACACACTCTCTCTCTCTCTCTCTCTCTCTCTCTCTCTCTCTCTTCAGATTTTACTATGACACAAATCTGCAGCTCGTCCATGAGAAGGCTACTGGACAATCCACTGAAATCATTGGGCAGGTTTTTTAAGATAACCACAGCCAGCAAGTGAGTGCCAATTCGTAGCAGTGTACAGCCATAATTAATAGTTTTTTTCATCCCACAGCTGTAGGGACATTGCTGGCTAAATGTGATATCGTTTCAGTAAGATGAAGCTACAGCTTGTTATTTAATGACTACACAGAGGCAACACTTTCCACATCAATTACTCTCACAATTCGGTGATGTATCCCTATGGTGAGATTGCCTGATCTGACAGTTCCCGATTTTCTTCTGTATGGGATCATCTCAAGAAATAAGTTTTTTCACAGTGACTACAAAATAATGAGTTGAAAGCACGATCTGGGAAGAGAGAGGGAGACCATGCCTCAGAAATGACCGAGATTTTAATGACGAGCTTCCATGAACATCTTCACCAATGCATCTTCAAAGCCATTTTATGTGATGTACTTTTCAAGAAATCAACTAGCGTTTGACTGTCCACTAATGGCTATGCATGTTTGAAGAAGAGTTTCTGTAAGTTATATGGATGTAGATGTATGATGGGCCTTCCGGTGGGCCACCTGGTAGTTTGTTAAAGTACGAAACGAGTGATACATTGTTGTTGTGTCACCTCATGTGCCTTTCATTCAGCACAGTTTTTGAAAATTACACTAGGTTGTGCTAAAGTTTGAAAACCAACCATAGTTACAACACACACACACTAAAAGAATTGTCAGTAAATTGCTGAAGTGATAGAGAAATGTATTTTTCTGTATGCTCAAAATACCTGGGGAAAATAGTTTTCTATTGTACAGAGAGTGCCAATATAACAAGGAAAATATGAAGTGTTTACACCTCCAATGCAGAAAAATAATCCTAGATTTATTTCTCAGCGAAGTTCACAGCAACATGCCATGAAAAACTGGTTGTGAATCATCTACAACTACTTAATGGCTACGCAACATGAAACAACACTGCCTTCCCTGACAAAAAGCAGACCACCAAATGCTGTGTAGTGATCATATTACGGGGGTGTAAAAATTACAGCAAAACCCCATTGTTACGTTCCCGCATATTATGCTCTCTCACTTTTTACATTCATTTTTGTCAGTCCCAAAAGAAGTCTTACTCTCTCAATAAAATGCCTTCCCATCATTAACAACGCCGTGTCATATTTCCCACATCTTAAGTTTTCTTTAGTGTTATCATGACCTTTAACATTAATTTTCACACAATTTCTGAAAAAAGTGCATCATATTTCTGCTCAAAGTCAGCCTTGGAACAACACAGGAAAAACAGACTACACGCAAAGTTACTGATCATGTAACATAGTGTTAGCGCACTAAGCAAGATTTTCATTATCAGCTTGTTGGATCACGGCCGCCTGTATTATATATTCACAGTGCTTGGAAGGGTGGGAAAGGCACTGCCTTAATAATAATAATCATGATCTGACACTAGTGATTCAAGTAGCAACCTTCCTTCTGCTCATTGTGTTGCATTACAAGAGCTTTAATTTAATTTAACAGTCATTTATACAAATAAACATTGCTTTTGAAGGTGGCAGTCTCTCTAATGGGCTTTCATGAACTGTTGTCACTCTTGACATGAAATACACAAATCCATACTAGGTGTGCAGTTTTAGGTAGGTATGACCTGATGTCAGACAGAAACATTCCTCCTCAAGATGCTCCATAACATGAAAATTTCCGCCCTCTTTCTCACCCAGGACATCCATGAGCCAAGTGACCACCTTGTTGGCAACAAGCTATAGATTTTGTGCCTATTGTTCTCTGGTTACAAAGACAGCCAACTTTAGTGTTTTAACCAATATTGTGTTACAAGTTTTATTTAGGATAAATTTATAATGATTAGCTCACATTAGAACATCTCATATTACAACATCAATATCTTCTTGATGCGAGTTCATGAAAGAGTAGAGAGAATTGCTGTTAGAAAGACGCAAAGACAAATATTTCAGACTTTTTCTTTTATAGGATAAGTTTAAATTGTTTTAATTTCCTATTCTGAACAATATAAAAGAGAGTGTCAGTATGAGTAACTTATTCATTTTCAACTGTTGTGTTTCCAGTGCTTTCCTGTATTCTACACTTTCCTGCTTTTTATGCTTTTATGGGCTAATCTGCTGAAAAGTGTAAAAAGGGGGTTTTAGTTTATTTTACAGCAACACCTTCACACAATATCCATAGTTATCTGACTGGGGCTGTGATATATAATACTTTGCAAAAATATAAACAATTCAGAACCTTGAGTAAAACTGATTTTCTTTCACTAAAAATGCAAGAAACCATAGGCTTTTAAAGCATGCTAAAGTAGCTATGAATAATTTCAGGTACTTGGAGTAAAACGAAAGGATCATGAGAGTTAAGGATCTTTTTCATCTGCGTAAGATATGACAAATGCAGAAGACTATATCACAAGTGGCTCTATCTAGTAATTCCTAGAAGCCTTTTTGTAACAATCTTAGACTTTGGTCCAGATAACAGTGTTCTAGTATGACATCTCCTGACTGATATGTCAATGCATTTCTCCCATTGCCTGTACATGAATAGGGTGTATTTGACTGTTTACTGGAAATTATCTCAAATGATTAATTACGTTATTTTATGCTCCTAACATAACATTTTTTCTCTTGAATTTCAGTATTCTTTTGTAAAAAACAAAAATGAAATTCAAATAATCTGAAAACCCACTGAAACACTAAATTCAAGTCATGTGATGCCCGTGATGTCACTGGCTGGTCCTACTGTCATAATGCTAATTCACAGCAATATCTTGTTTCGCAATTTACATTTCGGGAAATGTTTCACAAATGGTGTGCAGTGTCATATTGTACAAATACATCCATACAAACTCCTGAAAAGTTGTTTCAGAGTTTTCCACAGAATGAGAAGATGCATAAAATGTTGTTGCACTGTACCAGCAAATTGCCACCACGTTGACGCACAAGTTCACTAACTTAATCAAAAATATGTTGCACTGTGAAGTTAACATTAACCTACATCTGAGATATGCTTTCCCGCTGTTACAACCAAGAATAGTGTCATTCAATGAAATTAAACTTCTAGCAAAAATTTTACCCACCTACATCTGAATTATTCAGTAGTACAGTTGTTAGAGCAGTTTATAAGATGGTGTCCAGTTAGAGCAGTTTATAAGATAATGTCCATGGATCGCTGGTTCGAATCTAATCCAAAATAACATTTTAACCAATTTTTAAAACTATTTGACAGTTTTCTCATATGAAAATTAAATCGTAATTACAAAACTTCACCACACTGATCAGAAACAGAATATTATTGTGTATTCATTGCTTAGACTTCCAAGACTAATGTGAGGCTATATGTAATACATCCGACAATCGAAATAACCGCTACAATCAATTTTTACTAACGCTATTTTTGCATTTCATGTAAAAGTTTTAAAAACATATTACCCTTTCAGGATTCGAACGAGTGACCTCTTGATCTACAGTCAGATGCACTATCAGTTGTGCCACTGAATGCTTGCTGAATGCAGAATGTGTGCTGTATGTCTTCTAGAAAGGAAATCAGCACCAAGCTTGGCCAAGAATAATTTTATTGTGTTTTGGGTCGCAGCTCACAAATGACAGTCAACAATCTAGTTATAATATACGAACCCATTTGCAACAGTTCAATAATTCTTTTGTTTTGAGCGAGTTTAATGATGTTACAGGCAACAGGGAAAAGAATATCTGTCGTCACACATATCGCCGCTCTAAATGGGTGGAGCAAACGCATCAACTTTCGCAAGGCTTCCACTATCGTCGTTCACAAAATTCCTTTCTATTGTTACTTAAAAGTTGTAATTGAATTTTCTATCACTAAATAGCTAAACCATTTGCAGAAAAAGTATGTAAAAACCTCATTACTTTGGCTAACGCGCCTATAACACATGTATAGCTTAGTCTTAATCCTAGTCTGTGACGTCACCACAACGCTAGCCAACAACAGAGCATTTTCGATCACATGACCAGACCTTCATATTTAATGATTAAATAAAAATATATTTAATGATCACATAAAATAACAGATACAATGTGAGAATACTGACTGTAAATGCTATTTAAATGTTACAATGACTCAGAATAATAGCAATTTGAACTATATTTTAAAATACAGGAAAATAATCAACCCATGAATGACACTTCCTGAACTCTGATTTTACAAAATTACACGCGTTAAAAAATCCACTGAAGGGGTTTCACAATAATAACTACTTCCACAAAACTTTCACATAACCCCTGTTTTAATGTGAAAGCCATAACCACTTCAAGCTGCAAAGAAAAATGAGTCTTTATTACACAATATTTTAAGATGTTTATTGATATGGTGTATTGGGGTACATAAGACATTTAAGAGCCGTCAAAAAGAAGCCTTTATTCTACAATCTAAATATTTCCGAACATTGTCATATAACTAGTATCCATTTTTGCTATATGGGCCCTACAAATTTGTCCAGTTACCAATGTAAGTGGTTCGTTTATGCATGACCTCACTTTAAAGGAAAGACAGAAATGCTAAGTTAGGGGAAGAATGCGGGCCACGCACTGACAACATTATGAGAAACCTGGTGACCAGGGAATTTAATCCCCATCGCCAACATCACAATAAATCAGGTGACCAAGAAATTTAATCCCATAGAATTCATCACAATGTTGCAATATAAGCAGTTTCCCATCTAGCCAGAACCACAAGCAGTTTCAGTAACTACTTCTGAATCGGGTACCAGGAAATTTTCAAGTGTTCACTGATTACATTCTGCAGTCTCCATAACTATTTGTCCACTGTTCCCATCAGAGAAGCAGGGCCCAATCACACACTTCATGACTCGACTCCACTCAGTCACTGTGAAGAGAATATATGTGCATGCCTTTCATGTTTTAATCTGAGTTAGCAAGTTCCTCATTCCACAGACCAAATTCATGATAAACAAAATTATGTGGAATATATCAACAGCACAATTTTGCTATTTAACACAACTAATTAACTGGAATGAGTCAGTCGCTCGTCATGAGAACCAAGTCACATGCCGTCACTTCAAGCATCTGTTCCAGGAAACGTCATGTTTTTAGCATCACCTTGTGCCTTTTGAACCATGAATATTTTGTAAGTAGTGCAAAACAGATTATAATTAAGTACTCATCTTATGCTGCTATCAGAGGGATGCATAGCAGAAGTGTGTTTCTCATCTGGGCAGTACAGTCTAGGCCCCACAGTTTGTCTTACTTGTTCAATGTTCCCTGGTTTTCTGACTGACAATGGATGACCTGTTGACTTTTGTTCTAGAGTTGAACCTGTTATTCTGAAGTTTTTCACTCTTAACAAAATTGTGTTAGGAAATCGCATGTCTTTTACAACCTAAATTGAAGTCATGGCTGAATTGCTGTTGAGATAAAACACAAGAGCCCCACTTTTAGAAAATGTTTTCATAACAAATGCACAGTGCTCACACAAATACAGTTCCATTACTACTGAAAAGATATTGCATAGACAACAATGTGTCACTATGTAATAATTGAAATGTTAAATTGGAGAGCTGGTATTAACTAAAAACACCCAACTCTTTTTGGCACGCCCTGCACAAATAATTCTCACAATCTAATTTTTAAGACTACGAGTACTATTACCGACCTCTGTCTTCGAGTTCCCTCACAGAGGAGTGGGTGGTCAGCCTCCGACACATTAGCTTTCAAGCCAAGAGCAGCAACTGCAGCCTCAAAACCCAGAGTCTCATCTGTCGGCAACCGCAGTGACTGATTCTGCAACTGACACCTCACTTCCCGTCCTCCTGTTTAAATTTATAAACAATGTCAATCAGCATTGTGCACTTTTAGTCAAATACAGTATTATTATTTTGTACTATCTATGGTTAGAAGTCATCTGACAGTAACGAAGTATTTCATATCTGCTCTCATGCCAATCTAACAAGCAATACTTTTGAAACATAAAAGTCAAGTTTGCTATTGCTCTGCACTTCTAAGACCAATTTCCAGCAGTAATAATAAAGCAATTAAAGACAAAAAATAATCCTAAACTTACTGCCAACAACTACAGCTACAACTTCTTTCTGTAAAGCAACTGTCAGCCACTAATACTCTACCATAAAATTAGTGTATTGTTTCATTACGATTTCATCCATTTTATTACATTTTTTATCAATACAGTATTGATTCTTCAATCAACACACATCTTAGAAAAACACTGTAGTGCACTAGGGAAAAATTCCTTTCATTCTCAAGATACTCCACGAGATTTTCAGTTTCATTCACTAGTGCAATGACAGATGAATGATAGACCTGTGCTTATTCTAATTAAACTGATCTTATCACCCTTTTGGCAGATGTATGTAGACAACTATTGCATTTTTCTTAAATTCCCCACTAAAAAATAAATGCACCTTGAAACTTCATAAGGGTCTTTTTTTGATGTTATTCATTCTGTTTCATGTATGTTTTCTAATTCAGGCTGCAATGTGGCAGACCAAGAGAGACTTTACTCAAGTGACCAACATTGTATTCACCAAACACTCACCCTCACATTCTGTCTTGTTACTTTTAAATTTGTCACCACTAACTGCCAGTTCTTTTTTTATACATGTAAAAGTCAGTCATGTAAACATTACTGTATTTACTATTTCACACTTAAGTTATGTGGAAGTCATACATACCAATCAAAAATATAAAATGCTGTAATAGAATGTAAATGTCAGCAAAACTGAAGATGAATTATTTATTGTTTAACTAAAACTTTTGATGCTTACATATTGTCAAAGCGGTGTATTTTACAAATTTCAGGTGTAATCATCTAATACTATATTATTTTGAGTAATCAATATGTATTTACATTTTATAATGTATGGTCAAACGAAATCTAACTGAACTAAAATTAACTTTTGTAACCATAAATTTGTTAAAACTGTAACTACATACTAATTTTGATTGTCATAATTCTAAAACTAGTCAGTTGCACAAGCCTGCGAAGTCAGCATCAGTATCATGATAATTTATTGTATGTTACTACATTATGAAAAAGAAAGCTGCCACTTGCCATATAACGGAGAGTGAGGCAACAAGAGAAAAACGGGAAAGAAGGATGGACATTGAGTATAGTGATGCATTAGGAAATAGTAACAAAGGAAAGCAGCACTGGGTTAGGATCGGAAAAAAGCCATCACGCAAAAATCAGAAATGGAAAATCCAGGATGGAATGTAACAATATTATGAAAAGTAACAATACCAGAGAAGGAAAGTTGCAACTCACCATATAGCGGAGATGCTGAGTCGCGATAGGCACAATAAAAAGATTCACACAATTAAAGCTTTTGGCCATTAAGGCCTTGGTGGTTTCAGCTCTCAGACTGCAGACACGCGCGCGCCCGTGTGTGTGTGTGTGTGTGTGTGTGTGTGTGTGTGTGTGTCTACTGTTGACCAAGGCCTTAATGGCCGAAAGCTTTAAATGTGTGAATCTTTTTATTGTGCCTATCACGACTCAGCATCTCCGCTATATGGTGAGTAGCAACTTTCCTTCTCTGGTATTGTTATATTCCATCCTGGATTTTCTATTGTTTAATATTATGAAAAGGAAAGTCACTACTCACCATATAGCGGAAACTGTCTTAGCAAAACACAAACTGTGCCAAAAGTTACGCACAGAACACCACTATTTTTTATCACTGCTGTGAAACTAAGAGAATTAGCTGCTATCTCTGCTATATGGTGAGTGACAACTTTCGTAATATTGTTACATTCCATCCTGGATTTTCTATTGTATGTTATTGCTATCCAACTTAATCTGCTATGAACACAAACGTAATCTGCTATAAGTTATAATCTTCACTTTCACAAGTGCTGGTAGCAAGTAGTAACACTACAAAGTTATTCAGCATTTCTGCAGTTTAAAGCACTGACTAATGCAGAACGAAGGAAGATCAGGTTTTAACGTTTCACCAATGATCAGGTCGTTAACAGATGAGAGTATGGGGAAGGAAATCTGCCATTTCCTTTTTAACACGACCCAATCCAGGCTCGCTGCTCGTGGTCTCGCGGTAGTGTTCTCGCTTCCCGAGCACGGGGTCCCGGGTTCGATTCCCAGCGGGGTCAGGGATTTTTCCCTGCCTCGAGATGACTGGGTGTTGTTGTGTCGTCGTCGTCATGGCAAACCATCTCCACTAGGACCTTGCCTAGCACGGCGGTGTTGGTCTCCCACATTGTTCCCCTACGCTCTGTCACAGAGTACAGGACTTCATAATCATCATCAATCCAGGCATTTAACATAATCAGTTTACGGATGCCACAGAAAATCTTAGCCTAGAGGTCCTAAAGGGAGTTTGAACAATCATCCTGGCAAATGTGAGTCTAGTGTCCTAACAATTGTAGAACTGCACTCAGGCTGGCCTATGCAGCCAGACACCAAAGGCTTCAAAGCATTTCTTCTGCTCCAAAGTCACAGAGGCCAAAACAACTACCAATAGACTGCTCCCGTTTCAGCCAATGATACTATGTGAAACACTTCATCACTGAGACTGAAGAAGCAAGACAGCTGACTCACTTATGAACTGTGGACACCCAGGAGAAAGACAAAGAGCCCTATAATGCCTAGAAGCAGCCAGTGTGTTACAGCCTGGCAGAACTGATATTGATTTTTACCCTTGTACGTTAAGTATTGGAAAAGTTACTGAAGGGCTATTTTGGACCGTATCGTATCCTTTGTTGCTTGCTGGACGTCATAAAGAAAATTGAAGATTAAGGCCATCAGCCAAGAAGGCAAAAGTGTATAGATGATTTCCGTTTTCTCTGTATGAAGAACTATTACAGTCCTGCCACTCACATCGATGACGAGAGCTTCTTGTTTAAGGAAGTTTAAGTCCTGGTGAACAATCGTGAAGCTTTGATGGAAGGAACTTCCTTTGATGCTTGTCATAGTGAATACAGTGTGACAACGTAACCAGGATGTGAGAATCCACCAGCTTTGTCATAACAGAGGGCTACTGATAAGACTTGGATTCAGGATGCTGTAGTCAGCTCATATGAGAACTTCTGAAACTGCATGTCAGTGTTTCTGTGAGAGAGGGAGCTATGCCAAGAGCTGTGCTGCATGCTGTGTGGCAAAGAAGTTACTTGTCATTTAGTATTTGTCACTGCTGGTAGGTTATCAAAATTTCTGATTTCTGTGGTGTTTGTATATTCTGGAATATTCAGTGTTCGTATAAATAGCTACACTCTCCACCTAGGGGTTCAGTTCTGTTCTGTCTGTACACTGTTGCTCATAATAAACACACTTTTAGTATTAAGTGTTGTATTTCACTGATGACCCTGCTTTCACATTTGGACTATAGTGTGCTTGCAACATAACAATATTTCCATCACCAAGGCATTTCCCCTCAATGCCCCTCTATATCAACTCCAAACCATTTTTTATGTCTTTCCACCTATGTATGCATATTCATCTTGTGATTCCTTCTAAGTTTAAATGTTAACTTTCTACTGATTAATACAAAATACATACAACATATCAAAATGGTAGCACTAACACCAGTTCAATGAAAATGTTATAAAATATGAACTAGAAGAAGTAAAAGTTAAACAGACTGCAGCTTATGATCAGGCCAAGTGAACTAAGGCATGCTAAACGGAAAGAAATAAAAATCTAACTGGAAACTGAACAAAGTTAACAGATAACATACCTGGCATGACAAGCACATCAAAAAGATAGCTGGCAAGCATGATTGGGAGCAGAGCTTCCCCACGAGATCGCAATGTTCCGTCTTTTAGTTGCTCTGCACGTTCCCGAATAATTTTAAGTTCCCAAGCTCCTAAAGGGATGCGCTTCAAGAGACTTACTAATTCTGACTCCTGATTTGCTAGTTTCACCTGAAAATAGAAACCAGTAATAATTTCTTTAATGTGTTGCTCTTCCTGAAACTGCAAAAAAAAAAAAAAACACGGAAGAAGAAGAAGAAAAAAAAGAAGAAACGAAAAGAAGAAAAGGCAGCAGGCTTTTGTGTGTGAATATTTTCATATCATGCATACTACAAAAATGTGCAACAGAAGGAAATTTTTACTTCCAAGATAAAATCAGAAATTGTAGATAAATTTTGATGATTGTGTTGCATAAAGGGTTATTAATGAAGATACAGGGTAATGACATTAGGCAGATTAAAACAGTTCTGAGGAAAGTATTACATGTGATGAGAAACTAATAAAATTAGTTTATTTAATATAAAATTTGAGACTGACAGAAATGTTTACAGTCGACACTCTTCTGTAATTCACATACACTACACCCTTTGTCATCTTTTCTTCTTTACGCTCACCCTCTGTTTCCTTACCTTACATTATATTAAGCTAGTAACTACCACTTTTTCTTGTTCTCCTGCAACCCATTCTCATTCACAATCAACAAAGCACTTTTCCAAAATTTGTGAATGCTACATACATTTGTATGTGGTCGTAGTGAGAGCTGACTGGAATGCTTTATAGCGTTCTTACTTATAAATACTGCACACATTCAAGTATTACGTTACATTAATATTACCACATAGTCAAAAAAATTACACCATAATTTATAAACAGTAACTCCCTTTACACCCCTACTTACACTTCTAGGGGGAGAAAATGTTATCAAGACTGTCACCAATCAGCCTGATAACACCAAACACAATGGATTTGACATTAATATTGGCTGTTTTCAATTATTTTTACATACCACCTCCTTTCCCTCCCATTCCCAATGAAACCACCATTCCTAACTGTTTTAAGTCTCTCTTTCATCTTACCATGCCCACTGCCGCATACACAAAAAAAAACCAGTCTGGAAAATTTTTCCATACGTTCTAGAGTTATGCTTGTATATCACCACTCTCCCACCCCCTTTAACAAAAATAAGATGACTAGACATGTCTTATCCACCACAGTACCTATTTCCTGGTACTTACTTGTTTATCAACTATGATGTGGCTACTACTATAGTTTCAGTCCAACAAATGATCTTAATTGGGAAATTAGTACTCACTTCAAGGGGCTTAGTGCTTGCTGGTGGACGAGCCATTTCAAGTCCAAACAAACCCACCCTGAATGCCAGGTGGGAATGTTCCAGATTTTCTGCCAGTACTGTGCACAGGAAGGCACACTTAGCTAGTGTAGCCGATGCTAGACAGCTTATTTGATGAGACACAGGATTTATTTGTTGCTGAAACATTTCCCCACAATACACATCTATAAGAACACACTCCATAAGCATCACATAACAGTAATTTATTATGAAATTCATAACTGATAGGCTGCACAATAACATGAGATAAACACTGAAAAACAATTTGGGAGTATTTCCAGATACACACAATTTATAATCAAATTTTCGAACTGCAGCATACACTGAGGTGACGAAAGTCATGGGATAGCTCATAAAATTGTGTTGCACCTCCTTTTGCCTAGTGTAGTGAAGCAACTCAACATGGCATGGACTTAACCAGTTGTTGGAAGTCCCCTATGAACATACTGAGCCATACTGCCTCTACAGCTGTTCATAACTGCAAAAGTGTTGCCAGTACAGGAGTTTGTGAAGGAACTGATCCAATTACGTACCATAAGCATTCGATGGGATTCATGTCCAGAGATCTGGGTGGCTTAATCATTTGGTGAAATTGTCCAAACTGTTCTTCAAACCAATTGTGAACAATTGTGCCTGGCAACACTGTGCATTGTCATCCATAAAAATTCCATCATTGTTTGGGAATATGAGATACATGAATGGTAGCCAAATGGTCTCCAAGTAGCCAAATGTAACTAATTCCAGTCAAAGATCAGTTCTGTTGGACAAACGGACCAAGTCCATTCCACATAAACACAATTCACACCATTACAAAGCCACCACCAGCTTGTACAGTGGCTTACTGACAACTTGGGGTCCATGGCTTTGTGGGATCTGTACCACACTTGAACACTGTCATCAGCTCTCAACTACTGAAATTGAGACTCATGTGACCAGTCCACAGTTTTCCAGTTGTCTAATGTCCACTTGATACAGTCACAAGCCCAGGAGAGGCGCTGTAGGTGATTCATGCTGTTAGCAAAGGTGCTCATGTCAGTCGTCTACTGCCTTAGCCCATTAACATCAAATTTTGTCACAGTGTCCCGACGGATAGATTTGTCGTACATCTCACATTGCCTTCTTTTGTTGTTTCACACAGTGTTGCTAGTCTGTTAGCATTGACAACTCCAAACAAAAGTCTCTGCTCTCGATCATTAAGTGAAGGTCATTGGCCATTGCGCTGTCCGTGATAAGTAATGCCTGAAATTTCGTTTCCTCAGCATGCTCTTGCCACTGTGGATCTTGGAATACAGAGTTCCCTAATGATTTCTGCAACGGAATGTCCCATGTGTATAGTTCAAACTACCAGTCCACTTTCAACGTCTTTTAATCCCCATCATGCAACAATAATCAATCACATCATAAATCTTTTCACATTTAGCACCTGAGTACAAATGTCAGCGCTATCAATGCACTGTCCTTTTATGTCTTTTGTACATGATACTACCACCATTTTCATATGTGCATATGACTATCCCATGACTTTAGTCACCTCAGTGTAATGTGCACTTATGTTAACTTCCTTGTCAGTGCTTGCCCCGGAAAAGGCAACAATAACTGTCCAATTTCCAGTCTGATGCATAGTTTTAACCTGGAAGATGGTTCATGTCATTATACTGACTCAGTGTTTACACAATGGACCTCTTAAACTTTCTGTAACTTCTATTATGTTCTTCACAAAGAAAGAAGATTAAGACAAAAACAAAAATAAATAAATAAAAATCTCTGCAAGGCAACCTAAGCAACCAGTACAGTAAATCATGGGCTGTACTGCATATAATAGTTATTTGGATTTTAGAGAGGCAAGGTCACAAATTGTACTAACCAAAGTCAAAAACTAACAGAACAATCAACACATTTGGGCCACTCGCTGAGGAATGCATTTCCAAACTCGCACATAGCAAACCATACATTACGGTCAGATAATTACTAGAGATGAAACTAAGAGATCCGTAACATGAAAAAGATGGTTCTCTGAAATTAATGTATTCCTTATTTTCAACACAGGAGAACACCTGATACTCAAGAATATTTTACAGCTCAAGATAAGTCTTGTAGTATAACTAAGGATATCATATACGAAGAAAATGAGCAGAACGAGTAGACTGTTAAATGCATTATAGAGCACAGATGAGTGGGGCACGTTGTGGGAAAGACAGACAGAAAGTACTCCAAACTGTTTTAAATCTTTAACAATCTACTGGCTGTGATGACAGATTTAATTTTAACACTAATGACATATTTATGTGTTTTCAACAGTTAAGTGAGAGATGCCGACTTGGGAATGTACTTTTTGAATCCAATATGACTTTTAGCTAAGATGAAAGTAAGAGAGTGACCCATACTGCGAACAGGTGGCAGTTTTCTTCAAAAACATTTGCAACCAGTAGTCAAAAGAGATAGAAACTAAACAAATTACCTTCTTTCTCTTCCCTTTTGTGGGCATTGGTGGCAACTCGATCATGAGGTCCGGAGGGTTGGCGAGAAGTTCCTCTGCGAGGCGCACACCTAGAGTGCAGGCTTCTTTCCCGTGTCCGTGTGCATGTAGACCCTCTGCTCTAGCAAACAGGATGTCCCAGGGGTCCTCAGTCTTCCTCAAGTTTGCAAAAACTGAGGCAGGTACCACAGGATCATTCTTCCCTGCAGACTTGGAATTTTCATTTGCATTATTACTCGATCCAGCAGTCAAAGCCTTAGGATCGTAATAATAAAGGTTATACTCGTCTCCAGACTGCTGGGAGTCGGAATTTGATGAAGAAAATGATCCATCTTTGGACGGCCTCCGCAATCCTTCTATGTCTTCGGAGGGCGAAATACCACCCGCAGAAGTGTCTGAATCAGCATCTGCAGTATCGCGGCGAGGTGAAACAGTAGCGTGACGTGCCATATCTAGGTCGGGAAGGTCAAACACTGAATCGTGACCACTTTGCAAGAGGTGCGATGAAATTCTGTGACTAGTTGCCTCATTGCCAGCCACAGGAATACCTCTTACTGCTGCATGCACGCCACTCCCGATGCTGCTGGCAGAGTCGCTGCTGCCTCCCTCCTGAGAGTCTGTATCCCCGACACCACACATTGCAGGCATACGGAGTTCCGGTCTCATTAGCACACTGCTGTCCATCAGCATGTCACCATCCGGGTCATTTTCACAGAAACCTAATATAGTTCATGATTAGTATTAGAGACCATAAATATTTTCAACATGCAAAATTGTTTAAGTTATGAACTGGTTAGTGTAAATAGTACAGAAACAATGACTTCATTGTAATGCAACATGTGCACATGCACCCATTTCAGTAATCTAAAGGTATCTTTCACTTCCGTCATGAGTGAAATCTACACTGCTTCAGACAGTTCATTTGAGTACAAATAAGATAAAAGCAACAAGAAAATATTTATTTTCTTGCTGAAATCTCGGCTTTCACACCTTCTGAAACCCAAATTACTCACCATCCAAGAATTAAAGAATTGAAAATTAACCACTGTTTCCCAGCAATTAATGCAAAACTACTCCACAATTAACTCATCTAATCTCATTCCAATAATACCAAATCCTTATTAAAATACAGCTTCATTCCCTGCTAAGAAACCATTTCGCCTTTACTTGAAGGCAAATAAAATGCAGCCAGATGCGAATTAAGTGGTCATAAATACTAATTCAAAAGTGTTTCAGAAAGGAATGCAACCTGCAAGTCACACATGCTTCTATCGTCCATCTGCTGAATTCTGAAAGGCTCTTCTTTGTCTGAACCACAGCAAGATCACGCATACAGACACATGGAGGGTACACAAATGCCAAAAGTTCTTTTTCCATCCGCATGCAGAATGTTTTCTTCCTCAACTTACTATTGGCTGTCCAATCAGCTGAGGAGCTTCCAGATTTTCAGGTTCTGTTCTGTATCAGACTCATTTGTTGTTAAATCATTCACTTTCTGGGTTGGTGAGAGTCATATGTCCTGTATGTCTGCTAGGTCAATCCTTAAGACACTGCCTCCCAGACTATCTTCATCACAACATATATACAGTTTCTTGACAAACAGGATCTCTGTTAACTTTCAATGCTGACTTTCACAAGAGCTTTGAAGAACTATCCAGCAGAGTGAACTTCGTGTACACTAGTGATGTTGTCTCTTTACTACACAGCAGTTGAATACTGTAAGTGCAACACAGTTGCTTAATGTAAATCTTATTACTAATTTCCAAGACAGGGTAATTGCTCCCTGAATGTTCACAAAACTTACAAATACATAACTCAAATTTGAAGATCTGTCTTCAGTCACAACTTGTGATATTAATGAAGATACATGATTTACTTTGCACCCCTAAGGGTTTGTCTTTGGGTGCTTGACATTGTTATTTTGTGCACACACACACACACACACACACACACACACACACATAGTACAATTATTGTTCAAAAAAATTTTTTTATCAAATAAACTACTAGCTGGTGCTAAGCAGTTGCAAAGGATTGAGGCACAACAGATCACTTACATTCCTTAGCAAATTTTGGACATTACGCTGGTTTGTATACTGATGGGAATACTTCACATTTTTATAATGAGCATAGGTACTGAATCTTTAAAGGAGTGTATGAGAAAAAGTTTTAGAATGTATTTAGGTGACCAACAGTAATGTATAATGTTCTGGACTACTGCTTTAACGAAAACTGACTTTATAAGCTGACATGACAGCAACTGTAGACAATACGATATTGAAATCACTCATCTTATTTTTGTTATGTTAATTGTTAAGTTACATCATTTGAAACTCAATTAGTCTGTGAACAGATTTTGTAACAATATACCCTCTGTCCTTGAAACAACTTATTTGGGATCTGAATGTCATCTTTAATAAAATGAATTTTGAAACAAGTACACATCTTTGAAATGGAAATCAGTATTTAACATGCAGTCAAAAAGGTCAGTGAAATTTGAGAGTGTCAAACTGTAGCATGTGATCTGTTTGAAATACAAATACAAATGTCATGATTGCATTTAGTAAGATATATTACAGTTACTGGTTTTTAACACCAGTGAGTCATTATCACAACTATCTGTTTAGGGGAGTAACATGTCACATCATGATCAACCACTCATGGTGGTCACTTAAAATTTTAGAGACTATGATGTGTGATTGATGACTTGACATGGTACTTTCATAATAAGAAAACAAGACTTTTATTCTCGATGATGACTTATTACAGTTTGAACTGATTTACTATAATATATCTGCTATATGTGAACAAGATATAGATCTATATAAGGTCATTAGACAAAGAACACAAATTCAGATTATGAAGGACATCAGCCATCTCTTTTTCTAATCAACCATCCCCTAAACACATCTTAAGCTATTTATAAAAAGTACAAATAACTTGAAGTTATTCAACACTAGTCACACAGTATCACTGAATTACGAGGTGCATTCAAGTTCTAAGGCCTCCGATTTTTTTTCTCCGGACTGGAAAGAGATAGAAACATGCGCATTGTTTTAAAATGAGGCCGCGTTCATTGTCAATACGTCCCAGAGATGGCAGCACCATACGGCTGATGGAATTTTACCGCCAGGGGCGAGAATGAGAACTGTTTTAAATACTTAAAATGGCGACGTTTTCCTTACTTGAACAGCGTGCAATCATTCGTTTTCTGAATTTGCGTGGTGTGAAACCAATTGAAATTCATCGATAGTTGAAGGAGACATGTGGTGATGGAGTTATAGATGTGTTGAAAGTGCGTTCGTAGGTGCGACAGTTTAATGAAGGCAGAACATCGTGTGACAACAAACCGAAACAACCTCGGGCTCGCACAAGCCGGTCTGACGACATGATCGAGAAAGTGGAGAGAATTGTTTTGGGGGATCGCCGAATGACTGTTGAACAAATCGCCTCCAGAGTTGGGATTTCTGTGGGTTCTGTGCACACAATCCTGCATGATGACCTGAAAATGCGAAAAGTGTCATCCAGGTGGGTGCCACGAGTGCTGACGGACAATGGATGAGACGTGGATGCCATTTTTCAATCCAGAAACAAAGCACCAGTCAGCTCAATGGAAGCACACAGATTCACCACCACCAAAAAAATTTCGGATAACCGCCATTGCTGAAAAAATGATGGTGTCCATGTTCTGGGACAGCGAGGGTGTAATCCTTACCCATTGTGTTCCAAAGGTCACTACGGTAACAGGTGCATCCTACGAAAATGTTTTGAAGAACAAATTCCTTCCTGCACTGCAACAAAAATGTCCGGGAAGGGCTGCGTGTGTGCTGTTTCACGAAGACAACGCACTCGCACATCGAGCTAACGTTACGCAACAGTTTCTTCATGATAACAACTTTGAAGTGTTTCTTCATGCTCCCTACTCACCTGACCTGGCTCCTAGTGACTTTTGGCTTTTTCCAACAATGAAAGACACTCTCCGTGGCAGCACATTCACCAGCCGTGCTGCTATTGCCTCAGCGATTTTCCAGTGGTCAAAACAGACTCCTAAAGAAGCCTTCGCCGCTGCCATGGAATCATGGTGTCAGCATTGTGAAAAATGTGTACGTCTGCAGGGCGATTACGTCGAGAAGTAACGCCAGTTTCATCCCTTTCGGGTGAGTAGTTAATTAGAAAAAAAATCAAGAGGCCTTAGAACTTGAATGCACATCGTAGCACAACAAATACCCATAGTTTGAGGAAAACTGACTTACCTTCACTACTAACACTTGAACGGTTTCCATCACGTGTGTCATCACCATCTGCTGGTGACCCAAGTCCATGTACAATACGATGAAACCGTACCACCATATCAACATTTGGAATGTGGCCACCAAAATCGTGACGAGAGTGGTGCCGCCTACGCTCTCGATATGGGAAGTCTATAGTAGTCAGACACGTGGAAGAGCGAGAGCCCCCATGGCAGTTCACGTGTGGCCGTGTATGTGGGACAGGGAGGAACTGGTTCAAGTTGTTGTGATGTCGATGGTGATGGTGATGGTGATGGTGTGATGGCTGAGCTGGATGTTCACAATTCAAAACCGCTTGTGAGGAGTTCACCTGAAATTTTAAGTGCACTTTTTAATAGGAAATCTTTAGCAAACAATCCAATACAGATAACAGGTAAAATCATGGTACAAATTAAAATATGTACCATTCTCAAACATATCTAACCATTAGAGTTGGGTCGCTATGCCACAGGATCTAGAGGTTCCCGCATGACCATCACGGATTCTGCTGAAATTTTGTGTGAACATTTGCACATGTTCCCAATGAACATTGGTAAAGTTTTACTTTAGCCAATACAACAATTCCAGAGATATATTCATTTGTTTCACCCCATAGCACAACACTCCAAAGTGTACCCCGCACTTTCAGAAACTTTGAGACGTATCACCTCTGGCAATATTTTCATGAAAAAAATTAATGTGGTGTACGCAGGGTTGCCCCTGAATATCTCTGCTACCACATTTACGCAAATGTTTTGCAGGCCAAGTACGGCCCCTGCCTCACCTAAGAGGTTAATAGAAGAGGCAAGGTACTGTCTTACAGTCTAGCTGCCAATCATGTCATCACTAGTGGATTGCCAACAAGTTCCAAACCTTGTGGAACTGTGTCATCGTTAATCTTCGCTGGTCCTCAAGACACTGTTGTTGAGCTCAAGTTGTGTAGATATTATTCTCAGAAGTTGTATTTAGTTTGAGTCTTGTAATAAATAACTTTTATTTCAAAGAGGGCATTTTACTACATCCAGCCACACTACTCAACAAAGGATATTACAACAAAACTACGCCACCTTGTACAGCTTTCTGCACACTCTTAATGGCAATAATAATAAAATATTTCTTGAGCAATATACAGATGAATAATTTGAAGCCAACTCCACCGAAAATATAATGCTTGGGGAAAAAATAAGAGAGCATTCA
This sequence comes from Schistocerca serialis cubense, assembly GCF_023864345.2. Classification (NCBI taxonomy): domain Eukaryota; kingdom Metazoa; phylum Arthropoda; class Insecta; order Orthoptera; family Acrididae; genus Schistocerca; species Schistocerca serialis. The sequence continues at coordinate 1,132,071,830 of NC_064638.1, forward strand.
TTAAAAAGACCATGCTCTGAACCACCTAAAAGCTACATTTCATTCTGCATATAAGGTCCTAGACAACAGCAAAAACGTGGAGGTGCATTTAAAACACACTCGAAATTCCCGTGGTACTTAAAATAAATCTGGCATCTTTTATTATGTTCAACAATCATGTAGGACTCTGTGGGGAGGATAATATATACAAAATTCTGAAGATTAGGAACTGAGATCGAGTCAGAACAACTCAAAAAATTTAACAAATCAAATTGGTTATCAACTTCAAAATTTAACTGTGCATTACCATGGGACTGTATATCATAGTAGTAAAATTGTTGCGTAAAAGCTGCAACACACATCGTATAAACTGCCTCCAAGTTTTACACCACTATCAATTTTGGAGGAGTTCATAGCAGGCAGTTTGGCACATTTTGGAAAAGACTCGTATTATAGAGATTTTTGAGTATGTCATTTTATTGTGCAATGCTATTGACATTCTAGTTTAATTCCAGTTTAAAGTGCAACATATTTTGTGCACACACTTTTTGATTGCATGAAATGATGAGGAATTGTGTAAATGTGTCGCTATGGCCAATAATGGCTTAATCACTGCCGATTTCTTTTAAAGCGAAGAAACGCGCATTCCCCTCGATATAGGGACCATCCCTGATAGTTGTCCAACAGCAGCTCCTGGTGGGTTTCTTTAACAGAGATTCCCAAGCCTGATAAAAAATGAATTTTCTGGGCCACGTGAGTGCGTAAAGCTTATTAAAGCATCCTTCTACTCAGTGGATGTCTGTCGAATATTTTCAATCCACCAATCTTTCATATATGCATACAGCATATTGTCCCGAATGGAAGTCTGATCTGTTTCTCTTTTACACTGAGAGCATTAATGGCATTAAATTTACTTCCATCAGCAAAGAAGAAATTGACTGAAATAAAGTGTTACAAAAATAGTGGTTTTAATATGTGCACACTTTACCAGGAACTAGACAATATCGTAATTCTTTGCCAGCTAATGAAACAACTTTTCAGGTCACCAGATTTTCAAATGTTCCATCACCTTTTCTGGCCAAATTAGTGACAAGAGTGAAGCAGATATATTAACATCAGACCTGACCACTAAGGTGTCTTACTTTTAAAAATTTTGAAGTATGACACATGAGCAAACATGGCATTTGATTTTAAGTGACCAAGCTGAGTTCCAGATGACAATTGTGTGTGTTACTTTCATACCAAAATGATGGTTTGTTAATGATTCATTAAAGTCAACACCATTTCACAGTCAAAAATTCACCAAATGCTATAGAAAGATAGGTGCTTCTCACCATACAGCGTTGATACTGAGTCACAGATAGGCGCAACAAAAGGACTGTTACAAAATAAGCTTTCGGCCAACAAGGCCTTGGTCAAAAATAGACAAAACACACACACACACACACACACACACACACACACACACATTCACGCAAATGCAACTCACACACACGACCACAGTCACTGGCCGCTGAACCCAAACTATGAGGAGCAGCAGCAGCAGCAGCAGCAGCAGCAGCAGCAGCACCTCATGACGAGAGAGGCAACTGGGTGGGCAAGGAGGAGGCTTGGGTGGGGAGGGGAATGGATAGCAGGGTAGGAGTGGGGGATAATAAAGTGCTGCTGAGGAGCACTTTCCAAGTAGACCCTTCCATACAGCCTAGCCACACGTGCTTGTCGCATATGCCATGACGAGCAATCCCTCTCAAAATATACCGAGGGTGTCACTGAGGCTTTTACAGACTCAACCGAAGACAAATGTTGAACCCTGCCTGACTCAGTTCACTCCTCCATCCAATCATGATCCACTCTCACTGCCCCTAAATCACCCTGTTAGCTTCCCAGAATTTCTTACTCTCGAACCTTGCCTCAACATCATTCCCCAAATCCCTCAACATGCAAATTAATCTTACATCCACCAAAAGAACTGCAGTCCACCACCTAAAAACTGATCCTGACCTTATGATCCTACTCGCTGACAAAGGCTCCAGCACTGTTGTTTTGAACTGCATGGGTTACCTGGTAGAAGGACTCCACCAGGTGTCAGATACATTCACCCACAAACCCTACAACAGTGACCCCATTGCAGAAATCCAGCATGATCTCCTGTCTCTCCTCAAATCCTTAGACCCATCCCAGAATCTCTCCCCAGAGTCCATCTCTCACCTCACACCTACAACTCCCCGCATTCGTACCTTTTACATGCTTCCTAAAGTCCATAAACTCAACCACCCATGATGCCCCATTGTGGCCAGTTACTGTGCCCCCATCGAGAGGATCTATACTCTCATAGACCAACACCTTCAGTCAACCATTTCATCTGCCAACTCTACACAGCTCCCGTTCCTTTACAACACAGTGCCCTGCTCATCACTACTGATGCCACCTCCATTACACCAAGATCCGTAATACGCATTGCCTTATGACCATTGAACACTACCTTTCCCAATGCCCCATGGATTTCAAACCAACAACCTTCTCCCTAGTCGCCATGACCAACTGTATCCTCAACCCCAATTACTTCTCCTTTCAAGGTAGTACCTACAAACAAATATGGGGTACAGCTATGGGCACCTATATGGCACCATCCTATGCCGACTTATTCATGGACCGTCTAGACGAATCCTTCCCAAACAACCAGAATCCTAAACCCCTCACCTGGTTCCCATTCATTGATGACATTGTCATGATCTGGATTGAGGATGAGGACACCCTATCCACATTCCTCCAGAACCTCAACACCTTCTGCCCTGTTCGCTTCACCTTGTCCTACTCAATTCAACAAGCCACCTTCCTCGATAATGACCTCCACTTCAAAGATGGCTACATCATAACCTATGTCCACATTAAACTACCAACCACCAGCAACGATTCCACTTCTACAGCCGCCACCTATTCCACACCAAGAAGTCCCTTCCACACAGCCCAAACTACCCATGGCCATTATATCTGCAGTGAAGAGTGGTCCCTCACAGAGGCCTTGCAAACCAAAATTATCCTCCCAACCTTGCACCAAACATCTTTCCAGTCACCCACCATCTCCCAATGTAGCACCATCTGGACACAGAGGAGCATTCCCACTGCAACTCAGCACCACCCAGCACTGGACCAACTGAACTAAATTCTCCACAAGAGTTTCAGCTACTTCTTGTCGTGCCCTGAAATGAGAAATGTTCTGCTGACTATCTCCCTCCCCCAGTGGTATTCTGCCGTCCATTGAACCTACACAATATTCTTGTCTATCCCTACACAGCCCCTGCTCCCAATGCCTTGCCTCAAGACCCATATGCCTGTGACAGACCTAGAGGCAAGACCTAACCAATACATCCTCCTACCACCACCTACTCCAGTCTGGTCACAAGTATCACCTACCCCATCAAAGGCAGGGCTACCTGTGAAACCAGTCATGTGATGCACAAGTTAAGCTGTAACCATTGGCTTTGTTGAGGACAGTGATGGATTAATGAGAGGCAGTTTAGGTCGCTATATTTTCTGTACACTCAATGGCCCCGAGATCTTTGGATTTTTATTCTTAACACGTCCAGGTAAAGTAAGTGTCATTCTTATTCCAGTTCCAATATAAATGTCGCCACTGCAGTAGATAAGAGTTTAGATGATGTAGTAAACGTCACTGTATTGCATTCCCAATGACCATACCACAACTGTGTTGTATGTAGAAACTTAAGAATTTAGTAAATCCAGTGATAAAGAAGAAGAGAGGAGCTGACAAGAGCGGGCATGACAACCAACAAACTGTCTGTCTATCCGAATGGCCGCTGACAAGCTGTGGCCAAGGAACAACTGGACCATCCTGTCACTGAGCAGGCTGCCCAACATGATGTTCTTTATTTCAATGACTGCTTCACAGCCTGTGCCATATTGATCCTTCCCACCAACACCAGCTTTTCTGAACTGAGCAGGTTAGAACTCTCTCTGCAGTATATCCTATGTTCCTCCTGTAACACTCCTGGTCTCAAACTTCATTAGTCATTGTCCTCACCCATCAAGCCCCTTCCCTGTCCCCATTCCACACTACACACAGCCCTCTATTCCATCAACGTACCAGTATTTTTACTTCTCTCCTTTTCCGCTACCTCCCTCCCCCCACCCCTCCATCTAACCGCCCAACTGCACCTAGCTGCCCTACCCTCTCTCAACCTCGTCCCTGGTCACTCCCCAATAGCATTTTACCGTCCCCCACGCCTACCCTGCTATTCCTCCCCCTTCCCCCCACAGCCTCCTCCTTACAGTCCACATGGGAAAAATATACCTAAAAACAGAGATGATGTGACTTACCAAACGAAAGCGCTGGCACGTCGATAGACACACTAACAAACACAAACATACACACAAAATTCAAGCTTTCGCAACAAACTGTTGCCTCATCAGGAAAGAAGGAAGGAGAGGGAAAGACGAAAGGATGTGGGTTTTAAGGGAGAGGGTAAGGAGTCATTCCAATCCCGGGAGCGGAAAGACTTACCTTAGGGGGGAAAAAAAGACGGGTATACACTCGCGCGCGCACACACACACACACATCCATCCACACATATACAGACACAAGCAGACACATATATATATATATATATATATATATATATATATATATATATATATGCTTGTGTCTGTATATGTGTGGATGGATATGTGTGTGTGTGTGCGCGCGCGAGTGTATACCCGTCCTTTTTTCCCCCTAAGGTAAGTCTTTCCGCTCCCGGGATTGGAATGACTCCTTACCCTCTCCCTTAAAACCCACATCCTTTTGTCTTTCCCTCTCCTTCCCTCTTTCCTGATGAGGCAACAGTTTGTTGCGAAAGCCTGAATTTTGTGTGTATGTTTGTGTTTGTTTGTGTGTGTGTCGACCTGCCAGCACTTTCATTTGGGAAGTCACATCATCTTTGTTTTATATATATATATATATTTATTTTCCCGCGTGGAATGTTTCCCTCTATTTTTTTATATATATATATATATATATATATATATATATATATATATATATATATATCTGTGTGTGTGTGTGTGTGTGTGTGTGTGTGAGTGTGGTCTTTTTTTGGACAAAGGCCTTGTTGGCAGTAAGTTATTTTGTGACAGCCCTTTTGTTGTGCCTGTCTGTGACTCAGCACCTAGCAACTTTCCTTTCCATAATACTGTTACATTTCATCCTGGATTTTTCAAATGCTACAGACAGACTTGTGACTAATGCAGTGTTGATCAAACAGATCACATGCTCCAATTTCACACAGTCAAATTTCATTGATTCAGACGAATACTTTCAGAAAAAAAACTTATGTCAGACGTAACCAATTTTCTGTTTCAGAAACACTTTTCTTTCTATTGCCAGTCTGGTTTAAATTTCCTCTGTACTCTGTCACTGTCAGTTATTTTTCTGTCCAAACAGCAAATCGCATCTGTCACTTTTAGAGTCCCATTTCCTGCCCTAACCCCCCTTTGCATTGCTCGATTTGATTCGACTGCCCTCTGCCACAGACATTTTACTTTTGTCATCAGTCATCTCACAACCTCTTTCTGTAAAGCTCCCTCTCCAAATTTATATGAACTACTACTACTACTTCCCTTTCATGGCCCTCAAATCTTATATAATCAATCTGGTTTCTGGACAAGTTCTAGGAAAGCTACCAATCCCTGTATTTTATCTCTGATAACTTCAGAAGTTCATCAAGTGTGTTTTGTCTATGTTCTCAAAAACTTTTTCTAAAAACAAATATTATAAATGTAAGTTCGCTTTTCTTCAAACTACCTTCTACCACAATCTTACAAAAAGGATAGATTGCTACCTACCATACCTAGATGAGACATTGAGTTGCAGACATGCGCACCAAAATGTCTGCTACATGTTTGAGCTTTCAGCCAAAATGTCTTCTAATGTAGGCCTCTGTGGAGCACAGTCATGTGTGAGAGTTGTTGTTCTGTGCATACTTGTGAGCTTTCTACTTCAGAAGAAGGCGTTTTGGTCCTAAGTTCAAATGTGTATCAGACTTTTTGCTGTGCCTGTCTGCAACTCAACTTCTTCTCTATATGGTGAGTGGCAATATATCCTTTTCATAATGTTGTCATTATTTCATTGTTGATTTTCCACTGTTTGATCTTATCTTCTAACTTAAGTCATACAGTCAGTATTGCCTTTCATGTTCTTATATTTCTACAGAACCATAACTACTCTTTCCCCAGGTTGGCTTCTACCTGTTGTTCCATTCTTCTATAGATAATTGTGTCCTTATTTAGCAAGGGCATATCTTATTAAACTACTGGTTGAATAACAGTCACACTTGTCACTCCTGTATTCTTCTTCGGCACTGGACTTACTAAATTCTTTAGTTTCTACATATAACACAGTTGTGCTATGGTCATTCGGAATGCAATGCAATGACATTTGCTGCAATGGCAACATTTATACCGTAACTGGAACAAGAATGACTCTTATCTTGCCTGGATGTGTTAAGAATAAAAATCCAAATAGATCCCAGGGCTACTGAGTGTACAGAAAATTGAGTAACCTGAAGTGCCCGACATTAATCCATCATTGTTTTTCACAAAGATACCTTGCCAAGGAACTTGGTCCACTGGCCTCACACTATATTCAACAAATGAACAACAATTATTATGAACAGGTTTCTAAAGGAGTAGGTACTCAAACTGACAAATCAAGCCCTTGTTGTAGCAGGAATTAACAATGCTTGTGAAAGAAAACAAAAGAGACACCTAAAAAGCAAGGCTCAGTTATCTGAACTAAAATAAAAACACCCTCAACCCAAAGGTCGGTTTAATTACTACAGTGCTAACTAAGGATGGTCATGTTGCACGTGGTATGCCAATGCCTACTCTGATATCTGAACTGACTTGCTCAGTCATTCATCAGAGCATCTACAGCCTAACATGGATTCCAAATGATGGTGCAACTTTTGACTTCTTTCACCTCTGACAGTATTTATTTATGTGAAAAATGCCAAGTGATGAAAAAATGAAATGACAGAACCAACTGAGGGATGAACTGGATTTGGCTACTGAGCCAGATTCCTTATCTGAACTTTGTGGGTCAACCCTCAAAAATATCAAGTCTCATACAGAAACATGGCACCCAAAGTAATTTGTTGGCATCTAAAGGTTCAGATCATAATATTAAAAACTATTCAGTCTCTGGCAATCATGTGTAGCATGTTTATTAAATTCTGTATCAATGTGGCAAATTGCATGTGTGGCAGACTGTAAGAATAGTTGAAGAAAGATTCTAGCAATTAAGACAATGCCCTACACTAAAATAGCTCAATTAATCAGATGTCACTGAGCACTGCCTGAAGTATAACCAGAATAAGACTATGAGTGTATAACCAGAATAAGACTATGAGTAATAATTGGTAGTATTCAACACATTCTAATAGTACTTCACACAATACACTTTGTGTTGAGAGACAATGCTCTCATCATCATGTTTGGTGAGACTCGGCTCATTGTTACACTGCATGAAGTGTTTAAATGCATTAAATGCTACCAATTATTACTGTGAAGTGTAAAAACTGCTACCTCAGGTCTGACTAATGAATAACATTCACCACCAACCACCCACCCACCCACCACCACCACTTCCCTTTCAAATTGCCTGCTCCGAACTCTCAAACAAAATCATTCCCATCTTTCTCATGGTCCTCCAATATCCAACATCTCTTTTCCCATTTGGCTTGTATTTCAGGATCTTCTTAGGGAATTCTGTGACCTGGCATTGTCATAAGATGATGTCTCCAATCAAAAAATAAAATTAAGTTTTGAGGTAGGGACTCTAAATTGATGGATGAGAGTAATTTCAATAGTGAGGAGAGCAGTGATGAGTGCTTCAGGAGTGTAATTTAGAGTATCGGCAAGTATGGAAAGGAAGAAAACAAGGAGGAGAGAACTACAATGTCCAGAGAACTTAATATCCCATTAACTTAATATCTCATTGTGGTGATCAGCAGGGCCAAATCCCCTCTCTCCACAAAGCACTGGAGAAAGCTGCAATTTAATTAATGAAATTATTAAAAGGAATGATAATTAGAAAGATTAATTAGGAACTGTACACTGACGTTTCTCCTCCTCTTGCCAGTCAAATTGAGATAATAATTTTTTCAATCATCAGGACTTGGGGCCAAGCATCACTGTACTAGGGTGCTTTAGTGGGCATGGCCATGTGTGTGGTTGAAAGTAAACAGTACATCAAAATGAAAATGCTGGAGAACACAGTAAACAGACATGCAAGTTTGTGTGTTATTAATGACTGGGATGTGACACAGTTTATCAAGCTTTCATTGGTCAACAAAACACCATAGCTGATAATGACTAAGTATTCTATGAAATGTCACTCCAGTGCCAGAAAAAATAATGTGCATGGGCAAGGCCAAAGTTGGAACACTAATGCAAATCATAGTATGTTACCAACAGTAAGTTACATTGCAGTTTGAAACCAGTTGCTATGTTAAAAGACTTTGCCAACGGCAACTGAGAAAAGGCTAGATAAGATCCCTTTTTGTACAAAAATATAAAATCATCAACCTATCTCAAAAATTTGTTCCCTATAAGTTTTAATGAGTCCTGTCAATAGAAGAATGGCACATTTTCTGACAATCTAAATAGTTCTGCAATATATACAATTCTACAAATGTTATGTGCTGTCTCTGTAACGGGACTGGAAACTTTATGGCTAGTAATTCCTTATTAATATCCAACTGCGTGAACTAACCTGGTTGACAACATGGTCAGAGCGAGACTGGTCTCCGGCATGCCTGAAGCACGTAAAGGGACACCTGTAGAAGAGGCTGACGCCCCCCTGGTAGGTGATGCCAGGCAGAGGGTAATCATCCCAATCCAGGTAGCATGCTTCAATGGCTGGCTTGAAGCCAGAGAATATTTCCACATCATTGCGGAAGCTGTTGGCATTTCTGTTGTGGGTCCCTGGCCCACTTCCTGTCAGACCTTGTGGGCCTGCCAGTGCAGCACCACGGCTCTTTGTGACCTGCAACAACATAAACAATGGAATCTACTGCAGTAACCTCTCAGCTACACAACCATAACAATGCACGATTAGCACAACAACCATTTGGTCCAGTCCTCTGTTACTAACAAGAGATTTGATTTCTTTTCTATCAAAATAACACTATATCTAAAAACAAAGATGATGTGACTTACCATACGAAAGCGCTGGCAGGTCGATAGACACACAAACAAACACAATCACACACACAAAATTCTAGCTTTCGCAACCAACGGTTGCTTCATCAGGAAAGAGGGAAGGAGAGGGGAAGACAAAAGGATGTGGGTTTTAAGGGAGAGGGTAAGGAGTCATTCCAATCCTGGGAGCGGAAAGACTTACCTTAGGGGGAAAAAAGGACAGGTATACACTCGCACACACACCCATCAGAGTGTATACCTGTCCTTTTTTCCCCCTAAGGTAAGTCTTTCCACTCCCGGGATTGGAATGACTCCTTACCCTCTCCCTTAAAACCCACATTGTTTCGTCTTTCCATCTCCTTCCCTCTTTCCTGATGAAGCAACCGTTGGTTGCAAAAGCTAGAATTTTGTGTGTGAGATTGTGTTTGTTTGTGTGTCTATCGACCTGCCAGCGCTTTCGTATGGTAAGTCACATCATCTTTGTTTTTAGATATAATTTTCCTGCGTGGAATGTTTCCCTCTATTATATTCATATCAAAAATAACACTGTATGTACATTATACAACATGGATAAAATAACTTTGTGATTGACAGGCTGAAATGGTGGGGGTCAGTGTAAGTGTGCAGCCACCCAAGCTCCATAAGGTAATCAACGTTGCAACTTTGCTGTGGCTTGGGTAACATTAATGTGAAATTAATGATCAGTCAACAACAATTCGTTGCTACACTCCTGGAAATGGAAAAAAGAACACATTGACACCGGTGTGTCAGACCCACCATACTTGCTCCGGACACTGCAAGAGGGCTGTACAAGCAATGATCACACGCACGGCACAGCGGACACACCAGGAACCGCGGTGTTGGCCGTCGAATGGCGCTAGCTGCGCAGCATTTGTGCACCGCCGCCGTCAGTGTCAGACAGTTTGCCGTGGCATACGGAGCTCCATCGCAGTCTTTAACACTGGTAGCATGCCACGACAGTGTGGACGTGAACCGTATGTGCAGTTGACGGACTTTGAGCGAGGGCGTATAGTGGGCATGCGGGAGGCCGGGTGGACGTACCGCCGAATTGCTCAACACGTGGGGCGTGAGGTCTCCACAGTACATCGATGTTGTCGCCAGTGGTCGGCGGAAGGTGCACGTGCCCATCGACCTGGGACCGGACCGCAGCGACGCACGGATGCACGCCAAGACCGTAGGATCCTACGCAGTGCCGTAGGGGACCGCACCGCCACTTCCCAGCAAATTAGGGACACTGTTGCTCCTGGGGTATCGGCGAGGACCATTCGCAACCGTCTCCATGAAGCTGGGGTACAGTCCCGCACACCGTTAGGCCGTCTTCCGCTCACGCCCCAACATCGTGCAGCCCGCCTCCAGTGGTGTCGCGACAGGCGTGAATGGAGGGACGAATGGAGACGTGTCGTCTTCAGCGATGAGAGTCGCTTCTGCCTTGGTGTCAATGATGGTCGTATGCGTGTTTGGTGCTGTGCAGGTGAGCGCCACAATCAGGACTGCATACAACCGAGGCACACAGGGCCAACACCCGGCATCATGGTGTGGGGAGCGATCTCCTACACTGGCCGTACACCACTGGTGATCGTCGAGGGGACACTGAATAGTGCACGGTACATCCAAACCGTCATCGAACCCATCGTTCTACCATTCCTAGACCGGCAAGGGAACTTGCTGTTCCAACAGGACAATGCACGTCCGCATGTATCCCGTGCCACCCAACGTGCTCTAGAAGGTGTAAGTCAACTACCCTGGCCAGCAAGATCTCCGGATCTGTCCCCCATTGAGCATGTTTGGGACTGCATGAAGCGTCGTCTCACGCGGTCTGCATGTCCAGCACGAACGCTGGTCCAACCGAGGCGCCAGGTGGAAATGGCATGGCAAGCCGTTCCACAGGACTACATCCAGCATCTCTACGATCGTCTCCATGGGAGAATAGCAGCCTGCATTGCTGCGAAGGTGGATATACACTGTACTAGTGCCGACATTGTGCATGCTCTGTTGCCTGTGTCTATGTGCCTGTGGTTCTGTCAGTGTGATCATGTGATGTATCTGACCCCAGGAATGTGTCAATAAAGTTTCCCCTTCCTGGGACAATGAATTCACGGTGTTCTTATTTCAATTTCCAGGAGTGTATGTAACCAACAAAGGCAAGAACACAACCTTATATTTTAGTGTGGCTCATATGATCCAAAGGTGTTCTGTAACGCACTGCTGATTTACCCCCTTATAGAAGCATGGATTATTTATGAAGCATCGTAATTAGCATGACCGATATTGATATAATTCAAAATCAATTTACTGATTGAGATTATTAATAATATTAAGAGAATATCCTTTGGGATAATAATGTGGACTACAACAGATAGCTAGCCTTGACCATGTGTTTATTCAAATAATCACACACAAAAGTTTGAATCTAACACTAAATGCCTAAGCAGAGCAACAAAACAACAAAAAATATGCAGCGATAGTCACAATGTTCAACAGCAGCATGCAAGTCTTTAAACATTAACAGATTTAATGTGATCATAATTATTCTGCCACTGATAACCAACCTGCGACTAAGTTCACCAGCATGCACAGTTCCAAAATTAAGTACCAAAATGTTTTACATCAAAATATTTCTGTGTCTGAGTCAAGTTGAATGCAGATACAGATTTATATACAAATATACTCTCATATATGTAGCTATTTTTCAAGTTATATATCTAAAAACAAATATGATGTGACTTACCAAACAAAAGTGCTGGCAGGTCGATAGATCCTCCGCCACACACCGTTGGGTGGCTTGCGGAGTATCAATGTAGATGTAGATGTAGATGTAGATACACACAAACAAACACAAACATACACACAAAATTCAAGCTTTCGCAATCAACGGTTGCTTCATCAGGAAAGAGGGAAGGAGATGGAAAGACGAAAGGATGTGGGTTTTAAGGGAGAGGGTAAGGAGTCATTCCAATCCCGGGAGTGGAAAGACTTACTTTAGGGGGAAAAAAGGACAGGTATACACTCTGATAGGTGTGTGTGCGAGTGTATACCTGTCCTTCTTTCCCCCTAAGGTAAGTCTTTCCGCTCCCGGGATTGGAATGACTCCTTACCCTCTCCCTTAAAACCCACATCCTTTCGCCTTCCCCTCTCCTTCCCTCTTTCCTGACGGAGCAACCGTTGGTTGCGAAAGCTTGAATTTTGTGTGTGTGTTTGTGTTTGTTAGTGTGTCTATCGACCTGCCAGCACTTTCGTTTGGTAAGTCACATCATCTCTGTTTTTAGATGTATTTTTCCCACGTGGAATGTTTCCCTCTATTATATTCATATTTTTCAAGTTATATACACACATGAAAAAAGTTTTGAATCACCCTGCTTCCCAGAACTCCTGAAGACAGACGTTGACTGTGGATATTGTATCACAGACGCAGTCCCTTTGACTGTTTGGAGATGTCACTAAACCTGCCCAAAAAAGTAACAACCATGCAGGAGCAGTGCCTACTAGACGGATGGGATCCGACAGTCGATTAGTTCCGGTCTTTCCTCCAGGAAGGAGGCACGCAGCTCGTGTTATCTGTAGTTCAACCATGCCTAGACAGTCAACACCGCAGTTCGATCTTGTCCGCATTGTTACTTTGTGCCAGGAAGAGCTCTCAACAAGGGAAGTGTCCAGGCTTGTTGCAGTGAATCAAAGCGATGTTGTTCGGACATGGAGGAGATATATAGAGACAGAAACTGTCAATGACATGCCTCGCTCAAGCCGCCCAAGGGCTACTACTACAGTGGATGACCACTACCTATGGATTATGGCTCAGTGTAAACCCTGGCAGCAACTCCACCATGTTGAAAATAGGCTGCATAGTGCGAGACTTCACTCCTGACATCCATGGCGAGGTCCATCTTTGCAACCATGACACCATTCAGCGCGGTACAGATGGGCCCAACAACACACCGAATGGATCGCTCAGGATTGGCATCATGTTCTCTTCCGCAATGAGTGTTGCGTATGCCTTCAACCAGACAACTGTCGGAGATGTGTTTGGAGGCAACTCGGTCAGGCTGAACGCCTCGGACACACTGTCCAGCAAGTGCAGCAAGGTGGAGTTTCCCTGCTGTTTTGGGGTAGCATTATGTGGGGCCAACATATACCACAGGTGGTCAAGGAAGGTGCCGTAATGGCTGTGTGATACATGAATGCCATTCTCCGACCGATAGTGCAACCGTAATGGCAGCATATTGGTGAGGCATTCACCTCCGTATATGACAATTCGCGCACCCATCATGCACATCTTGTGAATTACTTCAGTCAGGAGAACAACATTGCTCGACTAGAGTGGCCAGCATGTTTTCCAGATATGAACCCTATCGAACATGCCAGGGATAGACTGAAAAGGGCTGTTTATTGATGATGTGACCCACCAACCATTCTGAGGAATCTACGCTGAATCGTCGTTGCAAAGTGGGACAGCCAGGACCAACAGTGCCTTGATGAACTTGTGGATAGTATGCCACGACGAATACAGGCATGCATCAATGCAAGAGGACATGCTACTGGGTATTAGAGGTACTGTTGTGTACAGCAATCTGGACCTTCACCTCTGAAGGTCTGTATGGTGGTACAACATGCAATGTGCAGTGTTAATGAGCAATAAACAGAGCGGAAATGATGTTTATGTTGACCTCTAGTACAATTTTCTATACAGGTTCCAGAACTCTCGGAACCGAGGTGATCCAGAACTTTTTTTGATGTATGTGTATGCGCATAGTCATTAAATTATCGATCTGTGAGTCAGAGATTGGTTTGATTTCAAATTTTTAATCTTTGACAAAAAATTGACTTGCGTCATACTTAAAATTCAGGATTGTCTTTTGTTCTGTATTACCTGTCACCAATAAGAATGATTTCTATTTCCTCCAAGTAGCTGATGTATCTTTCTTCTTCTGCTCAAGGAAGAATGGAAAGATTAGAGCTTATTTGGACGAACAGAACAAAAATTTACTACAAGATACAAACGTGAAAACAACCTCTCCACATGTAGTATTCATCTTTGAGAAAATGAATGCACTGCAGTAGATATAAGCACTAATCTTTCCATTCTTCATAGGTCAGAAAAAGGAAGCTACATGAGCATCTTGGAGGAAATAGAAATCCACACATATCCAAACAACATCCTAAATGAACTAATAGAATTACGAATAAAAAATGTATCGAGAACTGTTAATTCAAAACAAAATACACTCCTAAATTTTATGTATCATATTGATTTTCATCAATGACAAAACACACACACAATATATCTAACAGCTGGATTATACATAGGTAAAAATGGGCCATACTTGAAACCGTTATCAACAAAGAAGAAATATAAAAAAACAATTCTTGTGGACTTTCATTACAATGCATTTCTAAGCCAGTACTATCATTACAACCACACTTAAACCCAAGTGCATCTGTAGCCACATATTACCTTCCAAACACCTTGCCAGTTCAACAGTATATCAACAAAACATCCACAGCTCTGGCTTGTAAGCCTATTATAAACCTTGGTCACCTGACCACTAACTTGCTCAACGCACAACAACTTGCAACTTTACCATCATTCATGAAATTCACCATCATCATGCTCATGCTGACGATAAGCAATAGTTTACATCTGGAGAAATTGTGGTTTCTGCACTCTTCTTCTGATTATTCATAAAATAATTTATTAATATAATAGAGGGAAACATTCCACGTGGGAAAAATTATATATAAAAACAAAGGTGAGGTGACTTACCGAACGAAAGCGCTGGCAGGTCGATAGACACATAAACAAACACAAACATACACACAAAATTCAAGCTTTCGCAACAAACTGTTGCCTCATCAGGAAAGAGGGAAGGAGAGGGGAAGACGAAAGGAAGTGGGTTTTAAGGGAGAGGGTAAGGAGTCATTCCAATCCCGGGAGCGGAAAGACTTACCTTAGGGGGAAAAAAGGACAGGTATACACTCGCACACACGCACATATCCATCCACACATACAGACACAAGCAGACATATTTAAAAGACAAAGAGTTTGGGCAGAGATGTCAGTCGAGGCAGAAGTGTCTTCTGCCTCGACTGACATCTCTGCCCAAACTCTTTGTCTTTTAAATATGTCTGCTTGTGTCTGTATGTGTGGATGGATATGTGCGTGTGTGCGAGTGTATACCTGTCCTTTTTTCCCCCTAAGGTAAGTCTTTCCGCTCCCGGGATTGGAATGACTCCTTACCCTCTCCCTTAAAACCCTCTTCCTTTCGTCTTCCCCTCTCCTTCCCTCTTTCCTGATGAGGCAACAGTTTGTTGCGAAAGCTTGAATTTTGTGTGTATGTTTGTGTTTGTTTGTGTGTCTATCGACCTGCCAGCGCTTTTGTTCGGTAAGTCACCTCATCTTTGTTTTTATATATAATTTTTCCCACGTGGAATGTTTCCTTCCATTATATTGAAATAATTTATTAATATTGACTTATTCGTTGACAATAATAGATATTTGGTATATCCCTTAGGTAACACATAGTGCTACTCAGCATGTGTCACATGCCTGTATTGTTTATCTTTTGTTGATGATTCTATAAACAATTTTAGTGTTACTCAGTTCCTCGGCCATCTTGCCTTGCTTCCTCAAGCATGTCGTTGCACACACACCCCTACCACAGGATATTTCCAAGTCACTGAGCCATTTCACATGCCAAGCACCCTGCACTGCCCCCTCCTTTCTCAGATGCTTACTGCACCCAGCAATAGCTCGGGTTCTCTGTGCAACACCAAGTCTGATTACCTGGCCCAACCTCATTACGGCAACTCACTCACACCTTACACTGCTCAACCACACAGTATGCATGCAGATACCACACTTAGTGGACTCACTGTTGGGAAACAAGAGTAGCAGGCAGTTGCTTCTATCACTTGATTCACTGAAAATTTAATCATGAAGTTATTTAAATCAAAGTATAGCAATTTGCCAGGGTTGACTTCTTAAGATAAACACACAGAATTGGAAGCTTAGCCTAGTTCCTCTACCAGAACTCCAAGCATGGTGAAGGAATTCCCACACTGACCTTTTCAATAATTTTGAGATGCCAGTCGGAGAACTGTCCATGAAGCAGTTGCCTCTCTTCAGGAGACAGCCCAGGGTTGAGAGCTGCCAACCTCCAGAGAATGACAATCTCATCGCACAGTGAAGAACATGCATGCTGCGATGTGTGACTATTACTGTTCACACTGCCATGTTTTCCTCCTCCGTGCCCCGAACTTCCATTGTGGAGTGCTACTTTTGTATTGAACCACCACACAAGAATCTGAAATAGCACAAGCATGCCAATCAGTTGAGTCCATACTAATGAAATTCATTCCAAACTGCTGAACAGTAATTAAATTTATGATGGATACATTATTATGATGCCAGAAATTTGGTCTAACTGTGGTGCTAGGTGGGCGACAGGTTAAAAAAAATAAAAATAAAAAATAAAATTAAAAAATACTGCCAAGCTTTCACAAACAAATTTGATACACATAAGGGGAGGTGTAGGAAGCCTGTGGAAGATGGAGAGAGGTAGTCCGCACATGAAGAAGGAAGAAGGTGGGAGTAGGAAGGTGGAAGAGGGTGTGAGGTGGAAGACAGAATGTAATGTGACAGGTGGAAGGAGGGCAGGTTGTGAGGAGGCACGTGGAGGAGAATATAAATAAATACCCAAGCAAAATTACAGTCTTGTTTATATACCCGTTGACAACTCCAGAATATTATTGGCAGAGTTCATACATTTCATTTTATGGTTATATATTTTTGTATATTACACCATAATACATGTTTTTACATATTTTATCTCTATGCTACATAAAGTTACATACCATATTTACTCGAATCTAAGCCTCACTTTTTTCCGGTTTTCGTAATCCAAAAAACCGCCTGCGGCTTAGAATCGAGTGCCAAGTAAGAGGAAGTTCTGAGAAATGTTGGTAGGTGCCGCCACAACTAACTTCTGCCGTCGAATGTATGCAGCGCTACACAGGCATGCTTTGCACGCACAAATACAAAGATAAATACTGGCGCCAAAACCTCTGCATCAGTAAAAAAAAGGGAGGTGGAAGACGAGCTTTTTTTCTCCGCCCCGAGTTTCGGCCACTAAATTTTCATACATTATCCAACAAAGTAAATATAAATTCCGTATTGTTCATCTTCGAATGTAGCAGCATTTCAATGTACTACGAAAATCCGACTTGCAAGACTGTTTGTCAATATAGCCAACTCTACGTTCTGAATTCTTTTCTATCTGTGAGAAGAGGTGGTTGCTAATAGGAACTTTTATGGATTGTAAATCACATGCAGTATTCTCTGCACCATAAGAACAATACGAATATAAACATGTTGCCATGTATTCTTTCGTGTTTGCTGCTATCTCATTTAAATACTGTCTGCCTAATAAACTACGAAACTAGAGTGAGACAACAGCAAACGCGGAAGAATATACATATCATGTCATGTTTATATTCGTATTATTCTTATGCCTTATAGTGATACATTCAGAAATGAAGCACGGCAATTGACTAGATTTTTAAATCTAAGATGACTCTAATTTCTGTGCAGAATGTAATATACTAAAGAGGCGTCTGCAAAGATTTTCAAACAGAGAAAAATTTTCGCTAAACTCTCGTTCAGAACATCATCTATCATGCAGTCTATTATTTGGTTCTTGTTAATCATTATCGAAGAAAGCAGCAATGTAAGTAAGAACAAATAGCAGTCTCTTGCCATTGTTTCGCTTATGAGACAATTCCTCTCTTTTTTTTTTTTTAATTGTAAGCGGCGGAAGCGCGCACAAAACAAGCCATGCCGCGAGCGGCGACAGGCCGTAAACACTCATTATCAGAATTCGACAAACAATGCACGACACAGTACAGTAACGCATTTTCACCTTAGAGTGACGTAAACACCTATAACAAAGAGAACGGCACTTATCAGATCAAAGAAAATTAAGCAGTCGATTCAAACCGGACGAAGCACGTGAAAAAAAAAAGGGAACCTGTATAAATAGGGGCGGAGTGCCTGACGCATAGCAATGGCTAACTGGTAAAGCTTAACTGCTAAGCTTACGACTGGAACCAAACTACTGTAGCTGTATCGTCATTCATTTGACCTAAATTGTGTCTCATATTACAATGGACCAACTTTGTTTCTATTTGGAGGTGCGGCCTAAAACTTTTCTCTCTCCTCGAATTTCGAGTCTCAAATTTCAGGTGCGGCTTAGATTCGGGAATTTTTTTTTCCCTTGATTTCGAGTCTCATTTTTCAGGCGCAGCTTAGACTCGAGTGCGGCTTAGTTTTGAGTAAATACGGTGTTCCCTTTTTACCCGCCTTCATATTTCCACACACCCTCAGTAAATCATACTCTCAGAAAAATATTTAAAACTGACCTACCATAAAACTTGAAGACAGGAAGTAAATTATCTCTAAAAATAAAATGAAATAAAAAATTTTTAATTTCACAGAGTTGGATTACGAAAAACACGTTTCTGTTTAATTTTCTGAGATTCAGAATTTCAGTTCTCAAAAATCAAAGCAGATACAACAATACTGTGTGTAGCCTTGTAGGAGCCATTTTTGTGTGCAGTAAATAGCTTATTGTGCAGTTGACATAGGCAGTTGGGCCAATTAAATACTAAAAACCACAGTTTTCTGTCTACTAACAACTTCTACTCTTTCAGATCTAGTGAGTGTGTGCACCAAGAAAAGTTCGCCAAATAGCACTTGCCAACAATTCACAACTGTTTTGTGTTAACAATGTCAACTGCTGTATTAAAATTAGCATCTAAATCAAGTTCTTGAGTTACTGTGGATAACACCTTCGTTACTGATGGGGATACTGTTCTATGTCCACTACGTAATAAGCAGATCGGGTGCCATATTAAGCCTCAACTTCAAATGATGGAAAATCCAGGATGGAATGTAACAATATTACGAAAAGGATCATTCTTACTCACAATATAGCAGAGACGCTGACATATCTTTGTTGTGCCTATCTGCAACTCAGCATCTTCGCTACATGGTGACTAGGAACTACCCTTTTCATAATATTGTTACGAGTCTCAACTTCAGCAACATATACGTTATGATGTGCACATACACAAAAAACAAAGCTTTGCTATTGCCTAAGAAGTGAATATTATTGACATAGATGCAAAATACTCCAGACTCCACAAATGATTTTTTTTTTCCCATATGTGCACTGCTATCACTGCCGTGAACACTCCATGGTACAAACTTCCATGAGCTTGAATGTTGCATGTTCCTACAAAAGCACCATGTGCAACGGATTCCTGATGAATCAACGTTAAGCAAAAAGTATTTACATTTTTTGTGTCAGGAGGCCCTGAAAAGTGTGTGGCGATGAAACAACAGACATTTGTGATCATTTCATTGGGTAGTCTCACTGCTGGCAAACTCAACAGGGAAGAACTGTCACAGCCATTCTGGATTTCCTACAAAAGTGTTGGCTTGTAGAAATCATTCAACTGTAGCTTGTTTTGTGAATGGACAATCCAAATGTGCTGTGACCTTAGACACCTCAAGAAAAAAATTCTTGTTATCTATTTGGATTATGAGGCCTACATGATGAAGACAGTATCTGCACTATGCATATTCTATCCACAACTAATTCACTTCATCTATCTGACACATGAACTGCAATATATCACCGAAGAAGTGTACGGCAGCTATCCAGAAGTAAATAAAACAATTTCATACACCAAGAAAGTGTTCCTTGAAGCCCCCATTGTGTGTTATTGTAAACAGAACTGCTGCCAAACCTAGTGTTGCCACTTGAACCTGTCCTAATGAGATGGGGTTTTTATAATGATCATTTTCAAGCTGTGAAATCTGTGACTGATTTATTTCCAAGAGAATTTTCAGTTTCAGAATAAGAGGCACAATATGCTTTCACTGACCCTGAAATTGAAAATTCTCTGCCATACACCCATAGTAACTTCAACTTATTTGCCAGCAGGCTTAAGGAATTGAAATTTATCAGGTTGCCCTCGTAGAAATTGTTAAGACTCTCAAATCCAAGCTAACATCAGAGGTAACGCCGGGCAGAGGGCAAGTCTGAGTTTGATGCTCTTTTGGGAGAAAATCCAGGCTGTTAGACTTTTGTTACTGTATGGAATATCCCCAGTGGTGGAGAAAAAGACACCCCAGTGGACATCTCTACAAGAATACATTTTACAAATGAAAAGCAATGTTTTTATCATGTAAACAGACTACCAATACTGACTGCTTGGTAGGACAACTACATATTTATAAATGAAAAACAAAAACCTACATGTCCTCTGTAGAACATGCCCATTTGCATTTATAAAAATATTTTTTGTTCATGATCTCTTGCATTATCTATAATCTTGTTAACACAATCTAGAATGACAAAAATAAAATATGACCCAAATTTTCATGACTAAATGCTGTGACCTACTGCTAATTCAGGACCTAGTGGGTTACTTTAACGCTATCAAGACAAATGCTGTTAAAAGTGCTGTGACTGTGAAACAACAATGTTTAACAGAGAGACCAATTTTTCTCCCTGTTGTTTCTGTTATGACCAATCCATGCAGTCAACATCTGTGGTGATGCTGCACCAAGACACAAAAACACATGCAACATCCTAATATTTACAGAAACAAACCTGTTCACATGCAACACACTCCTCAGTTATAATTTCGAGCAACGGGATAGCATTGCGGTCATTCCTCTTGAACATTTCCCGAACAATCGACAGCAGGTTCCACATCCCCTCGGGCTCGCGACCTCTGAGTGGCCGCAGCAGGCTGCTCCATTCTGCTGCTGCCGGAGGAGCTGTAGTGCTCAAGTAGTTCACGTCACTGGCATAGAGAAGAGAGAGAGGGGGAGAGAAAGAGAGACATAAGGCACAATATGAATAAGCTAAGGATAAAACATCTAATAATGGGAACATTAACACATATTGTATATAAATCATCTGAAATATCCATTGAGCCAAAACAATTCTCCTTGATGAATGACGGTAATGAGCAAGTACTGTATTTACCCCTATTGCTGCCAACATAAACATTTTTACATTGCTTAATATGTTATATAGGTGCACACTCATATTTATGGATGAAACTTCAGATATTGAGCTCACGTACAGATTTATTCTGAAGAATTCTGAAGAGCAGGGCTGGGCAAATGATACTTGCATATGAACAGACTCAAGGTTTTCCAATACACCGAAGTGCTTAATGCATTATCAACATTAACACATTATTGAACAATCGTGCGACATTTGACTTGCGTGATGCCAATACAAAAGGATACGCAAGAAACTACGAACTAGCCACTACAATAATCTATTTCTCTGCTTGGAATTTGACAATTCTGTGAAACACAAGCAGAACTAGCATTAAATTCTATAATCTTATGAACTCTTTGTTGTATTTGAAAAAGTTTGCAAACAAAGTTTTCATACATGTATCTATAATGTATACAAACATTAATCCCATTTTTTAAATTAAGGCAACACTCAAAAGCGAAAATGTTAACCTTCAAAAGACATTATTGATTCAGAACCTAGAACAATATTTTATTTGGTTACGTGAGACGGTAACAATTTACTAAGTGGATTGCAAGTGAGAAATTTGGTTGCTGTTCATGTATTAGAAAACCAGATTAAAATGCTACCAGCTTTTAATCAGGTATAGAGCATGATGGTGATATTCAGATGAAATGAGAAGGAAACTTAATCCAGAGTGAAGTGTTTAATAAATGGAATAAATCATATTACATTGACTGTATTTGTTATTGTAAGAATAAATTACAGCAGCAAGACCTGTTGCGGATATAGTACCAACAGACATCAGTAGATCACTGGATGAGCAAAAGTTCATTAACTGGACGGAATTATGATTGTAATGTTTTATTTAAGTATTAGTTGCTGTTGTCACATACGACTTGCACCCTAGAAGAAATTGCAGTCTGTGTTCCACAGTTGCTCAAGCACAGCAGTACGAGAGGTTTGGAAGGGGACCAGTGACACCAGCTTCATGGAGAACTAGAATAAGTGTGGGGAGGGGAGTAATGAGGCAGCAGCAAATTAACATTGTATTATCAACAATGGGAATGCCAAGTCCTTTATCTTTTTTATGAACATCTACTATGTTTAAGCTTCAGTTTACCGAAATCCACGTGTAGTCAGAACTGAACAGATTTTACAATTGGACAAATACTCAACAGTATCCATTTCTGCTTGGGAAGGCAAGAGTCTAGATAAGGACCAGTGGCATACTTACATGTTTTGTGCTGCAATGTTGTCAAAGCCTGCCATGACATATAACGGGAACAAAAGCGCGTATGTTAGCTGCTGGTTCTATGCAGCCTATGAGATAGTGGTGGCCAGATGATATGTTTAGAAGCGACAGACACTGTAACATTTTCATGTCAGGGTAAGAGCAAAATCAGAAATGAATTCAGGCTGGGATGGTGGGGGGAACAGCTGTGTTCTCAGTTCACTGCAACCACAACCTCAGAAATTGCAACGTATTCAGAAGAAACAGCCTAATATTTGTGACAACGAAGATTGAACTCTCACAGTTTTACTACTGGGATGATGATGATGATTATGATGATGATTGAAAATGGTAATACTACAGATGACAGGGTTAGTAAGCAAAAAGGGTAGAAAAGAAAATGATTCACGAATCAATGTGAATCATTCAATCAACAAATGGCGAAAGTTTCGAACATGTATTTTTTTAGGTTTGTTCTTCATGTCAATAAAAAAATTTGTTATTTTTATTAGTCAGAATATGTAAAAATAATTTTTTCTCGAGGAGCCTCATTTTTATAAATGGGGGTGAGAGGTGGGGGTCATCTTATACTCGGGTAAATACAGTATTATAATGAAGCCTAATACAGAAACTTCAATGCTTGGAAATGTACAAGGCGTGTTTTTTAAGTAAGGTCTGTTTTGTTATAGACACTAGTAGTTTGTGCACATACCGCAACGGGCACAGGCGTCGTGTACCAGCATGCCTCGGGGACAACTGTGCTCAGTTTCAGCTCTGTGGCTAACCTGTACGGTTCTGTTTTGTGCTTTCAAAATGTTTAAGACTATCAACTCGCCCGCCACGTGTGAGGTTCGCTCACCAGTATGGTTTTTGCCTGCAAGGAACCTGTCTGCTGCAGATATTCATCAACAGATTTGCGAAGTGTACGGTGATACTGTTATGAGTGAAAGCGAAGTGCGTAAGTGGATAAGAGAAATCAAAGATGACCATGATGAGGACCACTCCAGTCACCCTTCTTTGATTACAATGATTTGGTGGCTTCAGTTGAAGCGAGGATTTGTGAGAACAGGCACTTCACAATAACAGGTCTCTCAAGCAAATTTCCAAATGTGTCAAGATCAGTGCTTTACAACATTGTTTCTGAACACCTAAAGTTTAGGAAATTGTGCTCCCGTTGAGTCTCAAAACTCCTAACAGAGGACCACAAAAACCAAAGATTTCAGTGTGCGATGAAGTTCTTGACTCGTTATCAGGAAGAAGGTGATGGCTTCTTGCGTCAGATTGTAACTGGAGACGAAACGTGTATTTCGCATATCACGCCTGAATGGAATGGAGACACACACACTCGCCTGTAAAGGTGAAGGCCAAACAGACTCTGTCCCAGAGCAAAATCATGGCGCCGATGTTTTGGGATACGCACGGTGTTTTGTTGATAGACTTCGTGCAACAAGGAACCACTATCAATGCATAAGCATACTGCCAAAACCTGAAAAAGCTACACAGAGCAATTCAAAACAAAAGATGTGGCATGCTGACAAAGGGAATTCTCCTTCTCCATGACAATACAAGACCTCACACTGCAGGTCAAACCCGTGATTTATTGGACAGTTTTGGCTGGGAAGTTTTAGACCATCCACCCTACAGTCCTGATCTTGCATCGAGCAATTACCATCTGTTCCTCCACCTCAAACAACACCTCAGTGGCAACCGTTACAATGATGATGACGATGTGAAAACAGCAATGAACTCTTGGTTATCAGAGCAGGCAGCAAGTTTTTATGAAGGGGGTGTCTTAAAATTGGTTGAGAAGTATGATACATGCTTCAACAAACAGAGCAATTATGTCGAAAAATAGAGTGAAGTATGTACTATCTGAAAATAAATTTACTTTTTTGAAATAACATTTCATTGTGTACTTATGTTCAAATTGACCTTGCTTACAAAACATTCCTTGTAAATAAAACTTTGATGAAAATTATTAAATGATTCATCTGCAAACAGACTCTCACTGAAGTTAGATTTAAAAAAATACGCCCAGTTCTGCACTAGAAATTGTATATAAGGGTTAAACTAAAGAGAATGTTTCAAATTCTTGTGTATTGTAGGTCATGTGTCATGTATCTTCAATGTCTAAACACTGCAACTTTTGCATTGTAGACAACATTAAACTTTGAAGACTAAAATGTAAAAAAGTTGACTTACTGTTCCTATTTTTGTTCAATAATGTTTTCACGCATCATATTCTGGAGCAATGCTTTACTGCACAGAACATGTTATAACAATAATATGTGGTGTTTAATCTAGAACCTGTCATCAGCAGCCTATAGATAGATGAGCATGCTGACAACAGCCTCCCAGCACATTTATTTCCTGATGAGGTTGTCAAAAACTTCTTACACATCCATCACTCAGTCTAAGTGTGGCAGAGAACAGAGTGAAATATATAGCCATAAAAACCTTTCATCACCTACTCAGCGTTGTGAAGAACTTAATAGACATTAAAATTCATTACACACAAACTGACACTTCTGCTTGAAACCACTTCTACTTAATTTCTGACTGTGTAATAGCATTGTGTGGAGTGGTGCTGACAGTGGTGGTGGTGGCCATTTAATGGACAGAATGTTGGGGGTCAGTAGTTTAGGATTCATGAGATGTTGCATGCTTGTGTGTGATGGAAAATTGGTGGAAGACACCTTCCATTTGTTCCTCCATTCTGTAAATTTCTGCAGTACCAGGTGCTGTCTCATTTGTTTGTAAAATGCTCCTCCTTGATCCAAGTCAGGATGGTGGCAGCCAATGAATGAACAGTGGGCTTTCCCCACTCAATATTGCTGTGATGATCCTGCTTCTATGAGGTGCAGGTGCCTTTACGAATTTACGTAACACTCCATATTTGTGTAGTGGGTCACGGGTGCAATAAAACCACTACTATGTGGTGGGAGCCATTTTGACACTTATCAGGATGTGCTCTACACCCTCCTGGGGTTGGTTGGTTGACTGATTTTGGAGAGGGGACCAAACAGTGAGGTCATTGGTCCCATTGGATTAGGGAAGAATGGGGAAGGAAATCTGCCATGTCCTTTCAAAGGAACCATCCCAGCATTTGTCCGAAGCAATTTAGGGAAATCATGGAAAACCTAAATCAGGATGGCCAGACATTGGTTTAAACCGCAGTCCTCAGTGAATGAGAATCCAGTGAGCTATCCACTGCGCCGCCTCCCTCAGTCACACCTGGGGCATCCTTGGGTTCAATCATGATGAGAGAGACAGGAGAAGGCTATAGCTGGCTGCGGAGAGACAATTGATGAACAATACGGTCGTTTATTATTCCATCTAATTTGGACAATCATTTGGGTGCGTCCCCAAATCTGGCACAGATTGACACTGTATTGTAATATTTCCTATCAGTGCAGCAGGTGAGGCAGGCAAAGCAAACAGCCTGCAGCATACACAGAACTGGCGGTCAGGCAGCTTTCACAGAGAATGTGGACTCGATAGTCACCGACTCAGCACTGGAGTCTGGGGCACTGAACACAGCTTTGCTGCGGGAAGACGGCAATCGACAGTGTCGCCCAGAGTCAAACTCTGGACCGATGGTTGGAAAGCACAGGGAGGCAGCTGGAGGACTCTGGCAGCAGCGTCATAGTTACACCACCACTCCAATGCTGCGTCAGTAGGTCCCACGGTGACAGCTGACACATGGCAGTGCTGTGCCAATGACCTGCTCAGTAAAATCCGACACATGCTAACAACACTAGCCAGCTGTTCGACTCTCAGCTGTTTTACCCCAGGGATTTAAATCCTGCTGTCCAATGCTGTCTTCACAGAAGGAGCCATGTTTCTGTGTCACACATAATGTCTCTAACACAGGCCAGTGACTGAGGTCTGGCTAAAGTAGGTACGACCACAGAAGCATCCTGAAAGCTAGTCAGTGTTCCAAATTCAGTGATCACATCTTGCAAGTCAATGACGCGGAAGTAGACACAAGGTGAGTGGTGTTTCTGCCAGCACAGATCATTGACTGCGGCAATCTGGCACTCTGGATACAGGTGTGGTCTAGGCCGTTACACTTGGCTGTTCTTTGGCCCACAAGAGCAATGATTTGTGTTTGATGCTGCCTGATGTTTAGAGCTGGGCACATGTAACATCCGTGAAATGTTTCTGACAGAAAGCTCAAACACAAGGGTTCCTACAATCCTAGCCCATTACAGTTCATTCAATTTCCTCTGACAACAGCAAACATGCCTACAATATTGGCTATTTGTGTTTGAATATACTTACCCTGAAATGTATGGGCTAATGTAACAGCACATTCATTGGTGTGTACAAGATTTTTGTGCACACGGCATACATCACTGTTAGAGAATAATCAGAAAATCTGAAGTAAAGCTGCTTACATTTCGAACACCACAAGTTGACAATTACATTTTCCTTGCATGTCAAAGGGCGTACCCTTCAGAAAAGGCATAATTGTATTTGAGACTCCAGCAACATTTTGTACTCACCTGAATACTATTGGAGCTGGCACACAAAATTTTATGAGAATCTTCTTGATGTTGTCGTGAAGTGTCTTCTCGTCTAGATACCACGATGTCTGGTCATTTGCTGATGCGCCTGCAGTAGGGTCAGGAGCTCCACAAACCTATGAATACAGAACTTTCAGAACATGTTGCACATAGATAGCCAGATATAAATATTTGTTACATCATTAAGAAACTGATTTCCCATGCAACAAAACAGCAGACAGTTAACAAGGTGCTTAAAATCTCCACTGCAAACAAACTGTTGTAACATTGTTACAACTCTGAATAACAAAACATACAATAAATATTGTTAACTTTACTCTTAATACTTTCAAATAACAATTCACTTATGATTTATTTCCTTTAATAGATGCAACCATTGCACAAAAGCTTGTTGTCTTAGAAACACCTATTCCTTAATGCGCTAACTCCCATTTTTCCGGTAAATGTTTTGCACCAGTCTTGCCCACAAGAAAGTGGTTAGACCACTCTGAAAGTTTGGAGTACTTCCACAACTGCTGATTGCATGTTTATTGGAATCACATGTTCCAGTTGCCAATTATGTTCCAGTTTTATTAACACAACTGATTTTAATACAACCACGAATCTTTCTCGAGTGTATTAAATATTAGTAATGAGGGCAGAACTGTGCTGCCCTCACCACACACCCTTAAAACGTTTGAGAATGATTTTGAATTGAGTGGCAAACAAGTTGGTGGATAGAAATACGAAACTTGTGCTATCATCAATATAGAACTCCCCTATACAGGGGAACCAAGTGTCCAACTGGTACTCAAAACACAGACACTTGTCTTTTGCCAAAAACACTCTTTCTAACTGAGCAACCCACGCAAGATTTATGAAACTTCAATCTACCACTACCTGTCAGCATTCCACTGTATGCTGAGCTCCTGTTCATACCTTGCTCGACTAGCCCTCACGAGAGTGTAATGGTTGTAACACCATAGCTCTAATACTCTACGGATTTATTTTGCTTTTGTTTCATTTAATGTTACATCATTGAGCTTCTGTAAGTGTGTTTGATAGAATAGAAAACACAAAATTGTATACTCCTTTCTTTGTTAAAACTTTGATGTCATGATTTGATTGTATGCTGTGTAGCACATCTTTCATTTAAACTCTTTGTCCCATTTGGAGGGAACAAAACTTACTGTATATAATTGTAATTTTGTGTGAATAATTTTTTGTAGAGATGTCAATATGTGTAATTGTTCTGTTTTATTTAATGTATTTGGTTGCTGTTATGTAAACTGCTGATCCTCACTTAGGGCTCTTAGTTATTCTGTATGTAAACGTTGTTGTGGTTCCCCTCGGGAACGGAACTGTGTAGCGCGAGCAAAGTGTGGCTGGCCTGTGTAGAAAAGGTGGAACTGATAGTCAGTCGGGGACGAGCTACGAGTCGGGAACGAGCCACCAGTCCGTGCACTGCCATGTAAAAGATGCATATTGTGCTGATTTCGAGAGAGGCTTTTCTTGCTTCTTTCCAAGGCCTCGGATGGATGGATAAACAGCTGGAAATATTCTGGAATTTGTATCTATCATCGCCAGCAAGAAATGACCGAGTCCAGCAATGCTGCCTGCAATTCCTCCTACCAACATGCAGTTGCCACCACATTGCGCAATCATTGCAACGTAATACTATAATGATGTACTGTGAAGGATCAGCTTAATGGATGTGCTGATGTGCTGAAATATAAGGTAATTTATATCTGAATTTATGTACCTACCTTGATTTTTCTCCTTATCGTAACACCTCTCAGGGTCCTCTCTGTTTGAACTAAAGTGATTACCGAGTGTCCTTACTGAAAGTACATTAAAACCCAGTTTTCTAATTAATGCCTCTTGAATATAGTGAAGAGAAAGTCAAAGTTAATGTGGCAAGAGAGTGAGTTAAAGTTAATGATGCTTGCTGAAATAATATTCCTAGTAAAACTGCTTATTTGTGTGTTGTTGCCAACTTCAAATTAAAATTTCTCAAGACTGAGGCTTATAAAGTTTTGCTTAGTAAATGATCACATTACTGTCTGTTGTTAATCACAGAAAGTGAGCCAGTATCTTACTTAAATGTTAATTTTATGTCTCATGGTAGTAAAAGTGGAAAACTGCATAGTAGGAAATTATATGTTCATGATTACTAAGTGTTTGTCTCTCTTGTGTGCATATTAACAGTATAAAGACCACTCAGTTTGTGTATGCCCCGAAAGTGATAGTGTTTTTCTGTACCTGTTATAATTTTACAAATAATTTGTGCTGCTCCAACTGTTAGTTTCACTCTTACCGTAAACATATGAGTGTGCCAGAGTTCATTGCACTCGCGTGTGGCCAAGTATAGGTTGTGTTTACCCATTAGAGTTACTAATAACTATCTTCTTGAATGAGAATGTTAATCATTCTCTTGCCTAGTTAGGCTGGCGACCGTTTTCTTTATCAATTAAACAGTGCAGACAGGCAAAATAATGTTTGTTACTTTTCGAATATTTACGTAATTCTGACTTTCACTTCCGATAAGCCACCTCCGTTAGGTACAACAAGGTCAACACAATATAATTCCTCTCAGAGGGTAACACTGCTCTGTTGCTTTATACCATAATTGCTATAACAAAATAATTCTGTTTTGCAAACTGACTCCTACTTTAAGGTTATGGTATAGCAGTAGCAGACAAGGAAGTGTTATACGAGGCTTTTCCGTGACAGGACTAATTGTTCTGTTGGGGCATCGTATGTACTAAGCCAAACTAGGTATTTGATTGTATAACCTACGTAAATGCTGTTGCAGTGTTATACGTGGCTTTTCCGTGACAGGACTAATTGTTCTGTTGGGACATCGTATGTACTAAGCCAAACTTTGTATTTGATTGAATAAGCTACGTAAATACGCTGTTGTAGTGTTATATGGTTTACTTACAGCATGGGGTAAATTTCCAGACTGACTCTTTCACTCTGCAGTGGAGGGAGGGGAGGGGGGTGGGCAGAAAAAAAGAAAGGGTTTTTATGTCTTGTTTAGATCATTAATGATGGCAAGCAATGAAGTGTGAGAAGTTACAAAAGTTTTCCACAAATTAAAAGCTTTCATATTAGTTCTGAGTTGTGTGTGAATGGCTCACTAAGTAAATGAAACTGCGAACTCACTAAGTAAATGAAACTGCCATTGAAAGGTCCAGGTTCAAATCTCAGTCTAGCATGCCACTTTAATGGCTACAATAACTGTTACTGAGTTCTGAAATATCAATATATTTTAAGGTGCAAAGTCTTGCTAAGACACTTCATGAGACGTGCTCCATGTTTATTCAGAAATGATGTCGAATACAGTGTGTCCCAAACCTTTATGGTCAAAATTATATGTATGGTAGAAGTTCCTGAACTGAGTATTTTCAGATAAGGAACTAATGGTCAGAAATGCATATTCCAGAGTGTGCTAAGTTTTGAACGTGCTAGGTCCATTTTAGTAAAAAGCTCACATTTTATAACATTCACACTAACGTTGGTGGAGCTTCCGTAACAAACAATGAACGGTCATCCATGTAATGTATGTGTTGGAATTTATAACTGTTCGCAACTGCCTGTAAAACTGGAAGAATATTCATTACAGGAACCAGCAGACCTACAAAAACATTTTATGTAAGGTGGTGCTAGATGTAACACCTGAAAAATCAAATGAATGTGTACAGAAACATTTCAGAACAGGTGTCATCGTAACTGAAAGAAACATTGCTATGGTCAGAAATGTAGGAGAAACTGGGATATTTAGGACACAGAGTTGGTCAAGGTTCTGGACAAAGACTTGTTCCCAAAGTAGAATTTGAGGATATGATGACGTATTGTGTGATAGGAGA
Organism: Schistocerca serialis cubense; assembly: GCF_023864345.2. Taxonomy (NCBI): domain Eukaryota; kingdom Metazoa; phylum Arthropoda; class Insecta; order Orthoptera; family Acrididae; genus Schistocerca; species Schistocerca serialis. Next base: position 1,132,102,698 of record NC_064638.1, read on the forward strand.
TTCATCCATGAGCACCCTTCAACTGTGAAATGCACACTCCAAGGAAAACCATGTGGAGAATAGTGCTGGAGTATCTATCACATCTCTATCATTGACAGCATATGAAAGCAATGGGAACAAAGGATTTTGAATCCCAAGTCCACTTATGTCAATGGATTAAGTTTTAATGCATGCACCAAGATTTGCAATCATTGCTTTGAACAATTGCGATGTCATGAAAAACTAAATATTCCATTCTGATAATTGCTTTCGTGACTCATAGTGCTCAGTTTAGTATCCTCTACCATCTCTCTAATTTTGACCCTAAGGCTTTGGGGGACACTATCTTGCCCACTTCGCACAAAAGAGTTTCTTGATAACAGCAACTTGTACATCAAACCACAGCACATTTTCTGCTACCTCACCTAATAGAATTAATATGCCTTGCAAAATAAAATTAAAATGTGTTTTAGTCCCAACAGCAGGCAATTAAAATATTACACGAAAGAAGCTGCAGGAAACTCCGGAATCCTGGCTGGCCATTTCGGAAGCTCTCTGTAGGGCATGGAACACTATGAAAGGCATTAGATGGCACTGCTACATCAATGAGCACTAACCTCATCGCTGTACTGTTGGCCACAGAGATATATGTATCTTGCTGGCCAATTAATGCTCGCAGCCATACTAGAAAGCTAGCAATGTAGTGACTGTTTCCAGTCGAGATTTCACCAGGTTCTTTTATTGTAGTCAGTACACATCATTGTTCTGATCTTAGGAGTCACTACACCTTAGGTTTTTCGCTGTTGGATACTCGTTCAACATTGTTATTCCATCGTTCTGTCTCTGATGACCATTTTCTTCTTGCTGCCCTCCTGCCCACACTCGGCGACACACTTCTGACACCCCCTGGCCAGTTTCTGCAGATTCTCAGTCACTCCCAGCTTTGTCAGATTCCGGTCACAATTGATTGCCAATTAGGTACATGATTAGTAGTGTCCCATGGATGTAAAGCTCGTACAACTCTGCGAACTGCAACAATACTTGTGACAGCAGTTTCAGCAGCCATTTGTACAACAGCAACAGCAACAACACAGCAGCAGCAAAATGAGTTGCTCCATCAGGAAATTCAATTTTTGCAGCATGACCTGCAGTTTCAGGGTACCCACCTAATGGAAGCAGAGCTCACTTTACAGGTGGACAACCACCCATCAGTGTTTCTGCCTTTTAATGATGCCAAAGAGGATTGAGACATCTATTTGCAGTGGCTGAAACAGTGCTTTCACCATCTCTCAATCTCTGCCGACTCTCCTGATCACTGGGCACACTGCACCTGCTGTAAGAAAGATGGACATCCCCCAACTTCCTATGTAAACCATCAAGACAACTGGACACCATACCTCACAAGCATGAAGGGACAGTGCATAAACTTCAGGCGACTGCTCTCCATGGTAATCCTTCCACTGCCGTAGTTGTGTCATCCTCACAATTGTGAATCCAGGACGTCCATTTACAGATGGGCCTAGGAGCTACAATTTCCTTAGTAAGCCTCCAATACATAAGCTCACTGGGGCTCAATTGACCTCCACCCTCCCATATGCGAGTCACATATGGTGACAGATAGATTGCCCTCCTGAGTCAATTCACAATCACAGCTGCCTACAAAAATATCACACGGCTAATAATGCTCTTTGTTGTCAATAGTCACTCGGCCGACAATATTTTTGGTTTGGATGCCTTCTCTTTGTTTCAATTCATCATCACCAATGCTGTTATCACAAAAGCAATAATCTTGTTAATTACCTCTACTTAGCAAAATTTAAAAGAATGTATATGTAAATAGCTTGATTTTATTTTACATCACAGTGATGGAAAAATCACATTTCTTCTTATTTATGTGCCTTTCCTACAACTGACTGAGCCTGCTCTTTGAAAGAATATCTCAAGCAAGAGAACCATTATAATGAGCTGTGCCCAAATAGCTCATTTGGTGGAGCATTGCTCATGAAAGGCAAGGTTCTGGGTTCAAGTCCCGGTTCGGCTTACAGTTCCTCTGGCAGAAAGTTTAAGATATTTTTGTATTATTGACTGTTTCTTAATGCAGTTAGTTCTTCAAGCATACAGATGGCATATTTTCTCTAAAAATACTTATTTGGAGAAGAAGAGGAATTAACCATGAGACATACATCACAATGACCTATAATCAATTTTGACAGGCTCAAAAATCTCTCCTGCAAGACATTATGATTAAATGAGGATACCTTCGTGTTGTGGACATTATTAGAAACTTGTGTCATGGCGCGCGCGCGCCCCCCCCCCCCCCCCCCCCCCCCCACACACACACACACACACAAAACATAAAAAACAGAAACTATACATTATGAAGCAAAAGATGTAGCTTATATCCTATACTTTTTACTATCCATATAGATAATGCAATTAGAGAATGGAAGCTCCGAGCAAGCCAAGGAATTGAAAAGAATTAAAGAATAATCCTAAATGCAATGCTGTTTCCTGAAGAGCAGTTTATTATTCAACTAGCTCACAATGACTTTCACAGATATGTGTATTATTTTCAACAGATATTCTTGATGTGTAACATTAAAGTATCTGCACAAAACACCTACACTATAGCTTTTAGAAGCTAAATATCCATTGTGAACAAAAATAACTCTCATATAATAGTCCTACTTAACAAGTGTCTCAATTAAAATATGTTGGTTGTGACATATTTACAGCGCTGATCTTGATATCTATGACAGACTGAGTACCAGGCCATATGCAGAACAATCTGAAGAATATTATCTAGGTGTACAAGAAAAATAACAAGAGTGAAATATTATTAAGTGATGGCTGTGTGAGTTCTGCTGTACAGCCAAGACACATGGGCGATGTATACTAAACTTCTTGGTAACAAACAGGGATCAGAAGTATGACTCCTGAGAACCGCGAAAGGCTGCACAAAACTAAGTATATTTCAAAATGACAATCTGCTGGAGAGAATTAAATATTTTCAAAATACAAGACAGAACTGACAAAATTAAAGAAAGATGTCCCTCACACCCGAACAGAATGCAAAATGGAAGAACACCAAAAGAAGTTTTATCATATAGACCAAATGGAAAGCAATGTAATCGAAGACAAAGAAATGAAAGTAACAACTTCTGCAACTGGAACAGCAAATCACCAACTCCTTGAAAGAAGAAGAGGAAGAGGAAGAGGAGGAAGGAGGAAGGAGAAGAAAAAAACTGAGATACCGGTCATCAAAACACTGATTGCCCCCCCCCTTTTTTTTACTGCTTTGCCATGTTTTTCTCTTTGTTTTCCACATATGTGTTTCTGGTGGCCGTGTCACTACATGAGGTATAGTTAGACCAATCACTTACTTTTTTTGAAAGTTCTTTCTCTACACCAACTGCATCACCACACTTGACAACATAGTTATATCAAATTGTCACCCGGTACCGCAATTTAGTTTCTCTCAAGAAAATAAGTCACTTATCCTTCTGGTACTTACACTGTTGATGGCTGATGGTTGTGACGACAGCAGCTCATCCAGCAGCCTTTGCGCAGTCGGGAGTATCTGCTGCGGCAGCTCGCTGATGAGATACTGAGCAAACTTCTGGAGTTGGTCCCTGTGCAGCCGTGACAATGACTCACTCACAGGAGCCCGCAGGCACACTTGATTGGGCTGTGAATATACAGAATACATATTACATTATGGTGCTCTCAACACCCTGGCAACAGAGGCTGACAACAAACATTCACCTTACGAACACAATGCAGAAGTTGGTTGAGCTTTGGTGAACCTTCAATATATTACATCACATCAAGGCCTCCAACAAAACGAGTACCTATGTGGACCTTTTCGGTAAGCAATCAAAGCACAAAGTACACTTACATATTCCTAGTTTCAAGAGCCATGAATTTAAAACATGGGTGATTAATACATGGAAAGAAGACCTACAACAACCAAGATGCTAGAGAGGCCACCAGCCATACAACATGCAGCCTGCTCACTCCCAGACAATCGCGGCTTACGGATTTCACATGCAGACGACAACGTCAAAATGTGAATGGTGGAATCTTCCCCAATCTCCACCCAGGATAGATGTTAGAGACCACGTTTTCCCACTCAACTCATCAGAAGATGATTTAAATAAACCACCTATACTTTTCAAGTGAATAGTAAGGCAATGAGAAAGTTGGACATTAAGTAAACTGAAATGCCAATTTTCTACTAATATCTTGCAATCATAAAATGTAACTTACACAAACATTTATAATAGACTGGGTGTTTATAATTAAAGTGCAAGAACTCACAAAGGTCCAATGTGGGGTGTCATTATTGCATAGCAGCAAAAGTTGGTAGGTATTCTAATGCGTTAACGCGGAACTGATTTAAGCTGGAAAAATTATTTGTTCAGATTATGGCCACCAGGTGCAAACTTGGTGTTGTGAATGAAAGAAAGATGAATAGAAATGTTTCCATATGTAATGGATTAGGATTGAGACACAGGCAGGTAAGGTCAAGATAGGGAGAAGGGCATAAAGTTGATTTTTTATATGAGCACCAGAGACATCTATGATATGCTGCATCTGTAAAATGACACCATCAAAAGATGCTTGCAGCAGTTCTGGTGGAATCTGAGCAACGTGTTCCTGTGCATTGGCCTTCAGTTCAGGTAGAAACTGAATGTGTCCCTGGCAAATGCATTTCTTTAGATATCCCCAGAGCCAAAAATTACATGGATTCAGGTCAGGCGAACTTGCACGGCGTGCAGCTGGAAAACTTCTGGAAATAACACGTTCCTCTAAGGTTGCATTAAGCAGATCTTTCTCTGAGCAAGTAACAGGAGTGTTGCTCCATCTTGCACGAAAACAGTAGTTTACGCAAATCTGCACTCTTCCAAAACACAAATCATATGATGTATAAGGAGGTCTCGATAATGTGCAGATGTCACAGTACACTTCACAGAGCCTCTGGGTGTATTCTCTTCAAAGAAGAAGAACAGACTGAGAATAAAGGTTTTTGTGAGGCCACACCACGGGTGCCTCATCACTCCAGAGAATGTTGCCTGGCGACATGTTATCAACTTCCATCTGTGCCAGAAACTGAAGAGCAAATTCAGAATGTTGCTGTGGATCACGTGGTTTCAGTTGCTGCCCCATCTGGATCTTTTAGGGGTACCAGTGTAAAATAGTCTGCAAAACTTTCCATACTGTTGACCATAGGACGGGCAATTCTTGTGATACTGCACGAGCATTAGTACTTTCACTAAGCAGGGAGTGTGCTGCATGGTCCGTTATAGCAACAGCAACCTCATCAATAATTTCCACCGGGATAAGACGCATTCCTCTTCCAGGTCCAAACCAAGCTCAACCATGTTTACAAATCATTACCATCCTCTTTGAACCATTTAATGATATTGGGCCTCTCTCAGACTTTTCAGTTGGTGAAAGTCTCCTCAATGTAGTACTATAATTGCTGCCATTCACATAAAAAGTTTCACTAACAGCTTGTCAAATGACACTGGGGATGTTATATAGTCATACAAATGTTGTATACTGCCAGATTTGAACATGGTGGCCAAGACTGGAATTAATTTTTTATCCATTGTAAATCAGTTCCAAATTAACACTTTAGTATATCTACCATGTTTCACTGTCATGCAATAATTACATTCCACACTGAACGTCCGTACATGCTAACGTAAAATTGTTGTAATCATCAGATGTACCACATCATAGTATGGTGCTGGCCGAATTACTGTGTACATTACAACAAAAAAATAAATACAAAATATATGAAAGCTTGTATCACAGTAGGACTTGGGCTTGGATCAAATATTTAAAACCATTAGTGCAATTAATCAGTCTCAAGCGCTCTGAGATTTTTGATGCATTACATGTATGTCTAGATAAAACCAAAAATCTTATACCCCAGCAGAGTTTTCACTTCAATTTTCCAACATGCTATTATCCTACAAGTTATGCAACTTCTATCGCTTTGGCTCACAGAACTTTAAGCAAGCTAATCAGGCAGTCACTGAAGTGATGCATGAAACTGTGGACTATTGCTGTAATTATGTGCAGTATTTTTGGCTCAGGGTCTCACCAGATGTATCCTGTGGAGGCACACAGCCACTATGTGCGAACACCAGTATGCAGTGGAAGAGCAGGTGCAGTTGCAGGAAGTGATGCGCCTCCGGTCAAACGTCACTGCAACATTGTACTGCGCCCGGACCTGCCCGACACTTTGGGGTGGGCACACACTCGCACTCAAATGAAAACCTTCGAAAAGCAAATTCAGATGTCACTTCTTGTATGAAACCTTCCACACTGAGAAACATTTATACACTGAAGGAAAAAAAAAAAAAAAAAAAAAAAAAAAAAAAAAAAAAAAAAAAAAAAAAACAGTACAGGCACTTGTCTTCGAATACAGAGATAGGTAAACAGGCAGAATACGATGCTGCGGTCACCAATGCCTAGATGAGACAACAAGTGTCTGGTGTAGTTGTTAGCTAAGTTACTGCTACTACACAGGCAGGTTATCAAGATATGGCATGGTTTGGGCATAGTGTTATAGTCAGTGCACGAGCAACGGGACACAGCATCTCCAAGGCGGCCATGAAGTGGGGATCTTCCCATACAACCAATTCAAGAGTGTACCATGAGTACCAGGAAACTGGTAAAACATCCAATTTCTCTGACATCACAGTGGCTGAAAAACAATCCTGCAAGAATGGGATCAATGACGACTGAGGAGAATTGTTCAATGTGACAAACATGCAATTATTCCGCAAATTGCTGCAGATTTCAATGCTGGGCCATCAATTAAGTGTCAGAGGGTGAATCATTTAACGAAACATCATCAACATGGGCTTTGGGAACCAAGGGTCCACTAGTGTACCCTTGATGACTGCATGACAAGCTTTATGCCTTGCTTGGGCCCATCACCACCAACACTTGACTGCTAATGACTGGAAACATGTTGCCTGGTTGGACGAGTCTTGTTTCAAATTTAATCGTGCAGATGGACGCGTACGGTTTAGGCTCTGTAATGGTGTGGAACATGTGCAGTTGGAGTGATATAGTAGGACCCCTGATACGTCTAGGTACGACAGGTGACAGGTACGTAGGCATCCTGTCTGATCACCTGCATCCATTCCTGTCCATTGTGCATTCCGCCATCCCACACATCCAGAATTGCTACAGAGTGGCTCCAGGAACACTCTTCTGAGTTTAAACAAATCTTCTGACCACAAAACTCTCCCGACATGAACATTATTGAGCATATCTGGGATGCCTTGCAACATGCTGTTCAGAAGAGATTCCATCCGATTGTACTTTTATGGATTTATGGACAGCCCTGCAGGATTCATGGTCTAGCACTACTTCGGTCATTAGTCTATTCCATGTCATATCGTGTTGCAGCACTTCTGTGTGCTCGCTGGGGCCCTACAAGATATTTGGCACATGTACCAGTTTCTTTTGCTCTTCAGTGTATAAAAACTATGTAGGACATATACTTAATACAATAATGGCAAACCATAATGATTTAAATTCTAACCATTGTAAATATCACACATTCAATTTCAGAATGGAAAATCCAGAATGGAATAACAACAGTATTATGAAAAGGATATATTGCTACTCACCATACAGCAGAGATGCTAAGGCGCGCAGCTGTGTGTGTGTGTGTGTGTGTGTGTGTGTGTGTGTGTGTGTGTGTGTGTGTGTGTGTGTGTTGTGTGTGTGTGTGTGTGTGTGTGTGTGTGTGTGTGTGTGTGTGTGTGTGTAAATTTGCACTACAAATATTTCAAAAATGGGAAGTGTTACTGATGTGTGGTTTTCACCAAATGGATTGTAGTCAGGGACTTGGATTGTTAGGCAATAAGCAGATTGAAATAAAAATTTTCCCATGCCATCATGGGTTGTTACAGCAAACAGTTTAAAAGCATTTCAGAGAAAAAAAAACTAATCAATTAGATACAAATGGAGGAAAAGGGCATGGTAATATCTTGCACAAACACACATACAATGTGAACTAAAAGCATTAAAAAAACTTCTGTAAAAGTAGTTGGATTAAATAACCCAAAATCAAAAAACCACATATAATGTAAAACAGACACCAAGGTAACCAGTTATATAATCCATTGTCTTGCCACACTATACGTGGAGCTGTATCTCAATTTGTCATAGTCATGTTTGTGTGCACGCCAATTCAGACAGTGTGCCAGTGCGGCCTGTACCGCGATTTTGTTACTGCCTTGGTGGAACCGGCTGGTGTGCTAAACATAACATACGATAACCATGGAAAATTTTCCCAAACGTAACATGTAACAACTGTTGAAAATTTTCCCATCACATATTTCTACTTTCCCAGTATTATTATGGCTGTTTCTCTCCTTTTACTAGGTTCACTGCATGGTCTAGATGTTTCATGATGGATGGATTATATATCTAGTTACCTTGGTGTCTATTTTATGTCATGAGTCATTTTACAACTGATGAGTCACATATCAAGCTACTTTTATGTAAGTTTTTTTATTACTTTTAGTTCACATTGTCAGTGTAACCATGCAAGATAGGACCATTCCCTTTTCCTTTACCTGTATCTACTTGATTGGTTTCTTGCTTTAGTAGACAATCTGACGATGCCCCAGAAGGACGACACGTGTGACCGACCTTAAATAATTCTATAACAGGAACTGTGTTTGCTCTGAAAGCTTGCAATAATACTTGAAAGTGTATTTTTTCTGCAAGGATACACTTTTTAAATGGAACAATGCCTACTGACATTATGAAACTAAAAGCAGGCTAAATCACATCAGTGGTGTTTGTCGCAGGATTCTAATATCAGTCGTTTATGAGATATCTTATTTTTAAAAGATCCCAGACCAACACTTGTTTGTGCCATTTAACTTGTGTAGTTGCTAGGTATGATGTTGCTAAATTTGCTTGCAGTGTGCTTGTGTGCTCCTTGAGCGCATTGCAACTTGCTAGTCAGTGTAACAGCCCAAGCAGTAGGTCAAGAGTGGACGAAGAGGTTTACCAACGCAGAAAAAGCCAACACACTGATGGTGTGTGACAGTGTAGGAAGAATGCAATTTTTCCTTATATGGTGTTTGCTGCAAGATATCCCAATAGACATCAACTATCTCGGCAATTATTTATCAACCTCTTCAACCTGTTATGAGAAAGTGGTAGTTCAACACCGACACACTGTAACAAGTGATGACAGTGCAGCTGATCTAATGTTAGCTCCCGCAAAATCACGCGAGGAAGGCAAGTATCCCACGAAGCATTTTCCATCGACATAGTTTACATCCCTATCAATCTCTCTCCATAAGGAGCTGCGTGGAAACAATTATGAGAATCACGTTAACTTCTGCACATGGGTATTAAGACAGTATACTCCAGATGTACCATGTATCTTGTTTACTGATGGAGCCACATTTACCAATCACGGCCATGTAAGCCGCTAAAACATGCACTACTGGTCTTTACAATCCCCATTGGCTTCAGCTCGCAGACCCATCTTTCATACAAGGAACACTGATCATGCATAAGTATCCCATCCTCCTAATAGACCAACTTCCACAGATGATAGAAGACGTTTCTCTGCAGACTAAGAAGAACCTGGGGGGAGTGGCTACATGAGGACTGTCCAGCCCATAGTGCACGAAGTACTATAGCATGTCCTCACAAATTGTTTCCAAATCGTTGTATTGGATGCAGAGAACCTCCACCTTGGCCAAGCTGTTCCCCAGACTTGACTCCAGTAAACCTTTTTCTTTGGAGAACACTTACAGACATTGTATACAAGGACATATCAACTACACCCAATGATATGCAGTGATGTATTATTGTAGCCTGCTCCGACATCTCCACTGAAATGTCAACAGGAGTGCAGCAGTCACTACATACTAGACTGGAAGTGTGTATTGCTGCTGCTGGTGGTCATTTTGAACACAACCAATTGCAGTTAATTGTCTCATTACTTGCCAGAATTCACACAACTACCGTAAGCACTTCTGTTGTTCTTTAGTGCGTGCTACCAGAGGTATTGTCCAAGTGTTGGTGTGCAAACTTTTTCAAAATACAATAGCTCATAAACCTATACACTAGAAACCTGCAACAAACACCACTTACATTCTAATTTACCTAACTTTAGTTTGTTAATGTCAATATGGATTGTTCCATTTAAAGAGTGTATGTTTCCACAAAAAAAAAAAAAAAAAAAAAAAAAAAAAATACACTTTCTAAGTATTACTACAATTCGTTGATTTGTTAAGAATACGAGCCTTGACAGCCAATCCATTCTGTGAAAACCACACATCACTTTCCATTTCCACAATATTTGTGGTGCAAGATTAACTCTCTGTGTGTGTGTGTGTGTGTGTGTGTGTGTGTGTGTGTGTGTGTGTGAGTGTGTGTCAGAGAGAGAGAGAGAGAGAGAGAGAGAGAGAGAGAGAGAGAGAGAGAGAGAGAGAGAGAGAGAGAGAGTTAGTGCTGAAGCTGGTCAAGACCTACTTACATATTTTTGTATTTCGTATTTCTGAAGATATAAGCCATGAAATGGAATGCATAAACCAAAATGTATTTAGGTAAATTAAAGGGGAGGTAATCAGCATCTCCCCTATGTATTTTCAAATAGTAAGGTAAATGTTGCAACATTTTATATTGCCGTAGTATCTCGTCTCAACTTACTTGTGACATATCCAAACTTTGTAAGGATAATTTGTCATAAAGAGTGGCGCTTACATTTTCATCTTTAATTGAAATTTCCGGTTTTAGTGAAGTTAATTTTTCCCACAAACACAGACAATCAAATAATAACAGTATGATATTGTCATTCTTACAAAGGAAACCCTTGAGTGCAAGATCGCAAAAGGCCACTGAAGTTTGATACAATGTTGGTGTTGGTAGAAAACAGAGCAACGGTGACAATACGCACAGCAATGGCGACGATAATCAAAGCAATGGCGACGATAATCAAAGCAATGGCGACGATAATCAAAGCAAACATTGCGTTATACCTACTACAGTTAGTGAAGTTTCAAATTCTAAAAGTGGCAGGGGTAAAATACAGGGAGCGAAAGGCTATTTACAATTTGTACAGAAACCAGATGGCAGTTACAAAAGTCCAGGGGCATGAAAGGGAAACAGCGGTTGGGAAGGGAGTGAGACAGGATTTAGCCTCTCCCTGATGTTATTCAATCTGTATATTGAGCAAGCAGTAAAGGAAACAAAAGAAAAATTTGGAGTAGGCATTAAAACCCATGGAGAAGAAATAAAAACTTTGAGGTTCGCTGATGACATTGTAATTCTGACTGAGACAGCAAAGGACATGGAAGAGCAGTTGAACGGAATGGACAGTGTCTTGAAAAAAGGATATAAGATGAAAATCAACAAAAGCAAAACAAGGATAATGGAATGTAGTTGAATTAAGTTGGGTGATGCTGAGGGAATTAGATTAGGAAATCAGACACTTAAAATAGTAAAGGAGTTTTACTATTTGGGGAGCAAAATAAGTGATGATGGTCGAAGTAGAGAGGATATAAAATGTAGAATGGCAATGGCAAGGAAGGCGTTTCTGAAGAATAGAAATTTGTTAACATCAAGTCTAGATTTAAGTGTCAGGAAGCCCTTTCTGAAAGTATTTGTATGGAGTGTAGCCATGTATGGAAGGGAAACATGGACGATAAATAGTTTGGACAAGAAGAGAATAGAAGCTTTCGAAATGTGGTGCTACAGAAGAATGCTGAAGATTAGATGGGTAGCTCACATAACTAATGAGGAGGTATTGAATAGGATTGGGGAGAAGATAAGTTTGTGGCACAACTTGACTAGAAGAAGGGATCGGTTGGTAGGACATGTTCTGACGCATCAAGGGATCACCAATTTAGTATTGGAGGGAAGCGTTGAGGGTAAAAATCGTAGAGGGAGACCAAGAGATGAATACACTAAGCAGATTCAGAAGGATGTAGGTTGCAGTACATACTGGGAGATAAAGAAGCTTGCACAGGATAGAGTGGCATGGAGAGCTGCATCAAACCAGTCTCAGAACTGAAGACCACAACAACAACAACAAGATGATCATCAGCAGTGTAGGGGGGGGGGGGGGGGGGGGGGGGGGGGGGGGGGGGAATAATAATAGATTTCAATCCACAGCAATATGACAATGTAGCCTATTGCATAAGAAAAACTATGGATCTTCAACAGAGTACACGGTACACTTGTTGCAAAAACTGGATTTTTTCGCGTTTCAAGTATGCCTGATACAGATTATAGGATGTGCATGATAGGGACCTACTACATTATTCACATCAAATTGCATATGACATAGCTTACAGTGAGTGATTTCAAGGGAAGCATTGGCTAGCTGCATTAAGATAACAAAATTTCAAAGGACTATGCATGGCAAACTGCAGAATCTGTCTGAAAATATGTAAATGAGCTAACTAAACTTATCCCATAGTTCAACAAAGAACTTATTTTCAACTCCGAACAATTGGGACTTCAAGAGGAAATGCATATGAAAGGAATGTGAAGTAGAGGTACCAAGAGAGTTGAATCGAGCTCAACTAACGTCAATGCCTTAACGCATTCATATGCTATTATGCTGACTATTAATCTGTATGGTAAATTGGATGGAAAGTTAGTTATTGTGCTGTGAGAAGTTGAGGTGCTCTGCCCCAACAGTTCTTTCTCGTCCGCACTGTCTTGCAAGAGTAATGGAGAATATATACATCATAGCAAGCAAGAGTGGGGAAAATGGGAGTAAGATAACAACAATTATGGTATGAGCACTGCTTTTGGCCAACAGCTGGTCAAAGTAACTTGCTTTTGATTGATTCCTGGTCTGCATTTAAAAATCATAATTCTTTAGAGCGAACTATCCCTCCTGAAGAGGATGTGACATTTTCATACCACCTGGAACCACTGGACAAATCATGCCTCTGGATGTTTGTTTTTTCTGTGCCTATAAAACATATTATCATACTATCTGCTGCTATGCCTTAAAGGATAGCCAGTTTCATGATAAGCTCCACGACAGACTGTTCCGCATTTGGTTGCATGCCATCACATTTCATCCGTTCTTATCACCCAGTTACACCTATACAATTCTATACATATTCTTTGAGAGTGGATACCTAGCTGAACGTCCTACAAGGTTTGTAGCTCCCAAAGAGTTTGCCTTTGATCTTGAGGGTGCAAACATTTGTGATGACTCTGGCGCGCCGTTCTTCATTCAGTGTTCATGGTGACAGTTAATAATTTGTTTTGAACATTTCTTGAATGTCAACGATGTTCATTTTGTGAAGCGTAATACTTACATCCCATAGAAGGTTGATCTCTGCACCTCCCAGGACACTCATTTTCTGCTGCCCTCCTGATGCACATGATGAGTCACTAGCAGCTAATATTTTTATCTGTCACAATCATTAACACAACACTTTCGGATGAGCCTTACCAAAGATTGAACTTGCGACCTCACACTCGGGTGGTTCCTTGTTAAGACACTTTGGAAAATATGAGGGTCATTCAATAATTAGACAAATTTGTCTGGAGAAAAAAGCATTTATTTTTACAAAAGAAACTTTTTCTACTTTTCAACATAATCCCCTTGAAGATTTATGCACTTTTTAATTCCGGCTGCAAAGAACTCTTTATCTTTATGCTTGAACCAATTTCGCACGAACTTTTACACATCCTCGTGTTCCTGGAACTACGTAAGGCCTTCTTCAGTGCACCAAACAAATGGAAATCACTACAATCCATTCATCATAAGAATTAACTTGATGTAAAGAAATGCAAATGCGATGACTGGTCAGAAGGCGTAGCACATCTACACTGGTGTTGTTACGATCGTTGAAGTAGGTCCTACTTACGTATTAGATATCTATTACTAAGTTATTTTAATTGAAACTTAAAAATATTCAAATGTATTGACAGCCATCAAAGTTTTCCTTGATCACACTTTAGCTTGGTTGTTTTTAATTCAAAAATCGTATAGTCACAGCCTCTGTTGCGTTGTGCTCTCATTGTCGAGTTGTTAACGCGCAGTATGAAAATGGCTGTGGCTGCTTTCTGTTCCGTAGCGAAACACGCGACTGGAACACGGTTAAAAAGTGCCGAGATATAGGCTGTTCTTAACGTTTTACATAAATTTCCGGAGATAATCGGCTTTGAAGTTTTTCCAGCGTTGTATATACTGCAGTTGATAATTATTCAATGAACATGTACCGCAGTCGGTAGCGTAATGGGATTTGAACCAATTGTGGTTGTTCGTGCGTTGGTTCCAATCTCCCCAGCATCATTACTTTCTCTCGTTCAATTTGAAATACCTAAATCTCGTAATTATAAAACTGATCATCATTTTTATGAATAACGCACGTCTTCTTGTTTCTAATTACATTTGGACGCGACATTCGTGTTTCCAGTTCAAATGAAAATTCTTAATTATCGATGTTTTATGAAAGACTGTTCATAAAAGTTGTTTAAATTAAGAAAAAATAATTTAATTTTTAAGGCAAAAATGAAAAACCAGATCCTCTTTATTTGAACTATGTCCATCGTTTTATACCACAGAGGTAGATAAGTATCATAGAAACATGAAAAACAATCATTTTCACAGCATCGAGCACATCACATTATACAAATGCTGCATTTTTTTACATTTGCTACTATACCGTTACAATACGAACCCAACAGGACTGATCTGGAGTGCAAGTTGCAGGATTTGGCCAGAGAAGTAACAAGACTGTTGAACTGCCAGACGTACTGGAATTAACGCACGCAGCTTTTTCACACGTCATTGCCGAACGCTGGCGGGATATAGACTGGCTCGTCATAAAAACAAGAAGAGCAAATGTTGCGCCTGGTTAGCTTCGTGGATTCTGTTTTTGATAGGCTCGTTATCAACGTAGCGGGTGACACTTCCAAAACTGAAATGTATTTCTCGGATTCGGATAAGGGTGGAGCTAAGAATTACGAGACGGCTGACTAAGTAATACCTTTGGTGGCTTCAATATTTAACTATACGGTGAAATCCTTCGGTACTGTCTTACGTAACACACAGCTTATGCAGAAAAATTACCTTGTGGTTAAGTAAGGAATTTTTATCATTCTTGTTTTTAATAACAATAGTACGTTAGCTAAACACGGTAACGTGTTGCGGTTTTCGTCTAGTCGTCTACGGAGCGTATTGTGGGAGATTTGCAGTGTGTTATTAAATGACATTCGAAGCTCTATTGTTCCTCTGCTCGTCTTTTTACGAGTGAGCTGCAACTGGCCACGTCACTGCAGGCTAGCTGTACCAGCTGACCGGCCAATGCAGTCCAGTTAAATGCGCCGATAAAGCTGTTGTCCCGAATTATCGCTAAGTCGTTGTGCGCGTAAAACACAGCAGAAAACGTACCCTTATTGTCTTACTTGACAGTAGAGATGGGCAAACTGAAACACGTTAACTGTTTGGAAACAAATTAAACAGTACAATGTAATGTTTCCAAACAGTGAAACAGTTTGTGTTTTGTAATCTAATAAACCTACACATTTTATCATCTTGAATGTCTAGTGTATAAGTATGTCCACATAAACACAAATGAGGTGCGAGAGCGCTAATCGTATCGCAGAAAGTATGAAACTATCACTTAGGCGCCTTGGAAGTTTCGTATTTCTGCAGCAAATGCGCTGCTTTCGTGTCGTGTAACTTTCATACTTTTCAATTGGATGAGGACAGCCATAGCTGAAGACAGAACCACCACGAACGGAACTGGAGATGGGAGCAAACTGCAGAAAACAACGGATATGCTACTGGGATTCCCCCACATTCCGTTAGTATGGGTAATATACCGATCCTGCTAATTTCCATGCACACAAAGGGAATCATTGTAGATAATAGGCACAGTGGCTATAGACTCACAAATAACGCCACATAATTCGAACAAATAACAAAATATAACAGAAAAAATTTTGTCTTTCAAGGTGTTTCGAACCGTTACTATAAATTCGCCATGCTTCCCAGCCCTTCCCGTTCACCATTACACTATCAGTGGTATGTCAAACAGATTGCTTGCAATTATTCCTTCATAAAATTTATGTATATGTCTAATAACTGTCACTCTACGCCTTTTTTAATTCAAAATGTTGTAGGCTTACTTGCGTTTCTTAATATGATTACTGTACATGAGCAGAGAAGCGTATGTTATAAAAAAAGTGTAATTTAACGGAGTGATTTTCACATATTTATTACTTTGAATGTGAATAGTATGCGTCGTTTTATTGTTTCGTTAGTGTTTATAAAGCAGATGTTACGCCATTTCGGAATAGTGCAGTCAGCTAGAAACGAAGCTTTATTTTCGGATATCTTAAGCTTCATGCTATTGCTTGTCAAAAAGATTTCGACACTCTTGAAAGTGTTTCATGAAGTGGTATGTTGTGTTTCAGTACCTGTGCCGAGCCCGAATCTCGTCCGACACAGAGCGGAATGAAACATCACTGTTTCGATAGAACTAGTCCGTTCCAAGCACAGGTGGACTGAGACAGCCTTATTTTCAAAAAACAACGATACAGTTTCTGTGTCTGGCTCGAGATCGAATCGGGTCCGGTTACCCGAGACAGGGGCGGAATGAAAAACCACTGTTTCGAAACAGTGAACCACAGCCGTTCCGGAACACTGAAACAGTTCCACGTATCGATACACTGTATCGAAACATAGAAACAGTGGCCAAGTCTACTTGACAGTACTCGTGACAGCTTGGCTGCAGTCCCACACGAAACGGAAATCCAATGAGGTTCCAGCAAACGCGGTAGAATACATAGTGCAATGTTTACATAGGTTTATTCTTATGATGAACGGATTATAGATGCTAAATCAGGACTCTAAGGGGGATGAGGCAGTACTTCCCAGGCCATTACGTCGATGGATTAACAGGTTAGCTGAGCAATATGAGGACGTGCATTGTCTTGTTGGAGAATCACACCTCTCCTCTGAGATCATCATCATCATCATCATCATCATCTCTCTCTCTCTCTCTCTCTCTCTCTCTCTCTCTCTCTCTCTCTCTCTCTCTCGTGGCTGGCTTCACTTGGTTTAAAAGCATATCTGAGTACTACTGGCTGTTCACTGTACGCTGCTCTACGAGATATTCACAGAAAACTGGACCTTCAGCTTTCCTAAACACCGTCAACATGACTTTTCCTGCTGATCTTGGGTTTTGAATTTTTTCTTGACAGGTGAGTTGGCGTGCTTCCACTCCATGCTTTGTCTTTTTGTTTCTGGCTCTTAATAGTGAACCCAAGTGTTCATCACAAGTTAAATTTTGTTGAGGAAGTGCTCACCTTCTCTTTCATAACGTCCCTTTAGCTCTGTGCACGCTCTCAGCCTTGTTTCATTGTGTAGCCGCGTCAACTCCTTTGGAACCCATCTTGCAAATGTTTTGCAATACTTGTTACAGATAATGTCATGAACTGTACCAGTACTAACTTGAACCTTACCAACTGTCATTTCCACAGTCACACGGTGGTCGGCACGAATGATGTCATTAATCTGACTTTCAAGTGAGGGAGTTGAAAATGCAACTGGTCGGTTAGAACGGTGTTCGTCAGTCACCGAGTCGCGACCATTTTTGAACTGCTCTACCCACTTGTAAAAATTTGCACTGTTCATACGAACTTCACCATAAACTTCAGACATTCTACAGTATATATTCGCTAGTTTCTCGCCTTCAGCGAGTAAAAAACGAATAACAGAATGTTGTTCAACTAATGTGGACGTTTCAAGTGGACTCGCCATTTTGAAATGTATTTTTGAGGTTATAAACAAAGCAAAGTTGATACATCAGCTGGTCAGGGCTCATGACAGTGATGCCAACTTATTCCAGTGTTTGCCCAGCTACTGCAAATTCCTTAGAGGTTTGGCTGATGACATTAGAAGATTTGGAATAGAAAGAAAGAATAACATAGCGGAAAACATTAGGTCCTATCAGGAACAATATAACAATTGGGTTAGAAGGCCAAATAAGGAAGCCATAAAATTACCAAACTTGCCCTACTAACAGTTTTTTCCCCAGACCAATTTGTCTCTTTAATTATTGAATGACCCTCGTACCTTACTTCATACAACTTATGTGGTATTTAGAAAGTGGGAACATAAAATTTCTAAGCAATATATAAATCATTGCGAAGCTCTGGCATTTTTTCATAAATCAGTAGCCACGCAAGAAACACAAATTTCTCTTAACAACTTTTGCTAACTGATGCTGACCAACCTATCTGTAGGGGTTCCTTAACTGCACGATTCTTGAACAGGTTCTCGCCACGTTGGAACTCGTCGGCGCTGCCATTTGCTAAGCAAGAATACAGCCGGATGTCCTCCTCATTGTCGGGGAAGCTCCAGAAGGCAATGCGGAGTTGCAGCTGTTCGGGTACTGGCGGGAAAACGTGCTCCACCAGCTCGAAAGGTATGTGTGCTGCGACACATCTCGCCGACAGTTCAGCTAATGGCGGCACTTGGAATCCAGTAGCATCTGAAAACGACAATCACATATCATCAAAAGTGTTCTTTATACATCCGCAAAGTCATTGGCTGAGAGCATCGGTGAGCACATGATTTTCCGTACAAAGTTTGATATGATCTATTTTTGTCACACTTTCTCAAATGTTATAACACTTAGAAGATGTTCTTTTTATTAGTATCTTTCAATACAATGTTGAAAAGCAATTATGTCATTGCATAAGGAAATAATATACCTATCTGCTGTATAGATGGTACTCAACAAGGAAAATAAAAGACAGCTTAACCAAAAAAGTTTAAGATGAATTCTTAGAGGAGTTAAGTGCCTGAAATTATGTATATATAACATTATGTTTTGGCTTGGGATGGGGAGGAAGGGAGAAATTGACCTTTAGTAGTTATTTGTGACTGACAAGAAAGACCACCACCAGCAAGTATTTCACTGGTTATACACTAGTGTAAATTGTGATACAGTTGAGTTGCCAGACGGCCATATATATATAACAGTTGTGCACATGCCATGGCAATGATAAACAAATGTTTTCAATTCTAATGTCGACATCTATACTCTGCAAACCCCTGTGAAGTTTATGACAGAGGATGCCTGCCAATGTAGTAGTGATTAGGGCCTTTTTCCGTTCCATTCATACATATAGTATGGGAGGGATGATTGATTGAACACCTATGTGCAAGCTGTAATTATTCTTATATTCTTCAAGTAATCCCTATGGTATTGATACAAAGGAGGTCGTAGTATATATCTAGATACATCATGTAGGACTGGTCTTTGAAACTCTCGTGGGATAGTTTGCGTGAACTTCTGTAAGGTCAGTTTTTTCAGCTCTTCTATTATGCTCTGCCATGCAACTTATTTTAATCAAATCCCGTTTCAAAATACAGTTAAGCATGATTGGGAGGCATAGCTTCTTTGTTCTACAATGGATCTTTCTCTTTCTTCGTGAACTCTAAGGAATTCTAGTTCATATTATCTCTCCATTTACGAATGTAATGATGGCCACTAAAATTCTGCAGCCGCATCTGTCCAGTGCCAGATTCTGCTTCAAAATGTTGTTTAAAAAAATTGAGACTGCAGCACCAAGAGCATCCATTACGTTTTCCACATACAGGTTCTTACAAAGAATGTAAAGCTTTTTCAACTGACTCCTATATGATCAAGTCCTGTGTTTCAGCGTTTTCTACTGCGTTAGTTAATTAAAAAATAAACAGTACTCAGCACTTCAGTTGGTTACCAAGTAAACCAAACAACTTCAGCAGAAATGTTCGAAGTATCAGCAGTGAAACAGATTTCGAAATTGTCTCTCTTTCATAGGAATATACCAGGTTTATCACCGTATCTTCGTACAATGACTAAGAACCACATATTCTGTACCGATTCCCTAATGTTAGGCTACATCGGATTTTGGTTCAGCGTCGTGCGGTACGGCGCCACGATCTTGGCGGAGACGTGCTGCGGTTTACATGAGTCGCAGGGGCTCAGCCGTAAGCTCCATGCCGTCTGCTGAAATTTGATCTGCGTGCTTTTTTGGAAGGTAAAAACTTTTACAACCCAGAATGAAAATATCTACAGCAGCAGCTCAAATTTTAGTTCCTTTCGCTTTCTCAACATGTTAATCTCTCTGCTTAAATTTTCCGCGTGAATTTGACAGTTCCTCCACGACAACGTTGTTTACGTTCTGGTACCTATCGTATGTAAGACTTTCCGAGACTTGTATTAATACTTCGATTTTTCGGTTATACAGTCAGTTATTTCATCCAAATTGGTTTGGTGAAAGTTTTTATTGCTACAGAAGATAGTACTAGCAAGGAAAGTCCTTCAACAAATATCCAGAAAGAAACACTAGCTGAGTGTCCTATGACAACCATATGTCTTGACACTATAGGAGGCTACCATTCGTTCTTATGCATCCTTCAGCCCTCTCTCCAAAGAATTACGAACTCTTGCAAAGGCAGTTGGCGCAGTCGGATTTGGAAACATGCAGTCGCACATGTTCCTATAATGTGTATACGTTGTCGGTGGGTGAGGAATACAGAAACGACTCTAAATGTCCTCATAGTTAGGAATCTAAGGGCATACAAATACAGACTACACAAATGGACCTCTTCTGCTATTCCCTCGCTCCTTATAGTATTATGTACGGTAATGACGTCCCCAGATGTGAAATATGACGTGTTGCCTCGTCATACATAAACTTACGTCCGTTGCCTTTTTGGAAGGGTAGCATTCTCTAACTACGAGAATAATTTCTCGAGCAGAAACTGGTGATGAACAGCACCTGTTAATTTGCCCGGTAAAGTGTATGGCACTACTAGTCTGTCACCCACATTTTCTCCCACTTGACATGGTATCCCTTGCACTATATGCGGACGACACCTCACTCTGGCCGGCCGAAGTGGCCGTGCGGTTAAAGGCGCTGCAGTCTGGAACCGCAAGACCGCTACGGTCGCAGGTTCGAATCCTGCCTCGGGCATGGATGTTTGTGATGTCCTTAGGTTAGTTAGGTTTAACTAGTTCTAAGTTATAGGGGACTAATGACCTCAGCAGTTGAGTCCCACAGTGCTCAGAGCCATTTGAACCTCACTCTGCGCGCGTTCGCCGCCGCTTAAAGGAGGCATTCAACGTCTTGGAGACCTGGGCCGTAAGTTCAATGCCACTAAAAGGCAGGCCATCATAATAACGCGACGTACAGTGCCCATGGACCTTCAGCCGCTGCCAATCGTGGGAGGCCCCATCCCATGGTCTCGCACGGCTAAATATCTAGCAGTAACTCTCGATAGGCACATCGCCTGGAAACCGCACATCCGTGAAGTCCGGGGGAAAGCCCATGCATCTTTGAAGGCGCTATATCCCCTACTAAATCCTGAATCAACGCTTCCACCACACTGCGGAATTACATTACATCTAGCACTGATCTGACCTGTGCTAGAATACGCGTCTGCAGTGTGAGGGAACGCAGCCGACACACAGATACGTCGGCTCTACGGGGTGCAAGGGAGAGCTCTGCGACTCGCCGTGCCTGCCAACCAGGGCCTTGCACGAGGAAACAGGGATCCCCATGATAAGGGATGGCATAAAACAGACTGCTCGACGGTTCCACGAAACGTCGCGGCAGTCTGACAATCGGTCATTTCCAGTCTGGGAAACCAGAAGCACCGACAACGGACCACAAGGTGGCCCGACCTGCTTCGGCAGTGAGATAGGCAGTATACAAAAGCATCAATGCTCCAGACGCAGAGAGGAAAAACACAAACGTTAGGGAAATAAAACACACTTAGAGCGAACACAGGAATAGTTATAAAAACAGACAGTAAGGGCTCTCCTTTAAGGAAAAGAGGCAGGTGATGCCTTGCTTCCACGATCGCCCGATGTTTTGTGCCTGCCCATGGTTGCTGTGGTAATTTGTTATCCTACCCTGTAAATCCTGTTTCATCCGTAAACAAATGGTGTCGTATATTGCACGCAACTTTTGAAACGTCCATCATTTCTGTTCTAGTAAGTTGACAGCTTTGAACGTTTCACGGTTATAATTTGTTTTCTTTGTCGAGAGCTTCACAACGGTATAGCGTGTAGTTTTAGTGAATACTTATTACGAATGTGGTGAATGTTGTCCAGAAACTGTTCCGTATCTCCGTGGAATGTTTGGTCAACGTAATGCACAAAAGAACTCGACTGAGATGAGAGTGATTACTAAATTTGAGAAAACTGGTGGACTGTGGACATTAAACCTTCGGGGCGTTCTCCTGTTAGTCGTTCTGCGGAAAACATCGCATCGTGAATGATAATGTTGATGTAATTCCGACGGATTCTATTCGCCGACGTTTACAACAACTGGATATTCCCAGAAACAACACGATCCTATAATGCAACGAATTCTGAAAGAAAATCTGCGCTCTTGGGCTCCTAAAATCCAACTGACAAGAAATGAAGCCAAGTCAACAATTAAAATCCCCGAAGTTTAAGGACTCTCACCAATTTGATGGGGTATCTAGCAGGAATTAAAGCACTGTGCGCTTATGTTAGTCCAGTGTTTAGCCATATTCGTAATTTTTTCTTTGGAATGGTCAGTTTCCAGAACGATTAAAGTACTCAATAACAGAAGCGAATTATACGGAAAGACAAAGATGTAATACAGACAATTTTAGATGTATTTCTATTTCATCGAAATTTGCAAAAGTTCCTGAAAAGGCTGCTATACTCCTATAAGGGTAAATGAGCATTTCAATTTACATAATTTGTTGTCAAACGTACAGTTTGGTTTCAGAAGAAACTTAATAACTGAAAAAGTTATATCCTCTTTTTTCCGTGAAGCACTGGAAGGATTAAATAAGAGGATGGGAACGTTGGGCAGCATCTTCTTTGATATAACAAAGGCAATTGATTGTGTGGATCACAAAATTTAATGCAGAGGTTGGGTGGGCCATTATAGACTTAAGAAGAGTAGCTCACATACTTTAAGAATAGACAGCTAAAGGCCATTCATCAAAGCAAAGAGAACGGCTTTGAGATGGCGTTTGACAGGCACGGTTGGGAGGGGGGGGGGGGGGGGGGGTGATTCCTCAGGGCACAGTACTGGGACTACTACTGTTTCTTACATAATCTTCTAATATGACAGGTGATTCAAATATTCTTGAGGGTATTTTCGTTCTGTAGTCGCAACTAAAAAAATGCGTGTTTTTCACCAGACGCGTTTCGCTTTATCGAGGTAAAGCATCAAATACGAGAACTTAACTTCATGGCTTGTAAAAAATGAATTCATGTCGAAACATAGTAAGACTCAGTTTTTTTCAGTTTCTAATACACAATTCAACTGTAAGTGACTGATCAGTATGCCTGAAATGTTTACGTGTTCAGATAGATGGTAAACTGTCATGCACAGTTTATCTTCAGGCTCTTGTTCAAAAATTGAATGCTGCTATATTTACCACTAGAACAATATCTGCAATACGTGAGGGTTCAACACTAAAACCGGAAATTAGGCTTAACATGCTTACTTTGATAGCATTATAGTTTAACCCTTCCCATTCACTTCCGTTCAGAAACGCGCAGTTCGAGCAATAACATCGCAAACCTATCGATCTCCGTTCAGGAGTCTGGAAATTCTGACCTTGGTCTCACAACATTTATTCTCTTTTATGCCGTATGTTGTGTAGCAAAATGAGTTTATTCCCATGAATGAGTAGCTATTACCCAGTTAATATCAGACAGAATTCGACCTGCAATTGAATCGCATCTCCTTTACTCTTGTGCAGAAAAACGTGCAGCACTCTGTCTGCTGCATCCATTTTCAATAAGCTACCTCTAGAATTAAAAAGGTCTTAGCAGTAAACCTTAAACCTCGCACATTCAAGTCCAAACTGAAGAATCTCCTCATGGATCATTGCTTCTATTTTGTCGGAAGTCCCTTGAAAATCACAGGTAGCATGCACTGCAATAAGCAATAACTTCATCAATACATTTTTACGACATCAGGCACTTAAAAAGTCGCGTTCTTTATGGGACACCCTTTAAAATTCAAGATGCCACTTGCAGATTTTCAATGGACCATCTTAGAATCCACTGGCAGAATTCTTATATGGCATAGTCCTCTTTTGGCGCGAGAACTTGCGCACGATCTAAGCTATGTGGAGAAAGTAACAGCTCGTGGAGAATTAACGATACAAGGTCATGGTTCATGCTTTCGGCAGGTCCGGGTCTTTGCACACTTGTTTCAGGATCATCATTTACTTCAAGTAACGGTAGCTCCTCCGTACCTTGCGTGTGAACAGTGAGGGCCTATACGATCCGTTGGCCTTCCTATGAATGACGTGTGCCTACCAATTAACCCATGCAGAATGCCTTGTCTCCATTTCCTATCTAGAGTAATACCCCCACCTGGAGCAATACACCGTCCGCACAAAAATTTCCGACACTGATTTTATTTCTGGCGCATAAGCGTCATCAGTGCACTGTAATTACGATGGCAGTAACAAGTGAAAACAACGGATCTGCATTCGACAAGTGAAGTGTGAGAAGCAATGGTAAGTACCGGATGTGCGGTCAACGTTTTTATGTCACAAATTGTAATTGAACGACATGTGTAAATCAGGTGTCCACCAGATCTTCCAGAATACTTTGAAGAAAAGGAAGAACAAGTGCCAAGTTTGTCCCAGACGCTTTGAGTTCCAAACAGAAACAATGAAAAAGATGCAAGGATGCCTGCAACCTCTTGACTGAAATGCGAAATGAGGACAGTTCTCTGAAAAATAAACATCACAGGTGACGAGAATGTGTTTTATCAATACGATTCTACAGCAAATTGACTAAATGCAGGAATTCACTTATTTTTTAATCAACCTAGCCTTTAAACATTTTGGACTGACGGGGTAAGAGTCCATTCACAGTTTTGAGTGTTCATGTTTCACATAGCCGCTAATTTTGTTCTGATGCTTGCAGAGTCTAAACCCCATACGTATGGAATAGCTGAGGTATGAGACAGATGTAAGTGCGATGCCTGACAAAAGCATCATCAGTGGGCTACGCAATGGACAAACACAACAAATACGAAATGAGCAAGAAACATCTACAGAAGACAATCTATATTAATGCGTACTGATTGCTTTCGATACAAATAAAATAATCGCCCATAACTCAACATGTATTTTTTTCTTACCTCACGAAAGGGTGCAAGGACTCTACAATGAGACCTTAGTAATGTGACAAGTCTTTCCACCTTAGCAACGATTTATTTAAAATTTCCGTAATTCTGGAATTACCTTAATGTTTTATAGGACAAAATCGTGTCCAATGATAATTAAACACAACGTGTACTCAGCGATGAGCATCCAATGGGTCAAAGGTGTGATAAAGAATCATAGTACAAATCGCACAACGGTGGAAAGGCATCTGGACGAAATGAGATACCTGTAAGATTCTACAGATACTACCAGAAAGAACTTATTCTCTTTCTAGTAGCAGTTTATTGTAGGTCATTGGAGTAACGAAGGGTATCAAGGGAGAGGAAAAAAAAAAAACTGCAGGTCATTCCCATTTTCCAGATGGTCGTCAGATACATGATTATATAATTATTGAAATATATCTCTGGCGTTAATCGAATGTATAATTATGGAGCACGTTTCGTACTGGCGTATTGTGACGGATTTGGAAAACGAAAATCTCTATAAAGATCGACAAGGGTTCCGTAAGCAGACATCTTGCGCAACCAACTTGCTCTGTTCGTCCAAGAAGTCGAAGGCGCCGTGGACCAGAGAGTATTATGGGGCAGTTAATGTTAATAAATGCTCTAGCGGATAACGCTGAAGCCTCCGTGAGGCTACGAATGCCGGACATTGCCACACTTGCCCCTTCGCTAGGTAGCGATCCCTCAGATAAGGGACGCCCTTCCTCGTACTACTGTCCGCATTCAAACCGCCGTCTCCACATCCTACTCCATACAACCAGTACGTAAGGGACCTTCTTCTTCGAAATCTTGGCGAAATACACTTTCCCAAAATGAAAGTAATTCTGACGATAATGTCAGTATGTAATTAGTTCTGCCAAGTATAAAGAGAGAACCCTCTGTCTGTACGATAGCTTCCTTTCATGCGTATTGATTGCGATAGAAACAGTGCATCACCATGAGAGCAACAAGAAAGGAACGATGTAAAGAGAATGCGAATGTACGCTAATCATTTCTTTTTGTTCACTGCATTTGTGCCTACTTTAATTACTACAACTGCATGCCCAAAAGACAATAAGGAAAGAAGAAATGGGTATGTGAATGTTTGAAAAGAAGAACGACAGACTCCATATTAATTTACTCTCTAAAATCCGGCATCCCTTGCGGCGAAACATTAGTTAATAAAGTGTAGCGGGACAATGTTCAAAACATGACTGAAAGTACGTTCATAAACAGAGATAAGAACATCTATGATCGATATGTCATCTAAAGTCGACGTACAATTTTAAAGTGCTAGAAATAAGGAAATGAAGTAATATAGAATGCCCTGCTTGTAACGTACGTTGTTGTTCTACATTGTTTAGCTCTGGTATTTTCAGGGTCACAGAGAAAGCATCCTAGGTTGTGAAGGGAAAAGCTGTAATTGTAATGATCTGCACTAACATTTCAAAGAAAAATCGAGTCTCACCGCAAATAGGTACCCTACTCATACAATTATAGCCGGCCAGAGTGGCCGAGCGGTTCTAGGCGCTACAGTCTGGAACCGCGCGACCGCTACGGTCGCAGGTTCGAACCCTGCCCCGGGCATGGATGTGTGTTATGTCCTTAGGTTAGTTAGGTTTAGGTAGTTCTGAGTTCTAGTGGACTGATGACCTCAGAAGTTAAGTCCCATAGTGTTCAGAGCCATTTGAACCATACAATTATAGTTGGCAGTGACTTCAATCTACCCTCCGTATGTTGACAAAAATACATTTTCCGACCCCATTGTAGACAGAAAACAACTTCCGTAATTTTTCTAAATGCTTTTTTAAAAATTATTTTGAACTATTAGTTCATGAGGCCGTCCACATTGTAAATGGTTACGAAAACACACTTGACCTCTTGGCCACAAATAATCCTGAGCATCACGACGGTTACAGGGATTAGTGAACACACTACACACACAGTCGTAGTGAGGCTAAATTCCGTAACAAAGAAATTCACTAAAACTAAACGCGAAATATGTCTGTTTATAAAAGCAACGAAAAATTCGGTTGACGTGTTTCTAAGAGACAGTCTCCAATCCTTCCAAACTATGTAATTGAAGACCATATGTGGCTTAAGTTCGAAGAAATAGTATCAACAGCACTCGAGAAATTCATACCAAATAAATTAATAACAGACGGAACTGATCCCCCATGGCACACAAAACACGACAGAAAGCTGCTGCAGGAGCACCGAAAAAGGCCCGTATAAATTAGAAGAACGCAAAATCTCCAAGATTGGAGAAGTTTTACTGAGGTTCGAAATTTGGTGCGGATTTCAATGCGAGATGCATTTAATAGTTTCCACAACGAAAGTCTCTCTAGAAATGTGGCGGAAAATCCATAGACGTTCTGGTCCTATGTTAAGTAAACCAGCGGAAAGGCTCAGTAAGTACCTTTACTGCGGGTCGGGCGGCGAGTGAGGAGGAGGAGGAGGAGGGGGGAGGGGAGGGGGAGACAAGGGACCCAACCCTTCGGAGCAGGTAAAATCGTGGCAAATATCCGGCGTAGCAAATGTCCGCACACCGAGACTGCTCGCAGGCGATGTTGTAGGGAAGGCTGCGGCCAAAATGAGGAAGACCTGCACACTATCGACGATTGGTGGAAAAGCTGCAGCTGACCCATAGAGTAGGTAAATACAATTTATTGCGAAGAGTTCCATTACTGTTCGATTACACTGTCGTACGAAAGAGTATCGAAGGTACAATATCTAGGATTGGTATACCAATCAGGTTCCTTTTAGAGTATGCAGACACAATAGCGCCTCAAGGAAATAGGCGTAACCCATTGAATTACAGACCTATTTCACTGACCTCAATTTGCAGTATGATTGTGGAGCATATACCGTACTCGAACACTATGAATCACCTTGAAGAAAATGACTTATTGATAACATAACCAACACAGATTCAGAAAATATCGTTCTTGCGTAACGTGGCTAGCGCTTTCTTCCCATGAAGTAATGGGTGCTGTCGACAAGGGAACTCAGATCGATTCCATATTCCTAGATTTCCAGAAGGCTTTTGATAGCGTTCCTCACAAGCGACTATTAATCAAATTGCGTGCATATGGAGTATCGTCTCAGTTGTGTGATTGGATTCGTGATTTCCTCTCAGAGAGGTCGCAGTTCGTGGTGATAGACGGTAAATCATCGAGTAGAGCAGAAGTGATATCTGGTGTTCCGCAAGGTAGTGTCACACGCCCTCTGTTGTTCCTGATTTACATAAATGATCTAGGTGATATTCTAAGCAGCCCCTTAGATTGTTTGCAGATGACGCTGTAATTTACCGTCTAGTAAAATCATCAGACGATCAATTCCAATTCCAAAATGATCTAGAGGGAATTCTTGTATGGTGCGAAAAGTGGCAATTGACACTAAATAAAGAAAATTGCGAGGTCATCCACATGGGTATTAAAAGAAATCCGATAAAATTTAGGTATACGATAAATCGCACAAATCTAAGGGCTGTCAATTCGACTAAATGCCTAGGAACTACAATTACACGCAACTTTAATTAGAAAGACCACATAGATAATATTGTGGAGAAGGCGAAACCAAGACTGCGCTTTGTTGACAGAACCCTTAGAAGATGCGAAAAACCCACTAAAGAGACAGCCTACATTACACTTGTCCGTCCTCTGCTGGAATATTGCTGCGCGGTGTGGGATCCTTACCAGGTGGGATTGACGGAGGACATCGGAAAAAAAAAAAAAAAAAAAAAAAAAAAAAAAAAAAAAAAAACCAGCAGCTCGTTTCGTGTTATCGCGCAATAGGGGCGAGAGTGTCACTGATATGATACGCGAGTTGGGGATGGCAGTCACTGAAACAAAGGCGGTTTTCTTTGCGGCGAGATCTGTTTACGAAATTTCAATCACCAACTTTCTCTTACGAATGCGAAAACATTGTTGACACCCAGCTACATAGGGAGAAATGATCATCATAACAACATAAGAGAAATCAGAGCTCTAACGGAAAGACTTGAGTGTTCTTTTTTGCCACGCGCCATTCGAGAGTGGAAGGGTAGAGAAGTACAGTAGAACCCCTCTAATCCGCCACCTTCGGGATCGGGACCATGGTCGGAACGAAAAAAGGTCGGATTACCCGAAAAATCTAATATTTATTGCAAAAAATATAAAAAGAGACTTAGTACAAAAAATTAAACGATTTAAGAACAAAAACGACGTCTTCAGTAATATAAAAAGATGTTTTTTACCTAGTGTTAATATATTAACTAAAAAACGTCTACACACACTATAATATGTATTGGCTTTACAGGAAAAATGACAAACAAATTACAGTACTGCACTGTACTTAATAACGTATAAACCATATATACTGTAAACTAAAAAATATTCATTGTACTGTATATAAAAAAGAAATTTTTTACAAAGAAATTAACTACTGTACGTATAAACTAAGAAATGATTATACTGTATGAATTGTTTTTACAGTAAAAACGAAAACAAATTACTTGGAAAAAAAGTCAGTGATACATTTTTGTTTAGCAGATGTTATTCTAGATTTAGCTGCACTGTCCCTCCATTTTTTTATCCACAAAACGTCCATTGTAGTTGAACTTTGATTCTGCTCATGTATTGAAGGGCGATGTCAAAAGGGTTTTTTGCATCGTTGTGTGAAATCCGAGTGTGGGTTTCGTCTTCGCCGTCCGAGTCCTCAATTACAGTTTCCTGGCTAACAGTGGAAACAATCTGGTCGTCATTGAGCTCTTCAAAAGTGTCACAGTCTTTGTCACATCCATAGATCCACTCTTCAACTTCACTGACAAAGACGTTCGGCTCCAGAGTTTGTAGATCTTTAACGATTTCCAGTGCGTCGTTGTTTTGCTCATCTTCGGTATGCTCATTTTCAGTCATAACTTTTGGCCAAAGCTTACGCCACGATTTCCGCAGTGTGTTAGGTTTCAGTTCATCCCATGCTGCAGCGATAGTGTAGATAGTATCTTTGATGTTCAGGGATTACATTGCCTCAAATAAGTTATGACCTCCTTCAGATTTTTCCAAGATTGAGATGATATACTTTCTGCGATATCGCCTTTTTAACCATTCGATAACGCCCTGATCCATTGGTTTGATGAGTGAGGTCACATTAGGAGGCAGAAAGAGAGCTTTTAT
Source organism: Schistocerca serialis cubense (assembly GCF_023864345.2). Classification (NCBI taxonomy): domain Eukaryota; kingdom Metazoa; phylum Arthropoda; class Insecta; order Orthoptera; family Acrididae; genus Schistocerca; species Schistocerca serialis. The sequence goes on from NC_064638.1 coordinate 1,132,133,030, forward strand.
GTCCCCTTTCACCAAATCTTCCTCAGATGGATGTTATGGTGCGTTATCCAACAGAAGAGCACGAACAGGCAGATTGTTTTGCTTCAAGTCTTTTTCGACCGATGGCACAAACTCGTCGAAAAACCAGGATTTAAAAAGGTGCAGCAATCCATCCAAGCAGATTTTTGATTGCGGTAATAAACTGGCAAGGGATATAAGTTTATATTTTTGAATGCCCTTGGCTTCTTAGCTTTGCCAATGATGAACAAGGGGAGCTTGTGGGTACCATCTGCGTCACTACAAGGAATGACTGTTATTCTATCTTTTACAAGTTTCGTTCCTACCACGGATTCATTTGAAGCTGCGAGCGTTTTTGTTGGCAACATTTTGAAGTCCAGCCCTGTCTCGCCGATGTTATACACTTGGCAGGGTAACATTCATTTTCTTCTACAATTTCTTGAAACTTAACAGAAAACTCCTTATCAGCTGCGGCATCAGCAGATAGTTTTTCACCGGGAATAGAAACAAATCGGACACCATGACGAGTTTTCCAACGATCAATCCAGCCTTCACCGACAGCAAATTTACTTTCGGCATCCAGTTTTTTGTGCAAAACTATCGCTTTTTCTTAGAGAATTGGCCCGGATATTGGGGTTCCTTTCCTTCTTTCTTGACAAATCCACATCCACAATGCGTTATCAAGCAGTTCATGTTTAGGCTTTTTTAATGTTTTGCGATTCTTCAGAGTGTTTTCACCATCAATCGTAACTGTATAGGATTCAACGTCTTTCCGATTCTTCCTCCAATACTTAATTGTCGTAACACCTACATTCAGTTCCTTTGCAATTTTTTGGAGCGATTCTCCTTCGTCCAGTCTTTGTAGCACTGCTAATTTTTCATCTTGTGAGAGAGTTACATGTTTACGTTTGAATCCAGACATGTTAAAAAACAGACAACTGTACACACAATGAATATACAGTAATAAGTACAGCAAAACACAAGGAATAAAGCAAACAACGACGTTTTTTTAATCCCAACAAAGAGTAAAACCGCACAGTAACGTACACGATAACAATATGCACAGCGATAGACACCGCAACAATGGCCCGACAGGCGTCCAGTCAATGAGTAGTCGGCACAGGCTCGCGAGCCTGAGCATGGTCGTCCGACTAACCAGAGTGACGGACCATCCAAGGTCGGATTAGGGGGGGTTCTACTGTAGTGTGAAAATGGTTCGATGAACCCTCTGCCAGCTACTTCCGTGAATTGCAGACTAACCATGTAGGTGTAGAACAGTGACAAACGATCTAAATTGGAAGGACCACAAAAAACACAATTGTGGGAAATGCAGATCAAGACAGACTGATTGGGGTAACCTTAAGTAAACTACAAATTATCCAAATAAGGAGTGGCTTACGAAACACTCGTTCGACCGATTCTCGAGTAATGCTCATCAGCCTCGTACCTAGCCATGTTCGATTAAGGGTAAGAGATAGAGAAGATCCAACGAAGAGCGGCGCGTTTCGTCGCGGGATCGTTTAGTAACCGCGAGAGCGCTACAGAATCCCTCGACGAACTCCAGTGGCAGATGCTACGAGGTGTTGTATACCACGGAGAGGTCGTTCCAGGAAGAGTCGAACATCAAATTACTTCCTCCCACATACGCTTCCCGCAAGCAATGATCATGGCGAGACAAACTAAAATATTAGGACTGGTATGATGGTTGCCTAATGTCGTTCTTCACACGCCAATGAAACAGGGAAACATTAAAGAGGGATTTGGGGGGGGGGGGAATTATAGTTATACCAGCAGTACCCTACGCCATCTAGATTTCAGTCCGCGAGCCAGCTCATGGTGTGTGGCGGAGGGTACTTGTGGTACCACTAACTGGTCTCCTCTCCCCTCCCCCCCCCCCCCCCCCACACCATCACTCGCGAATGTGCGCGGGAAGAATGATTGTCGCTAAGACACAGTATTAGCTCTAATTTCCCAAATTTCTCGTTGTGATCATTTCGATAGATACGTCTGGGAGGAAGTACTATATTGTCCGACTCTTTCCAGAACGTACTCTCTAGAAGTTTCAGTAGTAAACCTCTCCGTGATGCACGCCTCTCTTGTAACGTCTGCCAATGGGAGTTGGTTGAGCATCTCTTAACACTCTAGCGTCGACTACACGATCCCACGACGAAATGCGTCGCTTTTTATTGAAACCTCTCTCTCTCTCTCGCTCTCTCCCCCTTTAGTCCTACCTGGTAAGGATGCCATACTAGTGAACAATACTCAAGAATAATAATCGATCGAAAAAGGTCCTTATACACCACTTCCTTCGTGGATGAGTTACATTTCCTTAAGTTTCTTCCTATGAATCCCGGTCTGCCGGTCTGGAATCTCCTTTTCCTATTATTCGTTTTACGTGGACATTCCACCTAAGGTCGCTCTGGATAGATACTCCTAGATATTTTACGGTACATACGGTTTCCAGCCGTAGATGGAATCGGAAAATGATACCCGAAACAGTTAGCCAGTTTACGGTACCATCGAAATAATGTCAGGCATATTTTGGCGAACAGCCACATTGAGCAGCACCTGAAGTGATTCGCCTGTGGCCACGGACGGTAGCAGCGGCGTTCCCTTTTCTTCTGAAGATTTGCCCACATACAAGATAAACACCGTACTCTCCCGGCCAGTAAAATGTGAACACCATGCAACAAACGACAAATTTGCATGCCTAGATATGAAATTATCATTATTTCAAAGTAACTGCGAAACGTCTACATTTTCCATATAGAAAACGTTCACGCAGCCGATTTCTCACTCAAAAATAGCGGTTGAATTTAGTTGTACTAGTCATAACACAATCTTCTCACAAACAAGGCGGAAAAACGTACACCCTCCAGCAGATGTCCGAATTCGACATCGGCAGGATAGTGGCCTACCGAGACTGGAATCTTCCGTCGCGCAGTTTTTCTCCCTCCGTCGGTCGGGATCCCACGACTGTCATGCGAATATGGAATCGATGAGTTTAAGAGGGCTGTACTCAAGACCCTGAAGGATCTCAGCGGTCGCAATCAATTAGTGCCCATGTGTCATCGCAATGCACGTACTTGGTCACGTATCTGAAGTTACCAAACGTTGATTTTCGCAGTACAAAAAGTATCTACTCGTAGCCTGCGGTGACGTCTCGAGCACCACGCACTGTCAGCACGGCGGCCATTGTTGTGGTTTCGTGTGCGGGAGCTCCGGACAAAGAACGTTTCCAGACTTCTTTTGTCACCGTCATGCGGTCCCAACACCTAAGGGGACGATATTACGGCTTAATGTCTCGTCGACGGTGAGATCATTCGAGACGGATCACAAACTGGGATCATGGTAGGATGAAGAAGGAAATCGGTCGCGCTCCTTCGAAGGATCCATCCCGGCATTTTCGTTAAGCGATTTAGGGAAATCATGGAAAATCTAAATCAGGATGACCGGATGCAGGTTTGAACGGTCATCGTCCCAAATGAGTCCAGCGCGCTAAGCACTCCGCTACCCCGCTCGGTCCCAGTACCTAATGTGATGGCATGGGCCGGCCGCGGTGGTCTCGCGGTTCTAGGCGCGCAGTCCGGAACCGCGCGACTGCTACGGCCGCAGGTTCGAATCCTGCTTCGGGCATGGATGTGTGTGATGTCCTTAGGTTAGTTAGGTTTAAGTAGTTCTAAGTTCTAGGGGACTGATGACCACAGCTGTTAAGTCCCATAGTGCTCAGAGCCATTTGAACCATTTGATGGCATGGTGCGCGTTTGGGTAGATATCATCTTCACCCCTGGTTCGAATAGTTGGTAATTTGTAGAGTACGGGTTACGTTTCTGATGTGGTGTGGACGTTGGCTGGACCCTAACTTCGATGTCTCCTTGACGTTATCTTTTAACAAGATAACGTACGACCGCTTGTTGCTGTGCTGTCCTAAGCAAACTCGATACACAGGGCGTCCGACTGATGCCCTGCCTAACATTTGCTCCAGATGTCTCAATCTCTGAAAGCTTCTCATCGTGAGTCGCCGAGGAACTGGCGCGCTACTGTTTGCCAAAAACTAGGTTCGATTATCTCTGGCATAGGATAGTAGCAGCATGGAATGATGTGCCCGTATCTATCATCCACGCTCGGTTCAACTCGATACCCAGCCGGGCTAGAGCCGTTGTTGCTGCGACAGGAGGTAGCTCCGTTTACAATATTTCGCATCCTCTACACCCCCAAATCACGTACAAATTTACCTATTTATTCGTCTTGTATATCCATAATTGAAATGGACGATTTGGGACGTCAGCTAGTATAATATGTTAAAAATGACGAAATTCCTTCAGCTGTATTAAGGTGTTGGTTTTATTGGCAACTAGTTTCGATGTTGTTACATCATCATCTTCAGGCCCATACTTGTTGACAGCCTATCTCACCACTGACTACTAGTGTTAGACACATACGGTTGCTATCAACAAGTATGGGTCTGATGATGATGTAACAACATCGAAACTAGTCGCCAATAAAACCAACACCTTAGTACAGCTGGAGGAATTTCGTCATTTTTTAACAGAAATCTGACAGGCGCCAGTCTATTGTTTGTCTGTGTGGAAAAATGGTTCAAATGGCTCTGAGCACTATGGGACTCAACTTCTGCGGTCATCGGTCCCCTAGAACTTAGAACTACTTAAACCTAACTAACCTAAGGACATCACACACATCCATGCCCGAGGCAGGATTCGAACCTGCGACCGTAGCGGTCTCGCGGTTCCAGACTGCGGCGCCTAGAACCGCACGGCCACTTCGGCCGGCTGTCTGTGTGGAAGCCGAACTGCTTTATTTGGGGAAACATTTTGCTTTGCAATTTGTTTTGCGAAATATAAATTAAACGTGCCTAAACTGTGTTTAGCGTTCAGTTGCACGAATCGAAGTGACAGAAGCTAACTACGAGAAATTTTCCATAACATTAAAAAAAAAATAATAAAAATGCACCTCACAAATACGGCTCTGAAAGCAACTTTCGACAATCTGGTCAATAAAACTCTTAATAAGTAATCTGTGGCACAAAGAAGTCCGTAATTTAACAAATTTACTGCTCTTACGTGTTTCCATGCAAACAAAAATACAGAATTTCTGCGCCAGTCACCGTTTCTATTCCCTAACCACAATGCATCTCGAAATTTACGCCGTAATCTTCACGTGGGTACCTGCTCATATTGCACTGATTTACCTTCAGTTTGCGAACAATAAGAAGTTGTCGTGGATGGACGAAAATGTTTTAGTCGCCCCGCAATTTTATCTACGCCGAAAGGTTTATACATGTTTGGACTAGAACTTTTCCTTGTTGCCGCCAGTGTACACGGAAATCACCGCTGTTTACTGTTTTCTTGAGAAAAATTACGTTGACATGAGCTATTTGAAGTTAGTCAAAGTCAGTTTCAAGGGGAAGTGACACAGCAAGACCACCATGGAGGTAAAAAGAGAAGTGAGATGGCGCTACAGACTCTAGCTGTATGTGAGTGATGAGAGCCTGACGCCATCTTAAACAACCCTAAATATTAACAAACGCCTGTTTACGATTGCTTCCTGTGTGGCCGCAATATACTAAATACTAAAAATTACACTGCTTACATGAATAATGTTGTGCCAGGAAAGCAATTTAACGTTTTCTGTTACTGAGTGTGCATTTCGTCTAGTAACACGAGTCATTGGCTTCGTTAATGTAACTTGCTTTCTGTTAATTTATTTCGAACAGCCAAGAAGAAAAGGAAGAGATGCGATGAATAGCATGCTTTCGCAACCCACTTAATTCCACTTTTGCTGTGTTTGTATTGTTAGCTAATGAAGCTGGAACTCCAAAACAAAAGCTTCTTTGCTTACTGGTACAGCTTCTTCTTCGTTACATTTTCAGTTTCCAACTAGTATGTACAGCATTTTTAATGTTTACGTTAGCAAAACACTTAACCTACGTGTTCTTTGCTAGCCCATAAACGTGGGCAATAAGAAAGGGAGCAAAGCATGCTATCATATCTTGTGCATGAAACAAAGTGAACGAGGGAGGAAAAGCGAACAATGAATCATTAACGGTGGGCGGAATTTGGGTCATGAGGTGACGCACGAACAAACAAAGCGGTTACGCAGCCGTGTGCTGGGCGAGGGCGAGACCGCTGATACAGTGGTGGCTCAGATGTCGGAGCGTTTGCGGTTTGGAAGGCAACGAAAACCATGAAAGAATAAAAATAAACAGCGGAACCATAATTCATGTATACAAAAGAAAATATTATTTGAACTGCATCACTTACGAGTGAAATGTGATTCCTTTTAATTTTTGATTACGATATGGTTGATTAGTACAACCGTAAACATCGTAAGGTAGTATTTTTGATGAAACGACAACGTCTCGACACAAAGCACCAGATACTATTTGGGATATGACCACAAAAGTCGATAGTTATTCCCAACGGTCGAAGCTGGGCAAGAACACGTCAGAGTGACAACACGAGGATGTATTACCGCGGTGAACCATGGGGGTATAAATACGGTGAACCAATTTGTTTTGGCTATGTTAGATGGCAGACATTGGCCAGGACTGCGTATGCGGCAAGGGCAGCGGGACAATACTCCGGTCGCCATCGAGCCTCTGGACTCCGCTGCTGCTACTCAAGATGTTGAATGAGTGTTGTTAATTCTTGAGTCACAGCTTTGTATAATTCCAGGACTCACGTAACGCTCGATGTTGTGCCAGGCTACGGTTTTTATTGCATCGAATGCTCAACTGAACTGACGTATCTATAGGACGGACACGAAAAATACGGCACAGTGTGTGCATTTTTCATTCGAAAATATGTTTTAAATGTGTTACTGTAGTTCTCTTCGTTCTTATTACAAGGTGTGCCACTTTGCTTCCGCCGTTTGCCGATAGGTGGCGACAACCATAAGTAGCGGTCGAAAGAAACCGATCAGAGACGTCACACATTTAGCTTGGACCTCGGTCAACATAACCTCATTCAAACATTAGTCGATTTGTGTCTGCATCATAAAGTTGTTCTTGTTGAAAACGTCAGTTTATGAGCCTAATTCTCGTCATTTGCAGGAAGTGTTACTGTTTTGCTTCAATATGAAGAAAACAGCGGCTGAGCCTCGTGGAATTCTGTACATATGGTAAGGATGCTGTTAGTGAAAGAACGTGTCGTGAGCGGTTTCAACGCTTCAAGAACGGTGATTTTAACGTCGTAGACCGGCATAATGGTGGAAGAGAGAATGTTTTCGAAGATGCAGAATTGGAGACATTGCCGAGTGAAGGAAGACTCGCGTCAAACTCAAGAAGAATTGGCACGATTAGTGGGAGTGAGCCGAAACCAACAGATGTTGAACGGCGTTTGTGTGTTTGTGAACACTTGCTTCAGAGGCAAAAACGGAAGGGATTTCTCAAATGGTTCAAATGGCTCTGAGCACTTTGGAGCTTAACATCTGAGGTCATCAGTCCCCTAGAACTTAGAACTACTTAAACCTAACTAACCTAAGGACATCACTCTCATCCATGCCCGAGGCAGGGTTCGAACCTGAGACCGTAGCAGTTGCGCGGTTGCAGACTGAAGCGCCTAGAACCTCTCGGCCACATCGGCCGGCCAAGGGATTTTTGCATCGCATTGTGACCGGGGACGAAAAATGAGTTCATTACGATAACCGTCGCCGTGCAAGACAGACAATATACACTCCTGGAAATGGAAAAAAGAACACATTGACACCGGTGTGTCAGACCCACCATACTTGCTCCGGACACTGCGAGAGGGCTGTACAAGCAATGATCACACGCACGGCACAGCGGACACACCAGGAACCGCGGTGTTGGCCGTCGAATGGCGCTAGCTGCGCAGCATTTGTGCACCGCCGCCGTCAGTGTCAGCCAGTTTGCCGTGGCATACGGAGCTCCATCGCAGTCTTTAACACTGGTAGCATGCCGCGACAGCGTGGACGTGAACCGTATGTACAGTTGACGGACTTTGAGCGAGGGCGTATAGTGGGCATGCGGGAGGCCGGGTGGACGTACCGCCGAATTGCTCAACACGTGGGGCGTGAGGTCTCCACAGTACATCGATGTTGTCGCCAGTGGTCGGCGGAAGGTGCACGTGCCCGTCGACCTGGGACCGGACCGCAGCGACGCACGGATGCACGCCAAGACCGTAGGATCCTACGCAGTGCCGTAGGGGACCGCACCGCCACTTCCCAGCAAATTAGGGACACTGTTGCTCCTGGGGTATCGGCGAGGACCATTCGCAACCGTCTCCATGAAGCTGGGCTACGGTCCCGCATACCGTTAGGCCGTCTTCCGCTCACGCCCCAACATCGTGCAGCCCGCCTCCAGTGGTGTCGCGACAGGCGTGAATGGAGGGACGAATGGAGACGTGTCGTCTTCAGCGATGAGAGTCGCTTCTGCCTTGGTGCCAATGATGGTCGTATGCGTGTTTGGCGCCATGCAGGTGAGCGCCACAATCAGGACTGCATACGACCGAGGCACACAGGGCCAACACCCGGCATCATGGTGTGGGGAGCGCTCTCCTACACTGGCCGTACACCACTGGTGATCGTCGAGGGGACACTGAATAGTGCACGGTACATCCAAACCGTCATCGAACCCATCGTTCTACCATTCCTAGACCGGCAAGGGAACTTGCTGTTCCAACAGGACAATGCACGTCCGCATGTATCCCGTGCCACCCAACGTGCTCTAGAAGGTGTAAGTCAACTACCCTGGCCAGCAAGATCTCCGGATCTGTCCCCCATTGAGCCTGTTTGGGACTGGATGAAGCGTCGTCTCACGCGGTCTGCATGTCCAGCACGAACGCTGGTCCAACTGAGGCGCCAGGTGGAAATGGCATGGCAAGCCGTTCCACAGGACTACATCCAGCATCTCTACGATCGTCTCCATGGGAGAATAGCAGCCTGCATTGCTGCGAAAGGTGGATATACACTGTACTAGTGCCGACCCTGTGGTTCTGTCAGTGTGATCATGTGATGTATCTGACCCCAGGAATGTGTCAATAAAGTTTCCCCTTCCTGGGACAATGAATTCACGGTGTTCTTATTTCAATTTCCAGGAGTGTATAAAACAATTGAAGACGTCGAAATGACAACATCAGCTGCTGACAAGAAGAAGAATACTATAAAATCTGTCGCTGCACATTCACTACTAGATGGACCCGCGGTCTTCTGTGGATGTAGACTGAACTTCAGTATTGATCTGAATGATACATTTTCTCATGGCAACGGCTGGCTAACTGTTGCAATTGTACGAGGTGGTACAGGTGTACCCAATGTATCTGGACTGGAAAGCTTTGTCGACTGTGACGTCATAGCCTACCGCACATACCACGTTTGTGAAAATGCAAATAAAGACTTTGGCAAATCATCATATATGTCACCCTCACCCTTTTCCTTGTATATCATGGGGATATCCTGGTCATGCTTCCACATCGACGGCCAAACCGAATATTCACGGCTCCAAGATCACGCTCTGCATTTGTTGGGACCAGCTGGGCGTCGTATACTATGAGGTGTTAAAATCAAGTGAAACAATCACAGGTACTCGTTATCGAACGCAATTAATGCGTTTGAGCAGAGCATTAAAGGACAAGCGATAAAGTGATGAGGCACGATAAAGTGATTTTGCAGCACGACAACGTTGCAAAATAGGTCAAAACGTACTTGCAAACGTTAAAATGTTAAGTCCTACCCCACCCGCCGTATTCTCCAGACATGACTGTCACCTGTTTAGATCAATGGCGCATGGCCCGATCTCATGAAGAAGTTCTAATTGGATCGATTCGTGGATCGTTTCGAAAGATGAAAAATTTTTTCGACGCGGGATTCGTGCACTGCCTGAAAGATGGGAGAAAGTAGTTGCCAGCGATGGAAAATCCTTTGAATGGTACATGTGTAACCAATTTGTTTCATTAAAGCCTCAAATGTTGGGGGGAAAAATCGGCGGAAGCAAAGTTGTATACCTTGTAGTAATTTGCACATGTCTAAGTAAAAGTATTGCAGTGTGGTGATCGATTTCCAGTTTAATATGCGGAACAGTTACATTTAATGTGGAAAAATAATTATTCCTTGAAAGAGCTATAATCTCTGAGGAAAGCTAACTTTTCGATTAGTGTCGGGAAGAAGTGATCTTTTAACACAGTCTGATACAAGTACCAATCAGGTAATACTTCGATTTAATAATCTGTTGGGCATATCCTGGGGATTTAAATATTAGGCCGCTGTTGCGGTAGCTGCACGCGAATCAGAATAACTGTGTGATTAAACTGTCATTTGAAGCAGTAACAACCGTCAGAAACGCAAAATCTGCTAATTATTATTTTTTATCTTAGTGTTGACAATTGCCTGTTGTCTTCCGTCTCCGGTTCTTCGGCTGACGTTTACTTGAGGCTGGCAGCTGAAGCTTTGACTCGTGCTGGCAAACGTCCGAAACGTCATCAAACAAACGTCGGCCAGAGAACCCTAGACGGAAGCCAGCAGGCAATTTGTCAACAAGTGGCCACGAAAGCCTTAACAATTTTGTACATATTAGCGTTGTTAACTAATTCTGGATCTCTCTTAGGAATGTAATACAGTAATGTTCTACAATATTCGATGTTATGTAACATTTTCGTCTGATTAGAGAACGAAAGATGAAATAAATATGCGGCTGTCTATTTCCGAATATATGGGCATTTCCGAATGTGTGATTAGGTATGAACCTAAGACGACAGCTTAAATTGCTGCGAGTAAAACGATGAGCAATAACATTCATATTCACCTGTCATAAATACTTCACGCGTGACGCTCACCTTACAAGATTTCATTCCCCCGTTGATACATTTATGCCGCTAACGACGTGTGTGAACTGTTACCATGGCGAACAGTCCGCATCAAATGCCAACGGAAGTCCATAGCAGTTCCTGCAGTTGGTCTATACCAGGGGTCTCCAAACTAAGGCCCGCGGGCCGAAACCGGCCCGCGGGCCGAAACCGGCCCGCGAGGGCCGGCAAACCGGCCCGCGTTAGCTGGCCGGACATCCCTGGTATCCGGTCCGCCAAATATTTGAGGTGATACCTATACCGCCAACAATTGAGTTTCGAGGCCTATCGCGACCAATACACAGCGACATTGGCTCTGCTACTCGCTACGTGACTAAATAACTAAACTTATTGTTGCGCTACTTGAAGTAAGAATGCGTTGACATATTCTACCCCTGTTACGTCTTGCAGTAATAGTGTTGCTAACAATGATTTTGAGATTTCGTTAACTTTGCAGGACGCTTTCGTGAAGAATGTGCGGTGACATATTTTTTGTCGGTGAAATTCGCCAGAATTTCGGTCAGGTACGTCCACCAATCAAAATTATGTAATTAAATAAAAATCGTAGTTCGTTTCAGTGCTAGCTATTCCCACAACCAAGAGAGAGAGAGTTTTTGAGAATTACTACACACCTCTTAATAGGAGAAACGGCAAACCGGTGTTGCCATTAAAATAACAATCTGTGTAGACTGTAAATTAACCAATTGGGAAATTAATTAATCAATGGGGAAACTCCGTAAGGCAAATCATTCACTGCCTGCTTTCTGCGTCTGCTGATAAACGCGGGCAGCTTTCATTTCGCGACGCCAGTCCCCAGCCGGTAAGCGCAGCTGCCTTTGAAAGAGCGCAGCACAACCGGGCCTGGCGACAAATTCCATGGATTTCCGATGGCGCTGGCTCCAGAGGCGGACAAAGGCGACGCCAGTGGCGGCTGCCTTTCCTCCCCATCACGTCGACACCCTTTCTGCTATTGTGTTGCGCTGCTGGGGAAGTGTAGGGAAACTCATCAACCCGACAACGGTACAGGATCTGCTTCTCTATCCATAATACACGAACTCGTAATTTATATACATATCGTTTGCGATCGACGGGGTTGGAAATTTACATAACCGGAGAATTTCTATCAGATTCTGGAGAGAGAGGAACAAAAATCACGTTCCTAATTACAACGTTTCCGAAGAATGCAAGCATGAATAGTCTTTGGCTGATTTTTTTCTTTTTTTTATTTCAAAATAGAACTGCTGTCTATACAGTGAAATGATGTCCTTTACGAAATTTACGGCAAGACTGGAAAGCTGCACAGGTCACACCAACATTCAAGAAAGGTAGTAGGAGTAATCCACTAAATTACAGGCCCATATCGTTAACGTCGATATGCAGCAGCATTTTAGAACATATATTGTGTTCGAACATTATGAATTACCTCGAAGCAAACGGTCTATTGATATACAGTCAACCATGGGTTTAGAAAGCATCGTTCCTGTGAAACACAACCAGCTCTTTATTCACATGAAGTGTTGAGTGCTATTGACAAGGGATTTCAGATTGATTCCGTATTTCTGGATTTCCAGAAGGCTTTTGACACTGTACCACGCAAGCGGCTCGTAGTGAAATTGCGTGCTTATGGAATATCGTCTCAGTTATGTGACTGGATTTGTGACTTCCTGTCAGAGAGGTCACAGTCAGTAGTAATTGACGGAAACTCAAGAGTAAAACTTACGTGATTTCTGGCGTTCCCCATAGTAGTGTTATAGGCCGTTTGCTGTTCCTTATCGATATAAACAATTTGTGAGACAATCTGAGCAGCCGTCTTCGGTTGTTTGCAGATGACGCTGTCGTTTATCGACTAATAAAATCGTCAGATGATCAAAACAAATTGCAAAACGATTTAGAATACATAGCTGTATTGTGAGAAAATTGGCAACTGACCCTAAATAAAGAAAAGAGTGAGGTCATCCACTTGAGTGCTAAAAGGAATTCGTTAAACTTCGGTTACACGATAAATCAGTCTAATCTAAAAGCCGTAAATTCAACTATTACAATTACGAACAACTTAAATTGGAAGGAACACATAGAAAAGGTTGTGGGGAAGGCTAACCAAAGACTGCGTTTTATTGGCAGGACACTTAGAAAATGTAACAGACCTACTAAGGAGACTGCCTACACTACGCTTGTCCGTCCTCTTTTAGAATACTGTTGTGCGGTGTGGGATCCTTACCAGATAGGACTGACGGAGTACATCGAAAAAGTTTAAAGAAAGGCAGCACGTTTTTCGTGAAATATGGGAGAGAGTGTCACAGAAATGATACAGGATTTGGGATGGACATCATTAAAAGAAAGGCGTTTTTCGTTGCGACGGAATCTTCTCACGAAATTCCAATCACCAACCTTCTCCTCCAAATGCGAAAATATTTTGTTGACACCGACCTACATAGGGAGGAACGATCACTACGATAAAATAAGGGAAATCAGAGCTCGTACAGAAAGATATAGGTGTTCATTTTTTTCACGCACTATACGAGATTGGAATAATAGAGAATTGTGAAGGTGGTTCGATGAACTCTCTGCCAGGCACTTGAATGTGATTTGCAGAGTATCCATGTAGATGTAGAATTGACAAATACAATCACGGAAAAAAGTAGATATTCACAAACCGTTGTTCATGTTCAATAACTTTATTTAGTAGAACTTAAGATCACAACCGGAGATGTTATTTGGTAAACTATCATTATGGTGCTTCTTTCCTAACCTGTACATATAAAAGGGTTAACTAAATTAACCTTATGCAAAAGTACGTACAAATTCTATAGCAGCTGGCTTTACACAGTGAGGAAAAGGTATTCACACTTACAAAGAAAATTACAATGTACACAAGCGTAATGACAATAATTGGAGACGTTCCTCTTCAAGTACTACTTCAGTTAACCTCTCTGGCATGGAATGACCCAGTAGTCTCCGAGGTAATATTCTGCCATTCCTGTTGTAGACATTATTTCAGAGCAGTCTTACTTTGCATCTCATGTTTTTTCACCATTATTTCAAGAGTACTCCAAAGGTTAGGGCGCAATACTGCTATGGTCATTAGCGCCCGGTCTGTGACTTAGGAAAAGGTAAAAAACCAAAATGGAAACCAGCAGCAATGGGAACGAAACTCAAAACATTGGAGAAACTAAAAGCAGAAGAAAAGCTTAAAAAACCACTACAGAAAGGGGTTGGTTGTTCCCAAAAAGAGCTTCAAATGACTGACGTCATTTCACTGGCACTAATAAACTCGAGAACGCGATCGGCCGAGCGCGTGTCATCTGCTAAAATGGACGATATTTCAGGCGACAGCTGTAGACGGGCGCGTAACGGAATAAAATAGGGGCACTCAAGTAAAAGCTGTCTTACCGTCCACAGCTGAGAGCAGTGGGGACAGAGTGGGGGAGGATCGCCGCTTAAAAGATGTCGATGGCTAAAAAGACGGTGCCCTATCCGGAGTCTACTTAAAATTACCTCCTCCCGACGACGCGATCGGGAGGAAGAGGTCCAAGCACAAGGAAGAGCTTTCACGTCCCGCAATTTATTATGAGGAAGTGTCGACCAATGTGCATGCCATAAAAGAACAACACGACGACATAAAACACTCCGTAGATCGGCGAAGGGAATCGTGCGAATAGCTGGCCGAAGAAGAGAGACTGCAGCCTTGGCCGCTATATCGGCCGCCTCATTTCCACAGATACCAACGTGTCCTGGGATCCAGAGGAACGCCACAGAGACGTCCCCCAAGTGGAGCAAGTGGAGCCAGTCCTGAATCCGGTGGACCAGAGGGTGCACAGGGTAGAGAACTTGGAGACTGAGGAGAGAGCTGAGAGAATCTGAACAGATAACATACTGTATCAGCTGATGGCGACGGATGTATTGGACAGCCTGGAGAACAGCGTAAAGCTCCGCAGTATAAACCGAACACTGGTCGGGAAGCCGAAATCGATTTGGGGTGACGCCAACAATATAGGCACTCCCTACACCAAACGATGTTTTTGAGCCATCAGTGTAAATAAATGTGGCATCCTTCATTTGTGCGCATAGAGCAGAAAATGCCCGACGATAAACAAGTGGAGGGGTTTCCTTGGGAAAATGACAAAGATCACGGAGCAGGCAGGTCCGGGACGGAGCCAAGGCGGTGCTGTACCCCAAGTTGTCAAGAAAGTTTTAGGAATGCGGAACGAAACAGAATGGAGCAGTTGACGGAAGCGGACTCCCGGTGGTAGTAGGGAGGAAGGGTGGCCTGCATACCCTAAATCCAAGGAGGCGTCGAAAAAAATGTCATGGGCCGGATTACCAGGCATGGAAGACAAATGGCTAGCATAACGAATTAGAAGGACAGCTCGGCGATTGGACAGCGGAGGGTCAGCAGTCTCGGCTTAAAGGCTTTCCACAGGGCTGGTGTAATAAGCTCCAGACACTAAACGTAATCCACGGTGGTGGATAGAGTCGAGACGCCGAAGAATATACGGCCGAGCAGAGGAGCAAACGATGCTTCCATAGTCCAATTTCGAGCGCACTAAGGCGCGATAGAGGCGGAGAAGGACCATTCGGTCAGCTCCCCAGGAGGTACCGTTCAGGACACGGAGGGTGTTGAGCGATCGCAGACAGCGAGCCGAAAGATAGGAAACGTGGGAGGACCAGCAGTTTTCTGTCTAACATAAGACCCAAGAATTTAGCGACGTCCGAAAACGGAAGGTTGACAGGTCCTAGATGTAAGGAAGGTGGAAGAAACTCCGTACGACGCCAAAAATTAACACAAACGGTCTTACTGGAAGAAAAGCGGAAGCCTGTTTCGATGCTCCAAGAGTGGAGGCGATCGAGACAGCCTTGAAGACGTCGTTCAAGAAGGCTGGTCCGTTGAGAGCTGCAGTAGATCGCAAAATAGTCCACAAAGAGGGAGCCCGAGACATCAGGAAGGAGACAATCCATAATTGGATTTATGGCAATGGCAAACAGTACAACACTTAGCACGGAGCCCTGGGGTACCCCGTTTTCTTGGGAGAAAGTACGGGAGAGAGTAGTGTTCACCTGCACTCTAAATGTGCGCTCTGCCATAAATTCACGAAGAAAAAGGGGCAACCGATCGCGAAAGCCCCAAGAGAACAGTGTGCGGAGGATGCCTGTCCTCCAACAGGTATCGTAGGCTCTCTCCAGATCAAAAAATATTCCTACTGTTTGGAGTTTCCGGAGAAAATTGTTCATGATATAAGTGGAGAGAACAACAAGATGGTCAACTGCAGAACGATGCTTTCGGAAACCGCATTGGGCAGGTGTTAAAAGACTGCGGGACTCCAGCCACCAAGCTAAACGGCAATTCACCATACGCTCCAATACCTTACATACACTACTCGTGAGAGAAATGGGGCGATAGCTAGAGGGGAGGTGTTTGTCCTTTCCAGGTTTCGGAACAGGAACGACGATAGCTTTCCGCCATCGTCTAGGAAAAGTATTGTCGGTCCAAATTCGATTATAAAGGCGAAGGAGGTAACGCAGACTATGGTATGATAAATGCAGCAACATTTGGACGTGGATACCATCCGGTCCTGGGGCGGAGGAGCGAGAAGAAGAGAGTGCATGCTGGAGTTCCCGCAAGGAGAAAACAGTACCGTAGCTTTCGCGATTTTGAGAGGAGAAAGCAAGAGGTCGCACTTCCGCTGCACGTTTCTTCGGGAGAAACGCTGGCTGTTAATTTGAAGAGCTCGAAATCTCAGCAAAGTGTTGACTCAATGAGATAGAAATTGCGACGGGGTCCACTAATGTATCATGGCGCGACAATGAGCACAGAGGCCGGGGAGAAACTAGGCGCGCCTGATAACCGTCGAATCCGACTCCAAACTTCCGAGGAGGGAGTGAAGGTGTTAAATGAGCTAGTAAAGAAGTCCCAGCTTGCCTTCTTGCTATCGCGGATGACGCGACGGCACCGCGCACGGAACTGCTTATAGCGCATACAGTTGGCCAATGTAGGGTGGTGTCTGAAAACGCGAAGAGCACGACGCCGCTCACGTATTGCGTCACGGCATGCCTCGTTCCGCCAAGGACCTGGGGGGCGCCGGGGCAATTCGGAGGTGCGAGGTATTGAACGTTCCGCAGGTGTAAGAATAACGTCTGTAATATGAGTGACCTCATCGTCGACGCTAGGAAAGTGACGGTCATCGAATGTCGCTAGAGACGAAAAAAGTGTCCAATCGGCTTGGGCAAACTTCCGGCGTCTCGGGAGCGTATATGGCAGTTGTGGCTGTAATCGAAAGACACATGGAAAGTGGTCACACGAGTGTGTATCAGCAAGGGCGAACCATTCGAAGCGCCGAGCTAGCGGAACAGTACCGACCGAAAGGTCCAAATGAGAGAAATTGTCGTGGAGGCAGACAAAAATGTAGGGTCTCCAGTGTTGAGGCAAACAAGATCCGCTTGGTGGAAGACGTCTAGCAATAGTGAGCCACGCGGACAAGGATGTGGAAATCCCCAAAGCGGGTGGTGGGCATTGAAGTCCCTAACCAGCAAATAGGGGGGTGGAAGCTGACCAAGAAGATGAAGGAGATCAGCTCGTGCCATTGATGTGGACGACGGAATGTATACAGTACGAGGAGAGAAGGTGTATCGAGAAAGGGAAAGACGGACAGCGACTGCTTGGAAGGAAATGTTTAAGGAGATTGGGTGATAATGCAGAGTATTATGGAGAAGAATCATGAGTCCATGTGCTGGAGTGCCTTCAACAGAGGGGAGATCAAATCGGACTGACTGAAAATGGGGGAAAACAAAGCGGTCGTGGGGACGCAGCTTTGTTTCCTGAAGACAGAAGATGACCGGCGAGTAGGATCGTCAATTCATTCCGATTGGCTCGAATGCCGCGGATATTCCAATGGATAATGGACATAGGGTGGACAGAAAATGGAAGAATGTGACCAAGGTTGCCATCAACTCAACGACTGCTCAGAGCTTGCGACCGACAGCGTGGAACGGCACTCAGCCGAAGGTAGAAGATCCTGATCCATAGGTTGTTCAGGAGCAGCTCCTGCCACCAGCGATCGGCCGCCAGGAGTGCGCCTCGGCGACACAGAAGACGGCCGAGGGCGGTTACCGCCAGGTGGTGCTGTAGCCGAGACACGCCGTGGCGGAGAAGGAGAGAACTGGGTTTCTTATTAGCCTTCTTGGAAACATGATGTTTAGATGAAGGAGGAACCGATGGTTGTGAAGTTGGGGTACATAAAAAATCTCACGAGTATGCTCTTTTTTGGAAGTCCGGGTGTCTGACTTTTGGGATCGAGATTTAGCAGAACCCGATGAAGGGTGAGCCTTAGAGTGAGCAGGCGAAAGTGGGGAGGTTGAACGGGCAATCTTTGCGCTGGCCGATGTGACGACCGTGGCACTAAAGGTGAGATCACAAGTCTGCGTGGCCGCCTCCTTTGTTGGCCGAGGAGAGGCAAGGACAGTGCTGTATTTTCCTGTCTGAGGCACAGTGGGCTTTCGACTGGCGGATAACTTTCGAGCAGCAAAGGTCGACACCTTTTCCTTCACTCTGATTTCCTGAATGAGCTTTTCGTCTTTAAAAATGAGGCAATCTCGAGAGGAAGCAGCGTGGTCACCCACACAGTTGATGCAACGAGGGGATGGAGGTGGACAAGCACCCTCATGGGCATCCTTGCCACACGTAACACATTTGGCCGGGTTGGAACAGGACTGGCTGGTATGATTGAACCGCAGACACCGATAGCAACGCGTAGGGTTTGGGACGTAGGGGCGAACAGAAATTATCTCATAGCCTCCTTTTATTTTCAATGGGAGTTGAACTCTGTCAAATGTCAAGAAGACAGTACGGGTTGGAACGATGTTTGTGTCAACCCTTTTCATAACTCTATGAACAGCCGTTACGCCCTGGTCAGACAGGTAGTGCTGAATTTCCTCGTCAGACAATCCACCGAGGGAGCGTGTATAAACGACTCCACGTGATGAATTTAAAGTGCGGTGCGCTTCCACCCGGACAGGAAAGGTGTGGAGCAGTGAAGTACGCAGCAATTTTTGTGCCTGGAGGGCACTGACTGTATCTAACAACAAGGTGCCATTCCGTAATCTGGAACAAGACTTTACAGGACCTGCAATTGCGTCGACACCTTTTTGAATAATGAAAGGGTTGACCGTGGAGAAGTCGTGATCTCCGTCAGACCGAGAAACAACAAGGAATTGTGGCAACGATGGAAGAACTGTCTGTGGTTGAGACTCAGTGAACTTACGCTTGTGAGCAGACATGGTGGAAGATGAGGAAACCATTGCGGAAGAATCCCCCATGATTACCGGCGTCTCCGATGGCGCGCTCCTCCCTTGTGGGGGCCTTCTCTGAGGGCACTCCCCCCTTAGGTGATTGTTCACACCTCAGGTCACACCTCCGAGAAACGGACGGAGGGACCAATAGGCACTTTCTGAAGGTATCACAGCTCGGGTAATCACCCCTCCCTGGGCCTGGCCGTTACCAGGGGGTACGTACGTGTCCTACCTGTCTACCCGGGGCGAGGAATTACGCGTTACCCCGTCACCGGCTACGCATGAAAATGCGTGGGTCGGCCTTCAGACACGCACAGGAAGGAAGAAAGAGAAAGGGGAAAAAACAAAAAAAGGGAAAGGGAAGAAGAGGGGTCTCAAACGCCGCAGCGGAGAAAAGGGTAAAGAAAAGAGGTAAGGAAAAGAGAAGGACAAAGGAAGGATGAAGACATGCAAGCAGAGAAAGCGAAGAATGTGTTACATTTTCGAGCGTCCGTCTCCGGAAGTAGGCACAATACAGACTCCCAGAGTGGGAGAAAGGGAAGGAAAGAGCAAGAGGTGAGGGGGGGGGGGGGGGGCAAGATGGGGGATAGGGAAGGATGCGGAAAAGGAAGGTATGCAGCCCGGAAAGGAAGGAGGGCCACATTAGCTCGGGGTCCCGTGCTCGCTACGCACGTATCCACAAAAGAGTTGTGGACCCCCCTGGGGGGTACTCCAAAGGTGTTGAATTGGATTAATGTCAGCGCTCCGTCGCCAAACTTTAGAACGTTGGGGTTATGGTACAGCAACCATGGACGAACAATTTCCACTTTATGCTTGGAGTCACTGCCTTGTTGAAAGTAGTAATCTGTGCTAAAATTCAAATTATCAACAGTTTTTTTCCAAATTTTTTTATAATATTTAAATACTGGAATCTATCCATGTTACCTTCAACAAAAATAAGTTGTGCAACACCAGATGTAACCGTACGTCCCAATACCATAACCTAGTCTTATTAATCAGAAAGCAATACTCATACGCTGCCGAGGAAATTCAAGTCTCAATATCTTGTTGTTTCTGCCGATGTATAGTTTCCCAAGTTCCATAATCTGCAATAGTTAAAGTATAGCTAACAGCCCTAGGTGTGTTTTCCTTCCTGAATTGATCATTAACATGCGCGGACAACGCAGAATCTGTCAATTTAGGACCATCTTTCTTTCAACCTTATTAACACATTTCGTTCTCCTTGCATTAGCTTCTGTGGTCGACCTCTTCTTTCGCTACTTATAAGAGTATTTATTTCTCTAAATCGCCGTATTATGTACTGCACAGTTACCCGGCTTTGCCCAATGGTATCAGTTATTTCTGAAAATGATATTCCCTTTTCATGCTGGCAGATACCTGTTTGCCTTTCGCTGCCACTGCGGCCCACTCTGCTGCTGCACGGCTTTCACTGCGTGTCAGGACCAACGTGCACGAGGTGCAGCTTGCCACCGAAGGAAAGCGGTTGGTTAGTCGTTTGTGTGTTTCCAATTCCATTAGTGCATGAATATTTTTACCCCACTGTGTAAGTCCAGTTGGTACATGATATTTACTTTTTGCAGAAGGCTAATTTCGTTATTCCTTTTAGATGTACAGATTAGGAAGGAAACACCATCCTGTTAGTTTACCAAAACCCATCCCCGGTTGTGATTATTAGTTCTAATAGATAAAGTTATTCTACTTGAACAAAGGTGTATGAAAACTTTTTTCCATGATTGTATTTGTCAATCACAGCTGTAAATTTCTTAAAGCATTCCATTTCACTACTTAGGCCGTCGTTGTATTCTGAAATAAAAACTTTGTTTCATTAATTAGCTACTAACTAATTTCGCCCCCTTTAGCATAATCTAACTGTCTCACGATAAAAACTGTGCTAACCCTCCAGCATATTAGGATTCACATATCAGTGTGGCGAAAAAGTAACATGTGATGGCGCTCCTGATAAAGAGTTTCGAACAACTACATATGTAATACGAAAAAAGTGCATCATGTATGCAGGTTTTGTCACTGTCCCAACATACCTCATACACTAAATTACGACGGAGTAACTACTTTAGTGGAAACACACGCGGCATGCTAAATATCTTAAAATTACGACTACATGAATCGGTCACAAGAACAGAATGACCTTCATTGTTACTGTCGGAATCACTTAAAAACACTGGCACCTTACGCTCCTTTACAGATCTATTGGTGTCCCTGGAATCGTCCTAAGAACCATAAAAACATTCATTCACACAGTTATTCGTTCCTTCGTTCTCACTGGGTAAAACCGAATAATCATCGTCAAAAACCTCCGAAAGCATTTCACATTCACGTATTCTTTTCGTTTTTTTCAACGGACTGTCTCTAAAAAATCAGGACTAACTTCAAGACGAAAACAGCAACTATTTGAAATAACAGAACACAATCACAATGCTAAAGAAGCTTAAGTACACGAAGGTCGACAATTCGTGTGAACATCTTAAATAGAAGTAATTAAAACGTATCACAGAAGATGGAATCTACAAACCGTGTAGAAAACAAGAGTTGCCTCAAGATCCGTCGTAGCGAATGGCGTGTGAAACACGAGTAGGAATCCGCCCACAATGTATTACAACCAAATAGATTGCATATGCATGAGGGCACCAGCTTAAGAGTTGCACTTTTCCATTTTACGTATGGCTCACTCAGCTGTGATATTTGTGCC
The DNA here is from genome assembly GCF_023864345.2 of Schistocerca serialis cubense. NCBI lineage: Eukaryota > Metazoa > Arthropoda > Insecta > Orthoptera > Acrididae > Schistocerca > Schistocerca serialis. The sequence continues at coordinate 1,132,154,837 of NC_064638.1, forward strand.
CCTACTTACTACAACCGTGCATAGCTCTTATCAAGAGCGCTATCACACGGCGCGTGGAATATAACATGCTCTCAGAATATCAACTTTTATCTTGATGTATCTTGATAATACCCAAAGGGGGCGAAATCAGCTAGTTTCAAATAACGAAATAAAGTGTTTAGTTCAATATAGAAGAATAATCCTTCAAGAGAGAGAGTCTCTCGGATCACTTCCATGATAAATGATCGAAGAATGGAAGGGAAAATTGGACGTAGATTACGAGGCGGTCAATGTGGTTTTAACAGGAGCAGAGGCTCACGCGAAACTATTTAATACTGTGATTAATAATAGACGGCAGAGTTCCGGAAAAAAAGGAAACTCATATTGCATCGCAGATTTGGGGACGAGTCTTGATAATGCGTAACAATCGTCATAAATTTTAATGGTCTTGATCCCAACATAATGTAATAATAACTAGCTATGATAATCCGTTTCGGTTGTCTAGCAGCCATAATCGGATCATGCTGCGTATAATTGGTACTGCTAATAGTACAGTATTAACCAGAACAAAATTGCTAAACGTAACTTCTCAAAATCCAAGAATGGTCGCAGCATGACAGCGTACAAAACCAATAAGAGACTCCTGTTGGTTGAAGTGTACTTCGGTACTAATTATAGGACCGAATGGCGATCTAACAGTTTTAGTCTGGAACTTCATCACTGAGCCATACACTTCATTATGTATGTACAATGTCTCCTATCTGGTATGGCTCCCACTGTTTAGCAATACTCTACGACGGATTGCACGAGTGTTCCGTACATCGTACATTAGTTCCGAGTTAAACGGAGCACGGACCGCACTGGATGGGGGTCTGCGCCGCAGGAAGCCGGCAGCAGCTGTGGGCACTGGTAACGACTCAGCGCGCATGCGCGGTCGCCGACCCCGCCCCGCATAACCCCACCACGACCACCTGGCGCAGATGTAAACAATATGCGGGCCGTTGCCCCGCTACCCGCAGCGCTCGGCGAGCTGCAGTCTCTGGAGGGGAACCGCTACAACAGTTTTCGCTGCGACGCGAGCATCTCTGTCGGAACAATGGCAGGCAGCCTCAGCACTATGGAGACTCTACCGCACGTCGGCCACTTACCAGTTCCTTAAATCCATCGACACGACTGATTACTTCCTGCTGTTGGAAGTCCTGGTACTTTTTGCCGATGATACAAGTATAGCTATCACACCCAACAGACAAGAATTAACTGGTGAAATTGTAAACGATGTTTTCCAGAAAATCATTAAGTGGTTCTCTGCAAATCGGCTCTCATTAAACTTTGACAAAACACAGTATATACAGTTCCACGCAGTAAATGGAATGACACCATTAATAAAGATAAACTTCGATCAGAAATCGGTAGCTAGCGTAGAATATTCAAAATTTCTAGGTGTATGCATTGATGAAGGGTTGAACTGGAAAAAACACACTGAGGATCTGCTGAAACGTTTGAGTTCAGCTACTTATGCTATTAGGGTCATTGCAAATTATGGCGATATACATGTCAGTAAATTAGCTTACCACGCCTGTTTTCATTCTCTGTTTTCGTATGGCATCATATTCTGGGGTAACTCATCATTGAGTAAAGGAGTGTTCATTGCACAAAAGCGTGTAATCAGAATAATTGCTGGAGCTCATCCAAGATCATCCTGCAGACACTTATTTAACGAGCTAGAGATCTTTACTGTAGCCTCACAATATATATATTCACTTATGAAATTCGTTATTAACGATCCGAACGAATCCAAAAGTAATAGTAGTGCACATGGCTACAACACTGGGAGAAAGGATGATCTTCACTACTCAAGGTTAAATCTAACTTTGGCTCAGAAGGGGGTAAATTATGCTGCCACAAAAGTCTTTTGTCACTTACCTAATAGCATCAAAAGTCTGACAGATAGCCATATAGCATTTAAAAAGAAATTAAAAGAATTTCTTAATGGCAACTCCTTCTACTCATTAGATGAATTTTTGGATATAGTAAGTGGGTAATTTCTCAACACCACAAAAAAAAAAAAAAATGTTGCGTGTCATGTAATATTTTGTCTAATGTAATATCATGTATAGACACCTTTTATTAACCTGAAACGGTCCACATCATTACGGAGTGTCGTATTCATGATATATGGAACAAATACTAATCTAATCTAAAACCTTTATTCAGGTCAACTTTGTAGCTTTAGGTAGATGTTATCGCTGTCCGCATGTTATGATTTGGTTGCGTTAAAATCTGTGCATGGAATGACCATTGTAGTTTTCGCGCGTCTTTGCGACACGGTCAGATCTATAAGATATGCGCCTGATAACCAAATACCAAACTAAGTAGAAAGGTAAAGCTGTCATCAGACCGAAGATTGGTTTCAACACTACAGTGCTTTACTAGGCATTGTCCTGTTGAATGTGGGACACCGCTGACTCATCCAGCCGTTCAGTAGATGGACTTACAGTTGACGTGGATCCAGAACCACTTTGCAACTCAGCAATTTTCATATCAGCAAACGTTGTTAGAGATGAAATAACTGATAAGTGGCAGATAAAAATTCTAGTGCTGATCGGGAGTCAAATACGTGACCTCTGGATCCATAGTCTGTCACTTCATCACTGAGCCACCAAGCCAAGCACGAGTGATGTTACTCTGTTGAATTCGCCGCCTTTTAATCAATTTAAGATCGATTATACACATCTGTGTCTAATTCACTGATTCAGGCGGAAGACTCTTTGTTAATCATAACCTACATTTTTACGCACTGAAAGTCGGTCCTTATGTAACATACGACTCTTAAGGCTAAACCATAAATTTTTTTGAAATTATCCATCCTCTTTACACCAATCTTTTTTACTCACATTTAATGTCAGCTCTCATCGTGCGATTCAAGCTTTGGCTTTTGGTTTCCTTGTTGGAAAATTACTACAGCTATTGAAAGTCAGAACCACCTCTTTTTCGCAGTGACGTACGTTTTGCAGAGGTTATGTTCCACGAGCTATTCCCACAGTCTTAATACAAGAGCTATGGTCAACTTATTTTTTGAAGTTTTCCTTGAAAAGTATTTCGAGTCAACCGAGGTATCACCGTCTAAGTACGATGCCATTATATCTGAATTCAGGTTACTAGTTTCATCTAAAAGCCCTTGTTTTAATGAATATCAATTAATTAAAATATGGATGAAAATACGTCGATAAGTCTGGCTAGACAAAATCCTATTTCAGATTTGTATTCCCCTAATCAAAAGCAATAGTTTAGCTTTCCTACCTCCATGTCAACAGGCGAACAGTACTGGAAATTTGTGATGGAGCCCGGTCTTATTTTGATGCACCGAATCTTCCACAAAATTGGTCTCAAACATATCACCTCAGAAACATGTGAAGCTGAGAAATCGTTAATTGGGACGAAACGACATCAAATTACATAAGTACGTCCAGAAGTATTGTGGATTTTGCTATCCACTTATGCGAGCTGTATCAAATGCCAGAAAATAAACAAAGGTAGATTTCAAGTGCCTGTCTTTCTGGGGAAGGATAAGAGGCCGCAGAGTTCCACAGACTGTCTAAATTTGCTGGCCCAAACCTACTTCCGTGCGTTACAGGGAATTCGACTCAAACCTACACCCGTGCGTGAAAGCACTTACGATGATATACGAACTCTGCCAACAGAAACCGAAGAAATAACGGTTTGACACACTAGCCCTTGTCAAGAACATCAAGTATCTAAAAAAATAAAAGGAAAAAAAATCGTATGTCTGAACCTTCATCATGTGGGAAACCAAACTGAGACGCTCTTAGAAGGTAATACTCATTCAAGTAATTCACTAATCTGTATTTCCTAACTGATTCTAGTTTGTTATTTTTTAAACTTAGGAGAACAAGGAAATTGGCTTATTTTCTGTCTTCTACATTGCCTTTCTTTAGCAGATCAGTAACTCTCGTCCCTTTGAAATGTTTTGCGAAGTTCCCTGATACGAATCACTTATTTAGTGTGTTTGTTAAGGGAGCATGTATGTTCGCCGGCCAGAGTGACCGAGCGGTTCTAGGCGCTACAGTCTGGAACCGCGCGACCTCTACGGTCGCAGGTTCGAATCCTGCCTCGGGCATGGATGTATGTGATGTACTTGAGTTAGTTAAGTTAAAGTAGTTCTAAGTTCTAGGGGACTGATGACCTCAGAAGTTAAGTCCCATAGTGCTCAGAGCCATTTCTGAGCATGTATCTTCAGTCCGCAGTGTTTCAACACACAGTTTCGTACTTCATTTAGATCCGCTGACTTTTTACTTTTTGTACATTGTCAATCTGTCACTACGAGTAACATAAACTGTTCTTGGTGAATAATTATTTGCATGTCCTGTTTATGTTTTTGAGAAGTTCTGTCGTGATTTCTTTGTCTTACAAACGAGATGCAAAAAAGAGCACGAATTAATCTGCCTCATTTTGCAAAGTTTTTTCAACAATGACGGTTAATCAATGGCGCAACGTATAAAAAATTAAACTCAATCCTGGAAAGTATCATGAACGGCTGTTCATATACAAAAGAATCTCCAAAACGCCATGTTGAGTTTGACGAGAGGGGTCTCTCCCTTGTGTGAAACGATTAATTATTTAGAGGTATAACATAAGGATGTGTTCGAGAGTCTGATGATTTTTTAAAATTCTGTCTCTTCCTGAACGGGGATGTTCACACCATTCAAAGGAGATGCTTGTTATGGAAGGGAATGATCCGTCCAACATCACCGTAGAGATCCTACGCCCGGGCGATGGCCACAGTTCCACACCTTGAGAAGTTCCTTTTGTTGACAATCTTGTGCTTAAGGCAATTAAAAATGCTCCATGAACAATGTTATCAGTCTAGAACTAGATATATCCTTCACATAAGTGATTTGAGGCCCACTCACTCAAAGACTGTCATCAATCAAGTTCCCGAGTTCGAGTCTCGGTCCGGCACACAGTTTTAATCTGCCAGGAAAGTTTCTTATCAAGCTATTTCGTGATAGAAGGTGTGCTGTAGTCTTAACTGGTTACTGTAATTAGAACCTAGGAGACATAACAAACTGATTACTCAAGAACACGTTTTGATCTTTTATATACCAAAGCTAACCTATTTTCATTAAATATGACGTGTTCCCACTATTACTTACTGATCTTTTTACAAGATGATGATTTTATATCTGGCATTTCGCAGGGACCTAATATTTTTCTTCATTTATGTCTAACTTTAAGCTTTATGTCCTGCAATATATGTTAATAACATAAAATTCAGTCACTTGAAAAGGCACAAAAGGACGAAACCTGGGTCGTAATTAAATAAACAACACACAGTCAAATGGCGATATGTTCATACAAAAACGAAAATAAAAAATTACAAAATGGGTTATCGACTGGGGATTTCAAGTTGATTACATATTTCTAGATATCCACACAGCTTTTGACATCGCTCTTTACAAGCGGCTTCTAATCAAATTACGTGCCTATCGAATATCGTCTCAGCTGTGTGACTGGATCTGTGGATTAGTACGTAGTAACCGACTGGAAAACATACAGTGACACGTAAGTTGTATCTGGTGGTATCCAAGCAAATATGGTCAGTCCCTTTGGTCTTCTTGGTGAGCACCCCTCTTATATTATTTACAGATGTCATTTACCGTGCTGTGAAGTCACTAAAACAAAATGAATCAGGAAAGATAACTGAATGGTGCGCAAAAGTTCGAAGTCCTCCACATGGACACTAAGAGAATACCGTTCAGTTTATGTTTCACAATAAGTAATACACATTTAGCCGTTGTGGATGCAACTTAATATCTTCGTATTACTGTTAGGAAAACTCCACTTGAACGATCACACAAAAAATATTGTAGGGAAAGTGAACATTGCGTTTTATTGGCGGAACACTTAGCCGAGCTATCTCAAGTAATCTACTACACTGCCCACTTCACGCTTGACCGTTCTTTTCTGGAGTATTCCGGCGTAGTATGGAGGACCTACCAGATAGGATTGACGAAACATCGAAACGTTCAAAGAAAGCCAGCTCGATTTGCATTACCACAAAATAAGGGTCAGACTATCATGGGTATGATGAGCGAGACGGAGTGACAAATCATTAAACAAAGGCCTTTTAGCTACCGAGAGGCTTTTTTTATGAAACTTCAACTCTCAACTTTCTCTTCAGTGTGTCAAAATAATTTGTTGCCTTCCACTCACTAGGGGAGAAATGAGCGTCATAATAAAATAAGAGAAATCAGAGCTCGCAAGGAAATATTTTTTTTTTCTATTTTCCCCACTCACTACTATAGATTAGAACGCGATATTGTTTGAAAAATGTGTCTTGGCCCTAAGCAAGGACATTTACGAACTGTGAACCGCAGAGTATTCATGTACATGGTGCAATTTTTGAACTAAATTAAATAAAATCGTCATAACTTCTCAACGGTTTGCGTTACGACGTTCAAACTGCACGGTTGGCCGCGAGGCATGAAGGGAATTACTATGCGCTGTACGGTTTGGTTAAGCGACGGAGCCTACTTTCATTTGGATGGGTTCGTCAATAAGTAAAACTGGCGCGTTTGGGGGAATGCGAATCCACGTTTCGCGATCGAGAAGGCTCTTTACTCTCAATGGGTGACTGTGTCGCGTGCAATGTCCTGTCACGGAATAATCGGTTCCTGGATGATATGGTGACTGCCGGACGGTACGTGAAGGTTTCGGAAGATGATTCCATCCCCATTATCCAAAGTGACCCTGATTTCGACAAGATGTGGTTCATGCAAGACGGAGGTCGACCCCATCGAAGCGGGACGGTGTTTGGTGTCCTGGAGGAGCACTCCGGGGGCCGCATTCTGGCTCTGAGGTACCCAGACGCCACTGGAATGGGCCTCGATTGAACGTCCTATTCTCCGGATCTGAACACATGCGACTCCTTTTTGTGGGGCTACATTAAAGACAAGGTGTACAGCAATTAACCCAAAACCGTTGCTCAGCTGAAAACAGCTATTCAAGAGGTCATCGACAGCATCGATGTTCCGACACTTCAGCGGGTCGTGCAGAACTTTACTATTCGTCTGCGCCACGTAATCGCCAATGATGGCAGGCATATCGAACATGTCATAACCAAAATCTGAATATCTGTAGTGACGTTTACATGTCGAATGAAGTGTGAACACGCAGTAGTTTGTAACTAATTTACGTTGGTTTTTTTTCATATAGTTCAATAATTGTCACGCTGTAAATGTAGATACACCTCGAAGACAACAAATGCTGAGCCAAAGATAGGGCTCAATGATCTTCATTTTCTTCTTTTTAATACTTCAAATGGCTCTGAGCACTATGCGACTTAACTTCTGAGGTCATCAGTCGCCTAGAACTTAGAACTAATTAAACCTAATTAACCTAAGGACATCACACACATCCATGCCCGAGGCAGGATTCGAACCTGCGACCGTAGCGGTCGCTCGGCTCCAGACTGTAGCGCCTGTAACCGCACGGCCACTCCGGCCGGCCATTTTCTTCTCTCCGGTGACTTAACATCTACGACGCATTTCATCCAGAACCATGACTTAATGGGCGGCATCTAATCTAGCAACACGGCACTTGGTGCAGTTATTCACGCAGTCCAACATTAGCATAAGCTAAGGTGATCAACGTGCCAACCGACGTTTTCTACGAGGTGCACGTTCTCATAATGCAGAGAAATGCGAAGTTGTGCTCCTTACTTCAAGAAAGTAAAAGCATGGAATCCTCTGACTACAGGATTAGTCAGTCATGCCATGCGAATGTTTGGGACCAAGAGTGCATGAAAATACGAAAAGCTCAGTTACAAGTGTAGTTTGCTCACGACACCCTGAACGAGGGGGCCTCAGTTCTGGATCGGCTAAAGGCGTTAGAACTAAGAAGCCTCCGGGCCACGGGTGTTGTGTGCTTGGTCGCTGCCGACATTGGTGAACTAACAATACATTATACATTACACCTGTATGTACCATACCCGGTACGAAGTGATGATGGTGCCGAATTAAGTAAGCGTATGTGTCATTTAAGAACTGCACGAGGATAACGCAGCTCCGCCCCCCCCCCCCCCCCCCCCGGGCACAATCTCTTACCCCGCGGCTGAAGTTTATGAGACCCTTATTATGTCAGACGACCACAGGACTTGGAGCAGAGAAAGTGACTGTAACAGAGGCGTTGGAAACAAGTTAACTAGCAAACAGCCTAAGGAAGAAGACATACATGTTGCGAGAACCTGCTTAGGTGACTTCTAGAATCGTCTTTCAGCGCAGGAAAGTACGAAATATTCTTCCATCCCCCTCATGTATCTATGCCGTACATATAACGCAGAGAAATTTTGGCAAATAACTGCTCGCATAGAGGAGGGCAAATACCGTTTCTTAGCATGGTCCATCCACGAATGGAGCGCCGACAGAAAGCTCCTTCTGTTGAGATGCACGTAAACATGGAGTGTAAACACAGCGGAGAAACCGCGTCACGGATTTTTGCGTTCAGTAGGACCGGACGCGCATGCGTGTCGTGGAACGCCCTGGAGGAGTGGGTCGATAGACGGACCGACACCTCAGCCGCCAAAGTAACCCGCGGATCTGGACGCTCGCCAGAATCCAGACCCTGACCTTGCTCGCATCAACATTTCGCGGATAATTACGACGACGCGAACTTTCATAGTGGAAACTGTTTTCCTAAAACTGATACGAAAGGGATACGCGATTCAAGGTTTTGCTGTCCTTCAAAGCATTCAGCAACCGCAGCTCGTGGTCGTGCGGTAGCGTTCTCGCTTCCCGCGCCCGGGTTCCGGGTTCGATTCCCGGCGGGGTCAGAGATTTTCTCTGCCTCGTGATGACTGGGTGTCGTGTGATGTCCTTAGGTTAGTTAGGTTTAAGTTGTTCTAAGTGCTAGGGGACTGATGACCATAGATGTTAAGTCCCATAGTGCTCAGAGCCATTCGAACCATTTGAACATTGTGTATAACGTATTGTCAGCGACATGAACATTTAGCAGCGCCAGTTGTGTTGATAGTTCGAATGCGACGATGACCGAATATAGTCCGACGATCTCAGTAATAGTTCAAAAGCGAAAGCCACGTACTGCTTCGGCCATCTTAGGAAGCGAGTATAAGGGTCATAGACTTAAGCCCGGAGAGTATTGCGGATGGTGCAGCATGTCCCTCCCCTTTTTTCCCCATTCCGTTCAGCTGTTCTTCCATGTCTTTCGCCGTCGCTGACAGAATTACACTGTAGTCAGCAAATGTCAAACTTAAATCCCCCCCACAACTTTAAATCCCTTTCCGGGCATAATTTTAGTTGGCCCACCGGGACAGGCTCTGCCCAGTATTTCAACCTGGTTCGATTATTATTACAAAATCTTCCGCGTTACAGCTGGCAGATACCTGTTATCTACGCACTTACCGCATGGAGATACTACTAGCTCGGCTATCAGTCTATGTTAGTGCCGAGAGGAACCCATATTCACTGATTTCCACCCTCTCGCGCGGCGCCGAGCGTCTCTGTTTGCTTCGGTCTGTTTCTTTTGCATTCTTCTATTTATTTATTATGCATCTCACTTTCTTTCCACAATTTTGTGTTTAACATTTTCGTTCGTTTGCTAACTCGTTTAAATGCAATCCTTCACTGTCATTCTAGTTTACAATCTTCGTGCACTGTTTAGCGAGAACTGTTGAGTGCTTAACGTGTTACGCCTGTTAATGATTTCTAAAACAAAAGATAAAATGACTGATTTAAGTGACAGTGACACAGATAATTCCTCTAGAAGTGTTGCAATGACTTCTAAGAAGGCCAAAAGGCTTACCAAGTAAATCAGAACTGGGAAAATAGTTATTCCTTGTTACGAAAACTAAAGGAAAACTTGTACAAGGTGCACTATCGCCTGTCCAATAGAGATTTCTCGTGTGCTCATGGAAGCGTTGCTGATGTAAAACAACACGCATCTGTTAAATCTCACATGATTGCAGTACCTTATCCAAATATTTCTTGAAGCCTGAACAATCTGCCTCGGAGATGGGCAAGGTTACTGCTGGAGAACTCGCATTTGGTCATCACACGGTAATCCATTCTCTTAGTTACAATAATATGGATCGTCCACACAAATTATTACCACATCAAAATTTAAAATATTTGATTCAAAAATCGCTCAAATTTTCACCTGCGGAAGAACAAAAGCGGATGCTGTTGTACGCGAAGTATTAGCCAAAGAATCTGTTACAAATATTTTAAAGGCAATCCAAGGAAAAACCGCACACTTTTCTATAGCGACAGAACCAACTAATAAAGTTTCGGCATTCGCCGCTGACAACTCTAGGGTAAACTTCGGCGGAAACCATTCCACTTACACACATCTTTTTGTTAAAAATGATAAAACTGTCAAAGCTGGTTGCCCGTCCATTTTCTTCACAATCCTGCAAAATACAATACAGATAACCTGGAAGTGGTTGTGGAAACACTGATACAGAAAAAATGCAGTCACTTGAGCAGAGATGTGAAACAAAGAGCGGACCTGAAACTTCAATTTGAAACAAATGTGGTGCAATACGATCAATAAAACATGTTGCCACGAGATTTTTTTTTTATCATGGACTTCTTATACGAAGAATTTCAAATAATTGAAAGCCTGGACACTGCACAGTCTTTGTTGACAAGACTAAGGGTGCGACTGAGAAACGGAAGAAAATCATGGAAAGGTTTTTCAAGAATGAAATCCCTAACAATTTTCACGTCTTATTGTTCATCTTTAGTATCCCTAGTTCCACCTGCTTCGTAGAAAGGGGTTTTTCACAGATGGCATTAAAATGGACTGATTTACGAAATACATGTGCCCGAATTTGGTAAAAGGTGAATTAATGACCCTGCTCAACTATGATTATAACTACGTTGATTTTTTAAAATATGTATCAAACAAAGTGCATATTAAAATTTACACATTCTTCATCACATATAACAAAGACAAATAAATTACAAAACTAATTTTGTTTTCAATTTTTCCTTAATTTTTTTCCATTTTACCGGGTAAAAAAATGAAATTCCGTATCCTTTTGCCCAACTGGACTCTTGTACCTTACACGATAAAAAAAAACCTATCTGGCAGCACTACTCGCTCAATCCATTCTCAACTAACACTACTTCTCTTTCATGTCCTTCAAACTCTTGTAACTGCAGTCTGGTTTCTCCACAGGTTACAGATAACCTTCTGTCCCTCCATTTTAGCCCTGGTATCTTCAGAATCTCAAAGAATGTGTTCCATTCGAAATCTTTCTCTACATATACAAATGCTGTGGGTGTAGGTTTACCTTTCTTCACTCTCTCTTCTAAGACAAGTCCTAGGGCCTAAATCAACGGTGATCAACCTGCGACCCAAGAAGTGAGCATCTACCACGCTATCGATAAAAAACAGTTCCATAAAATTCGTGTATATAAAAATAATGAAGGTAATGAAATCTCGAATATAAAATCTCAAATTAATTGCATCTTACCGTTTTGGAACAAAGCATAATAAATTTAGAAAAGGACAGATTTCTTCTCACCATATAGTTGAGATGAAGAGTAGCACACAGGCATACAAAAAGACTGCTAAGGAAGTAAGCTCTCGGCCAAAAGGCCGCCTCCTGAATTATATTATAGAAGAATATAATAATTCCAATCCCAAATCAGGTGTTGACAGGTGTGAAAATTGTCGAACTACCAGTTTAGCTAAGTCACGGCTGACACGAATTCTTTACAGGCGAATGGAAAAACTGGTAGAAGCCGACCTTGGGGAAGATCAGTTCACATTCCGTAGAAATGTTGGAACACCTGAGGCAATACTGACCCTACGACTTACCTTATGGTTCAAATAGCTATGAGCATTATGGGAGTTAACATCCGAGGTCATCAGTCCCCTAGAACTCAGAACTACTTAAACCTAAGGTCACAAACACATCCATGCCCGAGGCAGGATTCGAACCTGCGACCGTAGTGGTCGCGCGGTTACAGGCTGTAGCGCCTAGAACTGCTCGGCCACTCCGGCCGGCGACTTACCTTAGAAGATAGGTTAAGGAAAGGCAAGCCTACGTTTCTAGCATTTGTAGACTTAGAGAAAGCTTTGGACAATGTTGAGTGGAATACACTCTTTCAAATTCTGAAGCTGACAGGGATAAAATACAGGGAGCGAAGGGCTTTTTACAATTTGTCCAGAAACCAGATGGCAGTTATAAGGGTCGAGGGACGTAAAAGAGAAGCAGTGATTGGGAAGGGAGTGAGACAGGGTTGTAGCCTATCTCCGATGTTATTCGATCTGTATTTTGAGCAAGCAGTGAAGGAAACAAAAATTTGGAGTAGGAATTAAAATCCATGGAGAAGAAATACGACATCGTAATTCTGTCAGAGACAGTAAAGGACCTGGAAGAGCAACTGAACGGAATGGATAGTGTCTTGAAAGGAGGATATAAGATGAAAATTAAAAAAAAAAGCAAAACGAAGATATTTGAATGTAGTCGAATTAAATCAGGTGATGCTGAGGGAATTAGATTAGGCAATAAGACACTTAAAGCAGTAGATGAGTTCTGTTGTTTGGGGAGCAAAATTATCGACGATTGTCGGAGTAGAGAGGATATAAAATGGAGTCTGGCAATGGCAAGAAAAGCGTTTCTGAAGAAGGAAAATTTGTTAACATCGAGTAGAGATTTAAGTGTCAGGAAGTCCTTTCTGAAAGTATTTGTATGGAGTGTAGCCATGTATGGAAGTGAAACACTGACGATAAATAGTTTAGACAAGAAGAGAATAGAAGCTTTCGAAATGTGGTGCTACAGAAGAATGCTGAAGATCAAATGGGTAGGTCACGTAATTAATGAGGAGGTATTGAATATAATTGGGGAGAAGAGGAATTTGTGGCACAACTTCAATAGAAGAAGGGATCGGTTGGTAGGACGCGTTCTGAGGCATCAAGGGATCACCTGTTTAGTGTTGGAGGGAAGCGTGGAGGGTAAAAACGTAGAGAGAGTCAGAAGGATGTAGGGGGCAGTAGTTACTTCGAGATGAAGCAGCCTGCAGAGGATAGAGCAGCATGGAGAGCTGCATCAAACCAGTCTGTGGACTGAAGACCACAACAACAACAATAACAATGCACTTAGACACATAACTATTCGTATGATGCGAATGATTGTAGTTGAAATTCACTGATCCAACAGTCTTCATAATGAAGGCCTGCAACGCCAACAGACGGCACCTACCAACGGCAGCAGCTCCGTGTCGGCGCCCGGCCTGCCTTAACACATCAGCAGCCTGCGTGTCCCGCGACGAGGGCGGGCAGCGAGCCGCCGCATTAAAAGTAATGGAGTCCCCCATTAACGGCATCCGCCAGGGCACGCACGGACGCACTAATTTACACAGTCTGCAGCTCGTGCGGCGGCCATGACGCACCGAGTCTGAGATGTGCTCAATGTACAGAAATGACGTCAGCCGTTCCTGCAGTGCTGCCTTTCTCCAGTGTAAGGGACTGAGTCTTAACTTCTTCAAGTTCCGGACTTCGTTTCAACTAGTAATGCAACTTACGTAGTGGTTTGTAACAGTACACTGAGATGACATAAGATACCTCTTAGTATAGTATAGGAATTCCTTTTCTCCGGAGTAATGCACTGACCCGACGTGGCATGGATTCAAAATGTCTTTGGAAGTCATCTGCAGAAATATTGAGCCATGCAGACGCAACAGTCGGTAATTGCGTAAATGTTGCCAGTGCAGAATTTTGTGCATGAACTGACCTCTTTGTTACGGCCCATAAATGTTAGATTGGATTCTACATCTACTACATCTACATCCATACTCCGCAAGCCACATGGCGGTGTGTGGCGGAGGAGGGTACCTTGAGTACCTCTATCTGTTCTCCCTTCTATTCCAGTCTCGTATTGTTCGTGGAAAGAAGGATTGTCGGTATGCTTCTGTGTGGGCTCTAATCAATTCATTTCGGGCGATCTGTGTGGTCAAATCATTCACTCGAATTGTCTAGCATTTTCTTACAACCAATTGCGAACAACTGTGGCCGGCTGACATGGCCCACCGTCATCCATAAAAATTCCTTGTTGTTTGGGAACATAAAGTTCATGGAAGACTGCAACATAATCATTTCCTGTCAATGATATGTTCAGTTGGACAAGAGGACCCAGTTCATTCTATATAAACGCAGCCCACACCACCATGGAGCTTGCACAGTGCCTTGTTGTCAACTTGCATCCATGGCTTCGTGGTGTCTGTGCCACACTCGAACCCTTCCATCACGTCTAACGGAAATCGGGTTTCATCTGACCAGAGCACGGTTTTCCAGTCGTCTAGGGTCCAGCCGACATGCTCAAGTGCCCAGGAGAGAGGTGCTGCATGCGATGTCGTGCTGTTAACAATGGCACTCGCCTCGCTAGTCTGCCGCCATAGCCCAGTTGTAAGGGATACGTAAGGTTGTTCATCCCGCATCGAGTTCTGTGGTTACTTCGCGCAGTGTTTCTTGTCTGTTAGCACTGACAGTTCTACGCAAACGCTGCTGCACTCTGTCGTGAAGTGAATACCGTCGGTCACTACTTTGTCCGTGGTCAGAGGTCATGCCTGAAATTTGGGATTCTTGGCACACACTACACACAGTGCAGCTCAGAGCACTGCTGCAACCAGGCATGCATCTGGCGGAGTCGTTCCTCCAAAATTGTGCTAAGTGGCTGTAATGATAAACAGAAATGTTTTCCATGGTTCACCAGTAGCGGTAGAAAAATTTTGCACACTACTATTTCATTTCTTCATGTAGATTTTATCAGCAAAGTGCTTGCAATCATAAAATGATATGCTATCGCAAAATCGCTGCTTAATATAACGTTCCATCTGGATCACATTTGTTTTCAGGGCTACGGCTTAAGCCTCAAACGGAACCTTTCGTTTCTCTCTGCATCTATTTAAAAGATTGTGTGTAATGCTATTACCGGGTCGTGTGGTTAGCGCTCTTTATCATAAACTTATACACAGCATGGTGAGCTGTATCTAAACAGTTATCGGACGGAAGACGACGATATGTACGTGTAGGTATGATACTATCAACCCACGTGGAACGACCTGGGAGGGCTGATGATATTGTAAACACACAAGCCATGGGTAGTAGTACTATGTAAGACAAGTTAAATGATGCAAATATCGCATTACTCAATGAAATGGAAACACATTCTATGTCTATAAATTAAGCCCGCGATACACGTTGTCGCAACACACACAAAGGGAGAATACAATCATGGAAATTCCTTGTAGCACATATCTGTAACCGAGTGCTAGGGACACACCCAGAACAATAAAAAATAGACGTATGCCGGTGTAAGCTCTACGCAAACCTAGTCAGGCCGCATATTCTTTCAGCGTCCGGAACAACTGTCAGAAGAAAAAGAAAACGTAGATGTAGTGTGAAGCGCCTATATTATTTGGATATTATTTTACAATTTAAAGTATCAACGTTGCACACGGATTTCTCCTCTTGTACCATGTGGACGTGATCATTACGTATTTGACGTGTAATTAGCGCCCTGTTCGATTTAACAAACTATAGAAAGACGAAATGCAACTTCCCAGGTGTGTTTATTGTGACCAATGGGAAACAGCACAAATGAAGGAAGTAAATCAGATTAATGCGCGATACTTGCAACTCCAGTCTACTCTGCAGCTCTTTATGTCGTGTTGAAGTCGACTGTGCCAGATACCAGACGACGAATGACGGAGCACACAGCTTACCCATTCGGACAATGGCGGAAATACCGGCGTGAAAGAGATCTTAAGCGCGACTACCTCCTCACGGAAGCTGGTACGCTTGAGAGGCCAATGGTATATTGGCCACACAGCTTAGCGACGAGGAAACCCATCAAGCATCACTACAGACATGCTATACAAATGTGCGAGACGATAAAACGAATGAAAAATGAACAGGGCTCCTTTCAAGCCGCACGCGTTAGGTTGTATCTCCACGGAAAAGAAAAAAAAGAAAAAAAACCTTCAATACGCAACTTTGTATCAAGTAGGTGATGAAATTTCCCTGGTCTGCTGAATTTGGTTAGAATGGGACTGGCCAAATAGTCTGTACGTTTTCACAGGGTTCATTTCCTCGTTAGGTACACATTTCAGTATCCAGTCATCTGTTACAGTTCACTGATTAGGCGCTTGCCATTTTTCGGTTTTTGTAATACTCATCTGCAGCAGACAAGGTTCAGTGAACGATCGTATGCCGCTAAGCAATGAGTAGGACGATTACGGTTCCAGTGAAAGCAGAGGGTAAACATGTAAAAGGTTTGACCGACAGGTAACCAACACGTGCAGCTGATGACGTAACGAGTTTCACATTGGAATAGTAAACAAATCTTAGAGTAATGAACAATGACAGATTCCCCTTCCAGTCAACGAACTACATATCTCCTGAAAAATTTGAAGTAGGCAGACAGACAACGTAGGCGAAACAGGTTGTGATGTATTCAGTCGTAGTCGTCGTCGTCGTTGTTGTTGTTGTTGTTGTTGTTGTTGTTGAGCAAAAGTTAGGCGTATACTTTGTTATACATCACTATGTAAGTTGCAATACTAGTTGAAACGAAGTCAGGAATTTACGGTAGTAAGTCTCAGTACCAAAATTCATGGTTCTTAATTGCACTGGAGAAAGCTAGCACTGCAGGAAAGGCTGACGTCATTGCAGTATCCTGCGGTGTCAGTCATGGGATAGCGATATGCCGTGCACATATACAGACGGTGATAATATCGTGTACACAAGGTATAAAAGGCAGTGCATTTGCGGAACTGTTATTTGTACTCTGGTGATCCACGTGAAAAGGTTTTCCACGTCACTATGGGCGCACTACGTGAAGTAACGGATTTTGAACGCGAAACGGCAGTTGGAGCTACATGCATCGGTCAGTCCAATTTGGAAATCGTCAGGGAATTCAATATTCTGCAGTACACTGTGTGAAGTGTGTGCGCCAAGAATCCCAAATTTCAGGCATGACCTCTGACCACGGACAAAGTAGTGACCGACGGTATTCACTTCACGACAGAGTGCAGCAGCGTTTGCGTAGAACTGTCAGTGCTAACAGACAAGAAACACTGCGCGAAGTAACCACAGAACTCGATGCGGGATGAACAACCTTACGTATCCCTTACAACTGGGCTATGGCGGCAGACTAGCGAGGCGAGTGCCATTGTTAACAGCACGACATCGCATGCAGCACCTCTCTCCTGGGCACTTGAGCATGTCGGCTGGACCCTAGACGACTGGAAAACCGTGCTCTGGTCAGATGAAACCCGATTTCCGTTAGACGTGATGGAAGGGTTCGAGTGTGGCACAGACACCACGAAGCCATGGATGCAAGTTGACAACAAGGCACTGTGCAAGCTCCATGGTGGTGTGGGCTGCGTTTATATAGAATGAACTGGGTCCTCTTGTCCAACTGAACATATCATTGACAGGAAATGATTATGTTGCAGTCTTCCATGAACTTTATGTTCCCAAACAACAAGGAATTTTTATGGATGACGGTGGGCCATGTCAGCCGGCCACAGTTGTTCGCAATTGGTTGTAAGAAAATGCTAGACAATTCGAGTGAATGATTTGACCACACAGATCGCCCGAAATGAATTGATTAGAGCCCACACAGAAGCATACCGACAATCCTCCTTTCCACGAACAATACGAGACTGGAATAGAAGGGAGAACAGATAGAGGTACTCAAGGTACCCTCCTCCGCCACACACCGCCATGTGGCTTGCGGAGTATGGATGTAGATGTAGTAGATGTAGAATCCAATCGAACATTTATGGGCCGTAACCAATGTTAAAAATGCTTAACCAACACGAAGCTTCTATACAGAGTTAGTATAGGACTAATATTTTAAATATGTTGTTATAGTTTACGTTTTTTATGTGTTACTATAGTTCACAAAAAGCGTGTGACGGTATAGACGTCGTCGTAATACTAATACACGAAGCAGAGAGAAAACGTTTCGTCTATGGGGATTTACTGTTGTCTGCGCAATGTGAAAGGTAAGAAGTGGCAATAAAGAGTATTTCTTCTCCCTGGAGTTCAATTCCCTTTCCATATTTCTCCTTGGTTTCCTTTGGTGCTTATTCAACGTACAGACTGAATAACCTCGGGAACAGGCAACAACCTTGTCTCACGTACTTCTCAACCACTGCTTCCCTTTCGTGTTATACCTGTAATTTGTCTTTGTACAAATTGTAAATAACCTCTCGCTCCGTGTATTTTATCCCTACTACCTTCAAAATCAGAAGAATGTAAACATTGCCTAAAACATTCTGTGGATGTGCAAACCCTTTAAGCGTTGGATTGTCATTCTCTAACGTATTCTCTAAGTCGTTAGGTGAATATTGCCTCGCGTATTCAAACAATTCTCCAGAACATCAACTGATCTTCCCCAATGTCAGCCTGTACCAGTTTTATCATTCGTCTGTAAATAATCCACGTCAGCATTTCGCGATTATTACTTACTAAACTGGTGGTTTGGTAGAGTTCACTCCAGTCAGCACCTGCCTTCTTTGGAATTGGCATTATTAAAGTCGACGTATCTGCTCGCTTACGACAGGTGCGCGTATACAGGGTGGCCCATTGATAGTGACCGGGCCAAATATCTCACGAAATAAGCATCAAACGAAAAAACTACAAATAACGAAACTCGTCTAACTTGAAGGGGGAAACCAGATGGCGCTATGCTTAGCCCGCTAGATGGCGCTGCCATAGGTCAAACGGATATCAACTGCGTTTTTTAAAATAGGAACCCCCATTTATTATTACATATTCGTATAGTACGTAAAGAAATATGGATGTTTTAGTTGGACCACTTTTTTCGCTTTGTGATAGACGACGCTGTAATAGTCACAAACGTATAAGTATGTGGTATCACGTAACATTCCGCCAATGCGGACGGTATTTGCTTCGTGATATTCCTGATACATTACCCGTGTTCAAATGAACCGCTTACCAATTGCGGAAAAGGTCTATATCGTGTTGATGTATGGCTATTGTGATCAAAATGCCCAACGGGCGTGTGCTATGTATGCTGCTGATATCCTGGACATCATCCAAGTGTCCGGACGTTATTTAAGGAAACAGGAAGTGTTCAGCCACAAGTGAAACGTCATCCACGACCTGTAACAAATGATGCCCAAGTAGGTGTTTTAGCTGCTGTCGCGGCTAATCCGCACATCAGTAGCAGAGAAACTGCGCGAGAATCGGGAACCTCTAAAACGTCGGTGTTGAGAATGCTACATCAACATCGATTACACCCGTACCATATTTCCATGTACCAGGAATTGCACGGCGACGACTTTGAACGTCGTGTATAGTTCTGCCACTGGGCACAAGAGAAATTACGGGACGATGACAGATTTTCTGCACTCGTTCTATTTAGCGACAAAGTATCATTCACCAAGATCATTCACCAACAGCGGTAACGTAAACCGGCATAATATGCACTATTGGGCAACGGAAAATCCACGATGGTTGCGAAAGTGGAACGTCAGCGACCTTGGCGGGTTAATGTATGATGCGGCATTATGGGAGGAAGGATAATTGGCCCCCATTTTATCGATGGCAATCTAAATGGTTGAATGTATGCTGATTTCCTATGTAATGTTCTACCGATTTTACTACAAGATGTTTCACTGCATGACAGAATGGCGATGTACTTCCAACATGATGTATGTCCGGCACATAGCTCGCGTGCAGTTGAAGCGGTATTGAATAGCATATTTCATGACAGGTGGATTGGTCGTCGAAGCACCATGGCCCGCACGTTCACAGGGTCTGAGGCCCCCGGATTTCTTTCTGTGGGGAAAGTTGAAGGATATTTGTGGTATTTACGCGTAATCACGATGTAACAGCATGCGTTCTCAAAAATAATAAGTTCACAAAGGTACATGTATGACATTGGAACAACCGAAATAAAATGTTCAAACGTACCAACGTTCTGTATTTTAATTTTAAAAAACCTACCTGTTACCGACTGTTCGTCTAAAATTCTGAGTCATATGTTTGTGACTATCGCAGTGCCATCTATCACAAAGTGAAAAAAGTGATCCAACTAAAACATTCGTATTTCTTTACGTAGTACACGAATATGTAGTAAAAAATGGGGTTTCCAATTTAAAAAAAACTCAGTTGATATCCGTTTGACCTATGGCAGCGCCATCTGGTGGGTCAACCATAGCGCCATATGGTTTCCCCCTTCAAGCTAGACGAGTTTCGTTCTTTGTAGTTTTTTCGTTTGACGCTTATTTCGTGAGATATTTGGCCCGGTCACGATCAATGGACCACCCTGTACAGAATTGTGTCGATCGCAGGCGACCCCTCAACGTGTGTCAGCAACCTACTCTGTCCTTTAATGTCGGGTCGGTCACTAAAATGATCGCAAGCGAAGATCCCGGCGCCTGGCGAGAGTACGATCGCGAGACGGCTACCAGACGGCGGTCGGCTATCTCCAGACGACCGACAAAAACCTGTCCCCCGCATGTGCGCCACATCTGCATGTCTGGCTGCTCTGCTCGCAAGGCGGCCCGGGCAGGCAGAAAGGCGCGCTCTCGTTTCACCAGCATGCAGTCCACTCTCACCGCCACCATCAGCAGTCATTTGACATACATTTTTTGGATAAAGACTGCGTCTACACTGTTCCGTGCATTACAGTCTTCAGTTACACACATCCGCGTTGCTCCTGAGCTATTCAGGCGTCACGTACCGATCTTCTAGTTTGTCACTGTCCCCCTCTCATCTTTTCTAATCAGACGCCGATCGCCACAGGGCGGCTGTGTTCTCTGAATTCGCTGCTACTGCTTTTATGTCGCGTCACTCAGTCCAGTATTGAACAGTAGAAGTGAGATCAAGACGGCCAGCCCGTACTGATAGTACGACCCATACTGATAGCACGACTAGTACATTGCTCTGTAAAGATCCTGCACACGATCCAACAATTTGTCAAACTTCACTATATTTGCAAATTATTTGACCGGATGAAGTGTTATCTGATGTATTCTTCAAACATAGATAGTGTTAGGCGTGTTTGTCAGAAATTTTGACTGGCGGAAAACTTGGCAAGATGGCGGACGTTGTTCGTGCCAATGTTTCGTCGCATACCTTTACTGTTTACTACTATTTCTCTAACTTCAAAATGGT
The DNA here is from genome assembly GCF_023864345.2 of Schistocerca serialis cubense. NCBI lineage: Eukaryota > Metazoa > Arthropoda > Insecta > Orthoptera > Acrididae > Schistocerca > Schistocerca serialis. The sequence goes on from NC_064638.1 coordinate 1,132,176,017, forward strand.
TCAAATGGCTCCGAGCCATCAGTCCCCTAGAACTTTGAACTACTTAAACCTAACTAACCTAAGCACATCACACACACATCCATGCCCGAGGCAGGATTCGAACCTGCGATCGTAGCAGTCACGCGGTTCCGGACTGAAGCGCCTAGAACCGCACGGCCACCCCGGCCGGCTTTCTCTAACTGTATCACGAGTTTTCACAATATCGAAACTACGATAAAAGATAAAAACAAAATAGCACTGGCAATTATCATAAAGGTAGCGGTGCCGCATCTTTCCCCGCCATATACGAATATTACCCACGAAAAGGTTAAGAAGAAAATCCATATTCTGCGCATAACATACGATCGAGAGTGCACATGCATAACATATAAGGGGGGAGAGCAATGAAAAAAAATCGAAGTTCTCCGGTTCTTCCACGGACAATGTAGGTTATATGAACCCATGTTGTGACATCTTAAGGGGAGCCGGAGGTGGTCAAATCCGAAAAATTATTTTTTTTTGCTACCGAAAATTAATTGGAACATTCCTTTTTAATGTAAACTTTGAATTATTGTTCTACTCGCCCTAGAAGTGGAGTTACTACCATTTTCCGCCACGCCTGCATTTCTCGGCCTGTTACGCAAACAGCGCCTTATGTTACGCATACAGCGGGTGTGCAAGGGTTGGCTACATTGTTTTCTGTGACAAATGAAGCGCTAAGAGCGCGGAACATCGTCTCTTTGCTGTTTACCGTTTCGAATTAGTTCAGTGTTGCGCCTGCTGTTGGTAGTATTATACTTCTTGTGTAAAGCGTTGTTCTGGTTACGATGCCACGTTTTAGTAACCGTGTATATAAGAAGACGAAGAACGCAGGGAAAAGAAAATTGACACTAATACCAAGTTGCGATACTACAATTATTGAAACAGTGCGTTCTTTTGCTAAGCAACACATGGCCGGCCATAGCCCTGTGACATCTTCTAGCAAGAAGCTGACTGGTGGAAGTGACAGATTTCGTGAATATGTTGGTGACAGTGATGATATTAACGAAGTACTGAATATTGGATTATTATCTTCTGTGCTGAAAGAAAGTGTTCTGTGCAAAATGTGTTCAAGTGTAGGAGTGGGACTAGAGATAACAAAGCACTTTGGTTTAGCTTGTGAGATGAAGATAATCTGTGCATGTTGCAAGTATCAAGTGACTTTCTACAATTCACATGCCAGTCTCTTTGGTGAAAATGGACGATCTAGAGTGTTTGATGTGAATATTCGACTTGTGTATGGTCTTCGATCCATTGGAAAAGGGTCTGCTGCTGGTAAACTGTTTTGTGGTATTATGAACTTGCCATCGTCTCCAAGCTAATTTGGGTACTACTGTGAACTGGTAGGATCCTCTGTTGAAGATGTGGCTTTGAAGACCATGAAGGAAGCAGTGGAGGAATCTGTAGAAATGAACGGTGGTTCTAGGGATTTGGTAGTGCATTAGATGGTTCCTGGCAAAAGAGGGGTCATAAATCCCTGAATGGGGTTGTAACTGCTACTTGTGGTGATAGTGCAAAAGTGATAGATGTTGCAATATTATCAAAACATTGTAGGTGCAAATTTTAGTGGATCAAGTGGATGGAGTGAAACAAATTTTTGAACGTTCAGTTCCCAGATACAAGGTTAGGTACAAATACTACCTTGGGGATGGTGACTCCAAAGGTTTCAAGACTATAGAGGAACTGAAACCATATGAAAATTAATTTGTAGTTGAAAAGTTGGAATGCATTAGGCACGTGCAAAAGCATATGGGTGCAAAAGCATATGGGTGCACGGCTTCGAAGGCTCAAACAAACTTTGGGTTCAAGTAAGCTCAGTGATGGAAAGACAATAGGAGGGAGAGGCAGGCTTACTGATGAGGTGATTGAACGTCTACAGAGATATTATTGGTATGCTATAAGGCAAAATACTAGTAATGTTAGTGACATGCGAAAAGCAGTGTGGGCATTGTTCCCTCATACTGCCTCTTCCAATGAATACCTTCAACACAGCCTGTGCCCAAAAGATTCCTGGTGCAAATATAATGGAAAAAAGGACTATAATCACAAACATGGTTTGCCAGCAGCTGTGATAAATGCAATAAAACCAATTTTTCTTGACTTAGCACAGACAGAATTGTTACACAAATGTCTACACGGAAAGACGCAGAATCCTAATGAGAGTGTAAACAATTTGATTTGGAAAGTGATTCCTAAAAGGGTGTTTGTAAGCATAAAAACACTGCACTTTGGCATTTATGATGCAATAGCAACCTACAACCAAGGGAACAGTGTGAAGTTCTGAAGGCATTAGGATTTACAGCTGGGGTGAACACTGTAAGAGCACTAAGAAATATTGACAGAGAAAGGATAAGAGGAGCAGAAAGAAGAGAAAGGCATATGAAGTATAATGGAACAACAGGCCAGAAAAGAAGACAGAAGAGGAAGTTTTTGGAGGATGAAGAAGAAGACCCTGATAATCCATCCTATAGTGCAGGAATGTATTGAGAAACTTTGATGGCCATTTCCCGTAAATTAGAATTTTTCGAATATAAGGAACATTTTCTCAAAATCCACTCAAGCTAGAGAGATGAAACTTACGTTGTAACACAGCCATTTGGCAATATGTTCAGTAGTTTCATTTCAGTTTAATTATAAAGCAATTATTTGTAAACAAAATTTGGGTCATTAATAAAAAAATAATTGGAAGGAAACTAGAAAAGATACTCCAAAATCCCTCTGTCATAACTGCAATACTAAACCACTCTATATGTAAAAAAAAATCAAATTTTTCTATTTGGTAGTTTATTCATAAATGTTCCTCAAACTTAGTAATTTTAACATGGGCAGCATAGGCACCTCCGGCTCCCCTTAATGAACTTTCATTAGTGAACCTAGTAGAGAGAGTAAATTTTCACACACTTACGTCGTCTTTTTCAATGTGAGGACGAAGTAACGCTAAAAAAGTTAATAGTTTCACCGTCCATCTGAAGAAAGTTGATGTAATCGCAACGTTCGGAGTGTAACATTTCCCATAACAGGTTTTCATGTACATATTTCTCTTTTCATATCATTCCCTGGACCAACGTGTCCTTTTCTTCTTCTTCCTCTTCTGCTTCTTCTTCAAACTCAGTGCAAAAGGCAATGCATCTGTGACCATTCTCACTACTGTCAAAATACTTACGAACACGAACAGCATCTGCTTCAAAGTGAGGTTAAACTGATGAACTTGTTTGACAAATTCGCGGGCAGACAAGCGTGAAATTGACAGACAAGGGGGCCTTAAAACTTACGGAAAAGATAAAGCAACGCAACATAGAGCTGGACGTCAAATGGTGTGAGGTCAGCCGGACAACAGCGCCAAATTGGACTGGCCTCGCAACACGAGGCAGTTGAAGGAAGGGGAAGAAACTGTGTGTGAGTCAGCTAGCACGCTGGTTCCCAACCTTTCTTAGAGCATTACTCCTGAGTGCAATTAGACATTAACTAGTACTCCCCCCCCCCCCTCCAGCACATGTCACCAACTTCAGGACCTAACTAAACAGTAGAGTGAAAGACATTTTTGGAACAGTTATTTATAAAATGATGAAAGACGTGAAAGATGAGAGATAGTGTGTGTGTGTGTGTATAAGAGAGAGAGAAAATCATGCAGAACTTTTTTGTGCATCGCAAGTGCTACCCCCAACTCCTCCTCAGATAAGAAAGCCAACTATCCACAGTATGGGTAGACACTTGTTACAAAACATACTTCCCGTGCATTACTCTCTTCATTGTGGCATTTGCTTGACATGCACACTGCAACCCCATTTAAAACCTAACATGTTCAGATGTGTACACTATTATCACCGTTTGTCAGTCACTTGATTGCTGGACTCCTTAGTTCTTAACTGGCGCAAAATGGGCGAAATCAGGCTGTTACTGCTTTGTGTCTGAACAGTCTGTCAATAATAATAATAATAATAATAATAATAATGATGATGTGTATAGCCTACTGCGATGTTGTGCTGTCTATTTATCTGTTTCGAACCGAGTAATGAATCAATTTCTGGACAACTGCATATGTTCTATCTACAACTGGCCAACACTTTTTTTTTAAAGATATTTAGCATTTGTTGCGTATTATGTCTCACTTTTATCATCAGCAATGTATGGGACAAAACACAATATTTTGTGTGTGTGTGTGTGTGTGTGTGTGTGTGTGTGTGTGTGTGTCGGACCTATAAACTCCACCGGATTAATGCTACTAATTGAGATAAAGTAATTATTAATGACTTACATATAGTCTTACAAAATTGTGGTGACAGTAATTTATTTTTAAAATAATTTTCCAGGGTCGTTCAATAAGTATACCCACATTTTTTTTAAAAAAAAAGCCCTTAATATACACAGACAAACGTCCTTGTTTGTGCTTCACATTTTATGTTTGTTCTGCGCGCCGATGAAGTTTCGAACCGTTTTGGCAGATGGCAGATCCGTACTACAGCGTCAAAATGGCGTCACATACGACTCACGTTACAAGCAGCGTACTGTTCTTGAATTCGTGTGAGCAGAAAAGGAAACTGTGGCGAACATGCATAAACGTTTGTGAGCAGTGTAGGGCGATGCTGCAGTTCATAGGATTACAGCTGAGCGATGGGTAAAGAAAGTCACAGCCTCAGGAAGCGCAGAAACAGAGCTCCGCGTGATAGGCCATGCTAGGGACGTCCTGTAACAGCCACTGCTCCAGACATGCTGAATCGTGCAGATGCCGTTATTCGTGCCGACCCCGGCGCATCACAACTCGACAATTGGCTCTACAGTTGTCGGTCAGCATTGGAAGTGCGTCTGCAATGATCAAGACTCTCGGATATTCAAAGAGGTGCTCACGATGCGTTCCACGAATGCTCACAGCGGACCACAAGATTCAAGGAAACGCCATTTCATCTGAATTGTTGGAGCGTTTTGAGACCGACGGAGAAGCCTTTCTATTACGGATCGCTACGGGGGACGACAGCTGGGCGCACCACTTTGCACCGGAAACAAACAGGTAGTCCATGGAGTGGCATCATCCTCATTTACCAAAAAAGAAGAAATTCGACACAACCCCCTCTGCTGGAAAAGTCATGGTGATAGTTTTCTGGGGTTGTGATGGCGTCAGTCTCGTGGATGAGATGCCAAGAGAGTCAACCATCAATTCAGAGGCATATTTGAAGACTTTGAATAAACTCAAGAACCTTTTCCGACGTGTTCGATCGGACAAGACTCCAGCAGAAATCTTGCTCCAACACGATAATGCACGCCAACATACAAGTCTGAGAACCCAGGAACTCATCGTCAAATTGGGCTGGACACAATTGCCTCATCCACCCTTCAGTCCAGACCTGGCACCCTCGGACTTCCCTCTCTTTTGGGCCGCTTACAGATTCTCTACGGGGAACACACTTTGAAGATGATGAGAGTGTGTCAGTCATGCAGTGAAAACATGGCTACGCCTACAGGATAGGAGCTTTTACCAGCAGGGAATACATGCTCTTCCACGATGTCGGCGTACGGCCATAGAACGTGATGGAGACTACATAGAAAAATAGGACATGGACAAGACATGTTTATGTATAGTCACCAAATTCTGACTCTTAACAGTAAATATGTTCCGAGAAAAAAAAATTGGGGCATTACTTATTGAACGACCATCTTAGCTTTGTGACCAAAACAGAATCGAATCGTTTAGTTTTTACCCTTCAGAAAATTTCATTTTATCCCTCAGGGGGTAATTACTCCCAAGTTGGGAACCAATGAGCCAGCAGTTACGGAGTACTGAGGCGGTGGTGTTCATTACAACATGCCACTTCACACGAGCAAAGTCACTGGGAAACTGAAAGGAGGGCGGAGTGCGACGAGTGTCGCCTAGGAATATGGTACTGCTCACGTTTCTCGTGCATGGGGAGCGTTGCAAACCATGGGCACTGCTGCCCAAAGAAGAGATGAACGACCGCGATCAACTACAGCAGCAGGGAACCACTACATCGTGTAACAGGCAAGAAGGGACCCACGTCAAACAGCAGGTGCAATTTCAACCATATTTAACAGGGCTGCAAGGCACGCAATCTCACTCTTCATAGCGGCACGGCAAATGCATTGGGGTGCTCTCTCTTCCGACGCCCAGTACATCGTGTTCCTTCACACCTGCAAATCGGCGGCATCGTTTACGATGGTGCCACGAGCATAGGGGGCTGGACCACAAAGGTTGCGTGCTCTTCTCGTAGGAGACATTCTGTAAGTCGGAGTACTGACTTTGGACGTATCATCATGTCGCACGAGGTGAGGATGCATTCAGAACACTGTCGAACATGATCGTTTTGGATGTCCAGATGTTATGGTATGAGGAGGCATAATGTTGCATGGGCGTACCTCCAAATCTTTGAACACGGTACGCTCACTGATCAGTGTCACTGTGTCTTTTTGGGGGTGCATTCGCCCCTAATTTGATTTTTATGAATGATGAGCTCTTGCAACTACAATAAATTGGGCGAATGGACTCGCCTGCCCGTTCCCTCGCTTTAAATCACATGACAATGTGTGGGATGCGTCGGTAGACACATTGCACCGATGTCCGCATAAACTAACGACCATCAAGTAGCAGTCTTACCATAAGAACCCCTTTTCAACCTTGTGACCAGAATGAGAGCACATTACGTAGCACGCATTAGCGTCCATGGCGATCACACACCCTGTTAAGAGCTGTCTCGTCATGTGTAATGTCCGTGGGACCATCATGAATCGTAGTGACTTCAGCGTAATTATCGTCTTTGGATAAGTGGTATTTTGTTCGTCTCATTATATATTTCTTTCAGTTACTCCTACAGTATTCTTTAGCTGTTCTTTCTATGTATGGTCTAAGTCTCACCATCATGACGGGCGAATCGAGATTAGACACATTCTTTCTTTTTTTTCTCCTGATTTCTTCATTTTCTTTTATCGACCTTACAATTAGTGTTTCGATGCGTAAGTAAATGTGAGAGTATTATTGTACTGTAATACTGTATTATTGAATTTTTAGAGAATGATTTTTATCATTAGTTATAGCTGAGTAGAATATCAATGTCATTATCATCATGATTATATCATTATTCCAAACCCATTTAGCTCAATTCAGGATTTTCTCCTCCCATAGTATGCTGAGTGAAAGATATGAGAAAGTAAAAGTGATTCACGACCGAAGCGCCTGCAGTAGTAGTCAACAGACAACGGTGGCCGGAGGACACAATTTTCTACTGACGCGTGGGGCGCGAGGTCTCTGGAAATGGAGGCGAGACGATCTAATGAGAGTGAATGATGGTGATATAGACGCACCGGCGCGGCGTACATGCTCTTTCCTGTGGTGCGACTGGAACGTGTCGCCAGAATTGGCATGAGCCAACGATAACTATCGTCCATCACCCACGAAGCCGTACATCGAAAGAGGCACCGAGATTCTGTGCAAGCGCACCTTTCTGCGTTGCCAGTTCTATGCTGACTTACGCAGGCTTGGGTAGTGGCACCCTGGCTGTTTTTTGACGCCTTAGACTGCAATGGACATATGAAAATTCTGTATGTGGGCGCCGTACCAGTGGGTAAAACGTATAATGTCTATTCTTACACACTGTGGACAATTTGAACAGGAACCACTGACTATATCGGCGTGGTCTTTGAGCCAGATGTACTGTTCTTCCTTCTGATAACTTCGTACGACATTTCATTAGGAGAATTCCTTGTTAAACGTGGAGAGGAAATGTGCAGCCATTCATAGAAAAACGATTTTATCAGCAACATGTTCATTACGTTCTACTAGAACTCACTGTTGCTGCTTTGTGAACTCTAAACTAACGATTTTGAAATAGATTCCTAGGAACATATTCTTTTTGCCACGTCCACTCCCCCACGTTTTAACACCCTGGTTCTGGTTTCGCACAATACTGGATTCCAAGAGTCAGAAATGATCTACAGTTACGTAATATTAATAATTTGTCTTCCGTTATGTATACATGCTATGGTAAAAATTTAATTCAGTCTCATTTCTTGGTGTTACAAATTTCATACAGTGTGTGCTACTACGTAATGGGACAGATCCCAAAGTTTTTTGCACTGTCTTATGAAAAGACTGTATGTGGGTAACACCGCTCCGGTGATTTTCCCGAGGGATGGAAATGTTAATACTGGACCGTCAGCAGCGGTTAAACGATAAATCAGTCAAATCTAAGGACCGTAAATTCCACTAAATACTTAGGATTTACAGTTACGAACAACTTACATTGAAAGGAACACACAGAAAATGTTGTGGGGAAGGCTAAACGAAGACTGCGTTTTACTGGCAGGACAAAATGGTTCAAATGGCTCTGGGCACTATGGGACTTGACATCTGTCATCTGTGGTCATCAGTCCCCTAGAACGTAGAACTACTTACACCTAACTAACCTAAGGACATCACACACATCCATGGCCGAGGCAGGATTCGAACCTGCGACCGTAGCAGTCGCGCGGTTCCGGACTGAGCGCCTAGAACCGCTAGACCACCGCGGCCGGCCTGGCAGGACACTTAGAAAATGTAATAGATCTACTAACGAGACTGCCTACATTACGCTTGCCTGTCTTCTTTTGGAATACTGTTGCGCGGTGTGGGATCGTTACCAGATATGATTGACGGAGTACATCGAAAAACTTCAAAGAAAGGCAGTACGTTTTGTATTATCGCGAAATAGGGAGGAGAGTGTCACTGAAATGATACAGGATTTGGGATGAACATCATTAAAATAAAGGAATTTTTCGTTGTGGCGGAATCTTTTCACGAAATTTCAATCACCAACTTTCTCCTCAGAATGCGAAAATATTTTGCTGACACCGACCTACATAGGGAGAAACCATCACCACGAGAAAATAAGGGAAATCAGAGCTCGTACGGAAAGAGATAGGTTTCCGTTCTTTCCGCGCGCGCTATACGAGATTGGAATAATAGAAAATTGTAGAAGTGGTTCGATGAACCCTCTGCCTGGCACTTAAATGTGATCTGCAGAGTGTCCAGGTAGATGTAGATTAGAGTCGGAACACTATTTCGCTGGGAGGGAATGGCCGTGACCGTTGTTCATGATAATTTCCCTTGGCCCAAAAATTTCCAAAAATCAAGAAAACCATAAATCAGGATGGTACTGACTACACAAACTAGTCCAAAATATTACTCCAATATCAAAGTTTGTGGCGAAGGATTAGGCGGCAAATTGCGCACGAGGTGGTCTTCCCGCTTGCTATCCACACCTGCCTAACGAGCAATAGAAGCTCCGACATATTGCACATGGTTACTTGACGAACAAAACTGAGTACAAAAAAAATATGCCCGAAAACTTCACTCAATGACACTACAGAGGGTACAAAAGAAAAGAAAAAACGCCTTTAAGAATTATCAGGTGCATGTTGAATAATTGAAAGGAGGGTGGTCTGTAACATCTTAGAAAAACAAAGTTTGAGCAACGTCCTCGAGATTGTCCGTTTACGTTTCTTCTACGATGCTAGTCTTCAACTTCATGTATGGCAATACAGGGTGTACGTGAAAAATGCTAATTCTTGCTCTTGCTCAAATCGTGCGTGTACAGTTCCTCTGACTGGAAGAATGGTAGAAAACAAATTCTTCCTCTGCATGATCCAGGGCTAGAAGAATACAAACTTTCCCAGCAGCTGTCCTCTTACGACTGCTCTGTCTTTACGCCAGTGAGCACGCAATAGTTCTCCGCCCCTCAATGAAGTGCAGATAGCTGCCCGCATACCGAGCATGGGGAGGAACGCAGAGACAAGAAAGATTAATTACAGCACATACCGAGGTTAACGGCAATGCTTTTCCCACGCTCCGCTACAGCAAAAAGAGCCATTAGCGGGCACATAAAACGCACGTTCCTCTACGTGCTTAGCGGACTAACATCCATCTGGCTAAGCAGCTTGCTTCGCAAAAAGTTTCAAAACTTCCAGGGCAAGTCCAGCCAGATACAAAACTGACATACTTGTGCGGTTAATCCATTACTACTTTCCTCCGCCCGCGCCATTAGTTCTAATTTACGAGAACATTACGATAGGATCTTGATTAAGCGCTTCTGTCAATACATAATCTAAAGCTCCGGTTCCTGGGTTAGTTCGTGCTGAAATTTCTCAAGAGTCTCCTTTCTCCCACGAGTGCTAGTCTTATAACGTATGTGTGCAAGAGAACGTCTGTGAAGTTTAGAAGGCATTTCTGAATATCCAGTGTATTTCGGTATTTGTTTGATATCTGTTATAACAGGTGTTTTTATTTTTTACTAATAACCGTGAAAAACAATCGAAATATCAATTAACCACAGAACAGCGCTAAAATTTTTCGTGTACAAATAAAACTTTTTTAAGAAAAGGAGTAGTAATTTTTATCCGTAAAATTTGCATAGGTTTTAAATACTGCGGTATTTAGAAAATGGGAAAATGGTCAGTGCTATTTTAGCAACAAAACGTGCAGATACTAGCAACAAACACGTGACATACGAATTGGTACAACAATGCTGTGACAATAATACACGTATTGTGTAGCGTGGCTTATTGGGTGATAAAAGTCTACATGCAGTGCGCAAGACTGGCATCACTTGATCTGTAAGGAGCTTTCCCGTTGTTCTCGTCGGACACTGGTTGTATCACAGAATGGCACCATGCTCGATCTGAAAGTATTTTATGAAGTGCGGTATCAATGAAGTACAATGCCCAATTTGCTTTAAAAAATTAAGAACGGGACTTGCGATATCATAAAAGGAAAAAACATAAAACTTAGCAACCCATTCATAGTTTACAATAAAAACAGAAAATAGCTGATCTGTTGCCTGTGTCAACATAATACGCCGTTATCTGACTGTAGCCCCCGAAAACGGATAACTTAACACGAAAAATAGTTCTTCAACCTCAGTTTTCGATCTACAGCACAAACTATTCGTAATACCCAAATAGTGGTATGATGCTCAATTACAACATGATTTTTCTGCAGAGTTTTGAAACTTGGAATCAGTAGGAGAGTGCTGCTGATTTTATTGTAGTATTCAATCACTTGTCACTTTTCACGAAAAGCAACGAACGGTGGATGGACTAAGTTTGATTTAATAGTTTGATGCTATGTATCTTGAAACTGAGGGAGTCACAATTTTTCCCCTTTTGTTCGATTTCTGCGTTTATGTTTATAACAGGAAACAATAGGAACGAAAAACCGTCGATCGGTTATTTCAGAAACTGGTTATTTTGGGTGGTTTTAACACTAAGGTTAAACCGGTGTTGAAAAATACAACGATATAACGTCAAACTGGCTGATCCAGCGGTAAACCGCGAACCCTACGCGAAGGTGGTGCTGCAGAAACCACAAGAATGAGGTCTGATCTTACTTGTGCGACTACCAGAGGTCGACGTTGAGGGACGTATAGTAGGTACTCGAAGTACTACCGATCACATGCACACAGTAGTGATTGCACTATTTCCTAGCTTCAAAATATGAGATGCGATCGGAGTCTTTAAGTTAGAGGATTTTATGCTCCTTAATTATGGTAGCAGACGTTGGGGGCCAGGTAGGGTGACCGTCTGCACATCTGACACAGAATGGTGGTTGCTCACAGGGTGAATTTTCATAAAGCAGCCGATAGTATCTCCACAAATTTGGTTTTATGTACAACTGGAAGGCGTATGGCCAAAGCAATGGCATTTAGAGCACGGCAACGAGGATGGAAAATACGGTCCACATGACAACGGTAGCCAGCTGGAGTGGCCGTGCGGTTCTAGGCGCTACAGTCTGAAACCGAGCTACTGCTACGGTCGCAGGTTCGAATCCTGCCTCGGGCATGGATGTGTGTGATGTCCTTAGGTTAGTTAGGTTTAATTAGTTCTAAGTTCTAGGCGACTGATGACTTCTGAAGTTAAGTCGCATAGTGCTCAGAGCCATTTGAATTTTTTTTTTTTTTTTTTTTTTTTTTTTTTTTTTTTTTTTTTTTTTTTTTTACAACGGTAGACCATGATTTTTTCTCAGGAAGTCAATCCGCCTCGAAAGTGAGAATGAATGTCTTACTGTTAGCCATGTTGTCTGACTAGCCTCGACGTATACGACTTAAGAAGTGGACCCCTTGCTTCTCCCAGTTTTCGTATAATATCTCATTCGCCTGCAGCGTTAAGTGCGGGTGGGAAAATTAAACCATGTACCACGTTGAAGCTCTTATGGGGTGCTATGGTAACAGGTACAACTCGTCAAATACGTTTTAGTGAAAGTGATCGTAGTCTATCAGTTTGGGTGCAAATCTTGAATCGAAGGGCAATTAAGTTTCTGCTGTTCGCTTGATTCTGCTTTCCTTCCATGACATGGCCAAAGAGGGAAATTTCTTCGGGTCGTAAGGATCTGCAATGAAGAACTGAGGAGATTATCGAAGGCACAAGGCCATCAGCTGATAGCGTTGATCCTTTCACTCTGCGAGACATCCGGTACGATGCTGCCCACTCTAAACGAGGGCTCTTCCCCATTCAGAGCGAAAGCCATCTGGTCGGCTGTCACTGCTCGGAGTCCCGGTGGCCCCAGACGGGCAGGTACCTACTCCACTACATGCGCACAGGAAGGTAAGAACTCGGGCAAATGCATTCACTACACAGTCAGCGGGCAACCAGCGTACGAGTACGTTACGACGACTACATGAAATGGCTACCAGCTGGGGTTTGGGCCATCTTTGCTCTTTCGTAATAAATAAATAAATAAAACATAAAAAGTAATTGAAAGGGTGGAGGTCAGAACATGGGGAAAGCCATAATCGATGTCCTACGAACAAGCTAGGTTGCCAACACCGAATCTGTACAAGAGACCTGAGAAAACATATAATCAGAGAGTAAGATTGCATCACAGGGAAGGCAGAAATTCTTCAGTTGCTCAGTGCTCCTTTTTGCAATGCACGTACTCAAAATAAGAGTTTTGTGGCCCCCCATAGGAAGCATGTTCGAAAGCACGAATTTTTATGGGCTGTTAGTATCGCATTTTTCATCAACATTGCGAAGTGTATTTATCAGCAGTAAGACTAAAGATGTCTTCAGGCACACGATTGCTTCCAACATTTAAGTGCTTCAGTAGGCATCTGCATCTACAACACACTTCGCAAGTCACTTAATTGTGTGTGTCGGAGCGTACTTCTGGTACCACTAAACGATTCCCCCTTCCCTGTTCCAAACAGCTCTTGGAAAGAAAGATACTCTGTTTTCCCCGACCACTAAACTGACTTATGTAAGGGGTAGTCGAAGTTTTAATTATCACGCAGAAAAAATAAAGCTGAGATCATGAAACTTGGTGTTGGTCATTCTCTATATATTCACTCATTGTCTTTAATGCGACACATTTATTTTCAGACGACGGATGACTTGGCGGAGAGCACGGCTGTTCACGAAACGTTCTACTTCGAAGGTCGCCTCGTCATCATACTGGAAACGTCTGCCACACAATCATTTCTTCACTCGAAGGAAGACGAAGTAGACACTTGGTGCTCTATCAGGGAGACTAGGGGGTGGTAGGGGGAAAATGCAGTCCAAAGAAGCAGCAGGTGCGCATGTGTTCTACGCAAAATACTACGGAGCGTTGTCGTTGAGCGAGAGCAGAGTATGTGGAGTTACAACAGCGGTAAGTAGGCAAGCATCATCCTGTTAGAAAAACACTCCTTTTCGCCGTTCACGAATGGCAGCAGAACAGGTCGGATCACCAGACTGACGTAGGCCTACAGTTTTGCAGTCACGTGCGTGGGGTAACCACAAACGCGCCCCTGCTGTCACACAAAATCGCACCCCAGACGATAGCTAGAGGTGTAGGTCCAGTGTGTCTAGCATGCGGGCAGGTTGGTCGCAGGTCCTCAGCTGGCCGCCTCCTAATCAACACACGGGCACCGCGACAGATCCAGCTTTCATCAGAAAACGCAACAGACCTCCACCCTTCCCTCCGATGATCTCTCGCTTGACATCACCGAAATCGCAAAAGGCGGTGGTTTAGGGTCTGTGGTAAGCACGCTATGGGCGTCTGGCTCGGAGCTGCCCTTGAAGTAACCGATTTGTAACAGTTCGTTGTGTCACTGTGGTGCCCACTGCTGCTCAAATTGCTGTTGCAGATGCAGTACCATGCGACGAAGCCATTCGCCGAACACAATGGTCTTCTCTCTCGGAAATGTTACGTGGCCGACCGGAGCCCGGTCTTCTTCCGACCGTACGTTCTCGCAACATCGCTGCCAGCAAGCATTGACAGTGGCTACATTCCCGTCAAGTCTTCCTGCAACATCGCAGAAGGAACATCTAGCTTCTCGTAGCCATATTACACGACCTCGTTCAATATCAGTGAGGTGTTGCTAATGGGGACGTCATCGCTATATAGGCAAACCTGATTTGCATCGACATAGTGGCGCGACTAACGCCCCTCTTATGCGACTGGCAGTAAATGTGAATAGACATCATCTTTCAGACGTAGAAACACGCCCACCAACTTACTACGATTGTTGTTGTTTGTTGTTGTGGTCTTCAGTCCTGGCACTGGTTTGATGCAGCTCTCCATACTACCCTATCCTGTGCAAGCTTCTTCATCTCCCAGTACCTACTGCAACCCACATCCTTCTGAATCTGCTTAGTGTATTCATCTCTGTTTCCCTCAACGATTTTTACCCTCCACGCTGCCATCCAATACTAAACTGGTGATCCCTTCATGCCTCAGGACACGTCCTATCAACCAATCCCTTCTTCTAGTCAATTTGTGCCACAAATTCCTCTTCTCAATTCTATTTAGTGCCTCCTCATTAGTTATGTGATCTACCCATCTAATCTTCAGCATTCTTCTGTAGCACCACATTTCTAAAGCTTCTATTGTCTTCTTTTCCAAACTATTTATCGTCCATGTTTCACTTCCATACATGGCTACACTCCATACAAATACTTTCAGAAACGACTTCCTGACACTTAAATCTATACTCGATGTCAACAAATTTCTCTTCTTCAGAAACGCTTTCCTTGCCATTGCCAGTCTACATTTTATATCCTCTCTACTTCGACCATCATCAGTTATTTTGCTCCCCAAATAGCAAAACTCCATTACTACTTTAAGTGTCTTCCCTCAGCATCACCCGACTTAATTCGACTACGTTCCATTATCCTCGTTTTGCTTTTGTTGATGTTCATCTTATATCCTCCTTTCAAGACACTGCCCATTCCGTTCAACAGCTCTTCCAAGTCCTTTGCTGTCTCTAACAGAATTACAATGTCATCGACGAACCTCAAAGTTTTTATTTCTTCTCCATGGATTTTAATACCTACTCCGAACTTTCCTTTTGTTTCTTTTACTGCTTGCTCAATATACAGATTGAATTGCATTGGGGAGAGGCTACAACCTTGTCTCACTCCCTTCCCAACCACTGCTTCCCTTTCATGTCCCTCGACTCTTATAACTGCCATCTGCTTTCTGTACAAACTGTAAATAGCCTTTCGCTCCCTGTATTTTACCCCTGCCACCTTCAGAATTTGAAAGAGAGTATTCCAGACAACGTTGTCAAGTCTACAAACGCTAGAAACGTAGGTTTGCCGTTCCTTAATCTTTCTTCTAAGATAAGTTGTAGGGTCACGTCGCTCAAATCCTCCTTGATGTTGCGGTTTTTTTTCTTTTTTGTCGGTGTATTCAATCACCTGTTTCAGTCTTTAAGACCATTCTCAGACCACGGCTCTAAAATATATTTTTGAGTTGCCAGCTCGTCGAATTCGATGTGCCCCATGGTACACTGCAAGGTCGCATTACCGCTGATCAGGCCCATCCGATGGTACGATGTTTCTTGCCCAGTGGTGATGCTGTGTTCCAAGACGACAGAGCTCTTAATCACACAGCTCGAATCGTTCAGTAGAGGTTTTTTGAACACCAGAATGAAGCGTCGCATCTCCCCTGGCCACCACAGCCACCAGATACGAATATTAGTGAGCCTTTGTGCTCTACTTTGGAGAGAAGCGTGCGTGATTGCTATCCACCTCCGTCACCGTTACCTGAGCTTGCCTCTATTTACAGGACTAATGATATAAGCTTCTCTTGCAAGCCATACACGACCTGTTTATACTATTCCGAGACGTCTCGAAATTGTTTTGCTCGCCAACGATTGGTATTTGGCATGGTAATGAGTTGTCCTTTTGATGCTTCCATACTCTGTCCAATTTGTGTGTATTATTGTCGTGATCCTCAATCCGAAGACTCGTTGGAAGCAGCTCCACAACACGCTTCTGTATCCTGTGCAAGCCTTTTCATCTCTGAATAACTACTGCAACGTACATCCTTCTAAATCTGCTTACTGTATTCGTCTCTTGGTCTCCCTCTACGATGATTACCTCCCACGGTTCCCTCCAATACTAAATTCGTGATCCCTTGATGCCTCAGAATGTGTCCTATAAACCAATCCCTTCTTGTCTGGTTGTGCCGCAAATTTCTTTTCTCATTAATTCTATTCGGTAATTCCTCATTAGTTACGTGATCTAACCATCTAATCTTCAGCATTCTTCTGTTGTACCACATTTGACAAGCTTCTATTCTCTTGGTGTCTAAACTGTTTATCGTTCACGTTTCACTTGCATACAAGGCTACGCTCTAGACAAATAACTTCAGAAAAGTCTTCCTAACACTTAAGTCTATATTCGATCTTAACAAATTTCTTCTCTTGAGAAATGCTTTTCTTCCATTGCCAGTCTACACTTTATATCCTCTCTACTACGGCTGGTACTGCGAACGGCCGAAAGTAAGCCGAAACTACAGCCGTAATTTTTCCCAAGGGCATGCAGCTCCCAACTCCTGAACATGGACCATTAGAAAACAATGAGAATATTTCAAGTGTTTTGCATGAAGTGTTACCCTATGTGGTCCCGAAACACTTTAAAACAAATGAAACAGTATAATGTGACAAGGGAGTCTCTTACTCGTTATTAATAAGTTAGCTTCGTAGAATATAAGTGTGAAGGTGGCATCCATAAGGGACTTTTGCATATGATAGTTAAAAGTCTCTTTTATGGCAAAATTTTCCACAAACAGTAAGTTTTAGCGCAAAAGCGGTAAGCACTGTCAGAAGTCGGTTATAAAAAGGAAAAAAAAATATTTCTGACAATGCATCATTCATTCCTGTACGACTAGTATGCGTTGAAGAATGGGGATGTTGACTTAAGCAATAACACAGGGTGTCCGAAAAGTCTTTCCCTGATTACATAAATTGATAACTCAGGCTAGAAGTAAGATACAAATATGAAACTGGTGTCTAATTGTTTACAAACTATCAAAGTTTTTTTCACACATCAGTAAACTTCCACATGAGCACCCTTGGTAGCACGTCGTACATCTAGGCGATATTCAATTTCCGTCCACACATTAGTCAACATCACTGGAGGGATCGATTCAACGACTGTGGTTATCCGTTGATGCAGGGTTTCAAGATCTGGTACACGTGTTCGGTAGACCTCGTCCTTGACATAACCCCATTAGATCTCTTTTTATGGGGCTATGTTAGGAGAGCGTGGAGGCCAAACCGTTGGCCCATCACGACCTAACTATCGCCCAAGAAAGGTCATATCGAGGTAGGAACGGACGTTCAAACCCCAATGAGGCGGTGCACCGTCTTCCTGAAACGAGACGTCGGGGTGATACTGAAGCAGCTGAGGAACAGCATACAGTTGCAACATGTACAGATACACTGCAGATGTGATGGTAGCCTCAGCGAAGAAGAATGGCCCGATAATTCGATCGTGCAATAGCGCGCACCAAACATTCACATTTGGACTGCCTCTGGTGCACTCCATGACCTCGCCAGGGGGTTGTGAATCCCAAATGCGCACATTATGGTGATTCACTACACCACTGACAAAAACGGTCGTTTCGTCGGAAAAGGCAATTTGTCTGAGATAACCATCATCGTCCTCAATACGTGATAGCATTTCGATCGCAAAGTCATATCGGCGTGTACTGTCACTGGGCAACAATGGAAGTGGAAGTTTACTGATGTGTGAAAAAAACTTTGATAGTTTGTAAACAATTAGACACCAGTTTCATATTTGTATCTTACTTCTAGCCTGAGTTATCAGTTTCTGTAATCAGGGAAAGACTTTTCGGACACCCTGTATATGTGATTCTGATATGTATTAAAAATTTAGAAGCAACAATTTTCAGGACAGTCTGTACGGGGTTAGGAATCTGTATGTGCCTTCGAGAAATTAATTTATTCTTTTTAGTTCGTTTTAAAAACGTGTTATAGTAAAAGTTTTTTATTTAAATAATTATTCAGTAGATAATACTGTTTGGTCACGTGATGCAAAATATCAGCGCGCTGTTACGGCTATAGTAATCCGATGAGTGCATCGGGAAATTGCGTGGGCGCCGTGAGTTGGCCCGTCGTTAATTTTCTGCGTTTGGGCGCATGCAAACGCACTCGCATGAGCAGGTGCGTGGGCTGAACTTTCCGCGTGCCCGCGGTATAATTAAACAGGCGACTGCGTGCTGACCTTTCTGCGGCGGGGGCAGAGCGCTGCGTCGAGGGGGAGAGAGGGGGGGGGGGGGGGGGGGGGGAACTAGGTTGCACGTGGGCGCTGTCTGGCGGAACCGAAGCGTTCACTGCATGGGGCGCGCGACTCTGCCTTACAAGA
This sequence comes from Schistocerca serialis cubense, assembly GCF_023864345.2. Taxonomy (NCBI): domain Eukaryota; kingdom Metazoa; phylum Arthropoda; class Insecta; order Orthoptera; family Acrididae; genus Schistocerca; species Schistocerca serialis. The sequence goes on from NC_064638.1 coordinate 1,132,194,665, forward strand.
GCACGGTCCAGTAAGCAGAAATCCAGACGAGGTTTTTATTTAATTACTAGCTCAACACCCGCCGTTGCTCATGTATGTATTTATTCCAATCTTCCATCAATCCATCTCCTCCACCCTTCTCTCTATCTCCTGTAACCCCCACTCTGTCAATCTCCTCCTCCTCCCCATTCTGTCTCCACGTTACCACCCTCAGCCCAATAGTGCAGCGGTGCATCATCCTGCTGGAAGGTCATATCTGGCTCAAGGAGGAGAAGCTGAGGGCAGCAAATTGTTTAAGCACATCCAAATATTCGGTTCCTGTTACTGTTGGCTCGATGAAGGAAAATGGTCCAACTACGCCATCTCATCACGCACGCCACACACTCACCCTTTATTCGTCCTTTCGCTGTTTCTAACGGATTCTCGAAAACTGTGGAGTTTTCCGAATCCCAGGTACGAATGATGTGCGGATTAACCTTTCACATGTATGAAAGGTTGTTTCGTCGGAGAAAACGATGTTTCTTAGATAGTTACGGGCTTTGCCCTGTCCGGTCAAACTTTTCAAAAGCAAAATCGCGGCGAAGCCGCACGTCGTTTCCCTTCAATACTCGCGTAGTTTGAACTTGCAAGAGTGGAACCGAAGTTCATTACGCTGTACCTTGTGAACTGCTGGGCGAGGGACGTTTAGCTCTCGTGATGCTCGGCGAGCTGACTTTGACGTGCTTCTATGATCTTCCTTTACCACTCCATAAGATGCGGGTTTTCCGCCAGAACCAGTCTGCCTGCGTACACGCCCAGCAACTAGGAACACTAGGAACTTGTCATTCCGTGCCTTAACTGTCTTAATGCTTTGAAATTTCTCTGAGCAATAATCGTTTCCGCGTACCCATTGGGTTCACTTTTTAGGTGTAGTCATTTCCGGTAATTACTTAGCACCTGAAATAAAACGAAAGGAGTCATTTGAAAAAAATCTACACAAAACTTTTGAGTTGCTTTACACGATGCTGCGAACTGCTAGTATCATGTCTCTTAGATTAATTTTTTTAATTGCATTTGGAAAGCAGGTATGTTTCACGTGGGCACTATATATAAATGCTGAGACCAGAAAATATTTCATGAAAAGCTACGTCTGAAGCACAGTTCTGAATGGGGTGAGGCATCGTCGACGGGAAAGACAACTGGAACCAGCAGCAGCCTTAAAAATGTAGTGTTATAGGTTGAGCAAATGGATTGATCGACTAAGCAAAGGACCAGTGAAACGAGACAAGCATTAAGAAATGGTAAGTAAAGAAAATGGTTGGGCATATATTGTGACAAATTTTATTTAAAGATAAATGGTAGAAGGAAATAAGCGCTCTTAGCCGTAGTTTACCGCAGGCCGGTCAAGCAGAGATGTTTTTCGTTGACGGAAGAAAAACTTGTAGATCGCACACATTTACAAAAAAAAAAGAGAAAATAACGAATCCATAAAACTGCCTTCCTATATTACGTATCTATTTGTAGCAGAATGCTTGAAGATATACGGAATGGAAGTACTATGACTAACGGGAAACAAAATTCGTCTACATCTATACTGCAAGGCACCGTCTGGCGTATGGACAACGGTACTCCCCCAGATCCAGTTGTGAATGGTCCACGCAGAGAACGACTGTTGGTCAGTATCACTGAGATCGCGAATATCTCTAATTTCATCTTCATGATCTTTCCACGAGACATGTGCGGAAGGAATCGGTCCCTCAGTATTTTATCAGTGAGCCACATGTGATGCACACCGCCTTTTTTGTAGCGTCTGACGCTGCAGTTGAATAGCTACTCAGTATGGCTTTCGCGCTTAGTAAACAAAACTGTAGCGAAGCTATCTTCGTCGTGCGTGGACTTCCATTCCCTGAAGATTCTTCCAATGAAACTGTCTGGCCTCTGCCTTGCCTGAAGTTACTTTTATGTCGTCGTTCTTCTTTAACCCACTCCGTACGAACACTCCGAGTCATTTGACGGATGTGACCACATCCGGTGAATGTTCTGCAATCGTATAATCATACAGTGATGGATCTTATGTGCAATACGTTACGTTTGTTTACGTTGAGGATCAACTGCCAGTCCGTGTATCAAGCGTCGATGGTCTGCACGTCTCCCTGCATTTCGCCACAATTTTTAAGCGTTTAGACTTCTGGGTATACAACACTATCACGCATGAAAATCGTTATGCAACTTTCACGCTATTCACTCGCTCGTTTATGTATATTTTGTGGAAAGTAACGCTCCTGTAACAGTCCTTTGGGATACGTCCGAAATTATCTTTACTTCCGAAATTTTTCTCCCCATTAAGAAAGTCATGCTGTGTTCTGTTTGCTAGGAATTCTTGAATACAATCACTAAGTAACGCTCGGGATTTGATGGATAGATTGAATTACTAATGAGACGCTAATTAATCGGACTGAACAAAAAGGAAATCTATGGCAGAACGAAACTAAAAGAGCGGTTCGGTTGATAGGACAGTCAGGCATCAAGTAATCATCAATTTGGTAACAGAACGAAGTGGAGTGGATTAATAATTGTAAAGGGAAATCCACGCCTGAATACGGTAAGCAGGTTTTAAACGAATGTATGATGCAGTGGCTATACACAGATGAACAAGCTTGCACAAAATAGAATAGACTAGCATGGAGAGTTGCATCAAATCAGTCTTTGGACTGAAGATTAAAACAATCCGCTCTCGCAGAATTCGGGATCAGCGGAGCTAACTGCTGCTTTTCCACGAAGGCCGATCGTGATGTGGGAGGAGATAAGTGCTTTTTCAGCGTGAAGCGTAGCTGGCGGTGCGGCGGCGGATAATTGCTGCGTGCGCCTTCGGCACGAGTCCCGCGATCGATGCCCGGAGCGGCTCGGCGCGTCCTTGGCTCACGCGACCACGCCGGCTGACGTCAGCACGCCGCGCGCTGCCGCTCGCCCAGTATTCGGGTCGCGCGGCCACGTTTCGGCAGCGCAAGCTGCTCTCCGAGATTCGCCCTCCGCTAATCACAGTGGTGGAGCCCACGGCCGGAGATTTTAGGTACCTGTCGCGCCAACGTCTGAGAGTCTTTCCTTGGTTACTGCCGCTGTGGTGTTCCTCTTGCTATCTGCAACGGTCGTTAACTACAACACGGGGATCCAGGGTCTGTTTACCTTGCCTCTTTTTTTTTTTTAAGCTACTGCCATGTTCTTAGACCTCTATAGCCTCCCAAAACAAGCGGACGTGGTCGCTCTTCTCCGTAGCGAGAACCTACGCGTCGGAGAATTTTATTGTTGGTCGATTTCACAGCGTGTGTTCCGCCACGGCTGATTTTCCTGTCCCAAACTGTAATGGCGTTCATGTTCGATGATCCTGGCACTGACGGGTCGTCCGAGAATTCCGACATAGACGTTCCGCAAGTACACGATACGTGGTAAATTCTCGACGTTACGAGAGGGTCCTCTTTGTCTTTTGCTGATTAAGACTCTTTGATCTTCTTAATCTGTTTGTAAATAACATTTACACTGTGATTGAGGAATACATACCAGGTCCAATCTGTCACTCTGGAGATGACACACAGACCGCACCAGATACTTTTTTCTTTCCACGTATCATTTCGAAGGTGTTAGGCTTCGTCGCACTACTACTTCAACTGAGAGTACTCATTGTTTCTCATACCCAATGCAGGTGGTCCGATGCAGCTCTCCATGCTACTACAATATATATCCTTTTTTACCTGCTAACTGTTTACATCTCTTGGTCCCCCTCTATAACTTTTACCACACCATCTCCACCCCCCCCCCCCTCCCTCCCAACACTTCCCACCAACATTAAACCACTATGATCCTTAATGTCTCAGAATGTGTCCAACCACCCGACCCCTTCTTCTAGTTAAGTTATGCCGCCGGCCGGTGTCCCACCAATATTAAACCACGATGATCCTTAATGTCTCAGAATGTGTCCAACCACCCGACCCCTTCTTCTAGTTAAGTTATGCCGCCGGCCGGTGTGGCCGTGCGGTTCTAGGCGCTGCAGTCTGGAGCCGAGCGACCGCTACGGTCGCAGGTTCGAATCCTGCCTCGGGCATGGATGTGTGTGATGTCCTTAGGTTAGTTGGGTTTAAGTAGTTCTAAGTTATAGGCGACTGATGACCTCAGAAGTTAAGTCGCATAGTGATCAGAACCATTTGAACCATTTTTAAGTTATGCCAAACATTTATCTTCTCCCTAATTTTAACCGGTACCTCCTGATTAGTTACATGATCTACCCATCTAATATTCAGCATTCTTCTGTACCACCGTATCTCAAAAGCCTCTATTCTGCTTTTGTCTGAATTGTTTATCGTCCACGTTTCCGTACAAGGCTAAACTCTAGACAAATAGCTTCAGAAAAGATCTCCTCACACTTAAATCTATATTCCATGTTAACGAATTTTTCCTTTCCAGAATGAAGTTGGATATGATCTGCCCAAATAGAAGAACTCATCTGCTAGCTTTGGTGTCTCGTTCCCTACTCTAATTCCTTCACCATTGTCTAATTTAATTCAGGTACGTGCCACTACTGTTGTTTTGCTTTTCTTAACGTACATCTGACATCCTTCTTTCAAGACACTGTCCTTTCAGGTCAATTGCACTTCCACTTCCTTTGTCGTCTACGGTGGTTTCTTTTTATTGCGAAAGAATTAATATGAACTTAAATTTCTTTTCCAAATTTTTGTTTAGTTTCCCTTACTGCTTGCTCAGTGTACAGACGGAATAACATCGGGGGTTAACTCCACTCTGTTTCACTCGCTTTTGCACCACTGCATCCGTTTCATGTCCCTGGACTCACATAACTGCCATCTGGTTTCTTTGCAAGTTGTATATAACCTTTCGCTACATGTATCTTGCGCCTGCAACCTTCAGAATATCAAGGACTATATTTCAGTCAACACTGTCAAAAGCTTCTCCAAAGCTACAATCGTAGGTTTTCCTTTCCTAGCTATCTTCTAAGGGAAGTCATAGGATTAAGTACTGCACTGCGTGTCCCTACATTACTCCGGAGTCCAACTCATCTTCTCCAAAGTCGGTTTCTACAGTTTTTCCCTCCTTCTGTAAATAATTCTTGTTAGTTTTTTTTCTTTTTTTTCCAACCATGTATGGTTCGATAATATTCACCGCTGTCAGTAACTTATTACTGTCTGTCTGTATCTTATTACATTCTTCTTGAAGTCGTAGGGTATTTCGCTAGTCTCTCAGATAGTCCACAGGTGGAGTAATTTTTGTCGCGGCTGGACCTTCCAAGGGTATCAGTTGCTAGGCCGGAATTTCATCTATTCCGGAGGTCGTGCTTCGACTTCGGTCTTTCATTGCTCAATCAAATTCGTCATATCTCGTATCTCATCAACACCTACATTGTCATTTCTTTCTATAACATTGCCTTCAAGTGCATTTCCCTTGTACAGCCCTTCTATATACGAGCGCGTTACGAGCATATTAATCACACTTCTTTTCTGGTTCAGAATATTATTGAAGGACTGTGCTGATATCGGTCTGCGTGTGTCGGTTCTCGATATATACTGTCGCCCATGTCCTCGCCGTTTCTCGTAACCAACACATCAGCAATTACCCAACCCTAGGATTTTTGTCAGTCACTTGTCACTTCTTTGGCAACGGCCTTGCCTCAGAGGTTACACCGGTTCCCGTGAGATCACCGAAGTTAAGCTCTGTCGGGCGTGGTCGGCACTTGGATGGGTGACCATCAGGCCGCCATGCGCTGTTGCCATTTTTCAGGGTGCACTCAGCCTCGTGATGCCAACTGAGGAGCTACTCGACAGACTAGTAGCAGCTTCGGTCAAGAATGGCATTATAACTACCGGGAGAGCGGTGTGCTGAGCCCACGCCCCTCCTAACCGCATCCTCCACGGAGGATGTCACGGCGGTCGGATGGTGGCCTGAAGACGGAGTGCACTTGTCACTCCTTTCAACTCTGTCAACGTTTGTTGATGTCAAAGCCGTCGAGCTGCACCGTGGTTTGAAGTCCACAGTAAACGGTAATTCCCCCTATAAGTAATTGGGTAAATCAGTTCGGAGGCTAGCAACGGTATACCACGTCCCACAGGACCATGCTTAATGGTAATCAAATCGGTCTTTGGATTAATGACAGGTTTACTTATTTTTAAAGACACTACATTGCCTGGCAGTTGACACTAAATTTATAAAATCCATGTGCCATTTATTTAACGTAGCTCTGTGAAAGTGAGAAAAGAGAATGCAAAGGCGGTAAAAAAATATCACTTATTAAGTTCTGGAAAACCAAACTACAATTTCTACAAGCTGCTCATTGGAAACGGTTCTGATAAGTACTACGCTACATCTCACAATTCACAGCTGAAAATATACTTGACAACACTTTTCTACAGATGGAAGGACAGTGTCCCATGTACAAAAAGGCAATCGGTATCAGATGCAGAGCAGCTGGTGATCAACACTTTATGCGAAAAATCGCACTTACTTAAAAGTGCCGCTGGTTTTCCTCGGGTAGGTCCGCCTCTAGATATTAAATACTTTAATACTAATCATCAGTTGTTACCTGACGATGGGCAAAGAATCCGACAATCGGTTCTTGACCAAATAAAATTTTTCTGCAGAACAACAGGAAAGTGTGACCTTTTTAATATTACTGTCATGCTCTGTCACGCACACAGGGAGAATTCAGTTTATTTCAATAAGCAATTGTAACTCACAGCGGCATGCACCACATCAGTTGCTCCAGCCGCAACAAGTGTCTGTTGGCATCTCGGGTAGTACTCACCTGTAAAGAAACAAGCAAACATGTATATCGTAAGTGTGATACTAACGGCTGAACTTCAAGAATTATGCGAGACTTAGACGTTGCGCGGCAAGCACAGCTTTCTTATTTTACAGCCTCAATTCACACTTGACTTATGAACTACGCAATTGGTGTGCTGGTCAAGACATTTGCACTTAAATTTATGGGGATCTCCACTGACCCCCCCCCACCCCCCCGATTCCAACATCCTCACTGAGTATGATTCCCAGTAAGTCTGTGGTCAGAAGAAACGAGTTTCAGTGTTTAAAGTTCCGTCGCAGACAAGATTCCTTTTCAAATGCTTTATTTTATTATATGGCATACAGGCCTAGCTGTGTTTCGTTTTAAGAATTGAACAAGTAAGGCTCCAAATAATGAGCGGAAGCATGAAATGCATAGCCCTATGACCAAATGAACCATAAAAACCGTTTGAATTAATCATGCAATGTGACTAATTCCGGTCATAAATATATAATAGCTACGTAGTCAATGCAAATGAAGCTTGTTTTTTTGTACCAAGAATTCTTTAGGAAAAGACCGACTGTTCAGTGGAGAGGCAGCCTGCAGATTTGAAACGTATATATGGTACAAGGCGACGCTAGAATTGGGTCAAAAGAAAGAAGTATTTGGTGAGAAGAAAGGTAGCGGAGTCGTTAGGGATGTGCACAGATGTTTGTTTTACTTCTCTTCAATATTGAGAGCAGGTTCGACATGGCTTGAAAACCCACCTAATCCTGGCGTTAAGTTTTTTGACTCAAAACTTTGCCCAACAATGTAAGACTTGTGTAACAAATACGTGTCGTTTCATCCCATTAGTGTTAATCTGACATTAAAATAGTCCGAAATATGGCAAACCAAAGCAGCTACAGGCAAGTTAAGAATTGTTACGATATAATACTAAATGAGACGGCACAAGTGTAAATACATACTAACATAATTCAGCTGTGGTGCTCAGTTCTGATTACACTTGTTAATACGACAACGTGCACCCGGCTAGCTCGCAGTGAAGTAATGAAAGAACGAGAGATAAATTCAAGGTTCATTTAACGATTATCACGCGACGATTTTAAGGCTAATCACTGTGGGATCTAAAAAAACAGCAGCTAACCCCCAATTCTTTACAAATCGAACTCCCATGTATAACTGCTTCAAACGTTTGATAACTTAACAAATCAGGTTGTGTGTTAAATATTTGATGTTAAGAATGTAACTTGTGGTCCAAATTTATTTTTACCGTTAGTATACGTCTGCGGGGACTGATTAATCTCTCCAAGCACAGTAGTTGCTTAAGGCTCAGAATCGCATCGTTGGATGCGATTCTGCTTTTCATTTATTTACGATACGTGAATACGTATCGGCTGCGTCTTCTTCTGTCTGCTGGGTACTGCTATCTCGAGAGAGAGGACGCGAGTGCCACTGCTCTTCTAATCATTCCACACAGATCGCATTTTCAACGTCAATATTTTGACATCTACATATGAGCTCAGTGGCGTCGCGACTAATGTATTTTTGAAGTCGCGGAGAAACTTTCAGTGAATATAAATAATTACGGTAACTAACATTCCAGTATTCACTACTTTTATCATTGTACCTTCTGCTCTACGTTACAGCTAAGTGCAGTTACTTTATTATGTTGGCGGGGTCAGATTTATCTAAAAAAGAAGCGAGAGTGCTACAAGGTTTCTTTCGTCGCTGATCTTAATGAATGACTGAGTAAGAAACAAAACCTGCAACAAAAGGTCATAATTGTTATTATATCACAAATACTGCTCAAACTACTTAAGATAGTTTGTGAATTTCATTACATGATGTGTTACATACACATCCATTCTCAAATACTAGGTGAATAAAATCTGGGTAACTTCCGCGCCCTTACTTAACGCTGCCTCGAGACAAGCACACAGTTGCTAACTGTAGTACTTTATTAAACCTTTACCTTTTAATGAGCAGATTATGACAGAATTTTAAATTTAGTCAATGATTATATCAAATACCGAAAATCAAATTTTTGTTGCCATGAAAACCGTTCGACTGGCAACATCCAACTGTGTGTGTGCGCACACCATGAACCGGATTAGACGTTTAATAAAACGTATAATAAGGCACATTATATATTGGCCAGACGCATTTTTGGTCCTTCTGGGCTCATCAGATATCACACTTTAACATACACGTATGCAAGGCCAAAAATACTATAAATAATGTCAGACGTCACTGACACCTTACGTAGTCGGTTTTGTATTAAAACAAACTGGTATCTGACGATTAAACTTGTTGCAAGTGACGTCAGCACGGTGCGATACGGGCACAGACCGTTCCGGGGATGGGGCGCACACCAAAGTAAGGCGTCTGCGTCAGCTACGCCGCGGGAATACCGCTGAGCGCCCGCACAGAAATAAGTTAAGAGCGGTGATGTGTGCCCATACGGTTCACGGCCACCGCTTCTCACACCTCACTAGGTGTCAGTCTGGTTTGCGATACTCAAAAACCCACAATTTCTTTCAGGCGAACACAGTCAACTCCTCTTCGTGACGTACGCCATGCAGAAAGGTCGTAACAAAGCGGAACGCAGTCATCGCTGATGTCAGACCTTCCATAAGGAACACGTTCTGCGCTGCTTTACTCTCGAGATCGAACATCTCCTAGATACACTATGTGGTCAAGAGTATCCGGACACCTGGCTGAAAATGACTCCATCAGTAATATTGGAATTAAATATGGTGTTGGCCCACCCTTGGCCTTGATGACAGGCTTCCACTATCGCAGGCATACATTCAATCAGATGCTGGAAGGTTTCTTGGGGAATGGCAGCCCGTTCTTCATGGAATGCTGCACTGAGGAGAGGTTTCTATGTCGGTCGGTGAGACCTGGCACGAAATCAAACATCCAAAAGGTGTTCTATAGGATTCAGGTCATCACCCTGTGCACGTTAGTCCATTACAGAGATGTTGTTGTGTAACCACTCCGCCACAGGCCTTACATTATGAACAGGTGCTCTATCGTGTTGAAACATACATTCGCCATCCCCGAGTTGCTCTTCACCAGTGGGAAGCAAGAAAGTGCTTAAAAATCAACGTATGCCGTGCTGTTCTAGTGCCACGCAAAACAACAATGGGTGCAAGCCCCCTCCATGAAAAACACGACCACACCATAACACCACCGCCTCTGAATTTTACTGTTGGCACTACACACGCTGGCAGATGACGTTCACCTGGCATTCGCCAATACCCACACCCTGCCATCGGATCGCCACATTGTGTACCGTGATTCGTCACTCCACAAATTGGTTTTTCCACTGTTCAATCGTCCAATGTTTACGTTCCTTACACCAAGCGAGGCGTCGTTTGGCATTTACCGGCGTGATGTGTGGCTTATGAACACACGCTCGACCATGACATCCAAGTTTTCTCACCTCCCGTCTAACTGTCGTAGTACCTGCAGTGGATCCTGATGCAGTATGGAATTCCTGTGTGATGGTCTGGATAGATGTCTGCCTATTACAAATTACGACCCTCTTTAACTGTCGATGGTCTCTGTCAGTCAACAGACGAGGCCAGCCTGTACGCTTTTGTGCTGTACGTGTCCTTTCACGTTTCCACTTCGCTATTACATCGGAAACAGTGGATCTAGGGATGTTTAGGAGTGTGGAAATCTCGCGTACACACGTATGACACAAGTGACACCCAATCACCTGACCACGCTAAAAGTCCGTGAGTTCCGCGGAGTGCCCCATTCTGCTCTCTCACGATGTCTAATGACTACTCAGGTCGCTGATATGGAGTACCTGGCAGTAGGTGGCAGCACAATGCTCCTAATTTGAAAAAAACGTATGTTTTTGGGAGTGTCCGGATACTTTTGATCATATAGTGTAGGAATCAACAAGGATCCTACAAACAGTGATGATGTTAATCTCAGATCGTTCTTTAAAAGGCGTCACGTTCGCTTTTAGCTGTTAATGTTTTAGTGCGCTATTGCAGTTTCAGCTTTTTTGCTATTTTCAAGCACAATAACTTTCATGTTGAGTATGTCACTGATTTACTGATTTAATAAGAGCCAACAGTTGTTACCAATGACGAGAGTAGATCTGTTTTATTTACATGCAGGTTGAAGTCGGCGTGCTGCAAATATAATAATGTTAATTGTGTCTTTGCTTGCATCCTTTGCCACGTCTTAGGAACGTTGAGATCGTTGTAACGCCCCTTTTGTTTTGACGCGAAATTGGTTTTGAAATCGATGCCGCATGGCGGCGTAATATAGTCAACACAAGTCAGCATTCGTTACTTCTACTGTTCAAAAGTGTGTTTCGATGTATCTCCGTTGTTGCTATGTAATCTTACCCTACTAAGCCACAACTTCTGCAAATGGAGACCCTAGCCACACACAAGTAAATCAGAGTTCATAGTGTTCCATCTCCGTAACAAAGAGAGACACAGAAAGTAACATGGGCCACTTGATGGGATCGAACTCTTCTATAACTATGTCCTTAAATTTCTAGGTGTCGCTCTCCATCAGACTCTGCCATTTAAGCAGCACATGCATGAAGCTAGCTCAAGAGTAAATTTACAACACAAAATGGCATCAAACAACCGGGAAAAATCAGATACGCTACGCAATGCTGCAATTTAACTTCAGCTGCTGATTATTGTGTCCCATATTGGAAAACGACGCATACAGAACTGCAATAGATGTACGTCATGGAGAACATTACTGGCTCCGTCATATCTCTCCAATTCAGTGGCTGTCTGTTCAAATATTGCTCCTCCAGATGTCAGTAGAAAAGCTGCCAATTCACAAGAAGACGGAACCCATAAGCACTTAGTTCTAAATAGTACTTTCCTCAATCCACTATCTACATACATCTGAACCACATATATACGTGTGACCACCACGGATCGAACGTCAGGGCACACACATTCTCGTCGTCATCGAGAATGGAAAACGGCGGGAATGAACGCCCATCTAATTCAAAACCCAACGAAGTAGTTCGAAAGATTAGATCTTCCCTGCCGCGAATGATAGAGACCCGACTACATTCGAACGAGACATGGAATACTTACGTGGTTATACCTTGAAGTAGTGGCGCTACAGTTAAAGTGCCGAATTTGGTGTGGGGGAACACACGACAAGACATATTACGGAGAACTGTCCACTATGTTTTTTAAGGTGATCTCGAACACTTGACACTGGCTGCCAAATTTAAACATTAAGCTGCGTATAGTTTGTATATTTATACGTGTGTACGTCTATAAAACTCTGAGTTCATCGATTCTAATGAAACTTTGTCACATCGCAAGGCTATATGAGTTGTGTTCAAAAACTACAACTTAAAAAAAAAGTAATTTGATTTATTCGTTTGCATCAATGTTGTCCCCTTAAAAATAGACTCCACTAAATATTATAACCTTTTGTCATTGATTTTTCCAACCAGCGAAAATCATCTAGAGCTCTACATTTAGGATAGCATTAAGCTCCTGCGCGACGCGTTTATAATCTCATATATGCTTGTAAAACGACGGATCTTTAAGGTTTCCTTTATTTTTCGGAACACAAAAAAGTCGCGTGGGGCCACGTCTGCCGAACATGGAGGCTAGGGCATCAATTATAATATTGTCTTTGGCCAAAATATTCACGAACAAGCAACATAATGACAGCAGGTTCATTATCGTGGTGCAAAGGCCGTGAGTTGTTTTGCCATAAAACAGGATGTTTGTTTTTCAGATTGCTTCACCTATACGGGGTTAAAATTTTCTGTAGTACTCGTATTGGTCGTTCCACCTTGTGGCAAGAACTTGCGGTGCACTACACCATTAAAATCCAAGACAACAGTGAGCATAGCCTTCACAACTGACCGCACTTTGCTTCTTTTTGGTCTTAGCGATACACAATGGTTCCACAAGACCACTCAACCACAGTTTCATCATTCTTGATTTCACCTAGCAACTTGTGATCAACATGCATTCGCCGCTGTTTTTGGTCGAAATTCAATCATTTTCGAACAATTTTGCTGTCACATATTTCATAACCAAAATATCAGAAAAAAAGTCATGGCACGAGCCAACATCATCAGCGACTTCTCTGGTTGTGATTTGGTGATCGTTCACTCATTTCTTTTTACTTTTTTCGCGATTTCATCGAATGAGGCGCTCGGGCGACCATGGCGCTCTCTCTATTCGTGGTCCTCTTCGAAACTCACTCTTTAACCATAGTTTTACTCTTACAAGGTAAACTCCCCATCGCTCCCCCGTCAGAGTTGGTGGTGAGAGTGCCCAGTAGACAGCCCGTCAAAAACTGAACACAGATCAAGCGTGAAAACAGAAAGAACGTGTACTGGACTGTGTGGAAAAAAGCAGAAACAGTGAACGGGCGAAGAACAAGAAGTGCAAATAGAGAGCAGCCGGGAAGAGAAATGGCTTCGTGGTTACGTACTTCCGCTGTTGGACTGCCAAGCGGCCGAACCGTGTTAAAACCTCCTTCGTGCCAATTTTATTGTTTTTTCCGCTGTTCGCTTTATTCAAATTTGTGTCTGTCCGTTTGCAAAAGGAGGTGTAAGGTAGGGACCTATAATGACAACTGAGATTCTCCACAACTATTCTATTAGCAGCCGAAAGGAAGTGGCTTGCGAGTGGAGACAGCAAACGTTGACAATGCAACAAGTCAACCAAATCCTCCACCGGAAAACAGTCTGGTGTGCCATACACAGCGTTAATGATAGTACATGTATCATATAGGAATCTCTTATCGACGCACCTAATTTGTGCGACTGATTGGTGAATGATATCTGCCTCCTTGCCCGATATACGTGTTCGTAAGAGTGAATGTGATCACCCCCAAGGACATGATGAAAACGTAATAGTTTGTCACAAAAGTTGCAACAAATGAACGTAACAGTTTCACAATCACACAGTTCTCTAGGCTCTGTCAAAACACATGTTTATAATGTTTTTGAAGTTGCGTTCAGTTTTGGAAATTTTGAGTCTTGAATTCCTTTGTTGTTTTAATTTCTATGAAACGTCTATGTGGTATCTCGCCGACGCTAACGTATCCTTACTACATAACATACACTTTACAACGAACGCATAGTATGACAACTGCCAAGACTACAGATGGAGAACGAACATTTCAATAACCGGATGGACAGTTAATAATGGTGTAACAAAATGCTATGTCAAACTGCTCTTTATTGCACTTCTTTTTCTCTGACTGTTCAGAGATGTCACCAAACCCGCCCATTTAAACAACCACGCATGGGCAGGGCTTATTAGACGGAGAGGGTCCGACAGCCGATCAGCTCCAGTCATTTCACCAGGAAGGAGGTACACGGCTCGTGTTGTCTGTAGTTCAACCAGACTGTCAATACCGCGGGACGATCGCGTCCGCATTGTTACTTTGCGCCAGGAAGGGCTCTTAACAAGGGAAGTGTCCAGGCGTCTCTGAGTGAACCAAAGCGATATTGTTCGGACATGGAGGAGATACAGAGAGACAGGAACTGTCGATGACATGCCTCGCTCAGGCCGCCCAAGGGCTACTACTGCAGTGGATTATGGCTCGGAGGAACCCTGACAGCAACGCCACCATGCTGATTAATGCTTTTCGTGCAGCCACAGGACGTCGTTTTACGACTCAAACTGTGCACAATAGGCTGCAGGCTGCACGATGCGCAACTTCACTCCCGACGTCGATGGCGAGGTCAGTCTTTGCAACCATGCAGCGCGGTACAGATGGGCCCAACAACATGCCAAATAAACCGCTCAGGATAGGCATCACGTTCTCTTCGCCGATGAGTGTCGCATATGCCTTCAACCAAACAATCGTCGGAGACGTGTTTCGAGGCTTCAATGCAAGAGGGCTGCTACTGGGTATTAGAGGCACCGGTGTGTACAGCAATCTGGACCACCACCTCTGTCCGTCTCGCTGTATCGTGGCACAACATGCAATGTGTGGTTTTCATGAGCAATTAAATGGGCGGAAATGATGTTTATGTTGATCTCTATTCCAATTTTCTGTACAGGTTCAAATGGTTCAAATGGCTCTGAGCACTATGGGACTTAACATCTGAGGTCATCAGTCCCCTAGAACTTATAACTACTTAAACCTAACTAACCTAAGGACATCACACACATCCATGCCCGAGGCAGGATTCGAACCTGCGACCGTAGCGGTCTCGCGGTTCCAGACTGTAGCGCCTAGAACCGTTCGGCCACTCCGGCCGGCTACAGGTTCCGGAACCGAGGTGATGCAAAACTTTTTTTGATCTGTATATGTAAAGAACGAGTATCTCGAAAACGGCGAACCTGTTACAATGTTCACGTGGTACTGACGTCAGCATCTATGCAAAGCGGTGGAAGGACAGTGAAACTACCACTAGGCGCAAAATGGTTGGACGTCCGCAACTTAACACAGAACGTGGGGTTCAGAGGCTTGTCTGCTCTGTAAAGTAACATAGATGGTGATCTGTGGCATCTCTGCCGAAAGAGTACAGCGCTGATGCACGCACAACTGCTTCAGAGCACTCCACTCATTGTTCATTGTTGAAAATATAGGTCCGCAGGAGGCCACCCTACGTGTTGACCCAAAGGCATCGCCAATTACGACTGCAGTGGATACGGGACCATCGGAATTCGGCCGTCGATCAAAGGAAACGTGTCGGCGCTTCGATTGAATCTTACATTTTGCTCCACTAGGTCGATGGTCGTCTCCACAGACGCCGTCATAGAAGTGAACGGCGCCTCGAAACGTGCAGCGCACCACGGACGCAGTCTGGTGGTAGCAATATTATGCTATGGGAGACATTCTCTTGCGCTTGCAAGGGACCTGTGGTAATAATCTAAGACACGCTAGCAGCTGTGAACCACCTGTGCCCCTTCACGCTTGATGTCTTCCCCGAGGGCAATGTCATGTTTCCGTAGTATAATTGTTCGTGTTTCGAAGCCAGAACCGTGCTACCGTCGTTTGAGGAGCATTATAGTGAACTCAAGTTGATGTCTCGGCGACTAAATTCGCCTGATGTAAATCCTGTGGAACCCATCTCTGGATCGCTATCAGGCGCAATCACTGCGTCCGAAAATCAGCGGCTCATTATTTCCGCGAATTACACGACCTGTGCGTAGACATCTAATGCAACATACTCCCCCAAACCTACCAACCAACTGTCGGATCCCTGATACGTTGGATCAGTGATGTACTTCGTCTCAAAGAAGGCCAAACAAGCTACTAAGCATGTAGTCAATATTTTGGCTCATCAGTGTATACGCAGAACATCGCAAGCACAGTTCACTGAGTTCGCACCAGATCCTCTCTTGCCTTCCTCCAATTTATGATCAGTTACATCCAGCAGAGTACAGCAGATTGTAGAACTGTTCAAGCACCATACCCTCCCTTATCATTTAATTCGCAAGAGAGACTGCGGACATACAGGGAGTTTCAAAAAGAATCGTCCATTTGGGAAGTTAATTTACGCGTAGGGCTACTTAGCTTTTTTTCCAAAATAACCATCATATTTCACAAACTTTATTTTTTACATAATTCAGATACAACCTTGGGATACTTTTTACAATTACATTTGGGATCAAAATTTTCATTTATGTACTACAAATGTTGTTATGTGCCTCCCACCGGACTCACGACAAACATCCAGACGATTTTCAAACTGGTCCCATACTTTCACGCATATGTCTGGAGTTTACTACATTCACTGCTGAATCTATGGGCCGTAGTAGTTGGAATGGTGGCACATACATTGCGTGAGATTAGGTGAGGAGGCCTTCGATACCAATGGTGTAATGTGGGATCAATAGGCCTATGCCCATTAGACCGTCTGCCTCAACCGATCACATAACTCGATCTTGTATACGCCTGTATGGCAACGCCTCCGCGATTGTTCTATCCACAGTGTAATTCTCAAGTGCAGCCGTCTGCGCTCTGCAGCTGAATGTCGGTAACAACTGCTGCCTTCCCTGGCCGACTGTTTTATAATGCACTAGCTTAAAGCTCGGAATAAACAAAGTACCGCCAATTTGGCGGCAACGGCCATGTTGGACCCAAGAGGCTATAGCAGCACTATGGCTATAATTATTAAATTTATGGAGAAGTGGTCGGGATTCTGTATGCCTGTGATAACTGTTTCAAGGTTTTTATTGGAAATATAAATTGAATGAATTAACTACTTTCCTAAGTCCATTACTGAAATGGTATTTTATTTTCCTTATAATAAAGGTAAAACTTGTGTGATAAGTAATACATGTCCTAGATGTAATAGCATTTTAAGTGATGCCCATTCAATTAGTTTTAGAGAGATATTTGTGAACAGCAGACTATATGTAAACGCAAACGCATACTTCCGTTCACATGGTAATTTCTTTAACGTTTATCTGTTGGCAGGTTATAACTCTTTTTACGTTTATATAACATAATTAGCAAAAAAATACAGGAAATAAATTAACTGACTGGTGCCTGCTTTTTAAAATAACCTTACGCATTGCTCATGCCTAAATTTTTACTGCCGCGTTTTAACAGTGGCTTCCATCTTTGTCTGACATATTTCCTCAAAAAAAAAAAAAAAAAAAAAAAAAAAAAAAAAAAAAAATTACAATCTTTAGTCAAAAATATATGTACGTTTTTCTCTCTGATAGCTCGAGAACACGGAATACTAAGACAAAGTTTCGAGGCTGCTGTACATGCGTCTCCCAACAGTCCTTCAAGCAACAAATTCGATTCCAAAATTTGTTTTCCTTTGACATGGAAAACTGTGCTATTTGTATGTGTTTAACGCTGCTTCTGATATACATTCTAAGCTATCGTCGGTAGTGTTAATTCAGAGTTCGGTGAATCAACGAACTTTCTTTTCATTCTGGCTATTCATTTGCTGAAATTGGTACACAGCACATATCACACATCACGAAACACGTATTTCTGCTTAACTTGTTTAACATTTCTCCCGGCTGGGTAATTCAGAAACTTCTCTTCCTCTGGTGAAATCTTATCTACGTCGCTTATATCTAAATTTGCAAATACAGGCAGGGCTGCACTGTGTTTTGTGATTCATATCAAATACTTCTAGGTAGTCGACGAGGCATGAAGCATTTTCTCTCCGCCAGCCAGAGTGGCCGAGCGGTTCTAGGCGCTACAGTCTGGAACCGCGAGACTGCTACGGTCGCAGGTTCGAATTCTGCCTCGGGCATGGATGTTTGTGATGTCCTTAGGTTAGTTAGGTGTAAGTAGTTCTAAGTTCTAGGGGAATGATGACCTCAGAAGATAAGTCCGATAGTGCTCAGAGCCATTTGAACCATTTTCTCTCCGAAAACAGCAATAGTGAGTGGGACGAAAATAAGTGGGACAGCATTACGCCGCCGAATTCCCTTAAAACGGAAGGAACCGTGCTGGAAGATCTTTCCGGGCTATCTTGAAAGCCTGCACAATAAAACATAGTCTAAACCTTTTAAATTTAGATATTAATTCTGACTTAACTGCTGCGGTTGTTGTCAGAGTTATTACTGTTTTCCAGACACCTCTTTTTCACTTTTCAAACAGCGTAATAATACTCGTGGAACCGGCAGCGCATCATTGTCTTCGTCTTCAACAGCTTTACGCACTACACTACTTCTTTTCCTCCAGGTCATTAATTTAAACCACCCGAATATTAAGTCTATAAAATATGCTGTTGACGCAGTAGAACCTTGAAGTATCTATTGTTCTACTGCATACTTAACTGCTGCTGAAGCATTTTGGTTTAAAATTGCTTGAACAGGACCATCTTTCACTTTATCGTAATGCCCTGGTCTTACATTTTCTCGTACGTTACACGCCAAAATCATACAGCTATGCAACAGGCTCAATGGAGATTACTGGACGTGAGAAATTATTGTCTTCAGCGACTAGTTTGGGAAAAATAATGGTCGGAATTGTTACATGAATTCTCCGATTCTTCAGAATCACGAGCTACATCAGGCATGAAATACACTATTCTTGTTATTCATTTCAAAATGATCAGATGTGAAATGAGGCTAATAAATGAAAATAGACATCAAATTTAATATGATACAGAATATTATATTACGAATAAAGGAAACTTAAGAAGACAGTAATTTTAAGCGAAGAGGACGAAAGAAAACACTTTTTTTGAATAAGGATCAATCTTGCGATCCTTGCATTGGAAATGCAGCACCCTACGAATTACGTCACCGGTGATGACACTGTTTAGAAACTAAATAGTGATATATATAGGTTCATTGTTCAGTAATCTACAAGACAGGAATATGTATTTCGCACACTCGTGTGGAAATGTATCTTTCCGTCCAATTCGATGCAGCCATATTTTGTATCTTTCCACGATCCTTCCGCCTTGCGGAAATTGAAAAAAACCTGCCACTACCCGCTGCCCTGAAATAGCAGGTTACTGCACAACACGGCGGCATTCTTCACCACAGCAAAGTTACCACGTTTTGATTGGTTCTTAATATAAAATGAATATGTGTGTTCCACACACCCCAATACAGTGAGGTAACCTATAGTTACATTTATTCTCCTTCTTATTACCTGGATCCAAAATGGCTTCCTCCTACATATGAAGACGTTCATCTGTCCATTAGAAGCGCTCAATTGTCGGCAATCCATACACAAAACATTGTCGCTACTTTACTCAGGGCTTTAAACTAGCTGAACCAAGGTAGATCCCTACCGGTAATCTCATGAACCTGCAGCACGGAAAACCTGTCGTTTTAACACGTTGAGTTTACTCCCGAGTTTCTATCTTCATTCATGTGGAAGATATAGTCTTTTGAAATCGAATGGGTGCTTTTGAGACATTGTAAAACAACACACGAATTGAGGGCGTTGATTATTATACTATTCGAAAAATCGGAATAGGTCGTAACGGGTATGTCGTTTAGTCCTTTCCCTTTTAAACCACAGTTGGCAACTGCTATTTTCATTATCACACTGCTGCTATGGTTGATGCACTTATTGTCACGCGAAGTTTAAACAATGTCGTAAGTGAGCATCATATTAGACTGCTATTTTCATACCACCGTCGTGGAAACAAAGAAGACAAAAAGTGGGTAAGAAGTGACCTTTTGCAAGCTAATAGGAAGCCTGGGCTAAGAAACAGAAGCTTTCGCCACTTGCGGGTCTTCACAAGGCAGGCGACGAGAAAGGCATGAATGAATAAGGCACTACGCGGAGACGACTTACGAGCAAAGGTAAAATACGCTTTTGAAGTGAGTCACCGTAAGACTTACATTGTGTAAACTTTTAGATGGCAGACCTCTCCCTAGTCCTGAATCGGCAGAAGTCGGCAAACGTCGGGAGGCTTCGGTAGGCACGCAGTTTCGACTGCTGCCAACATTACGTAGCTGACTGTTGTACAAGGTAGCCATTGTCGTCTGCTTCGTTATTGTTTTGCGCTGTACTGTTCTGCGTGTTTTTATTGTGCAGTTGTGCTAAACATTTTCAAAATGAGTGAAGAGGCAGTTGCTGGCCCATCTCGGGAGTCGCCAACAACCCCTACCGGTAGGCCTACGGTTAGAAGGAAACCAGTATTATGTAGAGATGCTCGCAAAATTATATTGCGTGTGATTGAATACTGCGAAAGGGAAAGGGAGCAGAAAAAATTGCTTCACCCCATTTACAAATCTTCAGTGAGAGCTCCTACACACACAGGACAAAGCATGCGTAGCACTGGAAGATTCAAACAGTTTTCCAAGAATCATCCTGGCGTATCACCACATACGCCTGGCAAGAAAAGGTGAGTTTCCATTTCAGATATTTTGTTCGCGATCACTTTGAAGGAATCACCAAAATTTCATCGCAATCGGATGAATGGTTTGGGAACGAACAGAGGGCAGACATACATACATTCATTTTTATATATAGAGATTGACAGTTACGTTATACTATATGACCTGTTTAAGGATATTTAAATTTTATAATTAATAGTTTAACATGCGGGGAATGAAATAAAATGAAAAAATATTGCGAGTAGTGGGAATCGAACGCGTGACAAGCCTTTACCTTATCAATTGCGCTACGTATAAAACGGTGACCTAACTGTAGAAACAGTGCCCATTACTGTTTTCGGGCGTTCGGAGAACAACTCACCAAAGTTCCATTGCAATCGGATGAATGGTTTGTGAGCGCATAGTAGAAACATACATACATTCATTTATATATATATAGATTTTAATGTACATGACGATTTCAGTTTCGTTTACGAACAACATTCAAAGCGAGTTTTACTTCGAAGCCTTTCGTCTGCTTTCGTGTAAGCATGACGCGCAATTTGTAGTGCCAGCACTGCAACTGGACGCGCCTTGTCACCCCCAACGGCTCATCTCCCCTCGCCGGCCAATGCTTGCTTCCTCCTCTCCCCGCACACCCCTCACAACTCACCGTCTTACAGTTAACACACTGTAAAGGATGATGTATTAAGATGTATTTACGTACATACCCTGCAAGCGTGCGAAATTCTTACATTGTATTGCGCTACGTTAAGACCACACACAGGCTACGACGGGATGCGATATCTTTTTTCAAATGGCTCTCAGCACTATGGGACTTAACATCTGAGGTCATCAGTCCCCTAGAACTTAGAACTACTTAAACCTAACTAACCTAAAGACATAACACACATCCATGCCCGAGGCAGGATTCGAACCTGCGACCGTAGCGGTCACGCGATTCCATACTGAAGCGCCTAGAACCGCTCGGCCACCGCGGCCGGCGATATCTTTTTTCCACAGTTAATTAAAATAGGTTAGTTACAAGCAGCTGGATCAGGGAAATCGTTATATTTATTTAGCATAGGATCATGTTAAAATAATGGAAAAAACGCAACGAGTTTCGAAGGCCATCTGGAAATTCATTTCTAAATCGTAGAAGAAATTACCGTTGAGATATGAAAAAGCAATAACTGGTTGGGCAAAAAGCGGTCGTCTCACACAGCAGTCATTTCTTAAAAAGATTAAGACCAAACGTCCTCTTCTTACATTTATGTTCATCCACTTGCGTACTTTCAAGTACATCACTCTACCGTTCAACTCTCACAGGGTTCACCAGTTTTCAGCAATACTTCCGGCCGCGTCCTCTAGTTGCCCTTCCGGTTGGTGAACGTTATCGCAACAAGAACACTCTGTAAAATGTCTCACACTTTATGTTCACACTGATAAAAGAAAGTCCTCGAAACAGGTCTCTTTTCCCGACGACCAGTTCACACCCGCACATCGGCGGCACATTTCGCGGTCGTGCCCACAACGTAAGGAGTGGGCCAGCGAGGAGTGGGGTCGCACGCTCTTGCCGGGTGAGAGCAAATCAATCATATCGAGAGAGGTGGGAACATATGATGCACCCAGGTACATTCTCCAACATGAGAGCTTTGGTGGGGACGCATAATGTATGGGCGTACTGTCTTCCAAATCTTTGAACACTCTAGACTCACCGGTCAGAGTTGTAGTGACACTGTACTCTGCGCCTTTTCAGGGGTTTATTTGGCCCGAACCCTAAATCAAGATATGTATGAGGATCACATGAAGTTAAGTAGCAATAATACTTCATTAATTACTGACATCATGTTACACTTCATAAATATCTATGTCCATAACATCAGCACCCAAATAAGATCTACACACACAAATAAAATAAAATGCCTCATGGAAAAAAATTATTCCATTGCCAAAACTATCAAACATAATATCTCCTTTCAGTTCTCACAAAAGAACCATCAACATGACTAAAATTACTTTCCATGACCAGGAGCAAAAAGCATTGGATAAAGGATTGAAGTATACTATCGAACCTGCATTCCACAATACTGAACAAAAACAACTAATAGCAACTGCAAAAGTGGCACTAGACTTAGCAAACTTTCCTATAAAACAAGAGAATGATTATCATCAAAATAGCGAACGGAATAGAAAGAGCGCTCAGAATCAGGAAAAGCTATAATACCTATTCCGATAACAACACACTAGCTCAAATTAATGAAGAATTAACGAATAGCAAGGACCTAGCAATTAAATCAGATAAAAGCAAAAGTTATCACGACCAAAAAGTCTACATACGAGCGCAAAAAGTTAGCGATTTCTTTGGTGGCAATGGTATCACATAAATGAACAGAAACCCTGCAAACAAATTCATAGTCCAAACCAAGAAAATCATAAAAGCATGTCATATAATACTCACAGAATATGAAAAAAGGACAAGTGTACCAATGAACTCTAAGCTCCGTGGACACCATAAGAGTCACAATTTTTTCCTATACGTCCCGTAGTAGACAATGTTAACAGCCTCACATACTACATAAGCAAGAAATTAAACAACTTCCTTAATAAACTTTTACACACACAACAAAAAATAGATATAAGGAATTCTGGAGCATTATCTAAGAACACCATAGACATAAAAATACCCCCAATGTCACATTTGTAACTTCCGACATTACTAACCTATACAAGGAAATTCCAAAATCCAGGAAATAATAGACATCATAAACAAAACTTCCTCAAATACTGAAATATCCCAATATGAGGCAATACACAAATTTTAAAACTAACAAAACTTGTTTTACATCACAATTACTTCGAGTTTGATAAAACATACACACGAAAAGATTGAGTCTCGATGGATGTAGCATTGCTGGAACCACGTCAAAGAGGCAATAGGATTATTTACGATGAATGCGCGGACGTCTTGTCTGACGTCCCGGACAACTCGGACAGCTCGGAAGAAAGATTCTTCGAAATAAGGAAGACAAATAATAAAAAATCATATACTACTACAGATACATAGACGACACTTTTATGCTTATAGAAGGTAACCTCAATGACACCGACGAATGTGTATACGAAGCACTGAATCAATTACACTCCAAAATCAAATTTACCATAGACCACTAAACTAACAAAACAATTAACTTTCTCGACTTAACCATTAAGAACACCAACAACAAACATGGTTTAGAAATTTACATCTCGACTTAACCATTAAGAACACCAACAACAAACATGGTTTAGAAATTTACAGACAGCCCAGCGAACCGGACTGTATTATCAGTGCACACTCATGGTGTCCCAAAGCCCACAAACTTGCATTCTTCCACACAGAATAGTACATTTGCCACTAGAAGACGAAGCAATTCAGAAGGAAACAAAAATCTTACAATACGTAGCACAGCAAAACGATTATGATCCCAAAATTGAAACAATTATACTAGAGTAAAACACAACCAAAAAGGCCCAGTATACTTAAAGAAATAACACTGCACACACACACACACACACACACACAAAACGAAAAAGAAGAAAATAACATACGTAACACAACTTATCTAGGAAACATCTGAAACAAAATCGACAAATCATTCACCAAAACCGACATCCCTTTGTGTATCAAAACACACACAGCCTCTAAAAAAAAATAAACACAAAATCCACAACAGCTGCTCAAAAATTCCCATACATAACCACCCCACGCTTTACAAAATTTGATGTACCACATGCCACAAATTCTACATAGGACAAGCCTGTAGAAACTTCAACATTAGATATAAAGAGCACACCAGAGGCAGTGAAAACAATCAATCCACGTGTTTTAAACATTTACAAACAGAAAAACAAGACCTAAAACGCAAAAACGAAGCAACAGAAATCCTCCATATTACGCAAAAGGGAGCGATCATGAACATCCTTGAGGAAACAGAAATATATTCACATGCATAAAACAACCCCACAAAATTTACTGAATGAACACACCGACCTACAGCACAAAGAGTACGTTTAAAACTTTATCCACATTATAAAGCAAGAAAACGGGTAAAGTAATAAATCAGAGACACTAAATAACACATGTCTATAATGACAGCAATAACAAGATGAAGAGTACACAACAAAGACATAACACCAAGCGAATATCACAAATCATGGTCAATAACAAAATTAAGAAAAAATAAAAATATAACATAATCTGACCTAAAACTAAAATTTCAGACAAAAACACAATTAGAACCATAACTCAATTTCCACAAAACACTTTATCCACATTATAAAGCAAGAAAACGGGTAAAGTAATAAATCAGAGACACTAAATAACACATGTCTATAATGACAGCAATAACAAGATGAAGAGTACACAACAAAGACATAACACCAAGCGAATATCACAAATCATGGTCAATAACAAAATTAAGAAAAAATAAAAATATAACATAATCTGACCTAAAACTAAAATTTCAGACAAAAACACAATTAGAACCATAACTCAATTTCCACAAAACACTTACTTATATGGCAATTATATAAACATATCATATTGCTGTCCGCTGTTATCCAAGCAGCCAAGAGAAAAACAGCATGCATAAAAACCAACTAAAGTCATCTACAAAAAAGTGTTGTAACTTTTCTTATCATACTTACAGATCATTATATTAACACATTGCCGTTCGGCGACAATACAGTGGTGTCGTGCGCGAAATAGCGGTTAACAGGCGGCGACACCATAGTGGTGTCGTGTGCAGAGTGTCGCTCGGTGGCCGGCGACACCACAGTGGTGTCGTGAGCACAGCATTGCGCAGTGGCCGGCGACAGGACTTTATTATCTTTTTCATTCTGTTGGTGTTTTGTTTAGGTAACAATAAGTTACACACGTCAACAGGTTTTTTTGTTTTTATACGTTTCTGTGTCCTTTCGTCATGGCAGACGAAAGAGGCAATAGGATTATTATTTACGATGAATGCGCGGACGTCTTGTCTGACGTTCCGGACAACTTGGCCGATTGGGAAGAAGACACTGCATATCAAAAAAATGAAAGTCAAGCAGGACCGTCGGAAGATAGTGAAATACGTCCAAGAAGAATTCGGCGAACGCTACGGTTACCAACTGATTCGGCTGAATCAGACGAAGAAGACATTGCACAGTGGTCAGACTTCAATTTACCGAGGACCAATAATAAATTTGAATGATCTCCGGGTCCAAACATATTTCCCAAAGATACACACAGCGTCGAGGATATAGTCGAATTATATATTGGGAACAATCTATTTGAATATATTAGCAACGAAACCAACAAGTATTACAGTCAAAATTGCAAAAGAAGGAAACTGTAGAAAAAAAATGCCAAATTTGTCGACGTTATGGGACCCAAACTTAGAAAATGGTTTGGGTTTGCTATCCTCATGGGAATCGTAAAAAAGCAAGGATAGATGATTATTGGTCAACGAATCCGTTGATAGACACACCGATATCTTGCAAAACGATGTCCCGCAACCGATTAGACAAATATTATCATTTTTAGATTTTTCCGACAACAACAATAAATCGTATAATGACGACCGGCTTTGAAAAGCAATTCGTAATTTATTATTTTTCCAAAAAGTTTAAAGAAATGTTTAATCTAAGTTAAAAATCTGATGAAGGAATGATACTGTGGCGTGGACGGTTAAATTTTAAAGTTTACAATCCGTCGAAAATTACGAAATACGCCATACTCATTCGGATGCTGTGTGATTCGAGTACGGGATACATTTCCTCATTCAAGATATATTCTGGCGCTGGACAGCCCTTAGCAAAAACAGTGATGCAACTATTAACACCTTCTGATGGAAAGTGGCATCACCTCTGCATGGATAGTTATTATAACAGTGTAGAACTTGCAGAGAAGTTACTTTAAAAGAAAATTCGAGTTTGTGGAACGATGCGGCAAAATACAGGAATTCCGGAAAATTAAAGCGCGAAAAAGTCAATGTGTTTGAAGCTTGTCATCAACGGAAAGGTGACAAGCGGCCGGCGACAAGCCAAGTAATTCGAATTAGCGCTGCCGGAGCCAAGCGAATAAATTTGTACGAGACGTGCGGACGGCAAAGTATTAAGACCGTCACTTACTTATGTATTACAGAGCACCTAATGGTGGCAATATGCCGAAATGGGCTCATCGCCTTTTATAAAATAAAAACCATTTAAAGAGAAGTGTAGCTGGCTGATATACGTAACACTTTTTGGGCGTTTGTGTGATCATGGGTCCATTCATACAGACGAACCCGCAGGGAGGCGACGGACTGTACGTACACCAGAGTTGGAGGACAGGGTTCTACACGATATTGAGACGAATCCTAGTACAAACGCCAGGCAAGTGGCCCGCTACAAGGTGTAGGCCGAAGTACGATTATATGTATCCTGCAGGCCACTCTGAACATCTGTTCTGACATCGTTGCAATGCAGCTCTGAACTGTTCCGGAAGATCTGTTGTTGCACGCACACCGTCCATTTCCGGACACAAGTTCTAAGCACCTTTTTTCCTCCATTTCCAGCCAGGAACGCATCCCTGCAGTTCGTAGGATTTATTTATGTTCACCCTGTACAGCTAGAGGAATTGGCGCCGTCTGTATGAACAAAATGGCGGAAGGAAGCTATGAAGCTCAATGGAAAGAATAAGGTTACTACTCTAGTCTTAGTTTCATGTAGCCTGAAAACTGCAGAAAACGAAAATACAACTGATCCTGCTAACTCTCTTCCAATGAGTTTGCAGTGTTACGTAATCTTGTGGTAACTTGACAGAATTGTTTAACTTCCAGCTTGCACCGCTTCCAATGCGTCTCTTCACCTAAGACCGTACCTGCAGTGAACTTTGTACTGTAACAGATCGTTGGTACCTTCGGTATTAAACTGTATGGAGGACGACAACATCCGCATGCGAGTCAGAGTGCAAGATCTATGTCGACTACGGGCAGAAATACTACAGATGTAATGCTATAGCAATTTTTGGCGTGTGCTAGTGGCATCTGTTACCAAAGTAACACGCCTACGGCACTCTTCTCCAAAGTTAGCCTTTTCCATAACAACACCTATCAACGGTTTTTATAAAACAACACGAACGTAAGTTACTGCTGACAGCATTAAAATCTTCTCGAAGAAAGATCAATTTCCAGAAGAGTGGGGAGATAATCATTCCAGTGCCCTGTACTCGTCAACGTCACGCAAATTTAGTTCCACTCTTTAAATTGCGCGCGGGGAAAACGGACACTTAAATCTTTCTGTACGAGTTCTGATTTATTTTGGTGAGATTATCTCCTCCCTACGTAGGTGAGTGTCAATAAATATTTTCGTATTCGGAGAAGAAAGTTGGTGACAGAAATCTCGTCAGAAGATCTCGCTGCAACAAAAATCACCTTTGTTTTAATGACTGCCTGCTCAACTCACTTCCATATCTGTGGCACACTCGACCTCTCCCACCCCCCATTTCTCAATAAAAACGAGCTGCCCTTCTTTGAACTTTTTCGATATCCTCCGTTGGCACTAGCTTATAAAGACACAAGTTACACACTGCACGAGACGTCTGGGGAGATTACACGAGCGACTAGGGCGGCGTATCTAGCGGCTGCTTCCAGAGGTCCACTTGCACTGTCGGTTCCACCTCTGCCGATGCGTCGCGAAGACTCCATTACGACAAGGTCTTAACCACCGACTTTAACGCTGAGTTTAACCGCCTGGGCTGTTTCGCTTAATGGCTCCACGCCAAGCTTCGATGTCATTACTGAACGCTCAAACTGGCTCCGCCTTAAGAGACGTGCATCAAGAAAGTAAAGATATTAACGACTCTGCCGTAAGGGAAGAATCACGTTTGCTACGCTAATGAGGAACAACTCACTTCTGCATATGTATCTCCACGTTTTACGGACTATTTTCGTGATCGAAACAAACAAAGGGCGGTTGGCATTCTGCGCGTGAAGCGCTTTTTTTTTTTGTGGAAACAGCTGGAGCGAAAGATAAAGGAACAAATAGAACAGATTGTGTTGACAAACCGCATTTTGTAGGGTACCCTTCCACTAAAAAAAGAATTTCGCGAGGAAACAAGCTGTGATAGATGACGTGAAATGAGAAGAAAAACTTTGTTAAATTTCGTGTTATTCATCGCTACTATCCACTTCACATCCATAGGTATACTCTTGCAGCTTCTCTAATAATATCTACCTATTTTCCGTAAGGTCATCACCTCGATGTCAGTAGTGGAACAACAGGGATGCATGCTGGGACACTTTGATATCAAATAAAAGATGAAGTCGTGGGTTTTCCCCAGTTGGCACGTGGATCCCTTCCCCCACCAACCCTCCCCACTCCTTCCCATAACCCTGGAAATGGCAGGGAAATCCATATTTATTGGTGGGAATATCAAATTTTGTGTGTTTACCTCGAGGTCCAGAGACCAACTGACCCTAGCCCACAACACTACCAGAAATGCTGTTCACCCTCCCCCCCCCCCCCCCAAAATGAAGAGTGGTAGGACCAACAGCGCCCTGGTGGTGGTGTTGTGAACTAGATCAGTTGGTCTCTGGACCTCAGCGTGAACACACACAATTTGATATTCCTGACTATAACTTTGAATTTCCCGCAATTTTTTGAATTTCCTGCAATATCCAGGCGTAGGGGTGGTAGGGGAAAACCCTATTATGTCATCAGGGAGTGGATGTAATTAATTGATCAATTAATTAATTTACATAATTTGATATAAAAAGTGTCCCAGCACCCCTGCTGCCCCACTACTGATGTTTCCGTATCTCTTGCAATACAGCAAACACCTTCCTTGGCTATCTACCATACATTAAGCTGGATGGATCTGTTCTCTGATCCATTTGTGCGATTTCCTTCCCCTCGCAGCAATTCCCAACACGCAAGTCACCGTTGCTTATTCATCAAACCTCAGTTTTCTCGACTGTTTCCGCATTTAAAGTCACTGTCTCGTTCCCAGTACTCAAAACTACTATCAGATAACTACTGGAATTTTTCCTTTACAGGACGATCGGAGGCTTCGTGAAAACAGTTCACTAAACCATAAGCACCTCATTTATTGCTCTCAAAAGGACGCTGATGCAAAACTTGTTTTATTTTAAAAAATTCGGATAGCTGCACAAACTGTTGTGCCTTCGCTATATTATATAAAACTATTTTCCTTAAAGACGCTGCAGTTGCCTTCGGCCCGAAGACCGTTAGATGGAGTTCTCTGCTACTCTATCGGTGGACAGCTTCTTTATCTCTCTATATCGACTACAACGCCCATCCAACTGAAACTGCTTATTGTAGTGAAGCTTTTGCCCCTATTTTTACTCCCCATACTTCTCTCTGCTACCTAATTGTAGATTCCATGAAGCTTCTTTGTGTGTCAACTGTTTGTCGTCCACATTTCACTTCCGTACTCCCGACAAATACCTTCCTAAATACTTCCTACACTTAAATTCATACCCGATGTTAATCAATATTTCCTACTATTGCCAGTCTGCATTTTGTATCTTCTCTGCTTAGGCCATCATTAGCACTTCAGCTGTCTAAATATCAAAACTAATCTACCACTCTTAATGTCTGAATTCCTACTCTAATTCCCTTAGCATGTTCGTCTTATAACCTTTCAAGACACAACCTATTCCGTTCAACTGCTCTTCCAAGTCCTTTGCCATCTGTGACGGAATTACAATGTCGTTGGCAATACTCAAAGTTTCGTTAATTCTCTCTGAACTTTAATTTCTTTTCCAAATTAATCCTTGGTTCCCTTTCTGCTTGCTCAATGAACAGATTAAGTAACAATGGGGATAGTGTATGAGGACTTTAAATTGCGCATTATGGACGCATACATGCTGGACACATCCGTGAAATGTACGGGCACAGCCCGCCGAAATCATACGGGGTCATTACCAGCTACTTCTACTGAAGTCTAAGGCTCTGGGAAGTATATTCAATCCCCCTTGGTTCTCGTGAAACAAGAGTTTCTTTCGTGGCTACTGTACTTAACTAAATCCCACTACATCAAACTTCAACCTATCTACTTCCCTTTCTAATTTCTCTGCTGAAGTTAAGCCTCTTTACAAGAAGGGGGATAAAGAGGTACCACAAACTATCGACCAATTTCACTTTTGCCGGCTTTCTCAAAAATATTTGAAAATCTTGTGTTTAAGCGTCTCCTTAAGCGTCACACTACAAATAATGTATTGTCCAAGTCACAGTTCGGATTTCCTAAGGATTCTGATATAGAGAAACACAGTGAGAATGTACTTAATTCATTAGATAATAAATTAAAGGTTACTGGCATGTTCTGCGACCTATCAAAAGCCTCTGACTGTGTGTACCACAGCTTTCTCCTAAGTAAATTAGAATATTATGGTGTCGCCGGCTACGCTGCGAAATGGTTTGAGTCTTATCTGACAGGAAACAAAGGGTGTCGTTGAAAAATACCTATGCAGTAAGCAGTTAGTCTTCATCTGATTGGGAATTAATTACATTTGGTGTTCCTCTCAGGGCTTCATTGCTTTTTCTTGTGTAAATTAATGACCTCTCGTCTGTTACACTGGCAAATGTTAAGTTTGTTTCGTTCGCAGATGATACAAACATTGCAATAAGCAGCAAGTCAAATAGAGATATAGAAATAGCTGCTAGTCAAAAATTTTCACTGACATTAATAAATGGTTTAAAGCTAATTCAGTCAAAATTTGAGAAGACCCACTATACGCAGTTCAGAACCTGTAAGAGATTTCCTTCCAGCATGTGTATCACATATGAAGACATGCAGATGGAAGAGGTTGACAGTGCTAAATTTCTGGGATTACAACTCAACAATAAATTCAGTTGGTAAGGGCATACCACAGAATTGCTTATGCGCCGAAACAAGTCTGCACTTGCAGTGACAGTGATGTCAGATGTAGGAGATATGAATATAAAAAACTTGCATACTTTGCTTACTTTCATTGTATTATATCATACGGGATCAAACACAGCAAAAATTTTTAGGGAGCAAAAGCGTGCGATAATCATTTGTGGTGTAAATTCAAGAACATCATGTAGGAACCTGCACAAGGAACTCTTGTATTCTAACCACTGCTTCTCAGTATGACTGATTCAGTATGAAATTTGTTGAAAGTAATATATCTGTATCTCCAACCAATACTCAATATATAGTATCAATCCTAGGATTAAGAACAATCTACAGGAAGACCTAAAATCACTTAACATGGTCCAAAAATGGGTCCAATATTCAGGAACACACATTTTCAATAAATTGTCAGAAACCATTTAAAACTTGGTTTCAGAGAAAGCACGGTTTTAAGCATAGTTTCAAAGACTTTTTGATAGGCAACTCCTTCAACTCTATTGATGAATATCTTGACAAAGAAAGACATGCGTGGACGTCTGTTTCAGTCCGATGACGATGTGGCAGAGTGCGTGCGGTTGTAGATTCGACAGAGGCCGACCGCGTTCTATGAAACACGAATTGATCGTCTAGTCTCCGAGTGAGGCAAGTGTTCTAATGCGCGCTGTGATTGCTTTTCCCGCTACTGCCCTGTCTGTAGTTTGTTTTGGTGAATAAGTAGTCTGCGATTAGTTTTATGTGGTCGTCCCACAACAAATCGGTACGTACGCACACTACTGTATATTTTATGAATGTGCCTGCTTCGAGTCGGCCTGAGTGACCGAGCGGTTCTAGGCGCTACAGTCTGGAACCGCGTGACCGCTACGATCGCAGGTTCGAATCCTGCCTCGGGCATGGATGTGTGTGATGTCCTTAGGTTAGTTAGGTTTAAGTAGTTCTAAGTTCTAGGGGACTGATGACCTTAGCAGTTAAGTCCCATAGTGCTCAGAGCCATTTGAACCATTTGAACCTGCTTCGAGTCATTGTTCTGTAATCGTACAATAAAAGGTCTTTCTGCTTATTTATTCTCAATACTTTACATTTGTTTACGCTAAAGTTCAAGACAGGGAATCCAGTATTACAAGCAGAATTTAAGAGAGCTTTGGAGGACTTAAGATCAAGTAAGGCAGAATGTACAGATAACATTCCATCGGAATATCTAAGATCGTTGGGGGAAGTGGCAACAAAATAGCTATTCACGTTGGTGTATAGAATGTACGAGAGTCGTGATATACGACCGAACTTACTCGCAAAGTCGCCGATGTGGCGTCAGCTAAAAAGGACTTGCAATACGGCGGCCGAACTCCCCCGAATGGGGCCTCCCGGCCAACAGTGCCATACGATCATTTCTTTTCATTTCGGGAAAATACGATCACACGGTTCCGAAGATTGCAAGACCCGACAAGTGCGAAAATTATCGTACAATCAACTTAACAGCTCATGGATCCAAGTTGCTGGCAAGGATAATATACAGAAGGATGGGAAATAAAATTGAGGACCTGTAAGACGGCGATCAGTTTAGCTTTAGGAAAGGTAAAGGCGCCAGAGAGCCAGGTCTGATGTTGCTGCTGACAATAGAAGCAGGGCGGAAGAAAAATTAAGACACGTTCACAAGGTTTGTCGACCCGGAAAAGGCGTTCGACAATGCAAAATGGTACAAGATTTTCGAAAGTCTGAGAAAAATTGGGATAAGCTATAAGGGAAGGCGCGTAATATACCACATGTACAAGAACCGAAATGGGACAATAAGGCTGGAAGCCCAGGAACGAAATGCACGCATTGAAATGGGTTTAAGACATCGATGTAGTCCTCCGCCGCTACTGTTCAATCTACACAACGAAGAAGTAATGACGGAAATAGAAGAGAAAGGTCCCGGAGTGCAATTAAAATTCAACGCCAAAGGATATCAATGGTAAGATTCGCTGATGACGTTGCTATCCTTAGTGAAAGTGAAGAAGAATTACAAGATCTGTTGAATAGAATGAACAGTCTGATGAGTACAGAATAGGGATTGAGAGCAAGACGGAAGTGATGAGAAGTAGCAGAAACCGGAACAGCGAGAGGATCACGAAATAGACTAGCAATGGCAAAAAGAGCATTCCTGCCCAAGAGAAGTCTACTAGTATCAAACATAGTCCTTAATGTGAGGAAGAAATTTCTGATAACGTACGCTTGGAGCATAGCACTGTATGGTAGTGAAACATCAGCTGTAGGAAAAGAGGAAAGAAGCATTTGTTCCGTGGTACTACAGAAGAATGTTGAAAATTATTTGGGCTGGTAAGGTAAAGAACGAGGAGGTTCTCCGTAGGATTGGCGAAGAAAGGAATGTATAAAAAAAACAATGACAAGAAGAAGGGACAGGATGATAGGACATATTAAGAAATCAGGGAATAACTTGCATGGTACTAGAGGAGGCTGTAGAAGGTACAAACTGTAGACGAAGACAGAGACTGGAATACATCCTGTAGACAGTTGAGGACATAAGTTGTAAATGGTACTATGAGACGAAAAGGTTGGTGCAGGAGAGGAATTCTAGGCGGACCCCATGAAACCAGTCCGAAGACAGATGACTGAAAAAAGTCAAATGACAATCCAAGCATCAAAGCGTCGATTCTCTGCAGAGCTTCAATTACAGGATGTAAAAGGTATCTGTCTACAACATACCACACTGGAGATGGTTAGTGGAGACGAACAAGTTGACAAGGGACGCTTGTGGTCTATTAAGCTGGGAAACAGCCTTAAATTGGCCCACAGAATTCCCGTAAGCTACAGCGCATGGCTAAAATCGTCACTGAATAAACATCTGGTTCTTGCACTTACAAAAAGTGTCATTGACCTCTGCGTAAATTTTACCTCGAAATATTACGA
The DNA here is from genome assembly GCF_023864345.2 of Schistocerca serialis cubense. Taxonomy (NCBI): domain Eukaryota; kingdom Metazoa; phylum Arthropoda; class Insecta; order Orthoptera; family Acrididae; genus Schistocerca; species Schistocerca serialis. The sequence continues at coordinate 1,132,228,959 of NC_064638.1, forward strand.
ATTTTTAGCAGCATTAAGTTAACAATGAAATCGTTTCGTTCGTGTGGAATTTTTTAACACAAAACTACTATACTGGAAAAGATTAAATTTAGATCTAATTGTAATCGTAATTAGTTTTTGCATAATATTTGCAAACGTCTTTTTCTTTCATTACACTCACGAGAAAGTTTAAATTAATAATGTTAACGAAGCAGACCACTAAGCCGGCAGCGTATAGGAGCTAAGGAATATTGAAAGACCGCGCGGCGCGCTATGTGCGTTGGCTTAGGTGGCTTTTGCAAACCAACTTGGGGTTATTTCCCGGCTAGATAGGCTGCAGCTGTCTTATATCAATTTGTTCGTCTCGACTTGCCCTACACCACTGTGATACTTTGTAAAAAGTTATCGGATTTACCTTGCTCATCATGAAAAGTAATGGTCCTGTAACATTCTCTAGGGGTATACCGAAGTCTTTCTCACTTGTGAAGACCTTCCCCCTTAAAAATGAGCAGTTGTCTCGCTAAGTTCATACAAAGAGCTACCAGACAGCGATGTCGCGGCATGCAATTGTTGTCGGCCGCTAGCTGCAGGGCCAATTCAAATTTAATGCAAATCCAACGCAGCCACGCGCGCGCAACAGGTGACGGCAATGTGACTTGGGCGCATTTAACTTTGCGTCGCGCTACGTCTACTCCCGTCTTCCAGCGCGAGATTATGTTAGCAGCAGCATGTCTCCGCTCAGGGGCGACAACATTATCAATGATTACGTGGTTACGTGGTGGTGCTAAGATGGCGTTTGATATGTCAGCCATTTTGACATAACAACTTGCTCGTTTTGAACAGTGTAAGCGGATGAGCTATCACTAGGCGGGCATCCACGTTTATGCGAACTGCTGCATTTCGGAAGGTAGGAGAGACGTACTGGCGTTAAGTAAATCTATGAGGACTTCGATAGCTCAGTCGCTAGAGCATTTGTCCGCGAAAGGTTAAGGAATCTAATTAGAGTTCCGGCCTGACACACAGTTTTGCACTGCCAATTAGTTTCACATCCATCTAATGTTTATTAGTGGTTTGGCATACAGTTAGTTCAACAAACAATAACGCCCTGCTTCATTAGACCAGTCAACGAAGACCAAAAACGGACGCTTAGAAATAAAAAATCGTGTAGTCGCACTTTTGTTTTTTTACAGTAGTGGGGGGGGGGGGGGGGGGGGAGAAGATACCACGAACAACATACTAAAAGTCCCACCTTTGGGGGGATGAGGTGCTTTTAACGTTACTTTTTTTACGTTTCTCCCGAATAATTTGGAATCAGAGGCTTCCAGCGAAAATGTTTCCCAGTAAAAAATTAAACTACACTGAAGCGCCAAAGAAACTGGTACAGGAATGTATACTCAAATACAGAGATATGTAAAATTGCAGAATAAGACAAGTGGCTGTCCCAGTTGTCAGATCGGTTACTGCTGCTTCAATGGAGGGTTCCCAAGATTTAAGTGGGTTTGAACGTAGTGTTATAGTCGGCGTAGGAGCGATGGGACACACCATCTCTCAGGTAGCGATTAAGTGGGGATTTTCCCGTACGACCATTTCGCGAGTGTACCATTAACATCAGGAATCTGATAAAAAATCAAATTTCCGACATCTCTGCGGAAACGGAAAAAGATCCTGCAAGAACGGGACCAACGACGACTGAAGAGAATCGTTCATCCTGACAGAAATGAAACCCTTCCGCAAATTGCCGCAAGTGTCAGCGTGCGAACCATTCAACGAAACATTATCGACATGGGCTTTTGGAGCCGAAGGCCCACTCGTGTACCCTTGATGACTGAACGACACAAAGCTTTACGCCTCGCCTCGGGTCGCCGGCCGGTGTGACCGTGCGGTTCTAGGTGCTTCAGTCTGGATCCGCGTGACCGCTACGGTCGCAGGTTCGAATCCTGCCTCGGGCATGGATGTGTGTGATGTCCTTAGGTTAGTTAGGTTTAAGTAGTTCTAAGTTCTAGGGGACTGATGACCACAACAGATGTTAAGTCCCATAGTGCTCGGAGCCATTTGAACCTCGCCTCGGCCCGTCAACACCGACACTGGACTGTTGATGACTGGAAAAATGTTGCCTGGTCGGACGAATCTCGTTTCAAATTATATCTTGAGGATGGATGTGTATGGGTGTGGAAAACACCTCATGAATCCATGGAACCTGCATTTCAGCTGGGGACTGTTGGTGGAGGCTGTGTGGGGCATGTGTGGTTGGAGTGATATGGGGCCCATGATACGCCTAGGTATGGCTCACAGCTGACACGAACATACGCATCCTGTGTGATCACCTGCATCCATTCACGTCCACTGCGCATTCCGACGGAATTGGGCGATTCCAGTAATAAAGCGACACCACCAGAATTGCTACGGAGTGGCTCCAGGAAAACTCTTCTGAGTTTAAACACATCCGCTAGCCACCAAACTTCCCAGAGATGAACATTATTGAGCATATCTAGGATACCTTGCAACGTGCTGTTCAGAAGAGATCTCCACCACCTCGTACTTTTACGAACTTATGGACAGCCCTACACGATTAATGGTGTCAATTCCCTCTAACACTATTTCAGATATTAGTCGAGTCCATGCTACGTCGTGTTGTGGCACTTGTGCGTGTTCGCGGGGGACCTAAATGACATCAGGCAGGTGTACCAGTTTCTTTGGTTCTTCAGTATACATTAAATTTCACACTAAAAACTGAGCGAGGTGGCACAGTGGTTAGCACTCGCATTCGGGAGGACGACGGTTCAAACCCGTCTCCGGCCATCCTGATTTAGGTTTTCGGTGATTTCCCAAAATCGTTTCAGGCAAATGCCGGGATGGTTCCTTTGAAAGGGCACGGCCGATTTCCTTCCCAATCCTTCCCTAATCCGAGCTTGTGCTCCGTCTTTAATGACCTCGTTGTCGACGGGACGTTAATCGCTGATCTCCTCCTCCTACCACTTCTACTACTAAAAGGTCCTATTCACTTTTCTCTGGAGGTGTGTGCAAGTTGAAGTGTTGCTGCTGCTTCTTCGTCGTAATGGGCGACTTCTTTGTGGGGTCGGCGTAATTTTAATTTCAGATTTTAGGTTTGGCGTCTAAATGCGCAAGAACGACGAAAATTTTAGAAGCCGAGCAAGAATGACGACCGTAGGTAATTTTCTTGATAACCTGTATTCAAATAAATTCATAAATCCCGATCGTTGCTGAGCAGCACAGAACTTCTGTACAATGATCGATTCTCATTTCCTCTCGTACGCAGGTTAAGCCTGAACTCATCTCGTTGGAAATAGCCTGTTAGTACCTACATTATCTTCTCAAAGGGTAAAATTAGAACATATTTCTTGAAACAACTTTAGTCGTATTAATAAATCAGTGTCTCACTCTTGGATTATGTGTAAATTATGACGTGAATAAATAGCTCCTAATCACGTTCAAACTTCAAACATTTATTCACATATTCATTCATTAACCTCTTAGATGCGAACTTTCACACATCTGCATAATATCTGAAGAAAAAAATCTGTAAGTCAGGATTAGCATCCAAACACAATTTAAATGAATAACGCACATGGACTACAGGTAAGTGCATTTACACACCAGTGGTTTCGTCATGATACTTACCTACGTAGTCCAGGCAAGAAGCAAAATTCGGGGGAAAGCTCTTGTAGTTGCAAATTTTTCTCAGCGGTAGGGGAGAGTGTAATAATAATATACTGCAAATCTCCACCCTCTCCACCCGTGGAGCTGTCAGGGCGAGGTTGGCTCAACGGACGTTTAAAGGTCATTTTTACGTTTTTTCTGAATAACCTGAAGAGCGCGCCTTCTATCGATAATGTTTCTTTGTACAAAATTGAAGCACATTAAATTTCCTACAAAAGAGGTCCCTCATGTTTTCCTCTAGCAATGATACTTTCCGCATTGCAGGGGATAGAAAAAGCACACACTCTGCGGGAATCCCTGGCCTACTCGCGTGATCTAGCCCTCTTATGATTTCTTCTTCTCGACAGTGAAATGAAACTACTAAGGATGGCGTTTTGTTTCATAAGAGAGATTCAAGCGGAATCGCAACTAGTTTTTAACAGTGATTCAGCCAGCACACTTCCAACACTTCTAACAAAGTTCACAGAAGAGCAGCTCCCTGCGTACAATCGCGAAATAGGAGGAGAGAGTCACAGATATGACAGGCGAATTGCTGTGGCAATCACTGAAACACAGGCGTTTTCCTCTGAAGAAACTTTTAATAGCCAAGATCGCATTCAATACTACTTATTCCTGGTGACCTGTTTCGACAGTTGAGACTGCCCTCTTCTGATCAGTAAAGTGATGTAGTTACACGGAGTACATGTACAATCATTAGTTATGTTTGTCATGATGAATGACGAAATGGAAATTCTACATTTTCATACCTTCAGAAAACTTTCTATACGTCCTGTTTCCTTATGACTTCATCACACATGCCACGTTGACGTTATAGAGGGTAGTATCTAACACATTCCAAATGAGTTTGTTAAAAATAAAAACAGGGTTGTCACCAATAAAAGAAATACAGTTAAAAAGCACCTTGTATAATTAGGGGTGACCACACACATAACATTCCACTAATACTTGTTAGAGGTTGAACCGTTTTAATAGTGCACATGTTTGTGTTTCCATGACGACTTACACATGCATCACGGATCCACATTCTTTGAAGCACACAGTTCAACTGACAGACAGTAAGACACAGATACGGCTTGCAAATAGTTGCAGCCACTTGATGGCTCTTATATACGTTCATGAAAACCAGATCGTACATTTGTTTTCATTACATTTAAAATTACATCTGAAAATTATACTGATTTTTATGTAATAAGTGTTGATACAAAAGAGTTCTTATTTACAATATGCTTTACAGATAGGATTTTAATATTTCATGAAGAGTTTATTACAGATCTATCACAGTTGCCGGACGCATATTTTGGCAACTAGATTCGAACCAACTGGTTCATTCTCATGCAGGATCTACAGAGCCTAGAAACAAAAAAATATGAAAGTGAACAGTAAAATACAAATAAGTACAGTATGTTAACTATTTGATTAAGACACACCTGCACTGGAAATGCGTGATCTTAATGGCAGCCACCTAAAATTGGCAAATACATACATCACGAAGTGACGGTAGGTAACTGCCACACTACAAATATACTAATTATACAATACAGACACAAACTGAACGCGAACATAGAGTGGTACCAGCAAAATGATATACAATGCCACTAGTGTCACGCATCGTACTAAAGCGCACGTCCGCGGCCTATGGGCGCATGGCATTTCAAATACGGAAGCATCAAAGTGCTTCATTAATCACTACAGTCAACGTAATAAATGACAATAAAAATCAATACGGTTCTTTCTACCATTAAATTAACACAAGTAACAGTAACCTAGTAGTAATAAAAACAGCGTCTTACGGCAATGAACTAGTACAAACATTTTCCAATACACGGCCAAATGATGATCTGTGGCAACGTCTACCATGACCACGTTCTTCGTAGCCTTTACCCTATTGATTTTTTTCGCTACTCGGGTTTACGATAGTGTCGAATATCTCTTGGGCTTTTTTGATATCTTGGCCGGGCATTGATCTTAGAAACTGACTGGTTGTTTCCTGAGCCTTTCGTTTTCCTTTTCAAGTTCCTCGATTTTGCCTTCTAGTTTGGCACTGGCAATTGCCAATGCCGCCAACACGTTCTTGATGGCCTGGACTGCGGCCTGGCTAATTTTCCCGTATTTGATATTCTGATCAAGGAAATGGGTTATCTTCGAGTGCCTATCCATTATAGTGCCCTCCGACGCCTGACCCAGGCCATCTTGAGGCGAGGGATCGGCTAGCATTGAAGCCCTTATGGGCGCATTAGAATCTCTTGTCTCTTCAGTAACCATCATTATTAATCGACAAGTGAAAGGATTGGGAGCCACATATCTTACCCCGGACCGGCTCCTCTGGCATGTGCGGGAGGGGGGGGGGGGGGGGCAAAATGCAGCACGCCCACCGGCCTCTCCCCTAGACCAAGGACTCCATATTGAGGAAGTTTCCTAGAAATATATCAATGCACGAGAAATGTACGTTTCACAGAGATCGCGAGTCATCGCGAGTCAAAGTGACATACTCGACCAGCTCAACTTAACTGCGGCTCATCCCTACGACCGTGCTACGATTCTGCAGGCTACGTCCAATGACAGACACGGTAGTGTTTCAGGGAGACTGCAGGACGCAGACACTGTGGTAAGCTCAGAGACGCATGCGTGGCTACTCAGGGCCCATCGCTGCGGATGCAGTCTGAACACAGGCGCCTTATGCCCCGCGCTTTTTATGACAACAGTCCCGGGCAGTAAAACTTTTATTGAAAACTCTGCAGAGCGCCGCGCCGGGCGCGAGCCTAAGGCTGCGTTCACACTGCCGGCCGGGCCGGGCCGGGCTGACGCGTACTGGCTCGGCTCGTGCCTATCCTGCTCAGGCCGACGAGTAGTGCATTCACACTGCGCGCCGCGCCGAGCCGGGTCGGCGAAATGGGGAAAAATCCACTTCTCCGATTTTCATGTTCTAAAAATTCTTAGCGGCATATAAGACTGCGCCACATCGTTTTATGAACTCATTTTTTCCTTAAAAGCGTTACTTACGTCGTGAAAAAAGAAAAAGTCTACTTTTCGTTTCGCGTGATTTCTTAGTTTCGTAACGCTTCCCAACCGATTTTGAAGAAAGTATGCGGCTAAAAAATCTGATTTTTGTACACGTGCTAGTGTAACATCTTAGCTTCGTATTGAATCATTTATCTTTTCATATTTCTTAACAGTCATTGTGAAATGATGCTATTTGTCAACGTTGTGCACTTGATTTACAAATCTTGTAGTGAAAAAGTTATGTAGCGGGTAGCTTACTGTTAGATCCGTTTTAGACAATACATTGTTGCGAATGAAATGTAGCTAAAAGTACCAAAAAGTTTTTGAAATGATAATGACACTGATATCTGTCTCTGGTCACAAGTAATGCGAGATATTCAGTGGCGTCAGTGCCGCGTCCGCAAGCCACGGAGTTCGAGCGGTTACAGCTTGGTTTAATGTAGTCATATAATGCAGGACAGAAAAAAACTAATTACTAGTGATCAGTGGTGTAAAACTAATCACAAAAACAAACTGGAGATTTGTGATACGTTTGCTGCAGAAACTGAAGCGCAATTCTGTAGTCTCGTTGTCTACTTTGACAGAAAAAAAAAATAATGGAGAGTTAATGAAACTACTGTAGATCGACACAGATGTGCGTTTCATTGTTCTTCATTATTTTTTTCCTTCCTTGGCGGGCTGCGCTGCACCGTCAAGGTAATCCCTACTCTTTGGCTAAATGGCTGCTAATTGCCGAAGGCCAAATAAATAAATTAAAAAAAATCCCCACCCTTCGACAGCTGACAAGCAAGTCACTAGAAAACGCAGCTGCAGTCAACAGTTGCTCGCCTTTGGCTAGTCTGTGCTGTCGTGTAGAACAATGTCTTCACTCTGTTGTTGGTATTGTTTTGACTCTGCAGTAACTCGTCGAGTTTTGAAGTACAGAAGAACTAGGAGGTTATGGATTCATCCCATAAATAGCGACAGACATTTAGGAGAGTTTTTTTCTTTACATGAAGAACTTAAAAACTATCCTGAAAAATTTTATTCATATTACAGAATGAATCATAATACATTTCAGTATGTGCTGCAGAACATTGAAGACAAAATTTCGAAACAGAACACAAATTTTCGCAGAAGTATAACAGCAGAAGAAAAATTGTGTATAACGATAAGGTAAGATTCGTTAGTACACACTTTTTGGTTTGCAGTAGAACTTTGTGCAGCATTCACTACCTCCAATTAATTGTAGTCATGCTTTTGTATTTTAAATTTCACAAACGCTTACCTCTGAGGGGAAGAGAGTTTATGGGACTCCTGAGAATCATCAGTAAGTAATTAGCTTCGTCATTTTGGGTAATGTCTTGCTGTGCCTTCGACGAAGAATCGCAGATACATTCCTTCAGAATTTTCCAACTTTTTCTTCGTTTTTCTTCATGATGCAGCGCTTGGCAGTGGTGATGGTTCATCATGTGGAGCCACTGATGACCTCACAGAATTCTTTTCATTACCTTGTAAGATAGACAGACTGATATGCCCTTTGACTCAGTGGTTCTATTTCCACTGGTAAGGAACTGTGCATAGCTCTTGGAACATAGGAAAATCATATGACAGAACAAAGCCCGAGTGGAATTGCATTTTAATATACTATTCCCTGGATCACATGACCTTATTTTGCCAAGTTATACAAGTTATTCTCTGTAACTGTCTCTCAGGTCTTTGCATTTCGATTTCATTATTTTAATTGAAAGAATATAGAAGGATGCAAGAAAATGTCTCTTTAATTATTTATTGTTGTATAACTATGAAATGACATGGACTAAGTAAATATCTAATGTGCAAACAAAACTAAAAACTTCGCCCGACACCACACTTGAGTAACACATTTTACGATTTTTTTTTCTCAGGTATCTGTCCACTGGCATCTCCTTTCATGCACTAGCATCGTCATTCCGATTAGGAGTGTCCACCGTATCAGTGTTGGTGAAAGACGTTTGTATGGCCATATGGGAGTCACTTGCTCCCATTCATTTACCAACGCCAACTGTTTCTCGATTTAAAGAAATTGCCAGTGAAATGCATACGAGATGGGGATTTCCAAACTGTGTTGGATGTATAGACGGGAAGCACATACGTGTCCAATGTCCTAAACTTTCTGGCAGCATGTTTTACAATTACAAACAGTATTATTCGATTGTACTCCAAGCAGTTGCTGATGCAAATTACAAATTTATAGCTGTGGATGTTGGTGCCTACGGTAAACAGTCTGATGCAGGCGTGTTTAAAGAAAGTATGTTATATAAGAAACTTACAAATGGGGAGCTGTTATTACCGCCACCAACAAGACTTGAAGGAATGTGTCAGGAACTACCGTACGTCATTTTGGGAGATGAAGCTTACCCCTTATTAGAGAATTTGATGAGACCTTTTCCTCGCAGAAATTTGGACAACGAGAAGATTCTATACAATGATATGCATTCCAGAGCAAGAAAAGTTGTTGAATGTGCATTTGGTATAATGACCAATAAATGGAGACTACTGAGGAAGGAAATTGAAACATCCGTTGACGTAGCTGATCACATACTCAAGTGCATTTGTCTACTTCATAATATTGTCATTGACAGAGAAGGATGCAATGTTGAAGCTGAAAAGTTTTGTAACAATGCTGATATGCAGACAGCTGGTGCCACATTCAACAGAAATTCCACATTACGTTCGAAAACTGTCAGGAACACTTTTGTTGAATATTTCGTTAAAAATGCAACTTAAAATAATTAAAAAACCTCTCAAATAAATTTTGGAATTGAAAGTACTTTGCTATTTACTATATTTTTTTGTATCTCATTTCACTGTAAATAAAACAAATAAAATTATAAAGGAAAATAATTTATATTTGTGCGTACTATCTGAAACACACTCCTTGGTTACTTCGTTCCATAATCTGGAAACTGCATCATTACTGTCATACTAGCCGAAATTCTGATACCAAATTGATGGACACAAGTTAATGTCATGTATATGTTATTCTGCATCCATTAAAGTAAGAACATCGCAAAAAGATGTCACAGACAACAGGTTATAGTAACGTGCCACAACATGACTTTACAATGCATTGTCATCTGGTAGGGACACATTTCCGTCCCTCAGTGACACTCATATCTGCCTCCGTTTACAAGTAAATGCGAACTATTCAGTGGCGGCAATGCCGCGAACGCTGGCAAGCTATTGTTGTAAATGCATGTAGATTAAATAAATGAAATAAAAGTAATTTCGCATGTATCATCATAATAAACGTAATTTTTCCTGACTGATTGTGAAATGTGAGGTAACATCTTAAAATAAAAGACGTGTGCAGTCACACAGAAGGGAGACGTGTGATGCGTGTACTGCAGAAGCTGTAGTGCTGCGCCACAGGCTCGCGCCTGCGGTCGGCTCGCGCCGGCAATATTAAACACTCGGAATGTCGTCGGCTCGGCTCCGGGAGGCTCACGCCGTGTCGGCGCGGCCCGGCCGCCAGTGTGAACACCGCAATTCAAAACCATGTGTTAGATATCGAAGCGGGCGGCGGCCCGGCCAGGCTCGGCTCGGCCCGGCCGGCAGTGTGAACGCAGCCTTAAATTACCCCAGGCGTGGTAAAAGCAGAGCCCGGGACAGAGGGAGGGGGGGAGGCAACACTGCGTGCGCATGCGCGCGAGAGGCGGGGGCCAGGTCCTAAAAACTTCTTTGTTCCGTTTCATTAGGCGGGCGCGCGCACACGACGGTAGCACGTAAAAAGGCACGTGCTATATCTGAATTAAAAAGTATGCTTCCGTTTACATATGGAAGATCCCGTCGCAGCTGATGAAAGCTATGGTAATCGAATAGCGCGGTTATCAGCGACCATTCCGTCTAATCTTGACATGTCGCAAGAGTTCGAAGGAGATTTGAAAGGTTCCCAACTCCTAACTGTTTTCGATAAAAAAAAAAAACTTTTTTCTATTTACTTTCCAATCCCAGTAAACCTGCACATACAGCTAAACGCCAAACACCCCACTTGACGAAACAGCCTACCAGTTCGTGTCGTTATATTCCGAAATCCACTTTTACGGTGTGTTGTGGTGGACGCTACATGTTCCACTCGCTAATAGTGTGTGGTAAGCTCGACCGTCTGTAACTCCCCGCATGTGCTCCAATCTCTCTGATTTTCCCGTCAAAGTCGTTTACCCACCAGTGTTCTTTACTCGTCTTTAAACGTAAGCGCTTCAAATTTGAACAGCAATCCTCCTCCGTCATACTACATTCTTCTCTTGTAACGTCTGCCAGTAGACTTCGATGAAAGTCTCAGTGATGCTCTCGCACTTACTGGACAAAGAACTCTACAAATCCTATGTGGAAAGGGTATCACACTAACGACGAAAGCTTATGAATCGCCCCAACGAATATTTCGTACGCCGTGTTTCATGGTTGATTTCCATTTCCGTACGATTCTTTCGTGCTTGCACCCGTGGTCTAGCGGTAGCGTCGAAGAGTCCAGAGTCCGAGGTTCGATCGCAGCAACTGTTTAAATTCTGAGTAAAAATCAACAGCAATGACAGCCGAAGACTGCCTGTATAAGGAGTCACCCTAGTTACGCCACTGGTCTTGTCAAAGAGGAGCTGATAGAGGTTCGGGGCACATTCTTGTTCCCGGGTTGGGAAACTGCTCCTAAAAGGTAGAACAATATTCATCAACGGCGTGAGGTTGCAGAAGGCAATAGAAACCACTGCATTAGAGGCACATAATATGTATCCACAGCATATGTGACCCCGTAGTTGCAGAAAAAAAAAATGTCATGATGATTTCTACATTGGCAAAACATTCCGGACCAGTCCTCCATCCCGATCTCCGGGAGGGGATTGCCTTGGTGAAGGTAACCATGAGAAAGATACTGAACAAGCAACAACCCAACAATCGAAGAGTACAATCTCATAATTTTGAACGTGGTAGGGAAGCGAACGTGGTAGGGAAGCCATAAAAATCTGAAAACGGGAGTGATATAGTAGTATAGTGGGAGCACAGTGAAAAATAAAGGAGGATATCTGGTCCGACGAAAATTGACTGATATCAAGGACATCACAAAATGGGTAACGGGAGTAGGATTCGTTATAAATCACCAAACCAACGACAGCAATATTTCAGATCATACCGACTTCACAAGCAGGTATGTGCGCGCGCGCGCGTGTGTGTGTGTGTGTGTGTGTGTGTGTGTGTGTGTGTGTGTGTGTGTGTGTGTGTGTTTGTGAGAGAGAGAGAGAGAGAGAGAGAGAGAGAGAGAGACTGGGATGATGTAGTAGAGAAAGAAATAGAAGACGGAATTATGCGAGAATATGCGCTTGGTCATATGAAAATGTGAGGAGGAAGACTGATGGGGTTCTGCGCTAAATTTCAGCTATCAACAGCCACTACTCTAGTTAAAAATCACAGGAGCGAGTGGTATATCTGGAAAAGACACAGAGACACGGGATGATTCCAACTGACTTACATCGTGGTCGGACAAACATTTCGAAATCCGATATCAGATTCTAAGGCGTATAGACTAAGATTACAATTTAGTGGTGTAAAGAGCACACTGGAGTTTAAGAGAATCGTCCAGAAGAATCAGTGCGGAAAGAAGTGGGATACTGAAGTACTAAGGAATGGAAAGACACACTTTAAGTTGTTTGGGCTACACATGCTGCAGTATTGAGTACCACAGTCGGCAGTTCAGTTGAAGAAGAACAGGCATCTCTAAAAATGGTAACCATATAAGTTGGACAAACAAATTTAGGTAGACGGTAATTGTGATGAAACCCTGGGTGACAGAAGGAATACTTCAACTGATCGACAAGAAAAGAAGCACAAGAGTGTTGGGGGGGGGGGGGGGGGGTGAATCTAGAGATACAGAAATATATGCCACTTAGGAATGAAATAAATAGGAAATGCAGGGAAGCCAAGGCGAAATGGCTACAGGAAAAATGAGAAGAAATCGAAAAAGAAATGACCGACTCAGTATACATAAAGGTAAAAAAAACCTTCAGTGAAATTAAAAGCAAGGGGTCAACATTAAGAGCGCAATACACTGTTAAACGCAGAGGAGAAAGCAGACCAGTGGAAAGAGTACTTTGATGGCCTCTACGAAGGGGAAAGGCTTGTCTGATGATGACGTGTTGGAAGAAGAAACGGAAATCGAGAAATCGATATGGAAGACATAAGGGCTTAAGCGTTACATTCCGAGTGTGTAACAGAACTTTGGAGTGCTTGCGATCGAATAGAACTGGCGTTGGACAATGTGGATGATCGAAATTCTGAGAAAAATAGGAGTAAGCCATAGAAAAAGACGGGTAATTTACAATACGTACAAGAACCAAGAGGGAACAACAAAAATGAAAAATTAAAAAAAAGGTGTAAGGCGGTGACGCAGCCTTTTAATTCTACAGTTTAATCTGTGCCCCTCAAAGAAGCAACGACGGAAGCCAGTGCCATCCCCAGCGACAGTGAAGAGGAAAGAAGAATTACAGGACCTGCTGAACTGAGTGAGCTGCCCAATCAGAAATGGGGATGGTGTGAGAGTAAACCGAAAAAAGACGAAAGTGATTAGGAGTAGCAGAAGTGAGTGATAACCTTATTATAAAAATTGGCGACCACTTAGTAGACGAAGTTACGGAATTATGCTGCCTTGGAAGCAAGATGTGATAGACGAAAGCAAGACATAAAAAGCTGACTTGTACAGGCAAAGAGGGCATTTCTGGTCAAGAGAATTCTATTACTATCAAATATAGGAAGTAATTTGAGGAATGAATTTATGAGAACGTATTTTGGGAGCAATTAGAGCAACACGAACGGGATCTTTCGGCATACTTATGCGTTCAGGGTTAAGTGCCACTCCCTACACCATGCGCCGATCCTTTGCAGGTGTCGCTAAATTTTGCACTTTATTCTGACAATTCAAGATTACGACATAACAAACGCAAACAGCCTGAGATCAATTACATATATTCTGAATGCGCTTATTACACGGTTTTCAATACTCGTCTATGCAAGTACCAGATTCACAACACGAAAACATATAGTGTGTGAGAGGAAGTTTAACAAAATGGTTCAAATGGCTCTGAGCACTATGGGACTTAACATCTATGGTCATCAGTCCCCTAGAACTTAGACCTACTTAAACCTAACTAACCTAAGGACATCACACAACACCCAGCCATCACGAGGCAGAGAAAATCCCTGACCCCGCCGGGAATCGAACCCGGGAACCCCGGCGTGGGAAGCGAGAACGCTACCGCACGACCACGAGATGCGGGCGGAAGTTTAACACCTACTAAGCAACAGAACCTGGATTTACTGACTGATTCGAAACTCTTCGAAATAATATTCTACAATCTGTCAACTGCAGCTCCATTCGAGACTGGAATCCCTCTCCATCACAATAATGCTTGTCCTCAGCAAAAATGCAACAGTTAATAAATAAATAAATAAATCAGACCTGAGAATTTATAGCCATCCCTCTCTTGGCCCTGTCTCTCGACAATTGAGTACTATCTCAAAAAACTGGCAGCATATAACAGAAAATCTTAGGGTTGCAAAGGCTAAAATCTGATGCCAAGAATTTTTATGTACGTCGCTACATTCCGCAATATCAAAGTATTTAGAACAACCTGGTGATTGCGCAGTAAATTCAAGTAAATTTTTGAAATAGTTACTATATTTTCTTCTTTCTCCCAAAACGAGGGAGTTAAATTGACATCAGGTGCTCCATATCGACGAAATTTTTAACTTCTTAGCAGATTATGCGTGGGACAAAAACCGCGAATCTTCGTCGTCCGTGACCAAATGCTCTACTGGCTGATCTGCCAATTATCGAGGCACGACTCACGACCCTCAGTTCTAGGTTTCCTTCCGTCAGTAGCTCTCCTGCTTTCCAAACTTGACAGAGCTCTCCTTCCGGGACTAGCACTCCTGGAAGAAAGGACATATTCATAGCTTTTATCTTCCAGGAAGTTCCAAATCAGCGCACAGTGAAAATTCATTCTGTAATATTTTTTTCTTCAGCTGTATTTATTGTTGTTAGTTTTGTATGAAATCTATTTTGATGACAGGCAGCTTCTTCTTCAGGTGCCTCGACAGGAATAATAATCAATCGAAATCCTCAAAACAGAGGTTGTTTCACAGAAACCCAGAGTATACTCTCCTGATCTTCATGCAGATCTGGAACGTATACCCCGGATTGTATGGGGCAGTACATGTTTGCTGACATCCATAGACTCGTGCATCCAGTCAAGGCACAGCCGTCTAGCTTCGATACTGACAGCGTGTTAAACTTAACACCAACTAATACATCTGAAGGACGAAAGATCATTACGCATGTGTTTTTCATTTTATTACTCATCTACCCTTAATTTCGCCGGGCATTTTGAGTGAAGGCACTTCCAACTGGCAGGCAACCTTTCTTTATGTGTGAGGAATCCTACGTAATGCCTTTGAGCAAAGTGAATCTTGTGTTGCCGCCGCCTGTTTCGTCACGGACAGGGCAGCTCCGGACCCCCCTGGGGCTGCGGAAATTGGCTGAGTTCCAGCAGGCGTGGGGCGCCTTTTAAACTCTGACGATCGATGTCTTAAAAGCAACAAAGCGCGGCTCGCTGCAATGGATGGCCTGTTTACTGCGTGACTGGCCAGCGACGGCTGCGGTGCAATCTGTACGCCGTGTAGCTGCTTCCACAACGTCGCTCTCCGTGAATAGTCTATCTACAAACAGCGAGCATCTCTTCAACTCTAAGAAACGAGGGCATTGAACTGCGTTGTGTAAACGCTGCAAGTTATAAATTAAACAAAATGGCTTCACACGTGATGTTGCACTACGAGCAAGAGAAGCCTGAGTATCTTTCTTATCGCATCGGTATAAGTTACAGCCTTTTATCGACATGAAATTCATTCCATACCCGTTTGCGAAACTTCAAATTGCAGCATAAGATAACGTACCCCGTAAAATTTGTACCAATTTATTCCCCTGCGTACAATCTGAAACTAATTCGGGCAATGTCGCATTTTAAAAGCAATTTAATGCAGCAAATAGAGGCAACACTTACCAACAAGGGTGTGAAAATGGATTCATTTGAAGGACAGCGATTCGAATTCCCAAGAAGCAATCCTCGATTAGGTTTCCTGTGCTTTATCTTAATGTAAATACCGGGATGCTCCTTTGAAAAGGTCACGGCCGACTTCTCTCCACACTGAAACTTACGCTCCGTCTCTAACGCTCCCGTCGTCGTCTGTATGTTAAAACAAATTTTTTTTTTTTTACCTGTATGGTCCAGAAAATTATGTTCCTGTAATACCTCCATCTGATGATGAGCTTGCAGGGGATCGAGCACTAGTTAAGGGTACATTACATCTTACAAAATTCAAAAAGTGACTGGCTGCACATTATACCAACATTAACCGCCAATTGAAATCACAATTCCAGTTCGTCGTCCACAATGGAGGTAATGAAAATCTGATCTTTCTTCCTTTTTTCATTAAGGCCTTGTGTTTGGATATAAAGGCTGTACAGTTATTTTGATCTGTATATGTACTCAAGAAACCATATGAACACAAGAAATCATATACGTAGAATGACTGCATGAACGGCTATCGTGAAAACAGAACATGAAACAGCGTTCTCAGAGCCAACGAGGATAAAACGAAAGATTCGGGATAGCAAGAAAAAAATAAATAAAAAATTAGAGGCTTTCGATACTCAGTGTCGAGATGATAATAGTGTGCAGAAATAAAACCAAATTAGGTTACGGAGAGACAAGGAAAATATCGAGCAATGAGACCAAACGATGGATTCTGCAAGTAAATAAACGTACAATTTCGGTACAGCGTAGCTGATAGTTTCCCTGGTACGGCCTTCACTTGAGGAGAAGAGTCCGCAGCGTGACCCGATACCGATGAGGCCACTTGCTAAGATCCACGCAGAACTTGCCCCCCTCCGCGAAGCCGAGAAATGATGGTGCGCTCCACTTCCGCCTTCGAGTTACGTGGCGGGGTAAGGAGGACTGCAGCCTTCTTCAGCCGTCAAGCTAAGAGTAAAGAAACTAAATAAAATAGTCATAGCTGCGGACAATCTAATTATACACGCTGACGATAGTTTATGTAAGACCTAAGAAAGGCTCTTTCAAAATCATATTCTCCACTATCCACTATTTTGTTATTAAGGAAACGAAGTTTATATTTTAAAACGGCAATGCGTGCGTGCGTGCGTGCGCGCCCCGTGTCGAGTCTACAAACCGGTGCCGGAAGAGGTGATCAGCATTGTCAAGAGCCTTGTTGTGCTTCATTGTAATAATAAAATAAAATATGTAATAGAAACATTTTAACTGAGCTCTTCGATTAACGAAATGTAAATGGGCAGTTAACATTTATATGTCACTGACGACGAGTACGTAACCTGTTAATTCCGTAGAAAGAAGATTTTTATCTGTACTGTATAGTCAGAACAGTCAATACCATGCATTCAATTTTTCTGTTGGATAGGACACATTACAGAGTTCAGTCTCTCTTACTTCAAACGAATTTATTAATTTGCATCCCCCGGCGTGAAATTATCTGAAAAATAATCTAAGTGAAAAAAATATGACATACAATAGAGCGATATAATTGAAACTTATCATCTAGTGATCTTTATCCAATCTAGACATCTAAATTCAGCAGTCTGTATGCGACTTCCAGGTCATCTGACGTCAGTCCCGCTGAACACATGTGGAAAATCGACCAAGAAGAATGCAGTTTCGGACACATGCCGTACCAAACTACGGCACGTAAAATTCTGCTTTAAAAAAAATCATTTCGTAACGGGAAACAAACTAACGCTTTCCGTTGACAATGGACGTCGCATGAATAATATAATTAGTAGTATTTGTCAGAGTAACTCCAGCTACACATCACAAAAAACGAAACTGCAAATATCTGCTGAAACACAAGAGAAAATGCGCCTAACGACTCCTACCAGAGAGACATGGTATAGTCGGTGACAAGACGCATCTGACAATATACATTTGAAAATCGATTAGAGTCGAGCAACGAAAAGGGAAACTGACCTGTTCAAGGGAGTGAACAGGGTATTAAGCGGTATTTTAGTGTGTTAAATAACACTAATATTCAGTATGATGCCAAACTTAAAAGATGACAGCTTCCTGGTGGATGGCTGAAAAGAAGGAAACAGAAAGAATGGAAAGGCTGAAGAGCGAGAAGCACGTGTAGGTTCCCAACAAAAGACAACGAATAGATTGAGAGAAAACAGGCTAACAATAAGATGAAAGTAGAGAAGAAGAACGTGTTAACTCTGTGCCGTCCGGCAACACCACAGTGGTGTGCGCGAAATAGCGATCAACGGCCGGCGACACCACAGTGGCGTCGTGAGCATAGTATCGCGCAGTGGCCGGCGACAGCACTTCAGTATCTTTCGCATTCTGTTGGTGTTTTTTTTTAGGTAACAATAAGTTACACACGTGAACAAGTTTTTTGTTATGCGCTTTCATCATGGCAGATGAAAAGAGACGATACGATTATTTACGATGAATCCGCGGAAGTCTTGTCAGACGTTCTGGACGATTTGGCCGATTGGGAAGAAGACAATGGATATCAATAAAATGAAAGTGAAGTAGAATCGTCGGAAGATGGTGGCATGCGTCCAAGAAGAATTCGGCGAACGCTACGGTTACCAACCGATTCGCTGAATCAGACGAAGAAGGCATTGCACAGTGATCAGATTTTGATTTACCTAGGACCAATAATAAATTTGAAGGACCTCCGGGTCCAAACATATTTCCCAAAGATACACACAGCGTCGAGGATATTGTCGAATTATATATTGGGAATGATCTATTTGAATATATTAGCAACGAAACCAACAAGTACTAAAGTTAAAATTGCAATAGAAGGAAACTGGATTTTAAAAATGCCAAATTTGTCGATGTTACGGGGCCCGAACTTAGAAAATGGTTTGGGCTTGCTATCCTTACGGGAATTGTAAAAAAAAGGCAAGGATCGAGGATTATTGGTCAACGAATCCGTTTATAGACACACCGATATTTCGTAAAACGATGTCCCGCAAACTATTTAGACGAATATCATCATTTTTACATCTTTCCGACAGTAACAATGAACCGGATAATGTCGACCGGCTTTTCAAAATGCAATTCGTAATTGATTATTTTTCCTAAAAGTTTAAATAAACAAATATTTGAAACAAACATATTTTGTACTTATTTACTTATGTATATCTTCGAAATTTCATGTAAGTAGGGGAACAGGGTTGAGAACTCATGAGGACTAAAAATGAGATTAGTAACACTTAACAATTTATAATCTCCCGATAATTTCAAGAACGGACGGCGACAAGTGAAGTAATCCGAATTAGCGCTGCCGGCGCCAAGAGAATCAATTTGTATCAAAAATGAGGACGGCGAAGTGTTAAAGACAATAAGCAAGAATACACAGAAAAACTGCTGATGAAACAATATTTCGAAATGAACTGGCTATGGCTGCAATGAGTGTAGATCGTGAACGACGGCGATCGCAGGTGCACTAACAAAACAGCGTACGAGAAGAGCACAGCGGAAGGCCCAGAGATTACGGTTTGGCGGGAGAAGCATTCCTTTACGATTCCACTAAAATGTACAACAAACACTTTGTTCTACTTTGTCTAAAACTGACATGGTGAGACCGTGGCTGTGTACAATTAATGTAGGTTGATTCTTAAAAAGAAGAAGACAGCAAGCCGCCACTATTAATACTGCTATTTATTTAAGTAAATAGCGCCGTAACCGGTTTCGAACTGACAAGTTCATCACCAGATGGCTGTTCACAAGATTTACAAGATGCACTTTACAGCGGAAGAATAAAAATCTAAAACTGACGAAACCGGTTACCACGCTATTTACTTAAATAAATAGCAGTGTTAATAGTGGCTGGTTGCCGTCTTCTTGTTTGTAAGAATCAACCTACATTAAACACTTTGTTACTGGCAAAATCGGCCAAATGTGCCAGGTCTGATGTGACACGAAGTTAAGTAGGCAAAGCAGAGTTTCCTTTCACTACAATTCAACTGTAATGCGAATATAATGATTTAGTTTAGCTATGTAATTTTTGTATTTATGAGTAATTTTTTTTTATATTCGAGTTTGATGGGAACTGGCTGGCTCTGAACGAGCGAAAAGAGTGTAAATCCGGGTATATATACATTGATTGCTCTGCAAAACTTAAGGACGAGCCAGATAAACATACTGAAATGAAAGAAAATCGCGCACAAACAGCAGGACGTCACGTGGCGCGAGGTCAGCGTGACTGTAATGCCAAATGGGTCTGGCCCAGTATAAGAGGCAGTGTGTGTGTGTGTGTGTGTGTGTGTGTGTGTGTGTGTGTGTGTGTGTCAATCAGCTGCGCTGCACTGTGGTGGTGTTTTTCATTACGAAACGGCTCGATGACAACACCTGTATGATTTCACACGGGGAATAATCGCCACCCAGGTGTTTGGCCGCTGTATTGTGCAAATGCAAGAAGGGGCCCACGTTAAACAGCGGGTGCAACTGCAACCACATTTAATCCCTTAACGCCTGAATAAATATCTTCATGGGAGAAAAAAATTAAAAATTATGTCGCTCTAGAAATACTAGAAACACTCAGGAGATGACAGTACATGTCAGGAGCGTTGGTAACTTCGTGTAGAATCTGTACCTACTGGCATAGGCGCCCGAGAACAGTTACCCTCCCACTTATTTGAGTCGCAATGGTATGAGGCGAATTCGCGACGTCTGGCGTTGAGAGTGTTAACAGCATTGCAAGGCACGTAATCTCTCCACACTGGAAAGACGACTGCATGAGTGTGTTCTCTTTGGCCGATGACCAGTACATTGCGTTCCACTGACACCCGCAACTCGGCGGCGCCGTTTGCGAAGGTGCCAAGCGCACAGGGACTCGACCGAAGAAAGAGTAGGGTCCCTTGCTCTCCTCGGATGATACCAGATTCAGTCTGAGTAGTGATTCTGGACGTGCCCTCGTATGGTGAGTGGTAGGAACACAAAATGTACGCATGAAGAAACTTTGTCGAATTTAATCGACTTGGTGGTCCCGAGTGTGTGTGTGTGTGTGTGTGTGTGTGTGTGTGTGTGTGTGTGTGTGTGTGTGTGTGTTTTGGGGGGGGGGGGGGGGGGGAAGGAGTGATGCTGTACTGACCCCAAAATCTTTGAACAACGGAACAGTCACAGATAAAAGTTATTTTGACTCTGCACTCCTTCCCAATGTGCGTCTTCTCAGGTGTGCTTTCGACCCTGACTTCATTTTTATGGGCGCCTATGTGCGACCACATCGTAAAGAACGGGTGACGCGGGCTCTTGGAGCGAGAGACTGTTCGGCGAATCGGCTGGCCTGCCTGTTCCCCCCCAACTTAAATCCTGTCGAGCAGCTGTGGGATACGTTGAGGAGCCATACTGCAGTGTGTCCACATGCAGCAACCACCATCAAGACAGCTGTCAACCGTGAAGTTGGATGAACGGAACGCCCTACAACAAGACCACCTTACCAACCTCGTGGGCAACATTAGAGCACGACGCAGAGCATGCATTGCAGTCGGTGGTGATCACACACCCTATTAAGAACCGTGTCCCTCCTTTTGAATGTTCAGTGGACCCTCATAAATCGCTGTGACTTCAGTGTAACTGTATTTGAATAAAGGAGTTCTTTCTGTTTGTCTCACTGTGTATTTCTTTCAGTTGCCTTCAGAACTATACTTCAGCAGTTCTTTCTACATATGGGCCAAATTTCATCGAGCTATGTTACTTGGCAGTGACACATCATGCGAAATTTACTTTCGCCCTTAACCCTCTGCTCACAAAGTGGATTGGAAGGAAATGAACAACAAGGTCGGGTAGAATTCCGCCCACTGAAATACATTCGTATTTTTAAGCGTAATTAAATGTACCCTAACTGATATTACTAAATCAAATGGTTGTTGATAATGCTGGAAAAAAGAAACAATACAAATGCAACATTTTATTGCAAAAGGTAAAACGTAACTATATGCCCAAAAATCTTCACTCTTCCTAGCATTATTGTACTGCTTTGTATTGTATTGTATTGCGTTGTATTAACAGGTAGGTACTTTCATCACAAACAATTCTACTCGAACTAGGTAGAAAATTTACTGTAAAATAAATCTAAATTACCAAAAATGAAATGAGTATCATTATTACTTTGCTACATGCTAAGATAATTGGAACATCGATGACATCTTGTACAAAACGAATAACTCTACTTTTTTTTTGGGGGGGGGGGGGGGGCGGCAATTCCCATATTCCGGCTCACCTTCTTCGCCGAGCTAACTCTCGGTGGAAAACCAAAGTTCTCTTGGTAGAGGAGAATTACAAGCTCAAGCATGTTAGGAGCGATTCAGTTTTGGAAGTAGAAATGCATTAACACCAGCAGCATCCAGAACTCCGTAAAAATACTGGAATGGCCACCTTAAAGTTATAAACCTGGTCCTCTTATCGTGGCATACTTGGTCGAAAACGTCCACTCCGCAATCTGTCATATTGTAGAATTCAATCTGGGTTTTTACGGGTGCGCATGCATTCCAGGTGAATCACGCATGGATTATGGACGATCATTCCTCTAAAACGAGTAGCTGAAACATCAATACAGGTCATTGGTTACAACTATTTCAGTATTTTGTTTGATATTCGGTTGCAGTTATACTTAGCCTAAAAGCTTGCATTTAAAGTCCGCCTAAGTATCTTTTAATAGGGCCCACCACACTAGTAGCACCGAGTGCAAATTTCGTTCAACATGACGACACTAAGGTCCTTAAGTACAGCAATGTTACGAATGATCGTGACACAGTTTTCGAGTTTCCCTTTTTCCATCTATATTAAAAGATCTCGTCTATAAAATAAGGGAATTGCTTGTATAGAAAACGAGGATGACTGCGCTGTTGCTGCAGTAATGATAATCAGCAAAGTTTCCGAACTTCTGTAATACCACCACCACCACCACCACCACCACCACCACCCACCACCTCGTAAGTGGCATCCACTGCTGGGTAAACGCTTCCTCCAGTCTTTCCCATGCATTACCGTCTCCATCTAAACGCATATCATTAATACGTGGATGACTCCACATCGATGTCGTCGATCACCAGTTCCTATCTGTCTTCGCTGATTTACGATTGTTTAATATAACACTCTACACTATTCCTATACCTGTATATCTAGAAGACGCGTCCCAGAAAGCTTGTGTTAACTACACGGGAGTAACCACACAAATGTTCTCTGTTTATCGAAGTAGCGAGTGCAAACGTAGTATTACGCCGTGTCGACTGGCAGGGAGGTACGACAGATGCCGCGTAGGAAACTTAACGGACGATGGCGACGGTTGGGGACCTACCGGTCACACAAAGCAGACGTCTGCTTCCGAACAATGCCATCAAGGGTCAAAGCCCGCCCGTTCCCCAGTAAATGCCCCTCGGTAGAAGGTTTCGATCTAATATAAGGAGAAGAATATCTGCACGTAACCTGCTGAGCTGTGGAAGTATCATTACTACCGCGCTCCTACAGCCACGGAAAATGAAACGTACAACATAAAGCACAGAGAGAGAGAGAGAGAGAGAGAGGGAGGGAGGGAGAGATGAGCCAGGTGTGCTCACGGCCTTATCACCGGCAGCCCGGAGAGAACACGACTGTTCACTACAACGCTGCAAACCACCTCCCAACTTCTGCAAACTACATCGGAGAGAGTTCTTAACTGCATTAGGCTCCAGTCAGCCGTAATTTCATCTGCTTCCGACATAATGCTGTTATCTCGTAGACCCTCAGCAACACAATAAAAATAATAACAGCCCAAGTCTTACCACCAGGTAATCGCATAGAAGGCTTGACACAAATCTGTCACAGAAAAAAAAGGCATTTCGTTCAAGAAGGCGGCGATTCATTAATAATACATTTTGTTTGTGAAAACAAATATTCATTTTTTATGTCTATCATAACCGGCTTCGGCCGCAATGGCCACTTTCAGATGTTAAAAGCGGCATTTGGTGAATATATCTTCATGCGCTGCGAGTCTGACAACATATAAACATTCGACAGCAAACCATATTGCATCTAAACACGACCAAAAAATTATGGTATTTAAGGGCATGCCACAATCATAAACCAAATTTGGAGGATAAAAAGCTGGTAATGTAGGTATAGTTGGAGACCCAGCTAATAACGCTGCAAACATGTGAGCGAGCAACGCTGGCGCCATTCCTGGAGGAAGTCCGCCTCGGTAGCTGCGGGGTCAATGCGGCAGATTGGTAACCGAAGGGGACTGGGCTCGATTCCCGCCGGCGTCGGAGATTTTTTCCGTTCGGGAACTGGGTGTTGTGTTATCTTCGTACCGTCATAACTGACACAAATACGTCTGCATGGCACCACATGACATTTCTAAGCCCATGTAACTTCGTACCAGCGTATGGCTTGGCCCTAATGGATGTTCCGAAATGTCGCAGTGTCGTATCTTCCACTGTTGAGATGGTTGTATGAGCGCGTTCCGAAAGCCAATTAAAAAGGAAGTCCTGGAAAACGAAAAGAACATTACGTAAAACGTAATGTGTGAATAATGGCTTGGTATTAAATTTTTTATTTATTTACTCGGGTCCGTAACATAATGTAGATAAATGGACAATATAAAAGACAAATTACCAGCACAACTGATTAGCCCCAATTCTTCATAGCCCCCGTTCTTCGTGTTATTTTTGCACCAAGCCTCTCGCGATACTGACTGTGTCTTATGTAGGGTAGTCATTAACCTTTAAGTAACAGCAATAAGAGAAAAAAAATTACGCAATTAATGTTTGTTTTTGTTAGCAGGTACAAGTCTCAAGCTATGGCAGAAAAACTGAAATCTCCGCGCCACAGAACTGTAGCGTATCTCAATGAATATATCTGCATTGTCAGAATAGAAGAAAACGATAGTGAGTAGATAATAAAACGTAAAATTATAAACATTTTAAGAACTTTCTATGAAAATTTTTAAAAGTTCCAAATTGTCTATACAAAGTGAAGACTGGTATCCGTACTTTAACTACCACTTTCAGATCTGAGAGCAGACAAACCAGAAGAAAACAAATTTATGTAAAAATTGCTATTGGATTGCCTTTTAAAACAAAGGTAGGGAATTAACATACGGGACGTAGTGTTATAAATGCACTCGCAAAGTGTACAAGACAGCTGCATCATCCATAACGTTCTTATTTTAAATCTGCAGGTAAAATGTGCTATTTACAGCCTAAAACGAACGTAATGGATAAAGTATCATGTATCGGCAAACAAATAAAGAAATAATTATGTAGAGAAAAGAGTAGTTCGTTGAACGTAACTCGTTACTTAGAACAGCAATTGAAAAAAAAGAGGCCTTTATTTTGTACGAAGTGCCCATATAATTATTTCCGATACAGTTATCATTATTAAATGCGATTGGAACATTATATAGAAAATTTGGAAACTTTTGAAAGGTTTTTACAGTAAGTAGAGATTTTCCTACGAAAAGGAAGAAGCAAGTCATACCAAAAGCTTTACTGTTTGGGCAGGTTACCCAGCGTGACATTATCTATACCATATATATATATATATATATATATATATATATATATATATATATTACTACTGACTTCAAGTGCAGCTTTGCTATTTTGAATAATAATATAAGTATAATGCGCTGTTAATAAAAAGCAATAATTATTTACACACACACACACACACACACACACACACACACACACACACACAGTCCAGGCATTTTGGTTGGTTGGTTGGTTGGTTTAGAGGAGGGGGGTGGGGGATCAAACAGCGAGGTCATTGGTCCTTTGTTCACGGTAAAATAATTACACAAGGGAAAGAAGAAAAGATAGGAGACATACAGCACAATAACAGGAGAAAGGAAGAACCAGAAGAACGACAGAAGGGCAACCAACACTACTATGGACAAAATAGGAAAAGAAAACCACAGACAGAAGCAAGAAACAGGCAGATGACGGTGGCTGGGCGACCAAGAGAATAAAAGGAAAAGCCAGCCACTCTGCGACACATTAAAACATCCAGCCTAAAAGCATTAGAGTGGAGAACACAAAGGGACGAAGTTGAGGCGGGTCATCACGGCGCAGGAGGTAGCCGTATGTCACCCAAGTGTGGCCAATGCGGAGCTGACAGAGAACCACAAAAAATGGAAATGATCGTATGGCATTTTGTTGGCCGGGAGGCCCCATTCGCGGGAGTTCGGCCGCCGTATTGCAAGTCCTTTTCAGGCGACGCCACATCGGCGACTTGCGAGTCAATGATGGTGAAAATGATGGGAATCGAACCCGGGCCCCCTGCGTGGTGGGCCGTAACGCTACCGCTACGCTACGGAGGCGGACGAGAACCACAGAGTCCCTGCGAGAGGCCCACATGGAGGACTCCCACACATTCGTAGTCTCATTAATGGCACGCAGATTGTCGTGCGCACTGAGGTTATGCCATTCCGTCTCCCAAAGCCGCAAAACCTTGCGACGTAGTATTGAACGCAGGTCAGTTACAGAGAAGCCGATCGCCATAAGCGGTTTCCGTGTAACATATTTGGCCAGCCTGTCGGCAAGTTCGTTTACTGGGATGCCGACGTGACCTGGGGTCCATATAAACACCACTGAACGACTAGACCATTCTAGGGCATAGATAGACTCCTGGATGGTCGCTGCCAAAGGATGACGAGGGTAGCACTTGTTGATAGCTTGTAGGCTGCTCAAGAAGTCAGTACACAGAAGAAACGACTCCCCAGAGCATGAACGATGTGCTCAAGAGCACATCCGCTCGGCAGTGAAAACACTGCAGCCATCGGGCAAGGAATGCTGTTCAATATGTCATCCAAGGACTTATGCGAAGCCGACGTGATCATCAGCCATCGAGCAGTCTGTGTAAACCACTGCATGGCCTCGGTACATGTCAAGAGAGGACGTGGCAGCAGAGAGCCGCGGGGTTAACTGAGTCCTTAGGGCCATGTGAAAGGTCCAGGCGAAGCAGCGGCCTAAGTGTACACCATGGAGGTGTACGTGAACTGACCTCAAGTATAGGTGGTAAAGGAAGGACTCCAGTTCGGAAAGAAGGGATCGGACACGAACTGCAATTGGAAGCCCTGACCTGGGCCGCCGATGAGGGAGATGAACCGCTGTGGGTGGGAAAAGGGAACGGTAATTCGGATGCGCAGCAGTTGTGCAAGCCTAACCTGCAATGGAGGGACTCCGGCCTCCACCACTCCGGTCTCCACCAGGACACTGGTCACCGGACTCGTCTTAACAGCTCCTGTCGCTAGGCGAACGCCACAGTGGTGCACTGGGTCGAGTAAACGCAATGCTGAGGGCGCCGCCGAACCATAAACCACACTCCCATAGTCAAGGCGGGATTGAACAAGGGCTCTGCAGAGCTGCAGTAGCTTAGAGCGACCTGCACCCCAGTTGGTGTTGCTCAGGCAGCGGAGGGCACTGAGGTGCTGCCAGCACTTCCACTTAAGCTAAGGAAGATCAGGAAGTCAAGTTAACTGGGCGTCGAAAACCAGTCTAAGAATCGATATGTCTCCACTACAGTGAGTGGATCGTCATTAAGTTATAGTTCTGGTTCTGGATGAACGGTACGACGCCGATAGAAGTGCTTAACACGACTTTGCGGCCGAAAACTAGAAACCGTGGGCTAGATGACTGCACTATGTGGATGGCTCCCTGTAGGGGCCGCTCAGCAACACCATTAATAGTGGAGTAGTACGAAATGCAGAAGTTGTCTGCATAAGGAGAAGGTGAGACGGACGGCCCTAAAGCTGCTGCTAGACCAATGGTTCCCAAAAGGTGGTCCGTGGACCCCCAGGGGTCCGCAAGCTATGCCAGAGGGGTCCGCAGGATGCTATTACAATCAAAAAATATTTAATATATTTCGTATAACAGATTTTTTTTTTGTTTTGTTTTGGCCGGTTCCTGCATGAGCAGAGCTTTAGCGAACGCTGACTTCTGCGTCTAGCGTCTTCCTACAGCCAACTGACACTAGCACACTAACGCAAAACTAGAATTAGATAGAGGCAAATAGTTAATAACAATGATGGCTAAATTGAAAAACTTTTAAGCTCAATATTTTTTCAATGATGAATATATCAATGTTTTTTTAAGTACCAAGAATAGGAAAGGTATAAAAAGACTCTTCATTTGGTTTTTTTAGGTACTTGATACTGTGATATGACAAGGTACCAATCATGCTCGATTAGGGGGTCCTCGAGAAAATTTTGTTGGGAACCCCTGTGCTAGACCATTAATGGCCACTAAAAATAGAGATACACTCAATACAGTGCCCTGTGGGACCCCATTCTCCTGGATGTGAGGGGGGGGGGGACTATGGGAGGCACCAACTTGGACATGGAAAGTACGGTGCGACAGGAAATTCTGGACAAAAATTGGGAGCGAGTCGCGGAGACCCCACTCGTATAATGTGGCAAGGATATGATGTCGCCAGGTGGTGTCATACGCTTTGCGTATGATCAAGAAAGACGGCAACAAGGTGTTGGCGTCTGGAAAAGGCTGTTAGGATGGCACACTGGAGGGACACCAGATTATCAATGGTAGAGCGACCCTGGCGAAAGCCGCCCTGACACCGAGCCAGTAGTCCACGTGACTCCAGGACCCAACCCAACCGCCGACACACCATACGTTCCAGCAGCTTACAAAGAACATTGGTGACGCTGATGAGCCGATAGCTATCTACATAAAGCGGGTTTTTGCCGGGTTTGAGCACCGGAATGATGGTGCTCTCCCGCCATTGAGATGGAAAGACGCCATCGCATCAGATCCGGCTGAAGATGACGACGATATGTCTCTTGTAGTCAGATGAGAGATGTTTAATCATCTGACTGTGGATTCGATCTGGCCCAGGAGCAGTGTGCAAGGACACTGAGGAGCTCCCACTCTGTAAATGGGGCGTTATAGGATGTACAAGGCTTCATCGCGTTTCATCCGCCCTGATGCCAGGATGGCCATTGCCCGGAGTCCCGACGCCCCAAGGTGACGGCCATCTACTCCTTGGCATACGTGGGTAGTTAACGGCGCAGGCATCAGCAGAGTGATCCCTGTGTGGTCAGCGGGCTACAACCAACAGGTTACGTGGCGGCCCCACAACGCACTGGCTACCGTGCTGGATATCAGGTGCAACCAAGCAAACAAGTCCATTATCATTGTCAGCATAGGAAACGATACTGCACAGTTGATGGAAAAACACACACTCAGGAGGGTGACGTCGCCCAACAGTTGGAGAATGAGCAGAAGTGCAGATCCACGTCGACGAAGGACGTGACAGGACTCAGCGCATGAGGGACACGATGAACCATGTACGGCGCCTTTCCCCAATTGCCTCGCTCTTCGGGAAAATTTTGAAAAACGGAGGTCAAACCCTACAGGGGACCATCACATAAAATCCGAAACGTGAGAGACTCCTTTTAGTCGCAGGAATACCTCGGGCCTATTCTAACCCCCGGACCCGCATGGGGGCAGGCTTTTTGTTTGAATTGCTGTCATAGATAGCGTGATACGTTCAACGAACTAGTCTTTTCACTAAATAATTATTTTATTCTTATTTGTTTGCCGTACAGAACACATTTTCTCTTACGTTCGTTTTAGGCTGTACATGGCACATTTTACCTTAGATTTAAAATAAGAATGTTATGGACAATGCAACGGTCTTGTACACAGCGTGTGCATTTATAATATTACACGTTGTATGTCAATTCCCTATAAATATTTTTTGGAGCAAGCCAGTAACAATTTTTACTTAAGTTTATTATTTAAGGTTTTTTTTCGGTTTGTCTGTTCTCGATCTAAAGATGGTAGTTAAGCTCCTCCGGCGATATGGCGGGACGCGGAGATTTCATCGTGTACTAGGACTAGCGTATACTCGTAAACACACAAAAAAATTACTTAGGTTTATTTTTTCGAGGTAGTACTTGAAACTTCATCACTACCCCTCGTGCATGTCGCAAATGGAACGTGTTAACCTGCTTAGCGATCTCTGTGGCATCTCAGAACCCAGTAAATCAAATACCACACTACAGTTCGTTACAATGCAATTCTTTGAGTGTCGTGATCTCAACAGTGAAGGATTTACGGTGGAGTCCAACCTCTGGGTGATGTGGGTCAATCTCCTGGCTTTTTCTTTAACTGGTACTATCCTGATATCTTGGGGTGTCATGCCTATAAGCGTAACAGTTCATCTACATAGGACAGGGCATGGCATAGAGTATTTTGTACCACTGTCTACCAATCACTTTTCTGCGTCACTCGCAAATTGAGTGAACCAAAAATGATTGCCTGTTAGTGTCCTTACGCACGATGAACGTTGGAGACAGTGGAAGCGTTCTGCAGTCAGTTGCAAACGATGGTTCACTAAATTTCCTTAATAGCGAGAGGATCGCTTTTCTTTCCCCCCAAGGATTCCCATCCAAGTCCAGGAACGTTTCCGTAACACACTCGAACTGATCGAACCATCCACTAGTAAATTTAGCAGCACGTCTTTGAATTGTTTCGATGACTTCCTTTAGTTGGACCAGCTGGTAATACCAAGCACTAGCAATATTCAAGAATTAGTCGCACAAGCGACCTGTAAAGAAGTCCCGTTTACAGGTGCGCTGGCCTTTCCTAAAAGTCTTCCAGGAAACGGTAGTCGGCCATACGCCTCCCGCAAAGCCGTCGGCATACTGACTGTGCATTCGAAGGTTGAGTGTTGAGCGTCCCGAGCACGAGTTTGCTAGCCTTTCCGAACGTGCAGAGCAATATCTAGCATGCCAGATATTCTGAACGTGTGTTTGAACGTTGACCAATGAGATAGATGAACGGCATCGGGTGGACTACATTTCCATTACCGTCACATGCTCGCCGTCTCTCTTCAGTACAGTTTTGGAAGCCCACATGTATATAAGTATTTACTGAGCACCAGAAAATTAAGGATCTCTCGAAGAGCTACCCTTAATTGTATGATTCGTTGTAACAAAACGTAGGGAAACGTCATACTGGTGGTTAAAGAATTTTTGGAACTTGCGTACTACGAAAGTATGTCATTTCATGGCAACAGCACACTGATGATCCATAAGAAATGCAATGCAATGTTCTTGTGACAATGTGTTATAATTAAATGTCAGTTAATAATATAAACACGATTAAAGCTTTCAGTAGAAGGGAAGATGCAAAGGTGACAGTGAAGATGCCTCTCGAATGGAGGACGTTGTTAACTGTTTCCATATGCTGCTGTTAAAGATCTAATATCATTCCTCATTCTATGAATGCTGTACCTGATGGGTGCAATTAGCTGCCACCTTTTTTCACAATTTTGGTAAACATTTTTGGAATACAGTGATCAATTGTTATATTTAGATTAAAGTTCAGTCTTGATCTTAAAACAGACATAACGTGATCAAGACTGAACTTTAATCTAAAAATAAAAATAGCTGCCACCTTATTTATGTCCGTTCACTGTAAGCTACTCAATTTTGTTACTGTTTTTGTGGACTAAAAAAAACTAATGTTGCAGAATTGTAAGGTATCGGGTGATGTGCTCCTGGTTCGCGCGTCTCCCTGGATACTTTTTTTGTTTACTTGTTTTCGCGTTTTCTAATAGATCCGATACTTTCTGGTTAGTATAATAAAAGTATATTCTATAACTTTCTGTGTTACGTAAATAGATGTGTGCCCTTCTTGAGGAGTGAGTCTGTTCGATCGGTTTAATCGACAAGACAGTTAGCACTACCTGCAGTAACATATTTCTCACTTTCTTGCCCCAAGTTTTGCATTTCACATGTTGCAAAGATTCTATTGTTGAATAGGAACAGATATCACGTAAGAATGACCTCAGGATTTGACTAAAATGTGAGAATGATGAATTAATTGTTACCTTATATGGAGGACTACTGTAAATTTGTATCTCACTATTCGTAATGGATTTATTATAAGCCGATGTCCTTATTGGGTGGACATGATACTTTCCTTTTCGCCTTGTAACATGCCATGGATACTGATGTGTACTACAAACAGGACAACATGACTAGCATATGGACAAGGGAGCATGTCCGTTTTAATAGAGCTAACATCGGAATTTTAAACCGGTCCATTTCGTAAACAGTTTGACATGCTAGCCAGATACAGCAGACAACAGCAAAAGGTATGTTTTATATCAGTAAAACAATCATTTTAATTAGGAACAAATTTTAAAAACTAAGTAAATTCTGAACAAGTCTCAAAAATATGGGGTGATCTCGTATGAGTTAGTCTCGTTACAACGAGACTTTCCTAGCCACAAATTAACCACGGGGAAACATAAGGTACAGCTGATTTATGAGACTGTTGACAAATTTCGTTCAACAAAAACGCAAACGAGCTTGCACACTTTGAACACTACACGAAGGACAAAGTGCTTTAAGGCCGATACTCTCTAATTTCGCATGATGGTTAAACAGCACAATTCTTTTTCTTTATTTATTTTTATCCTTGACCTGAACTACGTCCAAGAGGAGTTCAATGTCTCTGTCTCCTTCCAGCTGCCGTTCTCATTTCGTGAAAAGATGGCGAGAATCCAGTTAAAAAAAGGGAAAGAAATCATGTTATGTTTGTGTGGTTCCGACGTGTGCAGTCTGAAAACAGCCGCTTGACGCTAAGGAACCAAAACGTACGGCAGAGGAAAAAGTCTTTCTAGTTCCAGTAAAGTTGTGAAAAGCGCGAAGCAAGTGGAGGAAAATCCACCGCGCATTCAAGCCCAGACCATTCAACGGACTTCCTGAGCGCTGCAAACGCCAAGAGACACAGTTCGTAAGGCGGCCCAAAGGAATTCGCTTCTCTATGCAAGCAAAATGCGGATTCTGCGGCGAGCTACCGGGCCATCACCGGCCTGCCTGCGAGATTCACACACGAATCGACATACCTCAACATCTTGTCACACGACCTCGCACCCAATCACATTACGCTTACACAGTGCGGTAAAAATATTTCTTCTTTTAATGTAGCGGTTTGACTAAATACCAACGCATGGATTTGTCTGCATCATTGTTATCAAAGAACTATTTGTAAAGCCTGCAATCGAAATTGGTTTTCAAACACCTAACATCGCAACTGCACTGATTAAGCAATGTGCAACAGTTACTGGATGTTCTTTCAACAGGAAAGGATCAGATGGACTGCCTGACCGCGACTCTAAAGTCATTCGGAATCGCGCCATTGCGTTGTAGTAGTAATTGTAGACACATCGACTTCGCGTACGTGAATTACAACATCTGTAAGATCCACGTGTCTTTCATCACACCGTACAAAATCCACCCTCCCCATATATTGCACTATGTGATCAAAAGTCTCCGAACACCACCCTAAACATATGTTTTTCATATTATATGCATTGTGCTGCCACCTACTGCCAGGTACTCCATATCAGCGACCTCAGTAGTCATCGGATATCGTGAGAGAGCAGAATGGGGCGCTCCGCGAAACTCACGGACTTCGAAGGTGACTGGGTGTCACTTTTGTCATACTTCTGTACGTGAAACATCCACACTCCTGAACATCCCTAGGTCCACTGTTTCCTATGTGACAGTGAAGTGGAAACGCGAAGGGACATGTACAGCACAAAAGCAAACAGGCCGACCTCGTCTGTTGACCGACAGAGACCACCGATAGTTGAAGAGGGTCGTAATGTGTGAAAGACAGACATCTATCCAGACCATTACACAGGAATTCCAGTCTGCATCAGGATCCACTGTAAGTACTACGACAGTTAGGCCGGAGGTGAGAAAACTTGGATTTCATGGTCGAGCGGCTGCTCATCAGCCACACATCACGCCACGCTTGGTGTAAGGAGCGTAAGCATTGGACGATTGAACAGTGGAAAAAATTTCTGAGGAGTGACGAATCACGGTACACAATGCG
The DNA here is from genome assembly GCF_023864345.2 of Schistocerca serialis cubense. NCBI lineage: Eukaryota > Metazoa > Arthropoda > Insecta > Orthoptera > Acrididae > Schistocerca > Schistocerca serialis. The sequence goes on from NC_064638.1 coordinate 1,132,262,569, forward strand.
GCGATCCGATGGCAGGGTGTGGGTATGGCTAATGCCCGGTGAACATCATCTGCCAGCGTGTGTAGTGCCAACAGTAAAATTCGGAGGCGGTGGTGTTATGGTGTGGTCGAGTTTTTCATGGAGGGGGCTTGCACCCCTTGTTGTTTTGCTTGGCACCATCACAGCAATGGGCCTACATTGATGTTTTAAGCACCTTCTTGCTTCTCACTGGTGAAGAGCAATTGGGGGATGACAATTGCATTTTCAACACGATCGAGCACCTTTTCAGAATTCAGGGCCTGTGGAGGAGTGGTTACACGACAATAACATCCCTGTAATGGACTGGCCTGCACAGAGTGCTGACCTGAATCCTATAGAATACTTTCGGGATGTTTTGGATCGCCGACTTGGTGTCAGGCCTCACCAACTGACATCGATAGCTCTTCTCCGTACAGCACTCCGTTAAGAATGGGCTGCCGTTCCCCAAGAAACCTTGCAGCACCTGATTGAACGTATGCACGCGGGAGTGGAAGCTATCATCAAGGCTAAGGGTGGGCCAACACCATATTGAATTCCAGCATTACTGATGGAGGGCGGCACGAACTTTTAAGTCATTTTCAGCCATGTGTCCGGATCCTTTTGATAACATAGTGTGTATATATACGAGGCTTGGAACATTAAAAGTGGGAACTATTTATTTATAGCTCTTACAAAATAGATACGTGTTTCAAAGTTTTACTGACCTTCAAAGTAGTCACCAGCATTGTGTATGACCCGTTGCCAGCGATGTGGAAGTCGAAGGATACTCTTAGCAGTGCCAGTTGTGTTGACAGTTCGGGCGGCGCAGTCTATTGCCCGACGAATTTGTAGCAGTTCTGAAGCGAATGCCGTGAAGTGTTTCCTTCAGTTTAGAAATCGAGTTGAACTCACGAGGGCTTAAGGCAGGGGAGTGCAGTAGGTGCTCATTGTTGGAACACGACCTACGACCAGCTTAGAGACAGAAGTGATGACACTTTCTGCACGACCTGACCATCATTTTGCAGGACAATGTTCAATCACGTATAGTGCAAGCTGTTACTGATTTGTTTGACTGATGGGGCTACAAAGTGCTATAACACCTACTGCACTCCCCTGACTTACGCCTTCGTGAGTTCAATTCGATTTCTAAACTGAAGGAAACACTTCACGGCATTCGATTCAGAACTGCTACAAATTCGTCGGGCAATAGACCGCGCTGCTCGATCTGTTAACACAACTGGCACCGCTAAGAGTATCCTACGACTTCCACATCACTGGCAAAGGGTTATACACAATGCTGGTGACTATTTTGAAGGTCAGTAAAACTTTGAAACACGTATCTATTTTGTGCGAGCTGTAAATAAATAGTTGTCACTATTAAAGTTCCAACCCTCGTAACTTGACCCCCTTCTAACAGCCGTGTACCGCAAGTCTCTAGAGGAACGGAAGGTTCCAAATGATTGTAAAAGAGCACAGGTAGTCCCAGTCTTCAAGAAGGGTCATCGAGCAGATGCGCAAAACTATAGACCTGTATCTCTGACGTCGATCTGTTGTAGAATTTTAGAACATGTTTTTTGCTCGAGTATCATGTCGTTTTTGGAAACCCAGAATCTACTATGTAGGAATCAACATGGATTCCGGAAACAGCGATCGTGTGAGACCCAACTCGCTTTATTTGTTCATGAGACCCAGAAAATATTAGATACAGGCTCCCAGGTAGATGCTATTTTTCTTGACTTCCGGAAGGCGTTCGATACAGTTCCGCACTGTCGCCTAATAAACAAAGTAAGAGCCTACGGAATATCAGACCAGCTGTGTGGCTGGGTTGAAGAGTTTTTAGCAAACAGAACACAGCATGTTGTTAGCAATGGAGAGACGTCTACAGACGTTAAAGTAACCCCTGGCGTGCCACAGGGGAGTGTTATGGGACCACTGCTTTTCACAATATATATAAATGACCTAGTAGATAGTGTCGGAAGTTCCATGCGGCTTTTCGGGGATGATGCTGTAGTATACAGAGAAGTTGCAGCATTAAAAAATTGTAGCGAAATGCAGGAAGATCTGCAGCGGATAGGCACTTGGTGCAGGGAGTGCCAACTGACCCTTAACATAGACAAATGTAATGTATTGCGAATACATAGAAAGAAGGATTCTTTATTGTATGATTATATGATAGCGGAACAAACACTGGTAGCAGTCACTTCTGTAAAATATCTGGGAGTATGCGTGCGGAACGATTTGAAGTGGAATGATCATATAAAATTAATTGTTGGTAAGGCGGGTGCCAGACTGAGATTCATTGGGAGAGTCCTTAGAAAATGTAGTCCATCAACAAAGGAGGTGGCTTACAAAACACTCGTTCGACCTATACTTGAGTATTGCTCATCAGTGTGGGATCCGTACCAGATCGGGTTGACGGAGGAGATAGAGAAGATCCAAAGAAGAGCGGCGCGTTTCGTCACAGGGTTATTTGGTAGCCGTGATAGCGTTACGGAGATGTTTAGCAAACTCAAGTGGCAGACTCTGCAAGAGAGGCGCTCTGCATCGCAGTGCAGCTTGCTGTCCAGGTTTCGAGAAGGTGCGTTTCTGGATGAGGTATCGAATATATTGCTTCCCCCTACTTATACCTCCCTAGGAGATCACGAATGTAAAATTAGAGAGATTAGAGCGCGCACGGAGGCTTTCAGACAGTCGTTCTTCCCGCGAACCATACGCGACTGGAACAGGAAAGGGAGGTAATGACAGTGGCACGTAAAGTGCCCTCCGCCACACACCGTTGGGTGGCTTACGGAGTATAAATGTAGATGTATATATATTCTTCGCGAATTTGACCTTCGCCATCGTGACGATTTATTATGTTGCACTTCTTGAATAAATACCGAAATTCTTTTTCGTCTAGGGAATACTGTACAATACATTACCTACCTTGTATGAATATTAAGGAGATACGTCTCTAGGATGTGAGAGACGCACCCAAGTATGTACCCTGTAAGTACAACGCAATTATTGACTTGAAACTATGAAATATGGCTTTGTTCAAGTCGTAATATTAATTAGGATGTAACACTATTTTAAGAGCTTTTGTGAAGAGTATCAACGGAGGAGGAGTAAGAGTTGCCAACAGAAATTTATTTATGTCAATCTTGATATCTACCAGACAGTCTGCAATAACCCTCAACAGATTGTTAAATATGAGTAGTTGACTCCTTTCTGTACTAATGTTAAGCCACGTAAGTTCTCAGGGGCTCTTTGCATGCTAGTAATCCATTTAAGAATTCCCTTTTTTTTTTTTTTTTTTTTTTTTTTTTAAGGAACCATGTAAGGGCATTGGAGATACATATATTCACTGAATAGTTACCAAGATAAATAGTTTTTTTAAGAGGGTCTGTTTGATGTGCTGGAATTGGAACCACAATATAATTCCTACAGGCTTCCACAGGATAGAGTAGCGCCGAATTAAAGCTCAACGAGAAGAAATAAAAATTTTAAGGTTTGCCATTCCGTCAGAGACAGTAAAGGAATTGGAAGACCAATTGAACGGAACGGACATTGTCTTGAAAGGAGGATATAAGATGAACAAACAAAAGCAAAACAAGGGTAATGGAATGCAGTCGAATTAAATTAGGTTGATGCTGAGGGGATTAGATTATAACACGCGAAGCACTTAAAATAGTAGATGGGTTTTGATACTTGGGCAGCAAAATAAGTGATGATGGCCGGAGAGAAATTTGTTAACACCATATATATATATATATATATATATATATATATATATATATATATATGTGTGTGTGTGTGTGTGTGTGTGAGGAATTTTTTCTCAAGGTTTTATCTGGAGTGTAGCCATATATGGAAGTGATACATGGACGAAAAACAATTTAGGTAAAAAGGGAACAGATGCTTTTGAAATGTGGTGCTATAGAAGAATACTGAAATTAGTTGGGTCTATCACGTAACTAATGAGGAAATACTGAACACAATAGGAAGACAAGGAATTTATGGCACAAACAGACCACAAGAAGGGACCGCTTGTTAGGACACATTGTGGGACATCAAGGGACCATCAATTTCGTACTGGAGCGAAGTATGTGGAAAACTTATCTACTGTTACAGCTGACTCAGCTTTTTTACGGTTATACCACTCGCCTGAACGAAGGTTGAAGATCGATTTGTCATCTGTTAACATTTCATTGAAAAAGGTTGCCCACACATCATTTTGCTTACTACCTAGGTTGTTTTCGTTGCTTCTTATGGCTTGACCACATAATATTCTGATAGTTGATTTTCAAGCACTTGAGTCCTTGTAGTCTTGGAAACAGACAGCAATGTCTTCAACAGCCCCTGCTTCCGCCGTTATAGCAAGATTATCGCATCCACAATGTAAGGAATAATCGCAACTCTTATCCCAGTCCTACCAACTTATGAAGCAACGTCTCCCCGAGAATTTAAATTATTCCACAGCCTTCTATATATTATGGTTCTTGACATGCTGATTTTTTAACTGACGAATGATTTAAGAAATCCTAAAAAAGCCCTTCGCAATAATATTATATATATATATATATATATATATATATATATATATATATATATATATATATATACTTCCTGTCAACCAGATTTAGTAAATCATACACTAAATTAATCAGCATAAAAAATTAAAATTTTTCAACAAAATGAGCATTTACACTCCCATACCTGCCAACTTTCAAAAACAAGAATCCAGAAGATCCCAAATCGCAAACATTTAACGCGTGCATTCGTCGCAAGGTGTTCAAACATAGCAAGAAAAGACTACATAGAATGAGATTACAGATAATATTAATACATATAACGCAGGCTACATTTTAAGATCACTATTTTCGAACTCTGAATTAGGTACTTACACAAGTTACTTCCTGATGAGTGTTAATTTTTTGTCACTTAATATTGGGAACAGTTTACACACTTCACAAAAATGGTCTTTTCTGCTCTTGATCTTGCAAGCCACAATATGAACGACATTGTCAAAACTACTAAACTGAACATTGATTTATAAAATTTTCTCAATTTCACAGAACATTGGCAATATTCCATCACAGGCTGCAGAGGAGAGATGAAGATGAGTATCTTTCTTCAGAAATTCTGAAGGGAAACTATTCATGTAACATGGACCACTGATTCTGGTTTTCAAGACAGAAATGGATCCCAGAGTTTCATTCGACACGGAGGACCGAAACTGACTGCGATTCTTCTTCACCAAGCTGAACACACACACACACACACACACACACACACACACACACACACACACACACACAGGACTGATGTGTGGTAGAGCCAAAACAGAAAGCATTAGCCTGGATAACTTATCGTACTTAGGAACACCATCAGCTCCACGAATGCTCAGCAAGCGAGCCCATTTGGTATCACCTGTCAAGTTCTCGCTCTCAACAGTAGCACAGTCATCAATCTGCAAAATGAATCAATTTCCTACTGCTATCCTTCATTTTCGTATTGTAGAGGTGTTTAACGGATTTAATATGATTTATTAATTCAGTTCTTCCTCCGTAAACATTAATTCAGTTCTTCCACCGTAAACAATGTGTACATTACACGAACACATGGAACAGAACGCAAATGGTTCAAATGGCTCTGATCACTATGGGACTTAACGTCTTTGGTCATCAGTCCCCTAGAACTTAGAAGTACTTAAACCTAACTAACCTAAGGACAACACACACATACATGCCCGAGGCAGGATTCGAACCTGCGACCGTAGCAGTCGCGCGGTTCCAGACTGTAGCGCCTAGAACCGCTCGGCCACTCCGGCCGGCCACAGAACGCAAATGTTTCATCTTTCCGTGATCGCATAATACACGGAGATTCAGCAGAATATGCATTCCTGAAAGACTGATGATATCGTTTCTTAGTTGAACTCATCACCAAAACACTAAATCGCACAAAAATTCTCCGCACAACTGCACGTATACAGAACATACAGCAAACACCGCATAAAAGTGAGCATAAACGAATCTTTCCCTCTAATATGCAGTCCAAGCAAAAAAAGAATGCAGCAATAAACTGTGAGTTATGATTTCGATAGAACGATCGATTGACAAAAAGCCGGCAGTGTCTCAAACACAGAGAGCTAATGACAAAAGCGCAGCGATATTCTGGGAGAAGGGATCATCGATAATATTGTGGGTCGATTTTCCGTCAATTTCAAACACTCGCATTTTAGAATAGCAGCTATTTTGGAAAGTCAAAACTGAAATGTGATATGAATACAGTGGGCGGGAAAGAGCCTGGTAGTTGAAAATCGAAAAGAAAAGGTCTTCATCTGGAAAACCGGAAGACTACCCCAAAATCCGGAAATCCGGAAATCGTCCGGAAAAACCGGAAAACTTGGCCGGTATGCACTCCCCTTAAAAACAATAAAAACGAAAACAAACTAGTCTTTCACATTCTATCCGATTTATTATAAATTCGAGTTCCAGGTCTTTAAAGTGGGCTCAGTCGCAACGAGGAGCCAAAATTTGCATACTGACACGGATACCTGAGATTAGTAAACGTATCCAATTTCCATACACATTTACGAGTAGCAATTGCGGATTCGCTTTTGTTTTGATAAAGACATCAAATGTGCTGAATTTGCTGTCCGCAACAGTTTCAAAAAATGGTTCAAATGGCTCTGAGCACTATGGGACTCAACTGCTGAGGTCATTAGTCCCCTAGAACTTAGAACTAGTTAAACCTAACTAACCTAAGGGCATCACAAACATCCATGCCCGAGGCAGGATTCGAACCTGCGACCGTAGCGGTCTTGCGGTTCCAGACTGCAGCGCCTTTAACCGCACGGCCACTTCGGCCGGCGCAACAGTTTCACTCACTGGAGGTACCGCACCAAGACTTATAGTCTCTAGAAATAAATTGATAGTTCTCCATTTTTAACAATTCTCCACGTTCTTTACATAGACGAATGTCTTGTCCTCACATGGTCTCCTTTCCCTCTATGAACCATTTTTCGAGCTTGAATGCTTGCTTGGCGGGGAACTACAGTCAAGGTGGAGTTGACAAGCTGAAATGAGGATATGTGCCGAAGACGCTTCTTGTTAGATTAGGGTAAGACACTGCTAGCTGCGGAGAAGTGGCAACTTTTATTTAGTCACCAAGTGCATACGATTTTCACCCACGCGCGGTTTGAAATACGTTTAGTGTGAGTAATCAGTTCGAGAGTATTCCAGTGAACATCTCATCAGTTAACTGTGCTACACAGTGATAAGCTCCAGAACAGTTCCATAAAGTTTATCATTTACGTATAAACGCACATAACGGAGTTGCGTCACTCGTAAATCTGTCGTGTTTGTTCACAGATTAAGAATTAATGTTCCGCACGGAGAGCCCATAAGAAATTTATCTAGCTTCCTGTTTCCCAATGCTGCAACGTTTACGGTTTTAAAAACTGAGAACTCGGTTAAACGCTACGCCAAGGAGATACTGCTGCCCTTATTAACATAATTCTTAAGTAGGGCTAAGTACTGAAACTGACAATCAGGCTGGGAGGCAATATAACGGATACTACCATATTTAAGCCCGAAACATTTCATTTGTCGAGATTTAAAAGGCATGAAATGTTAGCACCACTTGCAGACACATCTTTAACTACAGATATGGCCCTTCATGCAACAATCTCTGCACACTCTGACGCGCTGTCTATACTACGCGGAGTGTGAATAGAAATGAAACTGACAACACAGCGAGCGACCTGGCAACGCTGTGCTGTCCTACTTGTGTAGACCGATATGTTCATCCCTTCCAGATGCTCAAGACGCAGTTTCAGCTCCAGGCTGCCATCACGTTATTTCTGAGAGCGCCATCGGTGAAGTTATGGTTTTGTTGTTGTGCAATCACGTTTTGTGTTAAACTTGAAAAATCCGCGAGTGTGGTCTCTGAAAACTTGAAGTAGGCCTACGGGGAACATTCCTTATCAAGTTTTTCGCTTGCACAAAAAATCATTTTTGGGAAGCCGAGAACACGCTGAAGATGGAGCTCGTTCAGGGAGACCTTCAACTTCAAAAACCGACAAGAACGTCGAACGTGTGCGTGCTCTTGTGAGATCAGACAAATTTGACAGTAAGGATGATGCACCCTGTTAAACACTTCCACTATACATCAAATTTTGGTCGAGTTTAGCACATGCGAAATGTTTGTGCCAAAATGATGTCGAAAGACTCCACTTCATCAATAAACAAACGAGGTATCGAATCAGACATCACTGAGCCCAGTTAGGATTAATACTTATTCCTTAAACAGACAGGAAAGTTCCATTTTCCAATCACAGACGACAGCTCCGCCGTCGGAGATTAGATTATTCAGTCAGTGTCCAAGTACTGAGAGACGCGCAAATCACTCAGAGGGAAATTCCAATTCCTCAAAATGTGGCTACTACCTATGATCAAAATAAAACCAACAGATATCAAGCTGACGCTGCTAGTCCTTTCTGTGTGTTTGTCGAGGGGATCAATGGTAATGTCGAGAAGAAGTTGCTTGTGTTTGAATCACACAACTCACCGCCAGGGAGTTGTAAGAAATGTAGACGCTAATCTGTCAAAACTGGACATGTAGGAAGCCATTCACTCAACAATCCCCGTGAGTCATGTACACACACCGTTCAAAAGAATAACCTCTTGGAAACACTATAAAGCGTCCCTCGACAAACGTGTCATCACGCTCTCATCACAGTTCTTCCCACAATGCATTGCAATCAGTGGTATGCGATTTCCAGTCAGGTCTTACAGTCCTCTAGTCACGCAATGCTGTCTAAGATACGACCATTTAAATAATCGGTACCAGTCAGACACGTTGGAGCTAAGCATGAGGAGTCAACGTGCAAAGCCAAACTACATGCTTTGTACATTGCAAAGACAATCACAATCTTCTTCAGAAACGCTTTTCTTGCCATTGCAAGTCTCCATTTTGTGTCTTCTCTACTTCGACCATCATCGTCGACTTATACTTTTCTTGAAGTGTAAATGTATCATACAATGTAGAAGTGTTCTGTCATGGCTGGCCCTCCCAAAGTTACCAGTAGTTCTGAGGCAATATCTTTTGCTTCCCGGGTGGTCTACTTCCGGAGAATTGTTTCGACTTACGCTTTCAGGGCGCTGTCAAATTCTTCTTGCAATATCACACCTTCCACTTCAACTCCCTCTACGTCCTCTTCCATTTCTATAACACTGTCTTGACGTTCATCTCCCTTGCACAGACCCTCTATATACTTCCCTCCACCTTTCCCTTCTTTGTTTAGGGCTGGTTTTCCAAATGAGCTCTTGATATTCATACAGCTGCTTCTCTTATTTCCTGGAGGCCTCTTTTCCTGTAGGCAGTATCTATCTTTCCCCTCGTGAAATATCAGACCTTACAAACTATACTGGAAGTAATCGGGAAACTGCATCCAACATGGACACCACGGGAAGCCTACACAACTACTATGGCACAGATTGATCTAGCAGGTTGCAATGCAATTCCTCTGTTGAAAACGGAATTCTTCTCTAGTAAACCACGTGTTTTTTGGTGGGATACTGTATGTTCCCCAAAGCTGTGGCTAAAAGAAGATTAGCAATAACTAAATATTGTAGAGACCTGACACTGCATAGATTCGTGGAGTTCAAAAGCATAGATGCAAACACCAGGAGATTCTTGAAGGAAAAGGTAAAGGTGGCTTGGATCAACTACTGTAATGGACTGTATAAGGACGCTAACGTATCACAAGTGCTGGACACAATTCGTTTTCTAAAACATCTTCATGCAATTGGATCTTCAGAGGTGGACCCTATATGTTTGAAGGCTTTGTGTCAAAATTTGATTCTCCGTCTTGTTCTGAATCAGCCATGGCTTTTCCACACGAAACGGAACTCAATTCCTCTCTCCATTTTCCAGACATGAGATGGAGGTGGCTTTGAAAAGTTCTAAAAATACTGTTTCTGGAATGTTCATAATGGGATGATAAAAAAGTCTTCCAACGGAAGCTTTAGCTCTTCTTCTTTGGATATTCACTGAAAAATGGGGAAGACGGAGCTTATGGAGGAATGGACTACGCAGGTGATTAGGTCTATATTGAAACCTGGGAAACATCCCAAAAAATTATATCTCTTACAGACCAATTGCCTTGTCTTCTTGTGTGGGCAAAACACTTGAAAGACCATCTTGAGGCTTGCCTGGAAAGTAATCGATTATTACTTCGATCCTAATTTGGTTTCATCAAGTCAGAGGAATATTTGACAACTTAACAATGTTGTGCCGTGACATTTATCTGCTTTTCACGAAAAGAAGTTTTTAATAATATTATTGTTAGATGGGACATCAGCTTATGATGATATACAGGTATCCATTCTGTTGGAAAAGTTCAAGCGATTTGGTCTTCCTATCAGTTGGATATATGGCAATGAACTTGAACTGAAAGCGATTCGTGTTATCGGTAACAGTAAAATATTTTGTTAGTAGCTAGTTTCGTAATGCGAAAAAATAAAACGTATTCCTATAACGCAGGAACAAATTGAAAGGGATAGCATTTGCAGAACAACATGGATAGAGAGCAACTGAGCGGCTTTTCAGTCCTCCAAGAGAGGAAACAAAAATAAAAAAATAAATTAAAAAAATTCGCGATTGGAGGACTAGTAAAGAAGAACAAAACTGAGGAAGTCACAAAGTACAATTAGAAGACTGAATGTAAAATAGACGAAAGTACATGATGACATACTGAAATGGATTCAAGGACACCGTCAAAATGGCACTGGAATTAATACAAAAATGATTGAAATACACGCTGGTAAGCTAGCGCTTTAGCGTTATGGACTTAGCATGCGAAGCAAAACCAAAATATCTGACACAATGCCACAAGAGTATGAAGAGAAAATGTTATCTGTCCTTAGCTTTTTTATTCTATTCTACATCGAACGAAAACAAGTGGAACACAGCCAAATAGGGAATATGTACTAAAATCCTTTGAGACTTGATATGCCGAGTAACAGAACTGTTTCCACGAAAAGTGCTAAAACTGTAACTATAATAACATGTGAACATGAAAAAATGCACTACACTGTTGTCCTTTCATGTTGTGCTGACAGTACTAAACTTAATCCAATGATCATTTTCAAGCGCAAAACGCGTCAAAACCTTCTGATACACTGCCAGGTGTTGCTCGTGTAAATAACAAGGGTTAGATGGACGATGCTGGTATGAAATTATGGATTAACAGAGTGTGGGAGAGAAGAAAATGTGCTTTACTAAAGAAGAGTTCTCTTTTTGTGATAGATCAGTTTAGTAATCATTTGAAAAATTCTGTGAAAGATTAATTGAGGCAGGGAGATACATAGCTTGCTGGTATTCCCGGAGGACTGACTTCACAATTGCAAGCTCTTGATGTCTCGATAAATAAGCCATTTAAAGTGCATATGAGAGAGGAATGGAACAAATAGATGGTGATGAAACCCATCATATATTCAAGCCGAAGGAAGCTTTAAACGACTTACAATAGAACAAGTGTGTCACTGGAAAAACAGTTGTTGTCTAGAGTGATAAGAAGATATTATTCTCAAATCTTTCAAGAAATGCGGCATAAGTAACGCTCTCGATGGCAGGAAGGACATCACATATGAATAGAAGAAAAATGACGACCAAGAGCTTGAAGAAGAAGGGGGAGGAAGAAGAAGAAGGAGGAGAAGGTTCAGATGACGATTTTCAGGGATTTTAAAAATTAGTTCGGTTTTTTTAGTTGGCTTTTCAATCTAAAAATAAAAATGGTAGAAATGTTATTTTTTTAAAAAATTGAAAAAGTTAAGGTCCATAAAATAAGGTACTAGCCGAAACAAGCTTGTAGTGAAGAAATACGACCAGCACAAGCCAAAAAATATTTTGCAGCAAGCTGGGAATCAATTTATATAAAACTGTCATTTTGATCTCATGTATGTTGCAAGCCCAGAAGAGAAGAAATCATCCTCTTGTTGGCACATATTAGTATAGTGTTTCTGGTAGTTTTTCACCCTTAATCCTTCGCATTTATACTGTAGGAAACAGTAGAGGCACAACATTCCGCGAGGCAAGGTGAAATGTTTAACGTCTTACTGACGAAGAGGTCATCAGAGACTAAAGCATAAGTTCGGATTGGGAAACATAGACGGGAATCAACTGTGTCATTTTTCAAAGAAACTATCCCGTCATTTATGTTAAGCGATTTGTGAAATCTGGATGGCCGGACGGGGAATTCAATCACAGCCCTCACGAATACAGAAACTCAACTCTAATGTACCGTTTCTGTGTGTAAGGGGCGGACTACATGTCAAGATGTCAGTGGTTTATCCGCAGTACATCAAATCATTTATTTTCCTTGCCCTTATCGCTTCTTTCATCTACTGGCAATTTTTAATGAGAAAACTGCTGAGCCAAATCGTGGTTAGGCAACCACGTAAGCTGTACGTCACCTTATAACTAGCTGGATAAATCAGTTCCACGGTCGAAGGAAGGCAAGGGCATACCACAGGATCCAACAATACTGTGCGGTGTTCAAACGAGTTTTGTGTTCAGGGCCGCTTTAGAGTGCTTGTATGATATTTGCCAATCAGTTACCCAATTGTTAAGAGACTGACAAGGGGAGGCCACGACGTTTGGAATGCGGATTTACTGCATAGTTCGTACACTCTTAGTACTCCATGAGGACAACAAAATGTGTAAGCAATAGCGTGTACTTCTCAAGCGTTATTGAGAAAATCGCAAAATAATTTCGGTCGTCAAATATGTACCTTTATGCGGTTCAAAAATGGCTCTGAGCACTATGGGACTTAACATCTGAGGTCATCAGTCCCCTAGAACTTAGAACTACTTAAACCTAACTAACCTAAGGACATCACACACATCCATGCCCGAGGCAGGATTCGAACCTGCGAGCGTAGCAGTCGCGTGGTTCCGGACTGAAGCGCCTAGAACCGCTCGGCCACCGCGGCCGAAGTACCTTTATGTGGTTTATATGGTGCGGAGACCTGGACACTGAGGAAGGAAGATGAAAGAAGATTGGAGGCACTAGAGATGTGGATATGGAGAAGACTGGAAAAAGTGAAATGGGATGACCGAGCAAGGAATGAAGAAGCATTAAGAAGGGTTGGAGAAGAAAGAAACATGCTGAAAGTTATCAGAAACAGAAAACAGAACTGGATTGGACATTGTTTGAGGAGGGACTCTTTACTGAAGGGAGGAATAGAAGGAATAGTGGAGGGAAAAAGGGGAAGGGGAAGAAGAAGATATCAAATGCTGGACTATATCAAAGAAGACAAATATTCAGAAATGTAAAGACTGGCTATGGACAGACAAAAGTGGAAGAGACTTAACTCATGATAAGACCAACCGTAAGGCAGAACCCCATACTACTACTACTACTACTACTACTACTACTGCTACTACTACTACTACTTTTGCGTTTGGTCGTTTACTAGTCGATAGTTATGAATGTTATATTATTTGTGATAATATAACTTTGTAGACTGCCAAATAACATTGTAAATGTAATAAAAAGTTCATCTCTCACACGTATTTTTCCCGTTAGATCAACAGTAATATAAATAGTAAAAATATGACTGTGTTGGGAAAAAAAAGTGACGAACAGGACCGGATCCAGCGACCGACGACCTACGATTACGGGGCTTTGACGCCAACCACTCAGCCGCCGCCGCTTCGTGTTAATAACGGCCGCCGCTTCGTGATAATAACGACCACGCACAGGTACATATTTGACGACCGAAATTATCTTGCGATTTTCTCAATAACGCTTGAGAAGTACGCGTTACTGCTTTCTTGAGAAGTAGGCGTTACTGCTTACACATTTTGTTGTCCTCATGGTGTACTACGAGTGTACGAACTTTGCAGTAAATCTGCGTTCCAAATGTCGTGGCCTCCCCTTGTGAGTAAAAGAAGTCCCGCACCATTCAGCAGCATCAACTGCTTGTAGAACATAACGTATTCTAGAAAGTCTAGTTCCTCCCTTGTACCAGTTACGAAACAGCTCCCCCTATTAATCAGCTGCCCTTGACGTAAGTAGCAGCAGGTTGGTGTGTTGGTTAGTATGCAGGCCCTAGGCCACACGGAGCGCCAGGAATTTAAATTGGGCCCAGCCGTCTGCAACAGCGGGAAAACCTCCGCCAGAAGGATATCGTCGCCACGGCGCGCAGCATTTCACACGCGGATTTACTGAGCTCATTAAACGCGAGTGGTTACCCCGCAGGTGCGTCAGCTTCCGTTAGAGCGGGGAAAATAGCTCTGTGCTGGCCACAATGGGCTCTCGTCCAGACGTGGAGGGTGATACCGCAACCGCGAGCCTGAAAGTAAAGTTGCGGCTGGTCGAGACCCGACGACCGCAAGTACCGGTACGACCGCAAAGGACTTACAGGCAATGTAAAGGCTAATGGCACTTTCTGTTCATCCTTTTCGCTGTTCGGTAGGGCAACACGCCACGTAAGTTTATTAGATATACCTGTCGGGAGTGCCCTTTACAACTGACTTGACAGGTGAACTGGAATTATGTGTAAACTGAACTGTGCGGGGCCGCACGACTGTACAGTCGACCGGACGCGAATCGAAGCTCTAGTCTATCTTTTTAGTTGTGATAATGTCCAGATCTGAACCGTGTGCGAGTCGTCTGCATGAATTTGAAGGTTAGAACTCTCGCAGGGGAAGTACTCTAGGTCGAACGGCTAAAATAGAATACAAATTATTATAGTATTGGGGGATTTGTCTGTTCTAATACCCTTCAACATTTATTTGTAAATCTCCATAGGCCTATTTGTGCACAGTCAATGTTTGAAGTTAACGAATCTAAAGGCTAAAATCTGAAGAAACGATACCCTGTAACAAACAATTATGACCAGTAGATTTACGGAAGTCGCAACTGAAACGTTATTTAGCAAAAAGCTTCACTGGTTACAAAAATTTATTTTGACGTAACTATGCGAGACACAGCTATTTGTTGCAAATAGTAGTTTTATTTGCAAATCTTTCATGGGTTCACTTCCACATGTGCTACATTTGTTGCTCGTAGAAAGTCTAGACCAGTGGTAGTCAACTTTTTCCCCCCTACAGCCCACTTTTGTGTATCTCTGTTAGTAATAAAATTTTGCAGCTGCCCACCGCTACCATAGTACTTGTGATTTACGAAGCAGAGATGTAACTTTACTATATAAATTTGTAAAACAGGGATACAGCAAGTTAAATGATGTAGTAATAATTAGTTACCAAATACTTCGTTAAAATTTTATGAAAACCTAGTAAAAATGTATTTAAAACCACTACCGCCTACTGCCCACCACGAAAGCTGAAAGCCCACTGGTGGGCGTAGGGACCAGGTTGTCCATCACCGGTCTAGAACATTTGTATTGTATTGAACTGGGGACCCAGAAACGACGGAGAGGATTCGTCCCTGCCGCAGCCCTCAGTGGTTCACAACCCCACAACAGGCTACAGCAGTCCACTCTTTCCACCGCCCCCCCCCCCCCCCGAAACCAGGGTTATTGTGCGGTTCGGCCCCCGGTGGACACCGAAAATCGATTATTTCCGAAACCGATAATTTTGGGCTGTTTTAATAGTCAGGTTAAACTAGGTATGAAAAAGAATCGGTATAACTGAAAACCGGTTGTTTTAGAGACAACAGCCATCCATCCCTATTTCGAAGTTAAACTCGGTGCCATGGAGTCATCACTGCGGAAACTTTTTGTGGGAACGAGAAATGCAGGAAAAGAGAAAGGTCCTTTCGTCAACAAGGGTAAAATCTCTTACGTACCAGAATCATGTAGTTCATCGCGCAATTCATGTCACAAATAGGTTGGGTTATCACCACTAACTAATGACTCCACGGTCGACGGGCGTTCAAGACAAATCCTGCTCCGCCTGGAGAACTAAAAAATGTCTTACTACCATCGCCTACACGTACATAAATTTAAAGAAAAAGAGTCATGCACGATATCTGTGATCATGTTCGTGTTCTTAAAATAATTATGTCCTACTAGATCACTAATGTCGCATAGAACCGAACAAACTGAAAATCGTGCCTGCCGAACAATACCTGTCATGAAACACTACTGGCGTCCCCCCCCCCTTTTTTTTCCCTACTTACCGCATCGCAGTGAGAATTTTAATGGAACTGGACTCACCTGAAACAAAAAGGAAACACCATTAAGAAAATGTACAAAATCTGGAAAATATTTTACGAAACATTATGATGAGCATCTTCAACTTTTTTAGTCCGTCTTCCTCAGCTGCATGGAATATTACGGTATATTGATAATTTTTACTTCATGAACCGTCTGAAAGCAATTGAATAAACCACAATTTTAGTGCCAAAATTTGCACTAAAATTTTGTTTTATTCAGTTGCTGTCAGACGGTCCATAAAGTAAAAATTATCAATATGCCATAATTATGATGAGCACTTATGAGTAACACAGACACAACACAAGCGACATACAAACGGCACTCTAATTCTGTAAAACATGTCAACTACAAGGAATTATACAATTGATTTCGTAAGGGGAAACTCAGGTAGCCTCACTCGTTAACTAAGAACGTTAACTTGCCGCCCTGTGGAAAAATCTACATGATCTAGAAAAAGTAAAACCCAATCTATGGCTGAATCCCTATTTCCTATTGAGGTTTCACTTCAGCATTCCGCTTTTTCTTGATCAACGCACAAAGACTAAGGACATTAATCCCGGGAATAAAACAATGCGTAGTGCACGTGAATGTTTTTCTAGAAACTTAACAGTTAATCCTATCAAGACATCAGTTACACGACTTCGGCAGTTGCAGTATATGACATCCCAGAGCAAATGACTTGACGTAGTCGTCTATCTAATACTGCCAAAAATAAGACATCTGTAACTACTCTGCCCTCAAGCGTCTATCCAGTGAAGACTTACGGACCAAGTCAGAAGCAAAAATCTCAACAAGACGAGTGCTCCCACAAAAATGACGGACGAACTGGAATTAACCTATATACAAACAAATGGCAACTAGTATGTGATTTCTAGCCTTCAGCAAAGTTTTCGACAGTGCTGACTTTGCTTAGCAGTTAACTCCAATCTACCATACACCACCCCTTCCCTTTCCCTCACCCTTGTCTACATAGCCCTCTACTGAAACACTCAGCTCTCTCTTTGTTGACCGCTACTACTACCGTCATTTCAATCTTCTCCTCTGATACTTAGATTAGATTAGTACTTGTTCCATAGATCATGAATAGGACACTTCGTAATGATGTGGAACGTGTCAGGTTAATAAAAGGTGTCTATACAAGATATTACATTAGACAAAATATTACATGACACTAATAAATATATATATATATATATATATATATATATATATGGGTGTTGGGAAATTACCCACTTACTATATGCAAAAATTCATCTAATGAGTAGAAGGAGTTGCCATTAAGAAATTCTTTTAATTTCCTTTTAAATGCTATATGGCTATCTGTCAGACTTTTGTTGCTATTAGGTAAGTGACCAAAGGCTTTTGTGGCAGCATAATTTACCCCCTTCTGAGCCAAAGATTTAACCTGGAGCAGTGAAGATCATCCTTTCTCCTAGTGTACACTGCTATTACTTTTGAATTCGTTCGGATTGTTAATAACAAATTTCGTAAGTGAACATATATATTGTAAGGCCACAGTGAAGATTTCTAGCTCTTTAAATAAGTGTCTGCAGAATGATCTTGGATGAACTCCAGCAATTATTCTGATTACACGCTTTCGTGCAATGAACACTCTTTTCCTCAATGATGAGTTACCCCAGAATATGATGCCATACGAAAGCAGAGATTGAAAATAGGCGTGGTAAGCTAATTTACTCAGATGTCATCATCATCATCAGTTATCTGCTATATTAGCAGGTCCTTTGCCTCTCCATTTTCTGCGATCCATTGCTTCCTTCTTAAGGCTGCTGTATGTTGTACCGTCCATCATGTCATCCAGTATCTGGAATCTCTTCCTTCCTCGCTTCCTTTTCCCTTCTACATAACCTTCTAAAACTGTTTTTATCAGTCCGTCATTCTTTCTTAATATATGCCCAATCCAATTTCTTTTTCTTCTCTTTATTACATCTAGTAACTGCCTTTTCTCTCCCACTCTTCTCAGTACCTCTTCATTTTTTACTCTGTCCATCCAACTTATTCCTTCCATCTTCCGCCATGTCCAGATCTCAAAAGCCTCCAGCCTTTCTCTGTCTTTTTTCCTCATAGTCCATGTTTCAGCGCCATATAGAAGAACACTCCATACAAGACATTTTATGAGTCTCTTTCTGAGTTCTCTGTCCATACCGCTGCAGAAGATTCTCCTTTTCTTATAAAACGCCTCTTTTGCCATTGCTATCCTTGTTTTAATTTCTGTGGTGCACTTCCAGTCGGTGTCTATCCTGCTTCCAAGATACTTAAAATTTTGCACCTGTTCTAGTTTTTCTCCATTCAGCACAATTTTTAGTTCCTTATTTCCTCCTATTGCCAATACTTTTGTTTTATTTGTGTTAATTTTCATTCCATATTTTTTTCCGTTAGTTGCAATGGTGTCCACCAAATCCTGTAATTCTTTTTCCCCTGTGGCTAGAAGGACCATGTCATCAGCAAATCTCAAGCACCCTACTCTTCTTCCTCCAATTTCTACTCCTTTGTCATCTAATGAGCATTGGTCAATCATATTTTCCAAGTACAGGTTGAAAAGAGTAGGTGATAAACAGCATCCTTGTCTTACTCCTTTCCCTAGTCTGATCCAGTTTGTACTTTCTCCTCTCACTTTAACTGAAACTTTTTGATTAAGGTACAATGAGTTTATAAGTCTTCTGGTTTTCCAGTCCACTCTCTTTTCCCTCATAATAGTCGCCAGCTTGTCCCACACCACATTGTCAAATGCCTTTTCTAAATCGATGAAGCACATATATAGGTCTCTTCCTTTTTCAATAAACCTTTCTCCTAAGATTCGTAGGAGCCCTATTGCATCTCTGGTGCCCGTATTCCGTCTAAAGCCAAACTGCTCCTCGCCGAGATTCTCCTCTATTACTTTTTCAAGTCTTTTATTAATTATTCTTAACATCACTTTGGCTGCATGTGAAATGAGGCTGATTGTCCTGTGCTCGCTGCATTTCTTGGTTCCTTGTTTTTTCGGCAATGGAATCATTACTGTTGTCAAAAAGTCCTCAGGCCATTCACCACTGTCATATATTTTATTACATAATCTCAATATTTCTCTTATTCCATTGTGGTTCAAGCATTTTAGTATTTCTCCCGGTATTGTATCTGTACCTACTGCTTTGCCATTTTTCATTGCAGCAATAGCAGACTTTACTTCTTCCATTATGATGGTCGGTCCTTTCTCTTCATCACTTACACTGTTGTGTGATTCAAGTTCCAGAGTTTCTGGTTTGCTATTTGTGTCATATAGCTCTTTTATATATTCTTCCCATCTCTGGAGAACATCGTCACGATCTTTATACACTACCTCTTCGTCTTTACTCACAATTTCCATAGTAGCACTTCCTGCTCTGTTTTGTTCCCATGTCATAGTCTTTACTCTGTTGTATAGTAAGTCGTATCTTCCTTTCCTGTCCAGTTCTTCAATTTCATCACATTCCTCTTTTAGCCATTTTTTCCTAGCCTGCTCTGTTTCTCTTCGCAGTTCGTTATTTAACTTTCGGTATATCTTTCTTGCATCTTCAGTGTTCTTGTTTTTCAATTTTCTTCTCTCCTCCATCTTGGAAATCATTTCTTGTGTGACCCATGGTTTTTTTGACCTTTTCCCTTTTACATATCCTATATTTTGCTGTCCTGCTTTAATGATTCCTTCTTTCAGCATATTCCAGTACTCGTTGGCATTATCAGGTGCTTCTTTGTCTCGTAATGTGTTTAGAAAGTCCCGAGACAGCATTTCTGTAATTTGTTCTTTGCTGGACCTTATCTTCTCTAGATCCCATTTCTTCACCATTGTCGCCTTTTTCAGTTTTTTCATTCTTATTTCTATTTCTGCCATAAGTACGTTGTGGTCACTATTAATATCTGCACCTGGTAATGTGTGCACCTTCTTGATTCCATTCCTGTATCTTTCTTCTACCAGTATAAAATCGATTTGGTTTCTATATTTATCCCCTGGTGATTTCCAAGTGTAGAGCCTCCTCTTATGGTTCTTGAACCATGTGTTTGCCACTATCAGCTGCCTTTCCCTGCAGAAGTCAATTAACCATTCACCTCTGTCATTTCTCTTTCCAAGACCATGACTGCCTACTATGTTTCCCTCTTTCCCTTCTCCCACAATGGCGTTCCAGTCTCCCATTACTATTTTGCAGCATTTTTTATTTTCGTCCATTATTCTCTCTATTACATTGTACGTTTCCTCTACAATTTGGTCATCATGTTCTGAAGTTGGCATATACACCTGGACAATCAGTAAATCTTTTTGTGCTCCTTTCAGCCTTACACCAATAACCCGGTCATTTGCATAGTCTACATATTCCACACATTTAGCCAATTCCTTTGTCATAATCATTCCTACTCCATTAATTCCTTTTACTTCTCCTCCTGAGTAGTAGAATACATATTCATCTGACTGCAACTCTCCATGTCCATTCCATCTTACTTCAGCAACTCCTATGAGGTCCATATGATTCTTTTCCATCTCTCTTTTAAGGTTTTCTAGTTTTCCTGCTTGTAGCAGAGTTCTGACATTCCAGGTACCAATTCTCGTTTTGATTTTTTGCCTCCTTTCAAGTTGTCCCCCCCCGGAGATCCGAATGGGGGACTATTTTACCTCCGGACACTGATTTAACATGAGAGGAAGCCATTTTTTGTGCATAAAATGGAGACTGCATTATGCAGGGAAGATAATCTGCGGTGGTATTCCGTTGCCTTCCGCAGTATATCGCCAAAATTTGCAATGACCCTAATAGCATAAGTAGCTGAACTCAAACGTTTCAGCAGATCCTCAGTGTGTTTTTTCCAGTTCAACCCCTCATCAATGCATACACCTAGAAATTTTGAATATTCTACCTTAGCTACCGATTTCTGATCGAAGTCTATATTTATTAATGGTGTCATTCCATTTACTGTGTGGAACTGTATATACTGTGTTTTGTCAAGTTTAATGAGAGCCAATTTGCAGAGAACCACTTAAAGATTTTCTTAAAAACATCGTTTACAATTTCACCAGTTAATTCTTGTCTGTCGGGTGTAATAGCTATACTTGTATCATCGGCAAAAAGTACCAGCTTTGCATCTTCGTGAATATAGAATGGCAAGTCATTAATATATATCAAGAACAGCAGAGGACCCAAGACGGAACCTTGCTGCACCCCATTCTTGATTGTTCCCCAGTTTGAGAAATCACCAGTATTTTGCATAGTATGTGAAATATTTATTTCAACTTTCTGCACTCTTCCAGTTAGATATGATTAAAAACATTTGAGCACTGTCCCATTCATACCACAGTACTTGAGCTTATCTAGAAGTATTCCATGATTTACACAATCAAAAGCCTTTGATAGATCACAAAAAATCCCAACGGGTGACTTCCGGTTACTTTTGTGACACACTCTTGGTGTCCCTGCTTCCGAGAATACTCTTCGTGCTGTTATCTCCTCACGTAGATCCGCCAGCTACGCGAATTTTGCTCTGAAATTCTGTTTCGTGTATTTTCTACTGTTCGCACATTTTCCTAAATATCCTGATGCATTAATTATTTTTGAAAACATTATTGGAGAATCACCGACCAAAATTTAATCTTTGAAAGAAGCCTGATGTATTTCTTTCTTCTAGAAGACTTATGTGACATAGCTACACTGCCAACTTGTATACAGCTAACACAGTTTTATATTTGTTTTGTAAAATGCCTTTTTATTTGCCTTTATTCTATATATCAATTCTTTTTATGATTATTGTAACTTTATTGCTTTACTGTTTTTCTAAGTAAGCTACATCAGTAAAAATGTGCAGTAATTACATCAAAGAAGTTGTAATTGTCAAAATGAGTGTGCATTCTCACCATGGTTAGGGAGATCATTTGTGGTGGGGAACACCTGTGAGGTAGGGGCTCGCTCTAGATTGGCGCGAGTGCCGAAAGCTTGGTGCGTAACGGGTTCGTAGTGGTGTGTGTACTTGAAAAAAACAGTTGTTCTGAGCTCCGTGCGGGACAAGAAGAAATCTTACAACATACATAATATGGCTGCTTACTGATCAGGATAATGATTATTAGTGTTGTCTGGACGTTCTGTAATATGAACAGCTGTTTGAACAGTAATTCAAATTAAGAGGTACGCAAAAAAGATTAAGCAAATAGTACCTGAGTAGAACAATATGACGCAAAATGTCAGAACGCCAACGAACTGAGCGTAAATCTCTCAATCATGGACTACAAAAGGCAAGAATTATTGCTTCTTTAACTATATTTTCGTATCTGGATGACAATTAGTGTTTTCTTTACAGTTTAATTATATATCACTTAACAGTATCAATATAATCAATTGACTGCAAATATCCTGTCATCCAAGTTGTCATCTATATCGCAAATCTGTAGCGTAAGAGCAAATTTCATTAAGCACCTGATTGATTAAAGGTACAGAGAAGTGCGAAGTTACTAATGCTGCTTCACACCTAAGAAGTTTAGTGTGCATTGCTTAAGTTTCTATCTCTTACTGTTATTATTACTTGAGGAAAACATTACGATTTTAAGGGTTATAAGCCATGCATTGTTCTGGCAATTTACTGAAGTTTAAGGAATCAGTTCAGGTACATATGATTACAAATTTGCAATTTATACTAATAGTTAAGGAAGTGTTTCTACTCTCTTAAATTTCATTCTAAAAGACGCCATTTTAATTTCAAAACAGGTTAAAGTTTTCAATCCAGAGTTTGTGTAACTTTTTTTCAATTGGCTAAGGGTAAGTACCAGCTCTTGTCTTAATCTGTGGGTACTGCAGTGCCAAGGTTCCGAAATACCAAAAAACTGCGATGTTAAAGGATGCTAAGCAGGAAGGAAGTAACATAAAAATTTAACAGTCATTGTTCATTGTGCCATGATAACTTGGGATATCGACTGCCTTATAATTGATTTACGAGTGGTGAATAGGTCACGGTTTAGACGCACTGTAACTGTTTCACTAGGTAGCATGTTAGATATTGTGATAATGTCGGGAAATATGATTTTATTCATAGCTATTATTTCCTCAGTAAGTGTTACATTTTTCAGTAAAAAAATCATTAGTTAGCTGCATAATTATAAAATTTATTTCGCTTTACCAGTTTCAACAGATTAATCAGTAATCATTGGAAGCTGCCTACATCATCTTCGCAGAAGCATAATGCCATGACATGTCCAAAAATATACATATTGTTTGGACACACACACACACACACACACACACACACACACACACACACACACACACACACAAAAACTGATAATTTACAGTAAATTAATCACATTTATGTACATAGTCAAGCTGTTGTGCCAACTGCAAGGAACATATGCTAACACAGCAACTTGACTAAGTACATACATGTCATTCACTTACTGTAAGTTACTAATCTGTGTGTACAATTCAACTGTCACGTACAATATGAACATTCTTGGACTTGTTATGGCATTATGCTTCTGCGAAGAAGATATTGACATCTGCTGAAGCAAAGTTAAGTTTCTGAAGATAACAGGCTAATCTGTTGAAACAGGTAAAGCGAAACAAATTTCCCAATTGTGCAACTGACGACTGAAATTTATTCTAAAAGTAGCGATAGGTGGAAAGTGTGTCACGTTATAGCTGACGTGAAGTGATACTTAAAATATTATTAGAGTAGTCTATTCTATAAATAAACACCTTTACAAAAAATTTCAGTTCGAACGGCACAGAATCTGTTAACAGTAAGCCCAACACATCTGACTCTAAATAAGGACCGTTCCATTTTGCATTTAATTTCACCCGGTAGGCGAATATCTTGTTTACAGTCCTTTCAGGTTTCATTACTTTAATGGGACCATAAGAAGCGAACCTTTTTTTCACGTGAAATTTTTCACGTTGGTAACTATAATTAACCTCATAATAATATCGCAGATCTATCCATGAATGAGCCATGAGTGCACACAGATACTGAAGAGCTTGGTAAGCAATGTTCCCGAGCGGATGTTAAATTGGCCAGATTCTCTATAATGTAGTCCGGCTAAACAGAAAATAAGTAAATAAAATAATATTGGCGCCGTAGTTGATGCAACTATCGAACAGGCACTGTCACTATGATCGTTACGAAGTGCATCTACACACATGGTTGTTTCTGTCCTGAAGAGCCGGTCGTCAGTGGTAGCAGTCAGACGGTGTGGTTCCCCATTGCAGCTCCGAGGCATTCTCTACCCACACCCATTCCCAGGTGGCAAAACAGGGAAGGACGACCGTACGTCGCCTTCTATCAGTCGCAACCTCTCTCTGCGCTGTTTCCCACCTTCCACTTGCACGGCACCATCGTTCCCACTGAACGACACCCTGCGTCGAGTATTCCAACAAGACTTTTCAATTCTCAGGGTGGAAGCCCTCCTGACGCGCAATGTGCAGCGTGCGAAACACTGCAGCAATTGCTACAAAGAATCCTTAGGAGTTAATTCGCCTTTGGGTGACCATTTTTCTGCAATACAGCATTTTTGTTTTCAAGTCCCGTGTGATTCAGTCGAATTTTTTTTTTTTTTTTTTTTTTTTTTTAGTTCTATCCATTCAACTTTGATTTCCGAACAATGCCGCGTGGTAAAAGTCGTTTCCAGCAGCTGAGCAAACACACGCTTCGAGGTTCAAGGTTGTACTGGGGTGGGGGTGGTGAAGGTATGTCAGTTACTGTCTCCTCCCTTACTTTTAGAGCCCCGGAAACGCCTAGGAGAATGTTAATAATAGCAATAAAATACATAATATTTTTAATACACTGTCCGAAAAAATTAGACCACCTAGAAAGACGATGTCGATTTTGATAAGATGATGGCATAAGCCACGTGGGGGATAGCAGATTACTGATAATGGTTTCAAAGTCGTCCGCCAACATAGCCCAGTAGCATAACTACCAGAGCGCCATCTGTGGCTACTCTTTAATAGAGAATGCTCACAGCCAGAAGGCTGAGTGTAGAATGGGTCGGATTGTCGCCTTCCGCGTGGTAGGTTGTCCTATCGGAGAATTGCTACAGAAGTTGGGCGTCCTGTGACAGTTGTGCAACGATGCTGGTATCAGTGATCAAATGAACATTCTCACACTCGTAGACGGTTCCCTGGAACTCCACACAGAACAGACGCCCGCCGGGGTCGTCGTATTACATCTTACAGCTACCGCAACACAGATAAGAGGGTTTGTGAGCCCAGATGTGTCAGCACCAACTGCTGCAACCAACTATTAGCAGTGGTTGCTAAGGGAACGCACACCCCTGGCCTGTCTTCCACTCCCGCCACAGCATCGACGTACACGGCTCAATTGGTGCTGTTAAAAGGATCACTTGGAAGATGTAATGACACGCCGTGGTCTTCAGCGATGAAAGAAGATTCTACCTGCAGGCAAGTGATCGTCAGTTGCCCGGAAAGTAATGTAGTACAAAAGGAGTTTAAAAAATTAGAGACGACTGTGCAAAACTTTTTGATTTTTTGCAGGAGGAGAATAAATTATTTGTGAACATACTTGGAACATTTAGCTATAATTAGGTATATAAAAGTATTTTCTTTTATTTACAGGGGAGCCATAATGTACCGTGAAGTAGATGTCAAGTTGCAATAATGGTCAGTGATGGAGTTCCTCTTCAGGATCGGCGATGACCCCCACATCGATTCACAGGAAGTTGCTCCCAGTTTATGGGGAGGACACAGTGGATCGCAGCCGTATCCAGCGGTGGTTGCAGAGGTTTAAAGAAGGTGGTTTCTCTCCACTGGACAATCCACGATGCGGTAGACCATCGATGGCAGTGAGTGATGTGAATAGGGAGACCATTGATCAAATCATCCAAAATGACACGATGTGTGACGACACGACAGCATGCTGAAATGACAAACGAGTCATTTCAGCAAGCTGTCGTGTCGTCACACATCTATTATCTATTAATATTTAAACAGCCTATTTTAGAATGTATCATACTACAGAAAAACCGCTCACCCAAGCCAATTTCTGTTTCCACCATGTTTTAATATGTAGTGTCAGGCGGGCAGTATCCACCCTGTAAGCAATTTATTTTTCCATATTCCAAGCGAACTGTTTCGGGGAAGGGTCTGTTCGGAGCGGTCTTTCTTTTATTCAATTAACATTCTTTTACACCTCGCCCCTCGTGTCTTGATACTGACAAGGGAACCTCCCCATCGCACCCCTCTCACATTTAGTTATAAGTTGGCACAGTGGATAGGCCTTGAGAAACTGAACACAGATCAATCGAGAAAACAGGAAGAAGTTGTGTGGAACTATGAAAAAAAGCAAAATATACAAACTGAGTAGTCCATCTCCAATTTTTATTTTCAGTTATCAAAGTTCACTCACACAAAATCAACTTCGCACTCCAAAATTCCAGTAGATGTTCAGATTTGCTTGGACTTATGCAGGATTTGGCGGTCTACACACGGAAAAAATTGAAAACGTTAAAAACATGTTTTGACAGAATACAGGGAAAACTGTGCGACTGTGAAACTGTTGCATTCATTTGTTGCGGTTTATGTGACAAACTCTTATGTTTTCATCACTTTTTTGGGAGTGATCATCACATCCACAAGAAAACCTAAATCGGGCAAGGTAGAAGAATCTTTTTACCCATTCGCAAGTGTACAAGTTAGGTGGGTCGACAACATATTCCTGTCATGTGACGCACATGCCGTCAGCCGTGTCGTATAGAATAGATCAGACGTGTTTTCCTGTGGAGGAATCGGTTGACCTATGACGTTGCGATCAAATGTTTTCGGTTCCCATTGGAAAGGCACGTCCTTTCGTTTAGTAATCGCGCGGTTTTGCGATGCGGTCGCAAAACACAGACACTAAACTTATTACAGCGAACAGAGACGTCAATGAACGGACAGATCATTACTTTGCGAAAATAAAGAAAGTAAAATTTTCACTCGAGGAAAGATTTGAACCAAGGACCTCTCGTTACGCAGCTGGTTACGCTAACCACAGGACCACGGCACTCCTGAGCGCCCAGCGTCCTTTATGTTGCTTATGTTTCAGATGGACTATTCAGTTTGTATATTTTGCTTATTTTTTTCATAGTTCCACACAACTTCTTCCTGTTTTCTCGATTGATCTGTGTTCAGTTTTTCAAGGCCTATCCACTGTGCCAACTTATAACTAAATCTGAGAGGGGGAGGTTCCCTTGTGAGCACATTCCATTCCCCGTAACTGGGCTCCCGAAGTTCTCAATTCCTAACGGTGAACTGTGCGAACCGCTTGTGACCGGAAGATCGAAATCGTTTCGTTAGTTCACTTAGTTCAGTTGACTTTCCAGTTTCGATCTTCCCATCCCTGAGTACACTCCACTTTTTTGTTTACTTTATTACATAGTTTTATTGTTTCTTACATCGTATTTACCCTGTATCTACATGTTTCTTTCGCGTCTGAAGAATTAATTTTTGTGAACTATTAAATAAGAACGCGTTTCCCTTTTTCCAGATCCAATCAGATAAGAAAAAGAACTCGGAAGGAGCTAAACCCTATTGGCGAAAAGAGATTAGTTTAATCTGTAATGATTGCACTATCCCTTTCCCAAGTAGAAACTCGGGTTAAAATTTGAGAGCGCTCTGCCCATCCTAAGATACAAATGCAAGTTCTTAGAAATACACATACTGGATTTGTGCCTGAAGGTCATTCAGCTCTTGTAAGCAGCTCTCTGATCAGCCAGAAGAGAAATGACCACCTACCTACTATCGCTATAAACCCGCCCAGGTGACAGCAGTGTCATCTGGAGAGGAAGGACTACTGATCAAACACACGGTGCATTGAGTATCAGAGAGCATGCTGTCCGTGTGTTAACGGGGAAGGCGCGCGATCTATCTGCCTTTGACCGAGAGCAGATCGTGACAGGCCGGAGGCTCCGTACGATTATTCCCGAAACTGCACGACTAGTCGGGTGTTCGAAAAGTGCTGTGTTGAGGGTCTTCAATACGTGGCGAAACCAAGTTGAAACCATGTCCAGACGTCGTGGGGTTGGGCGGCCACGTCTTATTACAAATGTCGGACGTCGTAGGTTGGGCAGACTGGTAAAACAGGACAGGTGGCGAACTGTGGCGGAATTAACATCAGACATTAATCCTGGGCAGTGTAGAAGTGAGCCTGAACGCACAGTGCACCGAACACTCCCAGCGATGGGCCTCCACAGCCACAGATGTGGTGCCAGCTCCTTCCAGCGTTTTACCAGAGCCTCACTGCTTCGATACCACGACGCGTCGCCGCTGTTATCCGTGCCAAAGGTGGACATACCCGCTATTAAATAGGTGCTCATAATATTGTGGCTTATTGGTATAGTAGCCTACGGGTTTTCTACGTGCTCTTACTTATTCGTACTTTAACATTACCATGTAACTATGTACATTTGAACTGGTTAAATAACAAGAACTATATTGAAAGGAACGGTTCCGCTAAAAGAACGACTTTGCACTACTGTAATGCCTATGTCGAAGAAAAAGCGTGCCGGTGAGGGTCCAGGGGAGTGGTCCGAGATCGCATTACGCAAAGCGGTTTCGTGTTTTGGAAAGTGAAATGTTCGAAAGGGCTGCTGTCGATCGTTCTAATGTTTCCAGAACTGCACTGAAAAAGGGATTAGAATCACTGTGAGCAAACTCTAGGGAATCAGCAGACATAAATGACACCTGAGGTGGGTTTATTCAAATCAACATTTGGATAAAATTACAAAGAGAGTGTGTGTGTGTGTGTGTGTGTGTGTGTGTGTGTGTGTGTGTGTGTGTGTGTGTGTGTGTTTAAACAGCGATGTGGTGAGTTTGAACACTCAGCAGTCAGAACTTCGTTTCAGCGGGAGCCTGAAGGAAAGCGGAAACAGGCAGCGGGAGACGAGATTCCCAGATATTCAGTACTAACGGATACCCGTTACGTTTGCAGAACTGCAGTAAAAAGCCTCACCGGGACGGGTCGTATTTTTCGCCACGTGCCACTTGGCAAAGGTGCCACCGGCTGCACCTGGCCACGCCCTCCGGTCGCCCTCCCGCCTTGCTCAATACGCCGCTCCTAGCCTCTGGGAGGGACGTGTGGAACACAGTTCCATCAACTAACGTCCAATGGAGACAGGAACAAGGGGAGCTTAAGGGGATACGGAATCGGATTTTGGGTTAAAAAATCGAATTTTTTTTTATTGGCGTATTATATTCTGCCATGTTTCCTCTTTAAAATGACGTATCATACATAGCTCTACTACAATTATAACTATTTTATTTTTATATATTTGTGAGATCGGGTATTGCGCTTTAGTTATACACGTCTCTCGTGGCTGACCATGAACTTTTTGGCAGTACCTTTAAAGTGACATGAATTCAAATATCCCGGTTTCCAGCGACTATTTATACACTAGTTGCCCGAAAATGTTTCTCTCTGGTTTCCTCAAGTTACTCTTTGACTTTGTGGCGGGACTGTTTTGTAAACAGTGTGATATAAGAAAGTAGTAGTTGTTGAGTTATTTCGTATTTAGTGCTTCATTTTTCGCAGTGAAAATGCCTAGAGCTAAAGCAAAAGTATTTAAAAAGCGTGTGAACTGGCAAAAGAAAAGAAATAATGATTCATTAGCAAAGCAAAGCAGTTCATCATCATCACTGTTGGAAAATGTGAATCCACTTATTACTGATTTGCCGAACGAACTTACACCAAATGAAAACAGTGCTTCTCATAAAAAACTAAGAGATTTGGAAGAGAAATATAATTTACTTGATAGAGGGAATGAAGTTTTTGAACTCATTGATACGAATATATTGTGTGAAGCTCTTGAAAACAGTTTGTGCTGCAAAAAATGTCATGGAAACGTTTCTCTGAAAGTAGAATCCCATGTTGGCCTGGCTGCCCAGTTTAATTTAATATGCAGTGTTTGTAAATACAGCTGTAAGTTTCCAAGTTCGGTTTCAGTAACTGTAAATAATGGATACAAGAAAACTGAACTTTATAGTGTAAATATTAGGTTAGTTTATGGATTGCGAGCAATTGGTAAGGGCAAAGCAGCTGGTGATATGCTATGTGGTGTTCTAAATCTTCCAAGTGTACCTTCAAAGTTTGAAGCTTACAATTATGTACTAGGATCTGCAGTTGAAGATGTAGCACAGAAGTCAATGCAGGTTGCTGTGGAAGAAGCAGTGGAAGAAAATGACGGCAGTCGTGACCTCACAGTGGCGTTTGATGGCACGTGGCAGAAAAGGGGCCACACCTCCAACAATGGTGTTGTAACAGCAACTAGTGTTGATACTGGCAAGGTTATTGATGTTGCAATAATGTCTAAATACTGTAGGTGCACAGGCAGGCTGAAAAATGAACACAGTGATGACTGTATTGCTAATTATTATGGTAGTAGTGGTGGCATGGAGGTTGCTGGGGTGAAGAAAATTTTTCATCGCTCTTCACAGTGGTATAATGTTCGCTATGTCAAATATCTGGGAGATGGTGACTCTAAAGCATTCAAAGAAGTTTTGGAAAGCAAACCATATGGGAACAGTGTAAATATAAGCAAACTTGAATGTATAGGACATGTGCAGAAGAGAATGGGTGCCAGGCTGAGAAGGTTAAAATCAGTTATGAAAGGGAAAAAACTAGATGATGGGAAAACCTTGGATGGCAGAGGAAGATTGACTGATTCCATAATAGACCACATTCAAAACTGCTATGGCCTTGCAATCAGGCAAAATACAGGCAATCTTGAAGAAATGAGGAGAGCTATATGGGCTTTATACACTCCTGGAAATGGAAAAAAAGAACACATTGACACTGGTGTGTCAGACCCACCATGCTTGCTCCGGACACTGCGAGAGGGCTGTACAAGCAATGATCACACGCACGGCACAGCGGACACACCAGGAACCGCGGTGTTGGCCGTCGAATGGCGCTAGCTGCGCAGCATTTGTGCACCGCCGCCATCAGTGTCAGCCAGTTTGCCGTGGCATACGGAGCTCCATCGCAGTCTTTAACACTGGTAGCATGCCGCGACAGCGTGGACGTGAACCGTATGTGCAGTTGACGGACTTTGAGCGAGGGCGTATAGTGGGCATGCGGGAGGCCGGGTGGACGTACCGCCGAATTGCTCAACACGTGGGGTGTAAGGTGTCCACAGTACATCGATGTTGTCGCCAGTGGTCGGCGGAAGGTGCACGTGCCCGTCGACTATGGGACCGGACCGCAGCGACGCACGGATGCACGCCAAGACCGTAGGATCCTACGCAGTGCCGTAGCGGACCGCACCGCCACTTCCCAGCAAATTAGGGACACTGTTGCTCCTGGGGTATCGGCGAGGACCATTCGCAACCGTCTCCATGAAGCTGGGCTACGGTCCCGCACACCGTTAGGCCGTCTTCCGCTCACGCCCCAACATCGTGCAGCCCGCCTCCAGTGGTGTCGCGACAGGCGTGAATGGAGGGACGAATGGAGATGTGTCATCTTCAGCGATGAGAGTCGCTTCTGCCTTGGTGCCAATGATGGTCGTATGCGTGTTTGGCGCCGTGCAGGTGAGCGCCACAATCAGGACTGCATACGACCGAGGCACACAGGGCCAACACCCGGCATCATGGTGTGGGGAGCGATCTCCTACACTGGCCGTACACCACTGGTGATCGTCGAGGGGACACTGAATAGTGCACGGTACATCCAAACCGTCATCGAACCCATCGTTCTACCATTCCTAGACCGGCAAGGGAACTTGCTGTTCCAACAGGACAATGCACGTCCGCATGTATCCCGTGCCACCCAACATGCTCTAGAAGGTGTAAGTCAACTAACCTGGCCAGCAAGATCTCCGGATCTGTCCCCCATTGAGCACGTTTGGGACTGGATGAAGCGTCGTCTCACGCGGTCTGCACGTCCAGCACGAACGCTGGTCCAACTGAGGCGCCAGGTGGAAATGGCATGGCAAGCCATTCCACAGGACTACATCCAGCATCTCTACGATCGTCTCCATGGGAGAATAGCAGCCTGCATTGCTGCAAAAGGTGGATATACACTGTACTAGTGCCGACATTGTGCATGCTCTGTTGCCTGTGTCTATGTGCCTGTGATTCTGTCAGTGTGATCATGTGATGTATCTGACCCCAGGAATGTGTCAATAAAGTTTCCCCTTCCTGGGACAATGAATTCACGGTGTTCTTATTTCAATTTCCAGGAGTGTATTTCCACACCGCATCCACGGATGAGCATCCACAACATGGTTTGTGCCCCAAAGGTGAAAACAGCTGGTGTAAATACAATAGGGGACTAACAACAGGAGAGAAATACATTCACCACCACAGTCTACCATCAGCCATCATGGCAGAAATAAAGCCCATTTTCAGAGATCTGGCTGACAGAAGTCTTCTGATGAAATGTCTTCACGGAAAAACGCAGAACCCCAACGAGTGCTTGAATAGTGTGATATGGCATCGTCTCCCAAAAACAGTGTTTGTCGGAATTAATACACTACATTTTGGTGTGTATGATGCTGTGGCAACCTTCAATCTTGGAAATATAACTAAATGCCAGGTCCTTCAAAAGTTGGGTATGTGTGTTGGTTCCCGTACGGTACGTGCTATGTTCTTTTTAGATCAGCACAGACTAAGGCATGCTGATAATATAATCAAGACATTAGTGAAAAAAGCAAGACAGGTGCAGAGGGGTGCCAAAAGAAGACTTGAAGATGATTATGAAGACTGTGAAGGGGGTATTAGCTACGGATCAGGAATGTTTTAATCTTCTTTCTCCGTTTCCCGTAAGTTTACTTTTTACTTCATCTAGGAACATTATCTCAGGTACTGGTCAACCTAGAAGTCTGAAATTTTTATGACGTAGTGACATAGGTCCCTATTACATACTGAAACAACGATTTTTTAATTACTTGATTTACAAAAGACTTAGGGGTGATAGTCTAGTAAAAAGCGATGGAAAAAATTTACTTAAAAATAAATGTACAATATCTCTGTAAGAAAATACTTTGACAATAAACTGTTGTTTCAGTATTGTTGTAACATATGAATGCACGTACAGTAAAAATTTTACCTCTCTGTCTCCAGTAGTTTGTGAGAAAATGTTCCCTATAGTAGGCATATATTAACATTGCGGGGATAGGTGATTCCGTATCCCCTTAAGGACCTGCCCTCTTCCATTTTCTTCATACTGACTGGACTTGAAATCCAGTGCCTGGGCTTCCATTTCCTGAAGTAGTTCTCAAGGTATTAAAAAAGTCCTTCACACTTAAGATTTCAGTCCACTCTTAACTACACATTTCCAGATTATTAACATAGCTGCCGGTCGCTGATTGCGTAGTGTAAAAAATCAAGTTATGCTGAAGTTGTCAGTTCGAAACTCTTTCGTAACAACCTTTTTTTTGTAGTTTTAATTTATTGACAAATGGAAGTGTTAGCAAATATGAAATCACAATCTTTTAATGAAAATAGTATCGCTCTATTTTTAATTACTAATTACATACAAATAAGTTAAAATTTGATACACATCCTTACTGTGAATTAAAAGGATTATACATATCAATTTTATATTTTATTTGACGTTTAGAATTTTTTCATAAATTTTTACTTATTGTGGATAGTAATTAAAAATTGAAAGCCGTTACTTTAGTAAAACATCATGATTCAATACATGCTAATTTACATTTACATTTGTTAATAAATATGGAATTTAAACAAAAGAAACAAAAAGCCTATGAACAAGATTCGAACCAATGATTACTAAACGTTTACGCTATGCACTCAGCTATCGGTAACAGTGTAAAACCTCGTAATGTTTTATACTTAACAGTGGTTGGAAACTTAATTTTCGAAGGCGATTTTGTCCAGTATCTTAGGAAACGTGCCTAGGAAACCACAGACGATGCGAACTTACAATAAGAGATATTAATAGTAACAAAGGTCGGACGGCATGGGAAATAGAAACGAAGGGAGCACTCTATCTCGAAACAGAATTCGTCTGAAAGCTAGAAAGTTTTCAGTCGTATTTACATCTACATCAATATTCCGCAGGCCATATGACGGTATGTGGTTGAGAGCACTTCTGGTACCACTATCAGCCCCCCCCCCCCCCCTTTCCCTTTTCCACTCGCGCGTGGGAAGAATTGTTGCTGGTAAACCTCTCGTTAGCTCTATTTTCTAGCATTGTCTCGTTGAGGTCATTTCGCAAGAGGTATGTGAGAGGAAGTACTACGTTGTCCAGCTCTTCCCGGAATGTACTTCTGTACCTCTTCTGTTAGTCCTACCTGGTAAACGTTCCAGAGCTATGAGCAATACCCAACAACCGGTAGAGCAAGTGTTTGTTAAGCAATTTCTTTCGTCAATAGTTACATTTCTTTAACATTCTTCCTAAGCCTCTCACTGTAGGATCTTGTTTTCCTATTATTTATTTTTGTGATCGTTACACTTAAGGTCGCTCCTAGATATTTTACGGTAATTACGGATTCCAGCAAAAATTTGCCATCACTAGTGTAGTTGCACAGTAATGGATTTTGTTTCCCATGTATGAGCTATACTTTCAGGGTCAACAGTCAGTCCCTGCATCATGCATGTTTCGTTAAGAGCAACGTGTTGAGTTCTGTACACAAAGAAGTCTTACATTCAGTCGCTTGGTAAGCTCGTAGTTTTTTCGCCGAACGACGGTGTAGGATTGTGTCAACCGGAGCGCTGATGTCTACACCACTGTGTATCTCATGGATGAACAATAGCGAGTTCAGTTTCGCAAGATCTTCCTTTGGGAAACCCATGTTGATTTTTATGGGAGAAGTTTCCGTTCTCCAAAAACGAGATAATAAGTCAGCATACAAGATGTGCACAATTCTACAACTGATTAACGTAAAGTGATACAGGCCTGTAACTATGTCCACCTATTCTCGATCCTTCCTGAGAAGCAGAGCGACCTGCGCTTTTTCCAGTCGCTAGCAGCCCTTAGTAGCTCCAGCGACCTACGATAAACTGCTGTAAGTAGAGGAGCAAGCTTTAGAATAATCTTTGTAGAATCTTACGGGAATCTCATCTGGTCCGAAGCCTTTTCTCTATTAAGCGACTGTAGTTCCTTTCCTACTCCGCTATCACTTATCTCAGTATCTGCCATTTCGATGTTCGTCCGATGATTGAAAGGAGGAGCCGACTCACCAACTTCTGCGGTGAAACTATTTCGGAAGGCCGAATTCAATGTATCGGCCTTCTCTCCTCTGTTTTCCATTTTGCTGTCTGTATGGCCCCTGAATAACTGAAAGATGAATTCGATCCGCTTACTGCTTTTACTGAAGACAAAACTCGGCTGGAAAGTTTTTTTCTTATATAAATCACTCAACGCTTCTCTCATTGCTCTCCTTACGCCTATTTCCCTTTCGTTAAGCTTTTGTTTGTCAGCCAAGTTTTGACTTTTCTGGAACCTGTCATAAGCTCGCTTTGCTCACGATTATTAAAACTCGGTGAGTTTGCTCGGTACTTATTTGTCTAAGACATACTGAAAGATGCTTCTGAATTTTTTCCACTGAATATTTCATGCTAACTGCTCAGATTCTCAGCAGTTTGCATGCTGTAACTCTCGCTAAGCAAAAATATTTTCCTATATTTCTAACGTTCCTTGTAGTACCCGTAGTCATGGATGCTATCACTGCCTTCTGATTACTGATTCTCTCCTCTTACGTTAACTGACTAGAAACGCTCAGATCTGTTTGGCTCTAATACTACAGCTCCTGACGCAGGCTGTCTATAGAAGCATCCGATTATCATTATGACCCACATTTCACACCCAGCTTCACCCACATTAATTCACATTCGGAATTCATAATAACCTCAGGAGATATTATCGAATTGTTTGTTGCAATAAATACGCCGCTACCTCTGACGTCTAATCTCTCATTAAGATATATATTCTACTCTGAACTTCCGATTTCAACCAACTTTCTCTTCCTAATGCTATCTGGACATTGTTACCTTTCATAAGCTATTATAGTTCTGGGACCTTACCATGGATGCTCCTGCAGTTTACTAATATCATTTAACCTTTTCTATTTCTAATCTGCGTCGGCGAGCAGTCTATTTTTGTGTTTAATGTGACTGATGTTTCTTCGATTTCGGTAGACAACTCACCTCTGATCCCAAGACGGCGTTCCTCCAACCTAAAAAGTCACCACGTGCATGCTAGACGTACTTTGTTACCCTGGTAGCCGATTCTTGCGTGCAGTGGACGCCTGACCTATTAAGGAGGACCCTACAATTCTCCACCCGATAGCGGAGGTCGAGAAAGTCGTATCTGACGCCGTCGCGAAATCTTCAGTGCCACTGGTTCAGACCTTCCACTCTGCTTCAAATCAGAGAACCGCAATCAACTATGGCTACAAATAGAGAGCTTAGCCGGCACCCCGCGTGTGTTCAGCTAATCAGCCATCAGCCGAAAGGAACCGAAGATGGTTTTTATGTGTCTTCTGATGACTGATTGTCTGTTCAGCGAGTTGTTAACTTTGCTGAACCAATTCCAAGTAAGCATCTAGCTGTGAATAACACGTTTCACGAGATCTACTTCCAACAATCAGATCTGGTGCTTCCTCTTCTGCACCAATGCAGACATATGCATCTTTCAAGACGTTCATACTTTTATAGTTTAATACCAACCGCTGAGCAATATGGGTGAGTTCACCTACCAAAACGCGAGGTGTATTTTTCCATTCAAAATGACAGGTCTCATTTTCGTTGTTTCTGAAAAATGATGCAACTAAAAAAGGCTCCTTTATACCCAATACCAGAAAAGATTTACTCCTAATGTACCCTGATCATACGTTGAACTGAATCATTAGGCATGTGCAAAGATCAAACGAAACATGTTCACAGTCATAAAAGTTCTCATAGCCCTCATACTAGGTCTTTAAGGTCGACGAAACATACTAGACCTTCCTCTTCTACAAATCCACTTAGTTTGACGGTCCTTCAGTAAGCGAATTATGCGTAGGACTGACCTTCCCGGACACAAAAGAGAGAGCGCTAATGCACATGCGACGGTCGAAAGATAAACATTTCCTCGCGCAAATCGTTTGTTTCTAAAAATATTCGCTTTTAAGACGTATTTACTTTTGCATACGGTCAAAACAGTTCAACGCTGATATAGTAAGAACAAACAGATACAACATATTTTTGAGATGATGAAAATTGCTGTCCACAGATTTTTCGTTTGACATAAGGGAACAAAAAGAAACCGCTGGCAGATAGATCAGGTAAATACGGGCAACGAGACCGCAACTTGACTTTTTCTCTATTGGCAAATAACCAGCTGTTTGGCAGTCACGTCATGATGAATGGTGGGACGTTTTCGTTATTTCCTGTTCTTCGTTCCACTGTATCAGTGGTAGCGACTTGTCTACTGTAACCTCACAAGTTGGTTGGATGGTTGTTTTGGGGAAGGAGACCAGACAGCGAGGTCATCGGTCTCATCGGATTAGGGGAGGACGGGAAAGGAAGTCGGCCGTGCCCTTTGAAAGGAGCCATCCCGGCATTTGCCTGGAGCTATTTAGGGAAATCACGGAAAACCTAAATCAGGATGGCCGGACGCGGGATTGAACCGTCGTCCTCCCGAATGCGAGTCCAGACCTCACAAGTGAGTCACTATTTTCTAGTAAAAGCTCCACAGGCGAACCGCTTTTGCTGGTTTCTGTTAATCGGGGAACACAGCTACTGTGTACGCGACTGCTCTGTTTTCGGCTGGCACGACAATATACAAGTTTCGACAAAGTAGTAGAGGGATTTTGCACTTTCTCAGTCGAAGTAGCTGAACAGTTGGCACAAGATTGTTCGTAAGTTTCGGTACAATTATACAAAATCAAAGTGGAACAAATCCATTTTACAACTAACTGTTCATGCTAAATCGTATGTAGTGCTACTTCGATATGCCCACTGATTCCTGTATCTCACCGTCACATGTCAATAGTACAATAATGTCACAGAAAGTATGGAGTCATCCAGTTTCAAGGACTATATCTTCTACATGAAGCTTTCCAAGCACCAGTTGTTAAGCGCTCTGAAGTTACGTAGTTCCTGCTAGAGGCCCCCCGCCCCTTTTATCCCATTGCTCTCTGATATACCAGGCATTGTGTGGTGTGCTGAGAAAGCATTAACACAGAAACAAAAGGCATTTTGAGTTCTCCATTTTAACTGGTGCAAATCCGTTACGGATCTCGCATGGCACCACTCTCTCTCTCTCTCTCTCTCTCTCTCTCTCTCTCTCTCTCTCTCTCTCTCTCATATGACTGCACACAATAGTGTAGAACTTTTAATGGGAAGATTTTGAGAAACAATATAACGATTTGTACAGATATTTTTGGGTATGAGGGGGGGAGGGGGCTGTCTCAAGCCATGAGTGACGCGAGGACGCAGGCAGCTGGAAACAGCCGGCGGGTTCCGCGATAGCGTCCACTTTCACGCCCTCCTGGCTCACAATCCCTGCGGGCTGTGACTAACAGCGCGAACAAGACGTGCTTCCAATGCAAAGTTGTTCCACGCTTCGCGCCACCGTCCAGTTTCAAAATTCTCCCCATGATCACACTGTCGTATTTACGTTCTGGATTATCTTGTTTCACTAACAGCGAACATTGGACAATTTTTAAAAAGAACCAAGGACGGGAGAGAAGCTGTGTTACAAATGGAGTGACAACTAGAAACAAACTGTACAGAACTCGAATCCAGTGTGGCATTAGAAGCACAATACGTCGACGCTTATATGGTTTGTTCCACCCGGGGAGAAGCATCTGTAGAAGAACAATGGAGAATAAACAACCAAAAAGGTTATACCGACAATATACATATGAGAAGCTACACTGGAAATTTACTATGCAGTTATGTATACTTTTCTTTTCAGAGACTCCCTAGCCCAATACGACGTTAATGGTAAGACAACTGTGTGCTTCCAATGTAGCTGAAGATGATAATCTGTCTTCGCGTGGTCCTTGCGAAGTTCATCTCTTTCTGATAATGTACACTTTGTCTCCAATGAGACTTTCTAGATTTACTTTTCTCTTGGATTTACCTTTGAGGCTTCTGTAAAAAAAATTGGATACTAGAAAGATGGGTATGGACGAATACCGCTCATTAGAAAATAAATGACTATTTTTCGTTAATCTCGCCTGCACTACGAAAAGTACAGTTTTATTATCTTTGGAACCAACAATATGCATAATTCTGACCATTGATGAAGGAGGAACTTTGAAGAATGAGTGTCTAAACTCGTTGATGTTCAGTTTATAGCGGACTTTTATGTATCGATATACACTCCTGGAAATGGAAAAAAGAACACATTGACACCGGTGTGTCAGACCCACCACACTTGCTCCGGACACTGCGAGAGGGCTGTACAAGCAATGATCACACGCACGGCACAGCGGACACACCAGGAACCGCGGTGTTGGCCGTCGAATGGCGCTAGCTGTGCAGCATTTGTGCACCGCCGCCGTCAGTGTCAGCCAGTTTGCCGTGGCATACGGAGCTCCATCGCAGTCTTCAACACTGGTAGCATGCCGCGACAGCGTGGACGTGAACCGTATGTGCAGTTGACGGACTTTGAGCGAGGGCGTATAGTGGGCATGCGGGAGGCCGGGTGGACGTACCGCCGAATTGCTCAACACGTGGGGCGTGAGGTCTCCACAGTACATCGATGTTGTCGCCAGTGGTCGGCGGAAGGTGCACGTGCCCGTCGACCTGGCACCGGACCACAGCGACGCACGGATGCACGCCAAGACCGTAGGATCCTACGCAGTGCCGTAGGGGACCGCACCGCCACTTCCCAGCAAATTAGGGACACTGTTGCTCCTGGGGTATCGGCGAGGACCATTCGCAACCGTCTCCATGAAGCTGGGCTACGGTCCCGCACACCGTTAGGCCGTCTTCCGCTCACGCTCCAACATCGTGCAGCCCGCCTCCAGTAGTGTCGCGACAGGCGTGAATGGAGGGGCGAATGGAGACGTGTCGTCTTCAGCGATGAGAGTCGCTTCTGCCTTGGTGCCAATGATGGTCGTATGCGCGTTTGGCGCCGTGCAGGTGAGCGCCACAATCAGGACTGCATACGACCGAGGCACACAGGGCCAACACCCGGCATCATGGTGTGGGGAGCGATCTCCTACACTGGCCGTACACCACTGGTGATCGTCGAGGGGACACTGAATAGTGCACGGTACATCCAAACCGTCATCAAACCCATCGTTCTACCATTCCTAGACCGGCAAGGGAACTTGCTGTTCCAACAGGACAATGCACGTCCGCATGTATCCCGTGCCACCCAACGTGCTCTAGAAGGTGTAAGTCAACTACCCTGGCCAGCAAGATCTCCGGATCTGTCCCCCATTGAGCATGTTTGGGACTGGATGAAGCGTCGTCTCACGCGGTCTGCACGTCCAGCACGAACGCTGGTCCAACTGAGGCGCCAGGTGGAAATGGCATGGCAAGCCGTTCCACAGGACTACATCCAGCATCTCTACGATCGTCTCCATGGGAGAATAGCAGCCTGCATTGCTGCGAAAGGTGGATATACACTGTACTAGTGCCGACATTGTGCATGCTCTGTTGCCTGTGTCTATGTGCCTGTGGTTCTGTCAGTGTGATCATGTGATGTATCTGACCCCAGGAATGTGTCAATAAAGTTTCCCCTTCCTGGGACAATGAATTCACGGTGTTCTTATTTCAATTTCCAGGAGTGTATATACTGGCGTACCTCTCAAAATGGCTTCTGCAGAGGTTCCACACAGAAAGCCACAATCTTGCGCTGAAATTTGTCATTTGCAGTTTTTGAAACAAAGGTAGCTCAGATCATCATGGAGTTGTTTTTTCACAGTGAGCGTCTAAAGAAACAG
Organism: Schistocerca serialis cubense; assembly: GCF_023864345.2. NCBI lineage: Eukaryota > Metazoa > Arthropoda > Insecta > Orthoptera > Acrididae > Schistocerca > Schistocerca serialis. The sequence goes on from NC_064638.1 coordinate 1,132,303,576, forward strand.
CGTTGTACAAAACACGAAATTCAGCGTGATGGTTTCCGCTAAATGATTGATTGTAACTGCTCTGAAAAATTTCTTCGTCTTCGTGCTTCCGCCAGCATTTGTGAGCTTCCTCTTGTTTATGAGTATTTATTTTTCCAAGTTTTACATTTACTGGAACACGGTAGATGTCACACAAAAAAAAAAAAACTGCCGTAAACTCTGTTAGTTGCGGTGATCGCATTTCTGGTCATACGGCGTTAGTGTTTCAGAGTGGGGAGTTACCCGCCCTACCCGCCTCAGTAACGTCCAAAACTAGTCAGGCGTCATACTCCAGTGGTTCGACTTTCCGAGTGGTATCGTAATATCTAACAGTGCCGTAAGAACCCAATTAATCTGAGATATCCACAGCGACTAAATTTATCAAGTATTGTGATTTATTTGATTTTTGTAGCTATTATTGCTCATCTACACCAGTGTATTCACTTCTAGCACATCTTTTGCAATTATATTATTTCTGTAGGATATTTAGCGGTTGGATCTTATAGATCCATGGCGACTGTTGTTTTTTTTTTTTCCTCCATCCTCCGCACTTTGTTTTCTTTCTTTCCGTAACACTCATTTCATGTATTCTTGTATTCAATGACCTTTTTTGATGACTGAATTACGATATTGTTATGTTTCAGCGGCGACATGGCGTCAAAACGGTTTGACCTACATGATCCAGCAGATACAACGGAACTTCGCAAACTTCTACTTGACGAACGTTCGTCCATTTTGGACTTCAATGTTCCCACGCCGAGGACCAGTGCATGTAATCTAATACGAGCTTCGTATGACTGACGATGAGGATTACGACACGGATGCGTCAGAGCAAATGTAAGAACAAGAAGATTCAAGCACGAGCAGGGTGACACCGAATCTGACTGATTTTGAGCATGAGAAAGACGCTGACTTCTACATTTGCAATCGGAGAAAAGACATGAAGATCGTCAAAACCTTTTCATGGAAGAAAACTCCATACACCAATCGGCAAAAATCAAGTTCACACAATTTGCTGATGAGACTCCCAAGTGCTATTGGGAGAAAAAAAGGTAAAGGGCATCTTGAGCACCTGGCAATATTTATTCAATGATGCGGTGTTCGACACCACTGTCACATTCACAAATCAATACATCAATTCGATTCGCGACAAATTTACTCAAAAAACGTTTACGAAAGCAAGACAGAAATACAAGAAGTGATTGAGTACTTATTTTTTGATGGGAGGTGCAAGGGAGGGAAGATAAATCTTGACAATTTATGGGACTCAAGTGCATTTGGAGCAGAAATATTTCGTCTACAAACTTTGAGATTTCTACTTGGTTGTCAGAGATTTGATGATCCACAAACTCGCCATCGACGAAGAGAATGCGTTGGCTGCAATTCAAGATTTTTTTTCCCGAGGAATTCGTGGCAAACTGCGCGAACTATAACACAATTGTGTCAGGTGTTACTATTGATAAAAAACTGGAGGCGTTCAGACAGGTGTTCGTTGTGACAATATATTCCGTCCAACTCTGCCAACTACGGAATGATAGTCTTTGGCGTCGTTGAGTCAAAGATGTTTTACATTTGTACCCTCTAAATTTACGCGGGCAGATAGCCAGAAGGACCATTTCAGGTCATTAATAGTAGCGTAGAGGTAGTGAAACGGATGATACCTCCTATTCGCACTGTAACTGCGGACAGTTGGTTTTCAGATGCGTCCCTATTCGAAGAACTGTCGCACATCTCCTGTTCTTTGTAGGGCATTTCAAAAGATGAAAAGCCCTAGAGAGCTGAAAGAAATAAACTCTGAAAACTTTTCCAGCTTTTTTGCATTCAGGAAGGAAGGAACAATTGTTTCCTACTCTTCACAGAATAAAAACAAAAAGAAAAATATGACTGATATCCAGTATGCACACAGACGGCGCAATCGACGAATCAACAGGTCACAAAAAAGCCAGAGATGGGCATGTACTACAACCATCACAAAATTGGATTGGACGTTGTTGATACTGTAAGATGTGCTCACCCTACAACGTTCAAAGAGGAACAAGGAGGTGGGGCATGGTTGTATTTCACTCAATTTTCGACATTAGGGGTATCAATTCGCAAATAATTCATTTATCGAACAGGAATGAAAAAATACGACGTTAACTTTTTCCCAAGCAGCTTGGGATGGAATTAGTTTTGGCACAGTTGGTGAGACGAACGTTGGTCCCCAATTCATCACAGTCCATTCGTATGAGGATTGCAGAAATTCTACCCGGAACTGCTGATCCCTGAAGTGAGGACTCGTAACCGTTGCCAGCCTGCTGTCTCGAAACTAATAAAAGAAGACAAAGTATACTTACACACAGTGCGCCTTGAACTTGTGCCCTCATCAATGTGCTTTCAGTGTACTAATGGCTATGAAAAAGAAAAAAAGAAAAAACCCTGTTGATTATGACGAGGACGACGACGAGTGAGTGATGTTTTCCTTAGTTTCAATCACCATTTTTATAATGTTTCAATTTATTTTTCACTTTTCAACTTTTATACGAACTTTATTCTCGTCTATTTGGAAGTGAATATTCCTAATGTTATGGTCATACACTGTGAATTTTGGTTCCTAAGGTGTTATCAAAAAACTTATTTTCGTTTACATATTATTATCAAAACGTTAGTAGACTGAGTTAATTTATAGTCTGTTACTCTCAGATTCATAGGAAATTAAACAACTAATGAAGCACCTCCTATCAAAAAGTTACCCATTTTTTTTATTTTTGTTCCATTTTCTCAGTAAATATACTAAGAATAATAGCGGTTTCTCATGTTCTCCTTTTGAATGAGAAATGTACTACGATTTCTTCACTGAATATCCATTTCCCTCTTGTGGATCTCTCAAGTCCATAGCGACAATCCATGTACCAATTTGGGGTGCGCCTAACCTAGTGTTAAGCAGTTCTACAAAATGAAACAATAACTAGGAACCTGGTTCCCGCGAAGGCAATGGTAACGACAACCATACGGCGTGTAGTGAATCACAAGAGTGGGGAAGGACGCGAGCCTCGAGAACAAATTTTGCTCGGCAGTAAATACGTACGGGAACCGCTAAGAGTCCTGGCGTGAGACGCCGATTTCACTTTAATAATGATTGAAATCCACTTTTGGTATGACTGGTACTAGGAGGAGCCTTTGTGTCATCAGAATTTAACTACAATAACAACAATAAGCAATAAACTACAAAGTTCAGTAAACAAATGAATATTGTTACCTTTGCGAAGATGTACGAAGGGTCATGAAATGTTATAATGTAAGACATTTCAGCTGTGCGCCAATCTCTCTACTCGTCGATGGGAGGTTCTCCGAGCTTGTTCTTATGTGACAGTTGTCTTTACCACGCTCACGCAGTTTATTATTTTTTTGATAGAAATCGTTTCATTATACTAAACCGTTAGTATTTTATGGTATTTGTAAATAAACGCATCGTAATGGTATCCCGGGACTTATTTCACACAAATTAGCTACCCGTACCACGACTTAGAACCACAGGTCGCCTGCTTGCATCTTCTGAAGAATCCAATGCGCTACCAGAGCTGCTTCGACGGCCAACACCTACACTAACTTCACAGAGAACAGGAAGGAGGAAATCGTCAGCGTCGCTTCATTAAGCTAATCCGTGAAAAGGTGATCTTAACTAGCTCAGTTTCAGTCGCTAAGGCTTTATCTCTGATCTGAACCTCACCTATACCACTTTCTACGGAATCGTAGCTGAACTGATAAACTAGTATGGAGGTTTGGTACCGCGAGGAGCTTTTGCACATTGAACTTCGTTTATGTCACTTACCGTGAGATATCTGAGACTGCAATATATTTGATTTAGCGTACATATTTATATTTTCGAAAATAATTGTTCCCGCTGGAATCTGCACAATTTGACCGAAGCTCAAAAACTGGACCGTGTCAACTGACGTATGGAAATTCACAAAGTACTAGTCCCAGGAATGCAAAATCCGTATACAACTCCACAACAATCGACGACAGTTGGCTGTACACTATTTAATCGAAAGTGTCCAGAAAAGTAACAGTAGACATTAATATAGGGTGTGTCCACCCTTTGCCTTTATGATGGCTTAACTTATGCTGGAGACACTTTGAATGAGGTGTCTGAACGTCGGTAGATAAATGGCGGCCCAATTTTACTCAAGAGCCTGGAATGAAGTCTACGTTCGATGGTGTTCATTTGGGCAGGCCGTTCCATTTCAGGCATGTTAACTGTACATCATCCATAGCCTCACACTTGCTGCTGTAATGACAGGGTGGACTGTCACGATGATACAATAAAACATCGTCTCCCAACTGTTCTTGCACTGTGAACAATACACAATGCTGTCAAATGCTTTCATATCCTTCCGCTTTTAGAGTTTTTTTAAGCACAAAACACATCCTAACCACGAAGACCACAACGACGATGACAGGTAGCGTTCTCCAAACCAGAGCACTTTCATCAGATTGGTACAGGATATCGTGTGCGTCATCACCCCAAATCAGTCGTTTGCAATCCTCCACAGTCCAGTGGCGTCGCCCCTTACAGCAACTCCAGTGTAGCACAACGCTGACTATAGCAATGTGTGTATTATGAGTAGCTACTCGACCACCGTACGTGCCTAGTTCAAGTTCTAAATCGCTGAGTACTCCCGACCGACCCATTCTGCTATTACACTAGTCAACAGCCATTTTGCATCTGGGATGTGATACATCAACTGGTATGTATTTTGGTGTGTAGAATCCGAATATACCTTTCAAAATGTTCTAGAACGTACCATTTTTTAGTTTTTAAAGGGTTTTTATTTCTCGTATTCAGTATCTCGCTTTTTGCTGTTGTTCTGTCTAGATGTTTGTTGTTTTTGATTTGCAGGGGAGAGCTAGAAGATCTGTAATCTTCAGTAAGTGGTTGGAATGATAATCCAGTGGTGTGAAAGATATCCTCAGTGACTGTTTCCTGTGAAAGATAGTGCGAACTATGTGTGTTTAAAACTTACAGTAAGAAAAATGGCAACTCGTAAATCTCGTTGCTGTCTAAACCACCCCGACAACTTTTGTTATGTATGTGGGAAATTCACTCCAAAATCAAAGAAAGCCAATCACTGATTTGGTTAAGAAGGTATAGGAATTTTATTTTGATTGGCCTGTTGGTGATCAAGATAAAAATTTTGCACCTCATATTGCCTGCATAACCTGAACTACAACCTTAACCGAGTGGTTGAAAGGAAAACGCCGAGCCATGCAATTCGCTGTTCCGATGGTGTGGAGTGAGCATAATGACCATTATTCAGACTGTACTTCTGTCTTACAAATATTTCGGGACTTTCAAGCAAAACTAGACAAAGTATCCAAATGTATCTTCAGTGCATTTGCCTGTGTCCCATGATGAGGGGTTGCCTGTTCCTGTCTGCTACTCGAAAGCAACGGAACCAGACACCATGTCAAGTGACTCAAAGTATTGAACATATAGAATACTACAGCCCTCAGTGTCATGACACTACACCTCAGCTCTTTAATCAAAAGGAATTGAACGATTTGGTTCGCGATCTAAAACTTTCGAAACAGCAAGCTGCACTGTTGGGGTCGAGACTGCAACAACGGAACCTTCTAGCTCCAAGGACAAAAATTTCCTGTTTCAGATCAAGAGGTGCTTCCTTCGCTCAATATTTCGATATGCAGAATTCAATGTGTGTATGTAAAGATGTCAATGGTCTGATGATGCAGCTAGGTGTACAACAGAATCCACAGGAGTGGCGACTATTTATTGACTCCAGTAAAATCATCTTGAAAACAGCAATGCATTTCCATCGGTAACTTTGGCTTACGCAGTAGACACGCAAGAAACTTACGAAACCATGGCTTTGCTGCTATAGGCAATCAAATATAAGCATCATGAATGGCAGCTTTGCTCTAATTTAAACGTTGTTAAACTCCTTACAGGTTTACAGGCTGGATTCACGAAATACTACCGCTTTTTGTGCCTTTGGGACAGCCGTGACACCAAGAACCACTATACAGCCAAGGAATGGCCTACAAGGAAGTCATATGTTCCTGGAAACCCCATTGGTTGAGCAAGATAAAATCATTTTGGGCCTTACCAAGAACTTTGTAAAAGCTCTGGATAAAGAAGGTAAGGCCTTCAATCACTTAAAAGAAAAATTTCCCAAATTAAGTGAGACAAAGCCGAAAGAGGGTATATTTGGTGGACCACAAATCAGAAAATTGCTGAAAGATCCAACCTTTGATACCAAACTCACAAATATCGAATTAGCTGCTTGGTCTTCTTTTAAAGCAATTGTGAAGGGCTTTTTGGGTAACAGAAAAGACAAAAACTATGTTACCATTGTGAATGATCTGCTGGACAACATGAGGTGTAAAAACTTTTTACCTTCTCACCTTGATTTCTTCCCGGAAAATTTGGGAGCCATAAGCGTTGAGCATGGTGAACGCTTTCATCAAGACATTCTTACCATGGAACACCATTACCAAGGCCATTGGAACCCTTCGATGATGGGTAACTACTGCAGGAGTCTTGTTAGGGAGAGTGATGAAAGAAGAGCTCCGACGTGGCGATTTTCAAAACCAAAGACGATTAAAGGTGAAAATATCTTCGGAGTTAATTTGGACCTATTATAGGCATCATGCCCATATACATATTCAATTCCGTGTTGCACAGCGGTGTCCGGTTGCTTTCGATCAGATAGTGTTTTCGTAAGAGCCGGGAACCAAGCAGCAATCAACTGTACGAGAGTTCCAAGATGAACTGAAGCCAATTAAAGTCGTTCTTTCGCGGCTCACTTTCAAGAAAATGATCGGTTGTCTCTTTCGTCACATTGGACATGTCGCGATTACTACTTTAAGGAATCGAAAACTGTTCATGCTGAATGATATACAACAATTAGTTTACAAACTGCCTGTTGGCTTGTATGTCGGGTTCTTCAGCCGATGTTCATCTGACGATTTTTTCTGACGTTTCGCCAGCACAAGTGGCTGGCAGTGTCAAAGTTTCACCCTCCATTGGTGGTGGTGGACCAGCAATGGCGGGTGAAACTTTGGCAATGCCAGCCACTCGAGCTGGCGAAACGTCAGAAAAATCATCAGACGAACGTCGGCCGAAGAAACCCAGACAGAAGCCAACAGGCAGTTTGTCAACAAGTGGCCATGAAAATCTCAATAATTATGAACAATTACTTTGTCACAACGCATCGCTGAAATCAGAAAAAAACAACCGATACGTCACATCATGTTTCATCAAGGCAATGCCAGTTATCACGCAGCACGACAGACAACATTTGAAGGAAAAAAACTAATGTATCATTGCCCGTGTTCACCTTATTTATCGCTGAACTACTACTTTTAGTTCCCTTATATCAAACGAAAAAGTGAGTGGATACTGATTTTCTTTACCTCAGGAAGCTGTAGAATACTCCCAACACCTTGTTTGAGCTACCAACGTACGTGTGGAAAAAATTTCCAGAACTGGTTCGAACGCATGCAAATGTATAAACATATAAAGGCGATTATTCTGTGTGATAAAAGTATGTTTTCCTTGAATTATTGTTACTAGGTGGCGCACGAATAGTTGACACAATTTAACATTCAATAAAAATAGTATCTCTAGTTATATTTCATTCGATTTTCGTTCAACCGTGTTTGGTTTCATGGAAATGTCGACATAGGTCGTGTTGCTGCATTATCGTCAGTCTCTTGTTACGCCATGCACATGGATGGACTTCTATCTATTCAGCGGCGTGTTCAGGCAGCTCTCCTTTATGCTGAATTGTAAAATGTCATAGCAACGCGAAGATGATGTACGGCAATATTTTACACTCTTTGGCCTCCACCAAGAAATACAATTCTCCGATTAACAAGACAAAGGCTGTATATGTAAGGATAATTGATCATTTTATATCACACTATTTGCTATAACATGAACAGTTCGGCTTTAGAAGTCGTTTAACAACCGAAAATGCTATATTCTCTTTCTCTGTGAGGTACTGGATGAGCTAAACAAAAGGTTTCGAACGCTTGGCATATTTTTTTGATTTAACTAAGCTGGACCATTACGGAATACGAGGAGTAGCTCACAACTGGTTAACCTCTTACTTTAGCAACAGGCAGCAAAAGGTCATTATTCACAATGTTGATAACGGCTGTGATGTGGGGTCTGAGTGGGGTACTGTCCGGTAGGGGTGCCCCAGGGATCAGTGTTGGGGCCACTCCCATTCCTTATATATATATGAATGATATGCCCTCTAGTATTACTGGTAACTCTAAAATATTTCTGTTTGCTGACGTCACTAACTTGGTAGTAAAGGATGTTGTGTGCAACATTGGCTCGGTTTCAAATAGTGCAGTACATGATCTAAGTTCATGGCTTGTAGAAAATAAACTAACGCTAAATCACAGTAAGACTCAGTTATTACAGTTTCTAAAACACAATTCAACAAAACCTGACGTTTTAATTTCACAAAACGGGCATATGATTAGTGAAACTGAACAGTTCAAATTTCTAAGTGTTCAGATAGTAAGCTCTCGTGGAAAGCCCACGTTCAGGATCTTGTTCAAAGACTTAATACCGCCATTTTTACTATTCGAACGGTATCAGAAGTGAGTGATGGTTCGACACGAAAATTTGTCTACTTTGCTTCTTTTCATTCGCTTATGTTGTATGGTATTATATTTTGGGGTAACCCTTCCCATTCTAAAAGGATATTTTTGGCCGAGAAACGGGCGGTTCGGGCAATAAGTGGTGTAAGTTCAAAGTTCACGAACCTCTTGCCGACCCCCGTTCAGAAATCAAACCTGCATTTGAATCGGACTTCCTTAACTCTTGTGCAAAAAGGTGAGCAGTATACTGCTGCATCCATTTTCAATAAGCTAACACTCGAATTCAAAAATCTTAGCGGTAATCCACGCGCTTTCAAATCTAAATTGAAGAGTTTCCTCATGGCTATCGAGTACTTCCTTGAAAAATTAATCTGATTTTTTATTGCATTGTTGATTGCGTTTACTTAAACTTATGGACTGACTTTTTTCGGGTTCATAAACATTTATTTTTATCTGGTATTACTTTTATGTTGTAATTTCATGTACTGACACGTTCCATGACCTTGGAGATTTGCTCCTCAATTTGGTCCTACGGAACTTGTCGTGTAAATAAATAATAACTAAATAAAAAGAAGGCAGTTTGTCCGAAGAGAAGCGACCTCTAGCATCGGCTGTTCGTTCTCTGGAGAACATCGCAGCGTTACGGGTTGCCAATCAACGTAGTCCAGTCCAAGCAAGCCATTCTAATGGGCAGCAAGGGAAATAGGGATGCCTCGACTTTATGTACGAAGAATTTCACAGAGTGATCTCAAGTTCTTCCCTTACAAAATTACTGTGTTACAGAAGCTAACTGAGCAGAACAAACAGAGAAGACTGGAGTATTCATTATGGGCAGGGGGAAACTATTAATAATGTTCAACATATGGTTCTCAGATGAAGCTTATTTACATATCAATGGAACAGTAAAAAAAGTTCGATTTGGGGTGAAGAAAAACCGTAAAATGAAAAAACGGCGCATGAGGAAAAAGTGACCGTGTGGGTAGCTCTATCGCACCAGTATTTTTCAAAGAAAGTGTCAATGCCGACCGATACAAGACAACATTGGAAAATTACTTGGTGCCGCTTCTTGCCACCATTCTTCCAATGAACACACCGTGGTTTATGCAAGATGGCGCCAACACCTAACACGGCTACTGCTGTTGTCCCATCGTTACTCGCAGCGCCATCATGGGAAATTCTTTTAGCCTCTTTCAAGTCCGGATTTAAGCCCACGTGATATTTTAGTGGGGATATTTGAAAGAGAAAATGTTCCCTTTGAGACTACTGAATACAGTGGAAACGCGTTCCCGAATAGTGCAACTGCGCAACGAGGTAAATGAATACTTGTGCCGCAAAGTTGTAAGAAATATGAGTACTCGCCTTCGCAATGTCCGCTGCAGTGGAGCGCATACTGAACACACGATGAACTGGAATGCACTTCACTGACCGTACTACCTGTGCGTCAAATTTGCTAATTTTCGTGGCAATATTAAACGTGCCAACTATTCGTGTGACATCCTGTAAACGAATTATTACCTCGGCTGTTCTGGAGAGCTACATCACTGGCGTGGCTGAACTTTCAGGAATCACATTTCCAGAGTTTTTCTGTTACTTTTTCGAACATTGTTTCCTTTTGTGTCGATATGAAGTAGCATTCAGTCCTCAGGCACAACCACAACGTAAACCGTAATACCTTGGCGTACCGCAAGTACTATCTAACAAGTTCCTTCACCCCCTCCCACTTTTGTGGGTCGAGCATGTCAAACTTTCAATGCTCTGCAGAGCGCCGACTGAACACGCCAGGGAGGCAGACCGATCGCTCGATAGAGCTATCATTCGATCAGAGATCGTGACAGGCCACTGTCCCCTTTGGCGATTCAATCAGGAGGCGGCACGCATCCTCAGAATCAATACGGATGACCTCCAAGGCACCGCGCTGCGTTCACAAAGCGGAGCTGCCGTTACGTAAGGCGCCCAGATCAGGGGCGCACTACCCTCTGAAACAGCAGCGCCCTTCCCGAAAGTAATTTCATTTTCTACTGGACAACATCGAGAAAAATGAAGACGCGAGAGGCTGGGACTGGCAGAAGATTTTATAAACTTACTAAAAATCCTAAGAAGTTTAGTCTTCGTAAAATCAGTAAGCGGATCGAAATCATCTACTCAGACACTCACTGAAGACAATGGCACCGAAACGGAAAACAACAGAGAAAAGGCCGAAATATTGCATTCGGTCTTCCGAAACTTACCGCGGAAGATCGTAACACGGTCCCTTCCTTTCAATCGAACTTCGAAATGGCAGATGTTGGGAAAACCGATCGCGGAATAGAAAAGCAACTATAATCGCTTTGTAGTGGAAAGGTATCAGGACCAGATGAGATACCGGAAAGATTCTACAGAGATTACGCTACCATTCCAGCAGCAGTTTATGGCATGGTACCTAGCGACTGGATCAAGCGCAGGTCATTCCGTTTTCAAGTAGGGACGTAGGACATATGTATATCATTATATTCTTAACGTCAATTTGTTGTAGAATTATAGAACATGTTTTATGCTAATTTATTATGACGTTCTTGGAGAACGAAAAGCGGAAATCAACATGGATTCAGCAAACCGAAATATTGTGGAAGCCAACTCGCTCCGTTCATCCATGAGATCCACAGCGCCCAGGTTGAGATGCCGTGTTCCTAGACTTCAGAGAGGCATCTGACACCCTCCCGCACTGCCGTTTGGTAAAAGAAATACATTACCGAGTATCGGACCATATCTGCGATTGGTTTCGAGACTTCCTTGCATACAGAACTCCACACGCCGCTCGTAACTACACAAATTCGACATACGTGACCATCACGTGAGAAGTGTGAGAGGACCTTTACTGTTTACAATGTATGTCTGCAAGAAAGTACCAACACCAGAAGACAGCAACAATTTGCATAACGACCTACAGAGGAATAATGAATAGTGTAGGGACTGGTAGTTGAAGCTGAACGTAAATAAAGTGACATATTGTGCACGCATATGACACAAAATCCACTACGATATAACTTTACTGTTGATGATCAGTTGCTGGAAAGAGTAACTACCGTAAAATAACTATGAGTATCTATCCGGAGCGACCTTAAGAGGAAAGATCACGTAAGACAAACAGCAGAAAAATCAAATGCCAGACAGATTCATAGGAAGAAACTTAAGGAAATTTAATCCATCCACTAAAGAAGTGGCTTGTAAGGTGCTTGTTCGACCGACTCTTGAGTACTGCTCATCACTCTGGGAGGGTTACCTGACACGACTAATAGAAGAGAGAGTGAACAGACAGACAATAAATAGAGAAGATGCAACGAAGAGCAGTGCGATTCGCCACAGGTTCGTTTAGTCGGCGCGAGAGCGTTACAGAGATGCTCAACAAGCTCCAGTGGCAGACGCTACAAGAGAGGCGCTGTGCATCACAGAGGTTTACTATTGAAATTTCGGGAGTGTGAGTTGCGGAATGAGTCGGACAACATATTACTTCCTCCCACATATTTCTCACTAAATGGCCGCAATGAGAAAATTCGAGAAATTTAGTGCTAATACAGAAGCTTACCGACAATCACTTTCCCCACGCGCCACTCCCGTATAGAACATGGCATGTGGGAGACATTAATGGTACCAGAATTATGCATCGACAGGTGGCTTGCGGAGTAATGATGTCGATGTCGATGTATGTGTCTTTGTCGTTTTCGATAAACCGAGAAACAAACTGTACTTTCCATTTTTTAATCACCTTATTTCAATGTAACAGCAACATTAAGTGTGACGGAGAGGACGAGTACACGTCCTTCGTATTTCACTATCCACCGAGTTTCGAGTCACGGCGATTCAGTTGCGAACTAAAGCTACAAAAGCAGTCGCTATATTTCACTTCTTACGACACTTTGCCCTCACATAAGTCAACATCAAAATTCTTCCCGGGGAAAGTCGAAGTTCCGTTCCGTTGGCGACCTGTGTGAATGCCGCCATTTGAAATGCACTCGCGTCAAGTGAGGGTCGACCTTTGTCGCAAACCCCGATCCCGTAAGAGGTAAAAAACGTATCAGACTCAGATAATGTTCGGACGTCGCAAACAGGAACTGGTTGCCAGCATCCGGAACGTTGAGACATAGTCTGAACAAGCATGAACAAGCAAACAGACTTCATTGGAGATATTCTAAGAGTGCTTCCTAATATGATATGATGCAAGAAAGCGACCTTTGTGACCGATATAAATACTGGTCCGTCCGCGACCCAGGGGAGAACAGGTCGGAAGTGGTAAGGAGACACTACTACTATACAGGGTGATTCAAAAATGCATGTAAATATTTTAAGGGTGTATTTGTGAGGTAAATATAAGACAAAAATGTTCTATAAATGTTTTTCCATAAACGTTTAATTCCAGAGTTATCGTTAAATACGAAAGTCATGTCCGTATCAAAACGACGGCAGTGCAAGCAGCAGGATGTCATATTCTGGTACGTAATTCACATACGTATCTCCCAACAGTTGATTCGAAACTGAATGAATAGTGTTTGTTTTTGTTTGCACGTGATGTTTACTCCTACTGTACGGAAGATGGCGCTGATGTTGTTGGTAACGGAAAAGTACGTCCTGTCGTTCATTCATCGTCGGAAGGCTAAAGGTTTCGTGCACATGATGTACTCAAACAGTGAGTATGCTGATATGCACCTTGTGTATGGTGCAGCAGATGGAAATGCACTTGCAGCAAGACGAAGGTACAGTGAGCTGTTTCCAGGAAGACGGTTACCAAGTCATCAGACGTTTGTATCTGTGGACAGACGTATGCGGGAGTATGGCATTCGTCCTGGGCCACATTCAGGTCGACCACTTGAGCATGCAGTGAACGTCGAGGAACATGTTTTGGACCTGGTAGACCAAGATCCATCTATCAGTACGAGACAAATTAGTGCAGCTGTACGACTTCCACAATCTACTGTATGCCGGCTGCTTCGGAGACAACAGTTGCATCCATTTCACCTGCAAAAAGTGCACGAATTGACACATGAAGACTATCCTCGCCGTCAGCAATTCTGCCAGTGGTTACAAGAGCGTCATTTGAATGATCCAATGTTCATTCGGCGGATATTATTCACAGATGAGGCCATGTTTACTCGTGCGGGTGTAATCAATTCGCATAATATGCACCAGTGGGCTGTCGAGAATCCTGGCGCGAGAATTGTGCGTGGATATCAACATCAATTCTCCATAAACATTTGGTGTGGTATTGTGGGGAATTACTTACTCGGACCTCATGTTCTGCCTCCAAGGCTGAATGGGCACGCGTACTGCGAATTTTTGGAGGGAGAATTGCCTGGATTGTTACAGGATGTCCCTCTTGCAACACGAGCCACCATGTGGTTTATGCACGATGGTGCTCTCGCCCATTACAGCCGCAACGTAAGGGCGTACCTCAATTCTGCGTATCCACATCGATGGATAGGTCGCGGAGGACCAATTGCTTGGCCAGCCAGATCACCTGACCTGAACCCTTTAGACTTTTATTTATGGGGCCGACTAAAGACATTGGTGTATTCTTCTGCAGTACCGAACAGAGAAGTGCTACAACAAAGAATTGAAGGTGGTTGTGAAATTATTCGTGGAGAGTTGAACGGACTGTGTAATGTGCAGAGATCATTGATGCGACGAGCACGGGTCTGTCTGCAAGTTCAGGGACAGCATTTTGAACATGCATTGCATTAAGATTTGTGCAAATACAGTACAGTACAGTACAGTCTGTAAAATGCTTCAATTTTCCTTAGTTATTGTGCATTGCTGTAGTTCAATCAACAGGACCTAAATTAATACAGTGTTCGCGAGGAATTGTTTCAGTTTGTTACGTCACGTTTATTTATCAGTTTGCGTTGTTAGTCCAAATGCACTGTAATTAAACTGTGAACTCTGGGAATTAAATACCTTACGTTGTATTGAATGTATTATCCTGTTTTGTTCATAACTCTGTAATAAGCCAAGTATGGAAAAAATTGTATAGAACATTTTTGTCTTATATTTACCTCACAAATACACCCTTGAAATATTTACATGCATTTTTGAATCACCCTGTATAGCTCGTCGCCAAGTATCGGACTCAGAGCAGTTGTTAGCCTCGGCATGCCGCCGCTGCTAAAGAGATACATTCTGAGGAATAGATCGCCGAACGTGTATCAGCACGAGTTCAGAGTCAGACACAGAATTCGCTAACAAGGTCTTAGCACTGGAGTAGTGCCTGGAGTATAGTTCCATTATCGTGATTCCATTCTGAGTTATTTCTATCCTGCTTCCTTGAAACTCACACGGAGTTCCGCGCTTCGAAATACTTTCAGCTTGTAGCCGAGCCGCTGTAGGAGTACTACGAGCAGCCCGCGCTATTTTCCCTCGTCAACTTACTTAAGATCTCCCGTCTTCTCTAATATGTCCTGTCTCGCTCACGGGATAGGACACCTTACATCGTAACAGCTGATTTATAGACATCATTCGCGTAAAACTGATGCTCGGGAAACAATAATTTGTTGGAGCGGAAGTATCTACAGAGTCTAAGCGTCTAAACACGACAGCGAAAAGTTTTCTCCGAAATTACATTTTCGTCTTTCGGGTGTTGAGTTGCACTTATAAACAGGCGCGGATGCAAAAGGGGAGGGGGGGGGGGGAGTGTCATGACAGTATTTTTTATAATAGTTTCAATCATATTTTTACATGCAGCACTTTCTAATTTCACAGGTAAACTTAGGAGAATAAAGTAGCATGGAAGCCAAGGGTCAACAGCGGTAAGCATTTCTAAAACTTACGAGCTACGTTTAAC
This sequence comes from Schistocerca serialis cubense, assembly GCF_023864345.2. Taxonomy (NCBI): domain Eukaryota; kingdom Metazoa; phylum Arthropoda; class Insecta; order Orthoptera; family Acrididae; genus Schistocerca; species Schistocerca serialis. The sequence continues at coordinate 1,132,319,021 of NC_064638.1, forward strand.
AAAGGCTATTTTTCAGTTGCTCACCTGAGGACGTGTCCACGTGCAAAGGCTTGCGACCTGACCGGTAACATTTCAATCAGGTAAGTGCGCGTATGCCCCACAGAGTGCAAAAACTGCGGTGGAAGACACAGATTGAAATACATCCATCAAATAACAGAGGACTACTACTATGAGATGAAATGGTTGGTGCAGGAGAGGATTTCGTGATGGGCCGCATCAAACGAGTCAGGACACTTATGACTAAAAAACAACAAATCTACAAAACATTTTCCCAAGCGTAAGGGTAGATGACTGAAAGAAACAGCCTCCCCCTCTTCTAGATGTGCATATGTAGCTTTGGTTTGCGGACCAGTGTTCACAATGGTAGGGCTTTGTTTCGGGTGCACACTTATATTTTATATTGGTTAAATTATGTTATCAAAGATGTGAGAGTTCTTAAATTAATTGCGCGCTACATTTTCAGATGTATGCTTTGCAGAGGATATATTTTTTCTGAATTGCAGTTTTATGGACGACATACTGAAACAATCTACTATTCACTGATGTAAGCAAATTATTACTACGTTAGAATATTTTATAAATTTTAAGTGTCATTAATATTAAGATCTCATCCACCTGTGATACATCACAAGACGGCAAGTTATGGTGGGGGCTGGGGAGACGACGGGCGGCGGGTCAGAGACAGTGACAAATTGTGGTCCCCCCAGAACTGAACCCTGTAGCCGAGTCTGCGTATAAAGATAATGACTGTCCATATGAAGGGGCTTAGCTACATGGTTATTAGCCCCTCGATCCTCTCCTCGTGTTCAAAATGTCGGTACAAGCCTATTTTTATCATTACTTAATAGTAAAAAACTGTCAATGCTTTGCACAGTAAGTTGTGGTCTTCAGTCCGGAGACTGCTTTGAAACAGCTCTCCGTGCTATTCTATCCTGTGCAAGTCTCTTCATCTCCGAGTAACTACTGCAACATACGTCCTCGGAATAAGCTTACTTATCCCTTGATCTCCCTCTACAATTCCCCCCCCCCCCCCCCCACACACTCACACACTTCCCGTCAATACTAAATTAGCGGCCCCTTGATGTCTCAGAATATGTGCACTAAGGTCCGACTGAAATTACTTGTTAGCAGACGTCTCTCACTTTCCTTTACAATGTTGCCACATCGGCGGCCATCTATCGCTCTGTTATTACCGACGCACAAACACGACGGGTCACTTCACGAGCGCAGATTACTGAAACGTGGAGCAATGTTGCAAGCGGCCGCCATGAGGTAGGACGGGAACGTGTGATGCACTGTCGACAACTGCTTCTACGTGGCCAATGTCTGAACTGCAGCAGACGACTCGTTTTGTAGATCTGAATTTAAACTCGTGTCCTAACTTAACACAACCTCGTAATGTGCAGTTTTTTGTGTCAGAGAAAATAGCGGTCAACAATCTACGCCACAACTATTAATCGCGCTCGCTTTGTTCTCGGCGATTAAAGCTAACCTCTACAAGCAAACTCAAGGGGGAAATACTTCAGTTTGAGCGGTAAAAGCAAGCTGTAATTTCCTCGCTTTCATTTTTTGCTACCTTGCCCTATCACCACACTGGCTACACGTGCTACCAATGGATGAGCAGTCTTGGTTACTGGCGACCCAAAATAAAGACAACATGGCGATGAAAATAGCGCGAAAAAGAACCAAAAATTTTAAAAATTACATTTAAACCCAATTATATAAAAAGTCATTTTAGAAATAAAGTTCAAAGCATCTGATGAGATTGAAACCTGCGACCACCTACGCATAATGAATGTATCTTCACCACTACACTATGACACCATCCTGCGTAATATTTTTATATTTATGACTTTCCAAAACCAGCCGAAATGATCACTAGCTGCCTTCGAGAAGTCAAGCCTCAAGTTCGAAGCTTGTCTAATGTAGGCCGATAGCTGTGATACTAATAATAATTGCATATATGACGCCACATCGCTTTCGGTTCGAAAGGATCCAGTAGTGTTTGGTAAGTGGTGTGTGTGTGTGTGTGTGTGTGTGTGTGTGTGTGTGTGTGTGTGTGTGTGTGTGTTTGTTTTATCATGCCTGATAAAATTCTAAATAAAAGGCGCAGGCACATAAATAGGAATCTCAAACTCCCAACGCATTAAGAAAGAAAGCTGGACAAGTAATTACTGGGTTGGTGCGTAAGTTCGTTGCGTTTTTGCATAAGCATAATAAACACAATAGATATAAATAACAGACTCTAGTAAAAAGTTATGTATTCTCCTTCACTACGTACAAAGATAAGCCAACGCTAGGTCAAGTTTTCGATTCTGTGGCTGTAGAAATCACATGGTTTTAAAGCGAAGAACTCGTCGAGCTATGCTCGGCGTGCATTTTCATCCGGAAAGGAAGTTCCTTGAAGGTTGTTCGATAGAGAGCGGAAAAGATGAAAATCTGAGGAAGCAAGGTCAGGTGAATAAGATGAGTGCGGAATGACTTCCCAACCCAACTCCTGTATAGCGTTTTATGTCATAGTAGCAGAATGCGCGCGGGTATTGTCGTAGGACCAACATCACTTCACGCAGTCTTCCTGGTGGTTGTTCTTGGATTGCGTCTGCAAGACGTCTCAGTCGTTGACAGTGAATGCCACACCTTGGGGAAGCAATTCGTAGTACACCACACCGTCGCTGTTCTACCAGATGTGATCAACCAGATGATGATGATTGGTTTGTGGGGCGCTCAACTGCGCGGTTATCATCGCCCGTACAAATTCCCAACCTTTGCCGGGTCCAGACTCGCCACTTTCATGAATGATGATGAAATGAAGAGGACAACACAAAAACTCAGCCATCTTGAACCAGGTGAAAATCGCTGACCCCGCCGGGAATCGAATCCGGGACCCCGTACTCGGGAAGCGAGAACGCGACCGCGAGACCACGAGCTGCGGACCCATATGTGGACATGCGCAGGTCTCTGTACGGGGAGCTGCTGATTTGCCTGGGCTCTGCCATTCCGTTCTTTTCCTTATGTTGGCATACAGACACCACTTCTCGTCACCAGTGCCGATACAGGTTAGGAATGGGCGGTGTTGTTCACGAGCCAGTCGATGAGTCAGCTGAGATGCACTTATGGCCACTCGCAAATTTTTGTGATTTTGGCTTAGAGCATGCTGTATCCATAAGTCCGGTTTTTTAAGCTTCCCCATCGCATGCAATACAAATGTCGCATATGGAAGAATGATCACAGTTCATCGCTTTTGCTGATTCTCAAGTACACTGACGTGGACCATTGTGGATCAATGCTTTTAAAAGATCATCAAACCCCGAATGTCTTCTGATACTGGAGTGTACTGTCAAAACGATCCTCCTTAACCATTTTCTTGCCGTGCCCTGTCCAGTAGCATTATGCCTATACAAGGCTCAAATGTTTCTGGCTGTCTCCGCTGCTACGGAACTCAACAGAAACTGCTGAATTCAAACACAAGAATGTGTCGGACTTCCGACTTCTGCACTTGGCACTCCACTTTCTACCGTCAACAGCTCCAGTCAAATGGTTCAAATGTCTCTGAGCACTAAGAGACTTAACATCTGAGGTCATCAGTCCCCTAGAACTTAGAACTACTAACCTAAGGACATCACACACATCCACGCTCGAGGCAGGATTCGAACCTGCGACCATAGCGGTAGCGCAGTTCCAGACTGAAGCGCCTAGAACCCCTCGACCACAGCGGCCGGCAAGCTCCACTCACTATCTCCAAATGACAATAAGTATACTCAAATACCAGCAGCGACATACAATCGGTAAATAACCCTTAGCAACCGTAATACCAACACGTAAAACAAAACTGCTATGAAGTTATGAATCAACCGAACAGAAGTGAAGCGAACAATTTTTGTGGCAGTTTCGCAACGGCCAACCGTTCGGCCATTAGGCTGAGTGCTCTGATTGGAGGAAAGCAGCCCCAACGTCTGAAGTGTCAACCAACAACAAATTTTAATCAGGCTACAGGTACGTGAATGGGTAATCGACTACGATCATCGCGTTAAAGGTTAAATTAAAACCCAAGAACTAAACACCGTCTGACGAGGCCACGGAAGGTCGAAGCGGTACAGACCTTCCGCCGTGGTATCCTCAACAGATAGGCGTCACCGCTTTTAGGTACACCCCGTACCATCCGAGTCCTTGCCAAGCCCAACAGCGCTTAAACTTCGGGGATCTGGCGGGAACTGGTATTCCGACTGCGGCAAGGCCATTGGCAAAAGTTAAACTGGCAGCCTAACGTATCTTATTTTCAGAGATAGAAGTGGAGGTATACTGTCGCCGATATGAGGTTCAGATGCGAAAATCGGATTGTGTGGTGCCTTGGTGCTAAATCGGCGCCGAGAAGCCCACCCTCAGAGACCGCCCTGTGTATAAGCGTCCTGGCTGAGGCAGAGACGCTAGCGGAACTCCCGCGCTCCCTGTCACCACACGGGACGGGCGCGGAGACCCTGGCGAAGGCCAAGGCGACGCGGCGCAGACAAAAGAAAGGCGGCCGGTTTGCGAGACAAAGCGGCCGTGGCGGCAGCGGCAGCGGCAGCCAGCCAGCTAGCTAGGAGAGTAGGCAGATGCGGCGAGAGAGAAGGCAGGCGTGCCTATGCCCGCTGCCCGCCACGTGCCGACTAGGCGCGGCCCCCGCCAAGGTCGCGCCAGCTGCGCCAGGCCACGCGGTCGATAGCGCCCTAGGACCCGGACAGGACGGGCTCAGCCGCACCACCCTCACCGCGCTGCCAGCCTCCGGGTTCGGGTTCGGTGCGTCCACATCCTACAATGAGGTGACAGCAGTCGTGGGGCAGCAATGCACAGGTGCCGGTAGTATCGCTTACACTAGGAATGAAAGGGCACTGCACTGGCGGGGCTGTCACTGTTATGTGCCTTGGGTCAGAAGGTTTCCGACGTGATTATGGCCGCACGGCGGGAATTACTCAAAAGAGTGGTCTTTTGTCAAGAAAGGGGGGTGCGAATCAGGAACCACTGTGAGATTTGTAGCTGTTTCATCTCGCAAGGGGAACTTCACATCGCACCCCCCCTCAGATTTAGTGGTAACAAGGCCCAGTGGATAGCCCGTCAAAAACTGAACACGCATCAAGCATGAAAACAGGAAGAAGATGGGGAAAGGGGGGTGCGAATCAGGAACCACTGTGAGATTTGTAGCTGTTTCATCTCGCAAGGGGAACTTCGCATCGCACCCCCCTCAGATTTAGTGGTAACAAGGCCCAGTGGATAGCCCGTCAAAAATTGAACACGCATCAAGCATGAAAACAGGAAGAAGATGGGGAAAAAAAGCAAAATAGAAACAGTGAACGGGCCACGTGTTCGCTTTATTCAGATTTGCGTCTGTGTCTTGGAGCAACGTCCGTTTGCAGCAGCGAGGTGTTAGGAAGGGGACTCCAGACGTACGTACCTCCAACTTATTCTACACCAAGTACTACACGTTATACCGCTTGCGTTTTGTTTTGGAAGTTGACAGTTGAATTCCTTTGTTGTAACATAGTTCACACCCGTTTATTTATTGTTTTTATTTCTGTGAGAGATGTATGCGGCATCTCGCCTGCTCTCACATTTACTTGCCACTGTGATAATTCTTACCACATGACTCATATTCCATGACCATTGTACAGTGTGACAATTGCCAAGGCTACAGTAGGAGACAAGCCAATGAGCGGACAAATTTGGCCAGCTATGGACCGTATACAACTTAATACTTATGGTGTGTGTGTGTGTGTGTGTGTGTGTGTGTGTGTGTGTGTGTGTGTGTGTGTGTGTGTAGAGGGGGGGGGGGGGGGCGCTACGAAGGAGACTTACAACACGGATCTCCCCGTTCGCAGTCAAACACCGTGTCCACACAATCATGTCGCATAGCTATTCTCAATTGCTGGATGTTGCATATCTTGAGCGTGCCCCGTTCACTGTTCCTATTTTCCTTCTTCTTTCACAGTTCAGCACACTTTCTTCCTGCTTTCATGCTTAATCTGCGTTCAGTTTTTCACGGGCTATCCGCTGGGCCATTTAACTACCAAATCTGGGGGGGGGGGGGGGGGGGGCCGATGGGCAATTTCCAGTTTCCCTTGTCAGTAGCTCACGTAGGTAACGCAGATGAGAGACACTACATTTCTACGAAGAATTGTACAAACAGATTCGCGGTAGCATCGCTATATCAATGCCTATACATTAATGATTAAAGAAGATACCCAGGAAGAACTGCTCGTTGCTGCTGCAGAACTAACAACAGCTTATAAAGTCGCCAAGCATCATCCGAATCCGTAACACTATTGCAAAAAGTTTCTTTTTGTGCCATAGGCACAGATTCATCGATCCACAAGGCTGAAACTATGTTTCCTTTAGTTATTCAATGGTTTACTGGAACTGACGGAATCCAACAGAAGCTGTTGAAGTTTGACTCGCTGAATAACGAAACATCGGAAACAACTGCAAAGTTTTGTCCACACACGTTAAAACAACTGCAAATTCCATTAGATACATTAATCGCTTTTTGTGGAGACAGTAGCAATACCAACTTCCGAGGATTCCACAACGCGGCCAGTGGAGTGTGTTTCACCACATTAAGAAAGAACTCGGGAAAAATGTAGAAGGAATTGGATGACCTGTCCATATCCTCCACAATACTATATCAAGCGCTGCTGGAGTCTTAACAGTCGACAATCAAATAAGTATTAATTCTCGACAACTGAAGTAAGAACTATATTAACAGACAGTGAAAGACGTCCGAATGGAAGGAATACTGCCAATTTTATTGACATGCAAACATGAGAACCCTAACGAAGAAGTAATTAATTTGATTTCGAAATTTGAGGAAGAGAACGTGGCTTTCTATACCATAGCATTTGATTACTTAGAGAAATTAGCTGTTTTTTGTGAAGAATCATCATTTATTTGATTGGATGAGGATAACTGAAACCCCTGATCGAATGATCATTAAAAACACTATTATATACCCGACTCTTCAGGCGACAACTGCTTTCAGGAATATTTGCGTGTTAAGAGACTTTTAGAAACTAAACGTAACCTGGAAGAACGGAAGTCTAAAACACCTCGTCGAAGAAAGGTGGATTTACTTTCTAAGGAAACCGAAAATCCTGAACGCAAAAACGCCAACTGCGAAAAATCTCGCCAGTATTTGTTTTCTATTCCCGCACATAAAGCCACTCTGGAAAGAGTATTTTTTTCGATGTTCGCCCAGTGGACTGGTGAAAGAAATCTACTGCTGCCAGGGACTGTATAATCAGCATTACACTGCCAGTTTAACTGCAAGCTGACTTACATGGAGTTTTATAAACACAAAAAAGGGAAAAAAAGACCTGCACAAAAGTTGAAATTTTCCAAAAAGGTGTACCAACTACTTCTTCCGCAAAAAGTTTCATGTAATTACGTTTTAAAAAAGTGATTATATTAAATAAATTTTTACTTTATTTCTACGTCCGCATCTCAGAGCGTCCCGAGGAGGTCCCAGCTACAGCTCGTAGATATGGCAATGCTATATCCGACTCTTCCTTATCACTCTCTCTCGGAATTTCAACATTACGACTCTTTGCAGTGCACACGGCGTTCTTGTAGCATCTGTCAATCGAGCTTGTTCAGCATCTCCGTAAGGCTCTAGCTGGATCTGCCCCGTAAGAAACACACCCCTCTTCCTTGGGCCTTCTCTATCTCTTCTATTAATCCAACCTAGTGACAGTACCACACCAACGAAAAATACGCAATACTAACGTATACTTACACCCCTATCAATTTTCGCTGTTGTGATACTCCCTACACATTATTCATTGCATAATAATACAAATACCAACGATAATAACCTCGTCTGGTTCAGCGGCCTGGTGCAAGTCTATCGATTGGACGCCACTTCCGCCCCACCCCAGTAAAGGCGCGTACACAGTAGGTCAACGAACGACTGGAATTGGATTCGGCCGAACGTGGTCGCTAATGCATTGGTGTTTGGCTTCTCACAGACACCAAACGAAGGGCTTTGGGCCGACGGATTCGGCTATGTGGAATCGCCTGCCGACATTGCTCCCTTTTTGTTATGGTTAAAAAGCAGCGTTTTAATTACAATTTTACCGGCCGACATTAGGAGGGAAGAAGACGATTTAGCAATCGTCGCATGTGCAGCATTTATTTTACTACAACAGGCTTACCAGAAAAGGAAGAAGAGACGACGTTCGTGGACTGCCTCTCTTTTTAAAACGTAGGGAGCAGTGTGTTGGGACAAAATTAATGACTACCTTAAAGCTGATTTTGAATACTGGTTACTTTATAATTTATTTCTGAATGAAAGATGCAGTTTTCGAACTGTTTTTCAATTGTGTAGGCCCCAAAATTTCTAAAGAAGACGCCGCTTTGAGAAGTTTTACTGCAGGAGAAAGATTAATGGTCATCCCCCCAGTTTTGGTGGTTTCTCTTTGTCGTTCACGGCGAAAAGATGTCAAAAAAGACCCCATTTTCTTTTTCACGTCGCGCATATTTCTATCCAACGGCTCACTTATTTCCCTCCAAACGTCTATTCCTTTCAATTTGTTTTTATAATCGCAGTTCGTTGGGGTCCATAAACATTCCCATTCACAATAAAACACTATCAGCTTTAATGCTCTTTCTCTGTGTTATTCCACTCCACATTCCAATATTTTTAAACACAATAAAACCCTCCCTTCGCGAGAGCGAGCATTGCCTGCAGGACAGACGCAAGTCGCACTCAGTATATTTTATTGGCCGGTTTCGCTTTTTTTAATTTAATAGCCAACTAATGTATTTTAAACTGTAAATTTCAGAATTTCTGATGATGCTCTAGTTACATTAAAAAGCTAACCCGGTCGATCAAACATACTAAGAGCGTCTTGTGGCTTTTCTGAAAACATTACACATCTGTAGTAGACACACAGCAAATCGTCACTGAATCAACGAAAATTCGATCTGGCGTCCACACTAGGAGAGGGGTCCCAACGCCAACCAACAGCAATTTTTTGATATTAGCGCCAGCAGAGCCGCAACCAAGGTCAACCGCTTCTTTGTCTCCGATTTGCCACCAATACACAATAAGCAAATCTTGGCAAAAGAAACCACTGGCTGCCGTTAGTTGGTCTTCACTAGCGTAGAGTGTACGCGCCGTTACGACTCATTTCAATCTAGTCCAGCAGCCGTCAAAACGGCGCTGTGTACATGCTTCAGAGAGACCTCGCACAACCATATAGAAGCAATGAGCTATATTGAATGTGTCACGAGAATGTTTAATTAGCATCCTTCAAGAGGTAGACAGTGTGTCGTCTATGCCTTTGGAATATTGAGCAACAAATGGACCTTTGAATTTAGATCCTGATTTTTCTGTCGACATTGTAAAAGTCTGTGTCGTTTTGCATAACTCTGTGCGTGGAAGAGACGGCTGTGAAACTGGAAATGAGTTATTGATAACTGGACTTGAATGATTGAAGATAGGTACATCTGTAAGTGGACGGATAACAAAAAAATAGGATGGGGAACATATGATCGATTACTTTTTGACTCCAGCTCTGTCTGTAGGTTGCAATTTTTCTAAAATACGATATTTGGAAAGAGCGTTATTACTCCAGTCAACATAAACAAATTTTGCAATTGCTACAATAAAACCTCTTTAAGTGACTGAACAAATTACGTATCTCTCACTTTTTTCCTTGTCGTTCGTGTTTTTACTAACCAACTCAGTTTCTTGAATACATCAATGTATTTTCTCTCTCAATCCTGTCCTTGTAAATTTTCTAACAGTTTTGTCCCACAAAACTGGCCGTTCTTCCACTAAATAAATTAACCGCTCTGTGTCTATTTCCCAAGCCACGTGTAGGCCTACGAGAGAAAGTTACCAAAACCTCCCAAAAGAAAGGCAAGGAAAAAAAACATGCAATTTCAAAATTCAATCTATTTTTGTTATGCATTTTATTTCATTGCAAACAATGTACAACAACCAGTTTTTCGAAATTCTCCACCGACTTGAGGTAGTTCTGGGTGTTAGGCCGCTAAGCTAGCAATCCCTGGATTCAGGCGGCGAGGTGGTATAAATCCAACCGTCAGCAACACTGAAAATCGTTTTCTGTGGTTTCCCCATTTTTAGACAAACGACGGGGTTGGTCCCTTACTACAAGCCAGAGCTAATTCCTTCCGAATACCTTCCTTTCCTGAAAGATACCAAAACCTTTAAAGATGCAACCCCTGTGCTTCAGTGAAAAGAGTTCCATCGAAGGCAAGCCCAAAATTCCTTTGTAGACTCCGGAACAAAGCACTATGATAAACATATAAAAATCCGAATTCTACTCATTTAGACTCATGCATTTGTGTGTCGGGACATTAATTTGCGCAGAAAATGACCTGCCTTGCATTGCAAGAAGCGAGAGTGATGCGTACTTACATGAGGAAATTTGAGAAAGTGTAAGGTTGAATAATTCCGGATCCTTTGCATTTTCACCACCAAAAATTGTTCTAGCTTCTCTGTCGAACAGAGATCTCTCTATTCCAAAAGCTCTATCGATAATAATCACGATACGTCAGTTTCTTATCACTTCCTCAGCTTAGACAGTAGAACGAATTAACTGGTACACACGCTGTTGTTGCCTAGAAGACTGAGACAGATGGGAAGGCGCCAATGTTTAGCGACTTCAACCTTACCCGTCACCGTGAGGACGTCACGGCAGCCGTCCAATGTTCTCAGTGACTGGTGACGGCTAGGTTAAAGGCAAATCGAAATATTCCGTGATCCAACCGGGATTCGATCCCGCGACCTTTCGGATCCGACGTATGTGCTTTACCACTAGATCATCAGTCATGACTTACACTATTACAAGATGAATTACCAAAAATAGCCAAGCACTAATCTATAAGAGACTCGGCCATGCATCAACTGGCAAACGATAAATACAGACTGCGTTCGTAATAAGCGAGGCTGACAAAGGAATGTTAAGCGGGGACGCTGCCAGCCCAAGAATGGTACGTGTGGTCAGCAATCCTACACACTTCCAGCCCACTGTCCAGCGATTTCACAGAGAAGCCAAGAGTTCGCGCTCAAGGGACAGTACACTGATGCAAGTGACGCTGAGGCAAACTGGCCAATTACCATCGCCAGCCCTACCAAGGAAAAGCACCAAGCCAAAACGCCCTAGCGTTGTCTCTTCGGCCGTGCACTCGTCCTCAAGCCACACATCACATTGACAAATGCTGTGAGCTATCTCACGCGGCACGTGGGAGCGACGCAACTAACTATTGTTTACTGTTTAGGTTACAAAAAGGAAGCCTCCATCAGCTGATTCTCAAATCCACATCTCCCGTGATATACTTGTCTTGTGGACGTCGGCTGTCCAGAGTTGCATGTCCACTGTTTCATTTTATGCATCTTTTGACTGAGATTTTTTTAAACTTAACGTAACGAATAAAAACTGTGGGTACTGTTTGTTGATTACTGTGGCGTCAGCACTACAACAGAATATTATCAGTCGGCTTATTACAATATGGATTTCAACAGTAGGTGTAGGGTGCTTGCCATTTTACGTGTGTTACCGAGCACATACGCGCCTTGCTACAGTAATACGGGAGGTGTGCTTAAATTTCTATTAGCATACCTTTTATTAAGCGCTGAATAGCAGCTCATACTGCGGTCCGCTGCCTCACTCTTCTAACCATTGCAATCAGATATTCAATCCACTTCCAGTAAAATTCGCAGTCATCTGCTCTTCAACATGACTGAGCGGTGAGCTGTATGTAGCATCTACGGGGTACCTCGTGCACAGCTGCATCAGGTGTCCAGGGTGACTACTGTACTCCAACGCTGCTTTCTATTTTATTTCGGTAGGCAGCGTATTTCCAACGTTTTTGCAACTGTGTACAACACAAAGCACGTAACACCGGTAGCTGTAATTACTACGTACAACGAACCGAAACTGTTAGGCTAGGATGAGAAAGTGCAGCATCCAGCTACAGTGCGCTCTGGCTGCGATTACATGAGGAACACAGGGCTCCTCAAACCTTTAGGTCAAAACCATACTGATGGTAGAATATGCTAACACCGAAACCTACAGACGTCAGACTCTCCGATCGGTGCTAAACGTTGTGTGTCAAAGGAATATAAACCAAAACACCGATGTAGTTCGTGCTGGGTGCTGTCGTGCAATACAACATGCATAAACGGTAATTAAAAGTAACAGGAAAAGCCTATCTGCGAGGCGGTAACGAAGGTACCTGGAAGGTGAGTTGGTAGAGCGTCTAGTCATCGTACTAAAAGTCCCGAGTTCGAATCCCATTGATGGCGATTTTTTTAACAATTTACGCTTGAAATTGTTATATGAGGGAAACATGTAAAAGGACGTTTCTGGCTTTGTAGTAATGTTCTTTTGGCAGCCTGCTTCCGCTTCGTCAGCAGAAAGTAAATAACACCATACCCATCTATACAAACGTACTCTACATGTTTGCTACTTTGACCTAAAGAAGCAAAAGCAGACTGCAAAAAGAAAATTGCTACAAATTGCGAGCCGTGTCAGGAAAGTGTTCTCCCATATAACAGTTTCACGCGAAGAGGTAGTGTCATAGGCCCTTTGCTGTTCCGTAACTACATAAACGATTTGAGAGATAATCTGAGCAGCCGTCTTAGGTTGTTTGCAGATAACGCTGTCGTTTATTGACTAATAAAGTCATCAGACGATCAAAACAAATTGCAAAACGATTTAGAAAAGATAGCTGTATGGTGAGAAAATTAGCAATTGACCCTAAATCATGAAAAGTGTGAGGTCATCCACATGAGTGCTAAAAGGAATCCGTTAAACTTCAGTTACACGATAGATCAGTCAAATCTAAAGGACCTAAATTCAACTAAATACCTAGGAATTACAATTACGAACAACTAAAATTGGAAGGAATACACAGAAAATGTTGTGGAGAAGGATAACCAAAGACTACGTTTTATCGGAAGGACACTTAAAAAATGTAGATCTACTAAACAGACTGCTTACACTGGGCTTGTCCGTCCTCTTTTAGAATACTGCTATGCGGAGTGGGATCCATACCAGATAGGACTGACGGAGTACATCGAAAAAGTTTACACAAGAGCAGCACATTTTGTATTATCGCGAAATAGAGGAGAGAGTGTCACTGAAATAATACAGAACTTCGGGTGGACATAATTAAAATCAAAGGTGTTTTTCGTTGCGGCGGAATCTTCTCACGAAATTTCAACCACCAACTTTCTCCTCCGAATACGAATTTATCTTGTTGATGTCGACCTACATAGGCACAAAAAATAAAAATAAAATCAGTGAATCAGAGTTCGCACGGAAACATATACTTATTCGCTTTTTTCGCACGCTGTACCAGAATAGAATGATGGAGAATTATTGCGAAGGTGTTTCGATGAACCCTCTGCTAGGCACTAAATTTGATTTGCAGAGTATCCATGTAGATGTAGACAGAAGATGGGCAAAACAATCAATGTTATTTTAATAACAATGCCGACAGAAACTAGCAACATACACGTGGCATAACATTCGATACAGACAATAACGTACCTGTTTACCATGTGGCATGGCCTATTAGGTGATATGCGCGTACATGAAGGATGCAAAATACTATATGGTAGTTTCTCGCTGTCGTCGGACGTCAACTGTATTACACAGTGGCAACATCTCTTGTCTGGAAGTATTTTGGGAAGCGCGCTATCAATGAAGTACAATGTTCCATTTGCTTTCAAAGATTAAAAACGGGAAGAGCAACAGCAAACTAGCGACGTCATATGAGGAGAAAACTTAACACTTAACAATACGTTCACAGTTTACGATAGGGAGAAACGATCACCATGATAAAATAGGGGAAATCAGAGATCGTACAGAAAGATATAGGTGTTCGTTCTTTCCGCGCGCTATACGAGATTGGAGGAGGGATTGAAGGGACCAGACTACTAGGGTCATCGGTTTTACGAGATTGGAATAACAGTGAATTGTGAAGGTGGTACGATGAACCCTCTGCCAAGCACTTGTGATTTGCAGAGTATCCATGTGGATGCAGAACAGTTTAAAAAATCGTTAGAGTGGGTTGCAAACTCGGGACATTTAGTACGACGAAATGATGCTCTACCAACACATCTACCAGGGATTTTCACGTTAAACGCTCACAGATACTCTACTCCTTTGTTCTGGTGTTACTTTTAATTGCCGTTTCCGAATGTTCTGCTGGACGACAGCACACAGCACGAACCAAACCGGAGTTTTGGTTGATACTCTATCGACACACGACGTTTGGTACCGATCTGAGTGTCTGACATCTGGACGTTAAGGTGTAAGCCGTGTGCTTCGAGAGAAGAATCTAATGGATGATAATACGCCATACACAGCAATGCCTCGTTGTCCACGGTTCTGAAAATTGTGCCCTACTGCATTACCTTAAGTTAGCTGACAGTGAAAATTAGCTTATTCATATACACTTACACATTACGGCAACAAATCTCGCAGAAACTCTTGGAAGTGAAAACATCCAGTCTCAGTGTTTCGCAATGGTGCATAAAACTTCGCTGCTGTCTCTCAACTACAGCACTAATGGTGTCCATGTCCTGTCGTTGTTGTTGTTGTTGTTGTTTTCAGTCCTGAGACTGGTTTGATGCAGCTCTCCATGCTACACTATCCTGTGCACGCTTCTTCATCTCTCAGTACCTACTGCAACCTACATCCTTCTGAATCTGCTTAGTGTATTCATCTCTTGGTCTCCCTCTACGATTTTTACCCTCCACGCTGCCCTCCAATACTAAATTGGTGATCCCTTGATGGCTCAGAACATGTCCTACCACTCGATCCCTTCTTCTAGTCAAATTGTGCCACAAGCTCCTCTTCTCCCCAATTCTATTCAATGCCTCCTCATTAGTTATGTAATCTACCGATCTCGACCTTTTCTATTCTGCTGTAAATCTTGGTTCGCACTTGTTTTACTTGAACCCAATGCTGTTCTTTTAGGGGACAATATTGTCCTGAAACACGCTCGTTCCATCAGTTGCAGCCTGTAAGACACAATTATCGCCGTTTTGGGGTAATTACTAATTTTTTGACGCTACTAGGTACAGACTCAAAAATCAGGGAAAAATACCTCATCCGTGGGTATCATCACTTTTTTTATCATCTCTTGGCAACTTGCATGTCACATACAAAATAAACATGCTAATTTGGACTCTTATTAACTACCGAAGCTTCCGTATTAATTTCTTTCTTCAGTTGTTTCGCAGTCTTCAAAATAAGTAATGAGAAAGTTTGTTATCCCTCGGGGGTTTTGCATCACAGAGTCTGCTGCTGTTGACTGAGGCACTAAGTCGTCTGCGACCGCTAATGCGAGTCTGTGTGTTTTCCTCCGTTTATCGATAAAAAAACAACGAACAACACGTAAGAGACGTTGGAATAGAGTGTCTGAAGAACTACGGAAAAACTCGTAGCAGTCGTCTCTCTGCGTTGCCACGTGCTCCTCGCTGCAGAACAGAACGTTTTTTGCTCCCTGAAGGCTGGCGTCCATTCCACCACAGCTCGTGTGTTGTCGCCAGCAGTTAACTATGCACGTGGGCCCTCTAGCAGCACCCCAGCCGCCAATTAAGTCCACGTGGAGCCGTAGCTCACTCGAGTGCCGTCCAACATTCGCATCGCATTAAACTGAGGGTCTACCGGAAATAGCAGCTGTCCGATGTGGAGTGGGCAAAGACATAAGACTGACGTTAACGCGCCGCTTGTGTCATACCCGGCACATCCACCAGTAGCCTACACCCCCAAAAACTCAGTCCAATCGAACGACGTGGATTCTAATTAACATCTGGTGGTGCCTGGAAATGTGTGCCAGAATAGAAGCCTATTACCAGTTTCTTGCTTCTCACCCTAACGAAGAGGCTCTCTTACAACAACTCGTGGCCTGACTCAAACTTCGTCACTGATGTTTCCTCCTATTTTTGCAGAACGAAGTTGGATTGACAGCAAACATGGACGAGTGACACGGAACGATTAAATCTATTGAAGACTGTGGACTGCAGCGGAGTTACAGTGCCGCGGGAAGTACACGGGGACCAGCAGTCAAGACTTCAATAAAGGATAAATGAATTCACAAGTGGTCACACGAGCATAGCATATTTGGCACCTTCTGCACTCGTCACTGACGTCTCTTCTGAAAAACCGTCGCATGACAGTTCGTGAGACTGTATGGCAGACACCTCATGTGAAGGGCCACACAATATACAGAATGATGTTCTACGCTGAAGCGCCAAAGAAAAAAGGCATGCGTATTCAAATACAGATATATTAAACACGCAAAATACGCCTACATAAGGAAAGTGTTTGGCACAGTTGTTAGAGCGGTTACTGTTGCTACAAGGCAGGTTATCAAGATTTGAGTGAATTTTAACGTGATGTTATAGCCGGCGCACGAGCGATGAGACACAGCATCTCCGAGGTAGCGATGAAGCGAGGATTTTCCCGTATGACCGTTTTACGAGTTACCTTGCATATCAAGAATCGAACGGTCTACCCGACGGGAGGCCCTAGTCACACGACAACTCAAGGAATCCGGTAAAACGTCATATCTCCAGCACCGCTGCAGCCAGAAAAAAGATCCAGCAAGAACTGGACCAATCATGACTTAAGAGACTCGTTCAGCGCCACAGGAGTGCAACCTTTCCGCAAATTGCCGCAGATTTCGATGCTAGGTCATCAACAAGTGTCAGCGTGCGAATCATTCAACGAAAAATCACCGATATGGACTTTCGGAGCCAAATGTCCACTCGTGTTCGCTTGATGACTGCACGACACAAAGCTTTATGCCTCGCCTGGGCCCATCAACACTGATGCTGGACTGTTTATGACTAGAAACATGTTGCCTGGTCGGACGAGGGGTTTCAAATGGTATCGAGCGGATGGATGTGTACGGGTATGGAGACAACCTCAGGAATCCATGGACCCTGCGTATCATCAGGGGACTGTTCAAGCTGGCAGAGGCTCTATAATGGTGAGGGACGTGTGCAGTTGGAGTGATACGGGACCCCCCCCCCCTCATAGGTCTACATACAACTCTGACAAATGACGCGTACGTAAGCATCCTGTCTGATCACCTGCATCCATTCACGTCCATCGTGCATTCCGACGGACTTGTGCAATTCCAGCAGGGCAATGCCACACACGTCCAGAATTGTTACAGAGTGGTTCCAGGAACAATCTTTTGAGTTTAAACACATCCGCAGGCCAACAAACTCCCCAGACATAAATATTATTGAGCTTATCTGGGATGCCTTGCAACGTGCTGTTCAGAAGAGATCTCCACCCTCCCGTACTCTTACGGATTTATGGACACCACTGCAGGATTCATGGTGTCAGTTCCCTCCAGCACTACTCCAGACATTAGTCGAATCCATGCCACGTCGTGTTGCGGCACTTCTGAGTGCTCGCGTGGGTTCTTACACGATATTAGGCAGATGTACCAGTTTCTTTGGCTCTTCAGTGTATATAGGAAAGAAGGATGGAAGGAAAGAAAGAAGAGGGTTCATCGTCCCGTCGACGAAAACGCCGTTAGAGACTGAGTACGAGATAGGAAGTTCATATTCACACTTTAGCCCATGGAAAAAGTACAACACATGGTCTTCATTCGAATGGAATGGTTTTAAACGAGATTTATGAAAATATTTGAGACAGATTTCATTTCTTAAAGAAAAGAACATTTTAATCTCGATGGAGGAGTTACGTTGTTCTCAAAGGATATTATGCTGCGACATAATTACTGTACTTCCGAAACACTATTAACTGTAGAATGATAATTTCAGTCTGCAATGGATTGGCCACGTTTGAGGTCAGCTACTTATGCTATTAGGGTCATTGCAAATTTTGGCGATATACATCTGAGTAAATTAGCTTACCATCCCTATTTCCATTCTCAGCTTTCCTGTGGAATCATATTCTGGGGTAGCTCATCATTGAGTAAAAGAGTGTTCATTGCACAAAAGCGTGTAATCAGAATAATTGCTGGAGCTCATCCAAGATCATCCTGCAGACACTTATTTAAGAGTTAGAGATCTTTACTGTAGTCTCACAATAATATATATATTCACTTATGAAATTTGTTATTAACAATCCGAACGAATTCAAAAGTAATAGCAGTGTACATGGCTACAACACTGGGAGAAAGGATGACCTTCACTACTCAAGGTTAAATCTAACTTTGGCTCAGAAGGGGGTAAATTATGCCGCCACAAAAGTCTTTGGTCACTTACCTATTAGCATCAAAAGTCTGGCAGATAGTCATATAGCATTTAAAAGGAAATTAAAAGAATTTCTACTCATTAGATGAATTTTTGGATATAGTAAGTGGGTAATTTCCCCAACACCCACAAAAAATATTGAAAATATTAACTGTCATGTAATATTTTGTGTAATGTAATATACTGTATAGACACCTTTTATTAACCTGACACGTTCCACATCACTACGAAGTGTCGTATTCATGTTCTATGGAACAAGTACTAATCTAATCTAATCTTGAAACTAACAGCACTCCGTCCGCTCCAGTGAGATTCATTCGGACAACAACCCCAAAGCAGCAGCTGTGCCACTTTCTCTAGATATCCTTTCTTCAAAACGTCAAAAAGTGCCAGTCAAGCGAGACATGCAGGAGAGCTTCTGTTTAATTCGGAAACTCTGTAGTGAGGGTGAGTTGAGCATACATAGCTCGGTAGGTAAGAAAGTGTGTTCCAAAGACAAGGTTCCGGGTTAAAGTTCTGATCGGGCACACTGTTTCAATCTAACAGGAAGTTTGATAACTATTACTTGCAATGTCTTTTACCAAACGGGTCCATCACTTTATGCAATGGAACTGCAGACAATCGGCGTACTGCAACGAAACAATGTAGTGTTATTTTGGGATTTCCCATTACCGATCTGTGGTTGCAGCTGTTCGTTTTCATTTCGAAGACTGCTCTGATGTGCATTTCCACACCAGTCTCTTCGTCTCTGCCTAATTACTGCAGTCGACCACACATCTCTCCATTAGCAAACTGATCATTCTAAGCTGCCATAGGATGTGCCCAATTAACCAATCGCTTCTTTTATTCAAGTTACACTACAAATAATTTTATCTCCAATTCTCATCTAATCTTCTGAGAGGGGGTATGGTCCACACAAACAAATACCTTCAGAAAAGATTTCTTAATATTTAAATTTATATTCGGTGTTAATATAGTTACCTTTTTAAGAAATTCTTTTCTTGTTATTTCCCGTCTTTATCTATTTCGTCAAGTTACTTTGACTGTCCAAGTAGATCTCATCTATTACTTTTAGAATCACATTCCCTTATGGAACTCCTTCAAGCACAACCTGCTTTGATGCGAGTGCACTGGCGAAAGCTTGCACGTGTGTGGTGGTGAGTCAGACGTGCTTACACATCAG
Organism: Schistocerca serialis cubense; assembly: GCF_023864345.2. Taxonomy (NCBI): domain Eukaryota; kingdom Metazoa; phylum Arthropoda; class Insecta; order Orthoptera; family Acrididae; genus Schistocerca; species Schistocerca serialis. The sequence continues at coordinate 1,132,338,454 of NC_064638.1, forward strand.
ACCGGCCGTGCTAGTTCGCTCTCCCTGCCGCGTTTATAAATGACGCGAGTTGCGGGTTGCCCTCACCCCAGGCGTTGGGCGCGTGCACACGCTACAGCTACACTGTCGGACGCTGCCTGCGTCGTCCTGAGTACCCCGGGGCACGTTTCACTGCACGCCCGCTGCGAGAATCACCAGACACGCAAGCTGCATGCTGTAGCAGCGGTCGCAATCTGGCCGAAAAAGTTAGCATATTCCGTTTGCTTGTAGGCTCAAAGGAGAAAAGCTATCAAGAAAGAATAACACAAACTACGAAAGTTTTACCTACTTAAAACCCGAATTCCCCAACTTGCCCGAAAGTTCCTTTATCAGTGGTGAGCGAATGCCGAAGCTTTTTCTTTTCTAATCCCCAAAAGTCATTTTATGTGAGTGTACCGATACTGAAGGTAAGGAGTACAGAATTAAATTTATATTACGAAATTTTCAAAAAGTAAATTACTGTCTTAAAACATTAGCTGACAAAACAATGACGAAAAAATATTTGAAGAAAAAGTATCTACTAGCGAACTTCATTCACCTAACGATGCATTTCATCCATCAATTTCTCTCCTTTTCACCATTTTAACATCGAACAATCCCGTTCTCAACGAATACGTGCCTTTCTTTGGTTTCGTACCAAAAACTGACAAGAAAACAACATCTGACACTATTTAGATTACTAAAGACTCTGATCTCTTTGGTTTCCATGGCGTGGTTTAATTTATGATGTGCTTCCAAAGGTTCACCCGATTTTTTTTTCCATTTTATGCACAATATTTCGACGACCCATCCCGTCCTCTTTTTTTTTTTTTTTTTTTGTACTACTAGTTATGCTCGCTGCCTGGACTCCAACCACACAGTAATGAAGGAAGGAAGAGCACTTTAACGTCCCGTTAACATCGAAGTCATTAGAAACGAAGCAAAATGAGGAAGAAAATCGGCCGTGCCCTTTCAAAGCAACCATCACGGCATTTGCCTGGAGATATTCTGGGATATCATGGAAAACCTAAATCAGGATGGCCCGACGTCCTCTCGAATGCGAGTCCAGCACGAACCACACTTGGTCTCGCGCCGCTATTTATAACTGAGCTTGACTCCCGACACACTTTGTTTTTCAGAGAGAGCTCACACTGATATTCTCTCAGCGTGTCTCAGGTTGCGTGGATGTGTTTGCGGGCAAGATCCTAATAAACTGAGCGCTCGATCCTATTCCCTGCTTAAACTGAAACGTCTCGCCTGGTTTATTATCTTTTCCAACGTTTTTTTTATAAATTCCTTAATTACGCTGTCCGAGAAACTTTGCGTTTGCCCCACGATACTGCTGTCTTCTATCTTGATTTTTCATGATCATACTCGATTCAGCGCTCGGCGACAGCTGATTTTCTTTCTTTTTCTGGCATTGATGTTTTTTCGATCCCGTCAAAGATAAAAAAATTGGTAAGGTGCCCCCTCCTAACAGCCGTGTACCGCAAGTCTCTAGAGGAACGGAGGGTTCCAAATGATTGGAAAAGAGCACAGATAGTCCCAGTCTTCAAGAAGGGTCGTCGAGCAGATGCGCAAAACTATAGACCTATATCTCTGACGTCGATCTGTTGTAGAATTTCAGAACATGTTTTTTGCTCGAGTATCATGTCGTTTTTGGAAACCCAGAATCTACTATGTAGGAATCAACATGGATTCCGGAAACAGCGATCGTGTGAGACCCAACTCGCTTTATTTGTTCATGAGACCCAGAAAATATTAGATACAGGCTCCCAGGTAGATGCTATTTTTCTTGACTTCCGGAAGGCGTTCGATACAGTTCCGCACTGTCGCCTGATAAAGTAAGAGCCTACGGAATATCAGACCAGCTGTGTGGCTGGATTGAAGAGTTTTTAGCAAACAGAACACAGCATGTTGTTATCAATGGAGAGACGTCTACAGACGTTAAAGTAACCTCTGGTGTGCCACAGGGGAGTGTTATGGGACCATTGCTTTTCACAATATATATAAATGACCTAGCAGATAGTGTCGGAAGTTCCATGCGGCTTTTCGCGGATGGTGCTGTAGTATACAGAGAAGTTGCAGCATTAGAAAATTGTAGCGAAATGCAGGAAGATCTGCAGCGGATAGGCACTTGGTGCAGGGAGTGGCAACTGACCCTTAACATAGACAAATGTAATGTATTGCGAATACATAGAAAGAAGGATCCTTTATTGTATGATTATATGATAGCGGAACAACCACTGGTAGCATTCACTTCTGTAAAATATCTGGGAGTATGCCTACGGAACGATTTTAAGTGGAATGATCATATAAAATTAATTGTTGGTAAGGCGGGTACCAGGTTGAGATTCATTGGGAGAGTGCTTAGAAAATGTAGTCCATCAACAAAGGAGGTGGCTTACAAAACACTCGTTCGACCTATACTTGAGTATTGCTTATCAGTGTGGGATCCGTACCAGATCGGGTTGACGGAGGAGATAGAGAAGATCCAAAGAAGAGCGGCGCGTTTCGTCACAGGGTTATTTGGTAACCGTGATAGCGTTACGGAGATGTTTAATATACTCAAGTGGCAGACTCTGCAAGAGAGGCGCTCTGCATCGCGGTGTAACTTGCTCGCCAGGTTTCGAGAGGGTGCGTTTCTGGATGAGGTATCGAATATATTGCTTCCCCCTACTTATACCTCCCGAGGAGATCACGAATGTAAAATTAGAGAGATTAGAGCGCGCACGGAGGCTTTCAGACAGTCGTTCTTCCCGCGAACCATACGCGACTGGAAGAGGAAAGGGAGGTAATGACAGTGGCACGTAAAGTGCCCTCCGCCACACACCGTTGGGTGGCTTGCGGAGTATAAATGTAGATGTAGATGTAGGACTCGCGCACTGAGGGTTCCGTACACAATTATGTACACAGACAGTTCATACATACTGGGATCGAGAATCTCGACCATTTTCGCCTGTAGGCAAGATATCAGTCCCAGGGATTCCCAAGATTTTCGAGAATGTTCTAATCTCAATAACATAAAAGTGACATAACCATGTACGGGGCATGACCATTATATTATTAATAATAATAATAATAATAATAATAATCAGTTCTGCATTCAGACTGATTGGGTCGCAACGTTGAAAGTCAAAAATCAACTAGTCTCGAATGATTGTTTCACATATAACTCGAAACGCTATATCCACGCACAGTAATCGCTCCTTGGTATCTGATGATTGACCAATGAAATCGTTCCTTGCCTGATGTTTTGACTTTTACCGTTGCGACCCAATGAGCCTGAACGCAGAACTACTGATTGTTTTAATTTCAAGTTTTGCGTCGGATAACAAATGATAAAATATTTTTTTCGCGTGATATAATTACAAATTAACAGTTTTTGGATTTATTTCTTCCCAAATTTTATGATTATAGGCCAACGGAAAGTACACTAAGGGCTTTGATGAGTGAGTTTGCGAGTGTTAAAATATTTGACATACATGGCCATATTTTATGATTGCAGTGGCTTAGAAGCTTCGTTTTTTTTACACTGCATATGGACCATAGATCTAAGTATGTGACACAAATTTCAACTTGATACGGACAACCGTTCCAGAGCAAACTGATTTTTAACAGTCGGACAGACAACAAAGCGATCCTATAAGGTTTACTGACTAAGGCCGGTATTACACTATCAAATTCCTTTGTCAAATATTTGACAGATCTTTGACATAGCGCTAGAAGGGCTATTACACTGTCATCACATTTTTCGTGTTCAAGATGGCTGACAACAACAACTTGTTATTAACCGCAGCAGTTTGATGTACCAAAATTGCACTGTGTGCACATGCGAAAGAGAAGCAGGGGGAAAAAAGTAAACATACCTGGGTGAAGCCGTGGGTTTTACGACGACACGATAAAAGCATTCAACAAAACTTGTTACGTGAGCTTATAGTGGAGGACGTCAAGTCGTACATCAATTACTTAAGAATGGATGAGCATGCATTTCTGTATGTGCTCAGTGAAGTGTATCCTCGTATCACAAAGCACAATATTCATTTAAGAACTGCTACATCTGCTGAAGACAGGCTCACTGTAACACTCTGATTCCTTGCTACAGGAGAGGGTTAGGTTAGGTCTCCAACCTTCTTAATCTATTTTTGTACTCAGGGTGCCTCACGTTGTACAGCGCCTCATCAGCTTCATACGTCTCTATTAATTTTGTAGTTGTCGGCACACACCAATTGTATTTACCGTCAATGTTTATAAAAACACTACAGACGACAGAACGCAGCAGCGATGCTAGCGCTCCATGTGGTAACATGTTACATTGCAGTGAACAGAAGACAAGCGACTTCTTTGACCAAATCTACAGCGAAGCCCTAGATTTGATCAAAATTGGACGACATTTGATAAAGTTCCCTATTACACCATATCTTTGACAAAGATTTTTATAGTGTAATACCGGTCTAAGGCACGGAAGCCTATAAAACAATATTTACAACCTTCTGTAACACCATCTAGATCTCCGAAAGCCGAGCATATACCGTATTGCAGGCGAATATGCCTTGTGTTACGTAGGGCAGACTGGCAGAAAAGTTCAGAAGAGTATGCAAGGAACATCGACGTTACTCCCGACTAAAACAACCAAGCGAATTTGCGACGATTCACTCATGAAATGAAACACGAGAATACCAGTATAGTGGTAGCAGCGCCAAGTTTCTGGGACAGAGTAATTATGGAATCTATCGAAATAAAGATGCCGGAAAACCTAATACGCAGGGATGTAGGTTCGGTTTAAACAAGGCTGAGTTCGACCTCAGCTAACAGTGGGGCGAGATCAACAGTACTTCACAGTCTGGTTGGAGTCCAGGCAGCTACTAGACGTAAAAACACAACTCCCAGAACCAGTAAACGGTTGTGTTGGTCGTCGAAAGATTGTGCGTCAAATGGAAACAACTCGGTTGAACACCGTAGTAGTATAGAAACACTGAAGAGGGTTAGTATTATTCTCACATTATCCACAAAAATGTAAATTTTAGGGTGACCACTTTCCGAGTTAAAACCAGAGTGGAAACTTTCTCAGGCCTCTGTCACTCTAGAAAGCAAAGAAGATTCGTCTGCCCAAATACATGTACGAGGTCTTCTACATGAACGGCAACATGCGAAATTCGTGTGATGGGATTAGTGCCAGTTCGCGTCTCTCCGCAAATCACCACATCCGGAGCCGGAACCCACCCTGAATTACGCTCAATATGGGGACTTGTTTTGCTGCGAGTACGCTGCAACTTCCGGAACCCAGGAATAAAACATAGTCAAACAATTATTTAAGATTTTACTCATCCATACAATTCCTTGCTGGTGTTCGATCGGATTTCGTAACTCCGTAACAAATTCGATTATCACCATTGTTCTTTATCACCTCATCTGCCCACTAACGAAGTATGAAACTTAAGTACATAGAGACTGAATACGACGATTATCTGGTGAAGCTGGTATTAATCATAGTACTGAGTACGTCAAACTGGCACAAAAAATGTACGCCAGATTATAGCGACCCGCAATTCGGAGTATCATTATAATGCCAACATATAGAAACCGTATGTAAGAAGATAATTGCAATTAAAAATGTCTCAGAAACTGTTAACCCTAGGACGCCTATGGGGGGGGGGGGGGGGTTCGTTGAACCCACAATTTTTTTTTATGTCCCCTGCTTTTGCCTAAGGAACTTTCATACTATATATTCCCTTTGGGTGATTGTTTGTTGGCTATTTTATAAAACGTTAGTGTCAATATATTTTATAGAACACCCCTGCTTTGAAAGAAAAAATAAATAAACTTATTATGGGTTCAACACCCCCCCCCCCCTTAGGCTTCCATGCTCTAGAAAATTTCCCTTAGTCTGACTTCGTATTTCTCATCTCTACAACAATGCAAGTTAGTTTCTTGTTGGTTGGTATTCTTGATATTCACAACAATTGGTTTACTTTCAGAGGAAGTGATTGTTGATGTCAGTCAGCTGTTATTTATCTTGTAAACTTGCTGTGAATTAGTGAAGTTCCCTACTGTTCATACCCGGACTTAGAAATGACTAAAATAATACGTGATTCTTCTTTAGAAAGAGTTCTGAATGAAATTTTAGATGAAGATTCTGACTCGGGGAGTGAAAGTGAATATGAGGATGATGTTATGAAGTATGATTCAGATCGGGAAAGTGATGTGGATGTTATAAGAGAAGATGAAGATAGCACAGCTTCAGGCAGTGACCATCAGGATGTTAATGTGGCCAAGTCAGGAAGAAGGTACGTAACCAAACACCCTAGAACTCCTCGGAGGTCTGTTGCTAACATAGCAAGAGAGCAGGCAGGAGTAACTCCAATTGGTGTTTGCCATTCACCTGGAGAAGCCTTGAAGTTACTTCTTACGCCTGACATCATGGACGTTATAGTAAAACATTCAAATGAAGAGGCAGGTAGGCGAAATGTATGCCTTTATAGGAATCCTGATACTTATGGCAGCAAATAAGGACAATTCTGTCAGTATACACGATCTTTGGTCAGACCTAATGGGTCGGCCAGTTTAGGGTATTATGGCAAGATAACGTTTCAAGGAACTTATTGCAATCATAAGGTTTGATGACAAAAGTACCCGCCAGCTAAGAAGGGAAGCAGACAAGTTCACAGCAATCCGCGATGTTTTCAACAAAGTGAATGATAGGTTTCCACTACTGTATAAACCAGGGGTCCACCTCACCATTGATGAGACGCTCAGCTTGTTTAGAGGGCGCTGCCCCTTCAAAGTATTTCTGAAGGATAAACCGGGCAAGTATGGCATCCTTATACGCATGATGTCCGATGCAGTTGACAGATACGTCTTTAATATGGAACCCTATGCAGGTAATGTTCAGAATTTGTCGAAAGAAGAACGGGGTTCAGCAGCTGTTGTCAAACGTCTGGTAGCACCTGTGAAAAATACTGGTCGAAATATTACTACAGACCGATACTACACATCGGTGGATTTGGCGGAAGAGTTATACCAAGACTACAAAGTTACTACACTAGGAACTCTCCAGTAAAACAAGAAGCATATTCCACACATAATGAAGAACACGTCAAATCGAGGGCTATAGTCATCAATGTTCTTGTTCACAGACCTATCAACAGGTAGGCTTCCAGTAACTTTGGTGTCCTACATAGCAAAAACGAAACCAAGTAAAAACTTACTGACGGTGTCAACAATGCACCAAGATAAAGGCACTGTTGGAGGACAGAAGAATAAAACCGAGATACATGCATATTATAATTCCACTGAAGGTGGAATTGATACCACTGATCAAATGGTGCGTATGTACACCTGCAAAAGGGGAACAAAGAGATGGCCTGTATTTTACACTCTCTCATCGACATTTTTGCTATCACTGCAACTACCATATTCATCCATCAACATCCAAGATGGAATGAAAATAAACACAACAAATGGAAACTTTATCTTCTGCAAGCTGGGATGGAACTAGTGAAATTGCAGGTAGAAGAAAGAAGTACCAATGCAAGAGGGTTATCTAACCAAATTGTTCAATCAATGGAGACTATTCTACAAAAGAAAATCAAAGAAGTGACAACAGAAGCACGTCAGCCTCCTGCAGGAAAAAGTAAGTGCCATATTTGTGTAAGAGAAGCTAAAACAAAGAAGCAGAAGTACAACAATCTAAGTAACCCAAAACAGTATTGTGGACAGTGTCAAACATGTGTGTAACACACATTCAGAAAAAATTGTGAAGTGTGTGTCCTGCCTTGAAGTTGATTACTCTGGGTAGTCAATTGTATATGAACACATCTGTATTTTGTATTTTAATATGTCAATCTTTATTCACTCAATCGAATATTTATAACAATTAACAACATTTATAAACCGATGCCTTAGTTAAAATACATAATCCATTTTGAAAGTTGTAATTTTTCGTCAGTAAAATTATTTAATACCTGGGGGCTCCCCGAACCCCCCCCCCCCCCCCACCCCCCGTTAGGCGTCCAAGTTAGAAAAAAAAAAAGGCTTGGGCGTCCTAGGGTTAATGGGTATTATTAAGTATTCTTGTCCAAAGCAATTCATTTGTAATTTCCATGCATTTGGCACCTCTTGGCACTGTCTCGAGAGCAACATGGCTGGCTGCATTTGTCCCTCACATTCATTCAGTTTGCTGATTCGTGAACGCAACAACGTTCTCAACTACAGTCTGACCTATTGAAAAATGTCATGGTTCCTTCTTAGATTTGACTTTCTTTACGTCTTTAAGCGATGAAATATTGAACTAGAACGTAGCCAAGCAACAGCGAGCCCAGTCAGGGATCGTTTCGTTCTCATGATGACCGTTTCCTCCTCAGACGACACACACACGGCTGTGCTTACTGTGTGACTGACGACTGAACTACAGTAGACCACTTACCCCCCAAATATCTCAAGAATTATTGGTTTAATCAGGAAAATCACTTCATTCACTCTCACCATTTATTTCGTCTAATAATGCTGTCTTGAGTTCATTTGATTTACACACGACTGCTACGCACCATATTCACAGCTAAGCATTAAAAAAAATGATAGAGGCAGTTAAAAAAATACGTGCATCAGTCAGACGGACTCTTCGTTAATTGCTTCTATCGAAATCATCACAATATATGATCACATAATGTGGAACACTCATCCTATGCTAGATCACAATCAACACTGAATTTTGATTGGTTCCAGGTGCTTTTGAGCGTCCGACAGCCCACGTTAAAAACAAAACTTACAGGGTCGGAGTCACACTAGTGTACACCAAAAGGTTATGACCACCTCTTTAATAGCGTGTTGTTCCACTTTTCCGACACGGTACAACAGAGATTCTGCTTGTCCTTGAAAGAATTCCCGAACTATATGGCACCAGATGTCTAAGCAGAGGTCAAGCAATTCCCGCAAATTACGCAGCTGGCGACCGATACGTGTTCCAATGTGTACAGATCAAGGACATTTGCTGGCCAAGACATCAAACCATTGCAGTACGACCCTGACCTTGCAGCACAAACAGTTATCCTGCTGCAAGATGTCATCGCCGTAGGGGGAGACTTCAAGCGAGAAGCGATGCAGATGGTCCGCAATAACGTTCACTGCTGCCATGACGCCTTCAGTTGCCACCACAGATCCCATGGAAGCCCAACTCAGAGTAACCCCATAACATACACTACTGGCCATTAAAATTGCTACACCAAGAACAAATGCAGATTATAAACGGGTATTCATTGGACAAATATATTATAATAGAACTGACGTGTGATTACATTTTCAAGCAATTAGGGTGCACAGATCCTGAGAAATCAGTACCCAGAACAACCACCTCTGGTCGTAATAACGGCTTTGATACGCCTGGGCATTGAGTCAATCAGACCTTGGATGGCGTGTAGAGGTACAGCTGCCCATGCAGCTTCAACACGATACCACAGTTCGTCAGGAGTAGTGACTGGCGTATTGTGACGAGCCAGTTGCTAGGCCAACACAGACCAGACGTTTTCAGTTGGTGGGAGATCTGGAGAATGTGCCGGCCAGGGCAGCAGTCGAACATTTTCTGTATCCAGAAAGGCCCGTACAGGACCTGCAACATGCGGACGTGCATTATCCTACTGAAATGTAGGGCTTCGCAGGGATCGAATGAAGGGTAGAGCTACGTGTCTCAACACATCTGAAATGTAACGTCCACTGTTCAAAGTGCCGTCCATGTGAACAAGAGGTGACCGAGACGTGTAACCAATGGCACCCCATACCATCACGCCGGGTGATACGCCAGTATGGCGATGACGAATACACACTTCCAATGTGCGTTCACCGCGATGTCGATTCGACCATCATGATGCTGTAAACAGAAAATGGATTCATCCGAAAAAATGACGTTTTGCCATTCGTGCACCCATGTTCGTCGTTGAGTACACCATCGCTGGCGCTCCTGTCTGTGATACAGCGTCAAGGGTAACCGCAACCATGGTCTCCGAGCTGATAGTCCATGTTGCTGCAAACGTCGTCGAACTGTTCGTGCAGATGGTTGTCGTCTTGCAAACGTCCCCATCTGTTGACTCAGGGATCGAGACGTGGCTGCACGATCCGTTACAGCCATGCGGATAAGATGCCTGTCATCTCGTCTGCTAGTGATACCAGGCCGTTGGGATTCAGCACGACGTTCCGTATTACCCTCCTGAACTCACCGATTCCATATTCTGGTAACAGTCATTCGATCTCGACCAACGCGAGCAGCAACGTCGGGATACGATAAACCGCAATCGCGATAGGCTACAATCCGACCCATATCAAAGTCGGGAACGTTATGGTACGCATTTCTCCTCCTTACACGAGGCATCACAACAACGTTTCACCAGGCAACGCCGTCAACTGCTGTTTGTGTATGAGAAATCGGTTGGAAACTTTCCTCGTGTCAGCACGTTGTAGGTGTCGCCACCGGCGCCAACCTTGTGTGAATGCTCTGAAAAGCTAATCATTTGCCTATCACAGCATCTTCTTCCTGTCGGTTAAATTTCGCATCTGTAGCACGTCATCTTCGTGGTGTACCAATTTTAATGACAGTAGGGGTCGTATGACGTGGAGCTCAATGTTCAACAACGGTGTTTGGACCGTGTGCTCCGGAACACCAGCATTGTCCTCTGTCGTCAGATCTGCCACAGATCACTACCTATCCTAGATTACACAGTGGTGGATTCTCCGACCTCTACGTTTTGTGATAAGACGTGGCCGTGCCCAATACCAGAGGGCCTAGTCGTTATTTCACCATTCTTTAATTACTTTCCGTAGATGCCTTCGACAGTCAATGTACCCTTTGTCAAAACCTCATACGTCAGTGGATTCCCGCATTTGCGGCCCGTATCCTCGCTACACAGTGGTGGCTTCTCCGACCTCTGCCCATTCGTCTCTCTTTCGCTTACATTCTTTCCTTATTGCACCAAGTGCCCGGAACACAACCAGGAGGCACGAATATTTCATTAATTTACAGGCATACTGCGGCAACCGATGTTTTAAAAGGACAGTATAATACTTTTACGAAAAGAACACAATGACAAAGCTCTCTACGTTGGCAGTAAAACGTTTTCCAGGTACAGGAATGTTCCTAAATTTGAAGGACAACGGATCTTCGCGAGCCCTGTTAGACCATGTTTACGTGACAGCATACGCGAAAGGTCACTGTGGTACCGAGCCATAAATTTCGCAAAATTTGCATCCATTAACAAAATTCTATTCGTCCCACCAAAACCTTGTTCCGTAACTGTAAGAAAACATCCCCAGGTTTCGAAATGTATAATTCGTTTTGGCAATCTATTATGTATTATCTTCACAATTTTTCTTTTATCCAATCGATTAAGTATCTCATTTGAGTCGTAACTGCAGCCGCCAAACTAAGTTTAAAATTTCACACTACAGGGAGGACCATACTGCTGCCGCCAAACTAAGTTTAAAATTCCGCACTAAGGGGAGGGCTATGGACTCAACACTGATACACTTAAGTGTCAACTGGGACTGTGTATGACGCAAATGAATTACTAAAGTAATCTTTGTCGGGGTAGTGGCATAAGAGAAAGAAATTGTGGAAACATTTATAAACAACGAAAATTATAAGTGTATAAGCCTAATAATATTTCTGTCATCGGCTACGCCATTTGCAGAGTCAGATTTAAACGTTTACTGTTACAGAAGCAAATGAAATCAAAAGTAACATACTAAATCAGCTCCCTAAATAGATAAATTGGATATTATTCAAGTTAACCAGAGGGAAGGAAAGATATGTGAAACGACGAGGCTCTGAAGAACACGCAGTGCCGACCGACAGCCGTGCCTTTGTCTACCAACGCCGTTGTTAGACCCTCATACTGTAAAATGGAATTGTGAGTGTACAAATATACAGGCTGAATCCGAATTCCACCGACAAAATTTCGGCGGTTATTTTGGGATATTTTCTGAGAAATATCGTACAAGGGACACGTGGTCTCCGGAGGCTTGTTACAGAGTAACTGCATTTCGTATGATTTCTTATCACCATTTGCCTTTGTACCTGTGTTGCAGTGAAAATATGTGCACAGTATGTTCCCTGCTTCTAGTTTGAAAACCAATTTGTTCCGTTCACCCAAGATACTTGCTATTGTCGCTACAATTCACTTCTCGCCCTCAAGCATTCTGCACTGCTCGGATTTTTCTCGGGCAAGGCTTGTTGTACATTACCAGTCAGTCAAAGAAATAAGCACCGGTTTATTGTTGTGGAGTTGCAAAAGTTTTGTGCAGTGGCTGCCGTCGCTGTAGGAACAGCTCAGCATAACGTCGTCGTGTCTGTCTTCGACCCACTGCATTCAATGAGCCCATACATGATATGCACATAGGCCAACTCTTCATTAGTACACCTGTGCATCACTGCTAACGTTATAACTAACAACGCCGACAAAGCACATCCAATGCAGAACCGAATACTAATGAATGCACGGACAAAGGCACAGGCGGAAGGAAAGAAGTTGAGCTGTGAGGGAGCGTCGTGAGTCTCACTTTTGTAACTTAGTCGTTAGAGCGCTTAACCACCGAAAGGCGAAGCTCCCTTGTACCTGTCGAGCACACGTTTTATTTTGTCATGTAGTTTCGGTACTGCATGGAAGTTTGAAGGCCAAGAATGGAGTAGACAATGTTCTAAACGGAATACGGCGACTCAATGGAACATGGTTATTTTTCTTCCGAACAAGACAACACGGCGTACACTGTCGACTGTTCTGTTGGCATGAGTTCGATACAGATACAATAAAAAACTGGCGTAAGAACTTTATTTAATTGCAATATTTCATTTGTAAACGTCTATGTTACGTTCAAAATTCGCAATTGCCGAGTAATAGGAACTTCGACCCTTCGATTCATGTCTGTATTCTTATCGTATACTGTAGACTCAGCAGTATTTGGCCTGTAATGGGGCAACTACGTATCCCATCCCCTAGACAACGAAACCGGCCAACACTTTTAGTATTTCAACCCTGAGTCGGAGGGTGCGTAGTTATTTGAAAGCCCGCAAGCCTTTCAGCGCTACTGCCAAGACTGGGAACTACACTGCCGGCGGTCTACTTTGAAGATTACAATATTGTTTACTTTTCTCATGCCTCTCGTACAAGCGCGCGTACTTTTTTTGCGCTCAATGTGGTTCAAAACACTCGGCAATCATCCCTATCGGACATCATCGTCTCTTGATTCAATTCTAAGCTGGCCTCTCAGCTACACCCTTTTCTCTCATCCAGCTCTAAGTGGACGACTAGACGCACAAATGTAACGCGACTTTTAAATCGTCCCCTGCTCGTCTTGGCGCCTACCGCGGTTACAGCGCGGCCTGACTAACAGACTTGCGGCATTCAACCAGTGTGCGTCAGCACGGGCCTCTTGTGTCGGCCTTTGTTCAGCAGCCGGTGACTTCCATTAGGCCAGTGCACTAGACGCAGCACGGCGGGGGAGGGGGCCGCAATACGCTCGCCTCTGTCCCGCACAATGGGCCGACGGCACGCAATGCCGGCGCCGCCGGCCGCCTGCAGCTGTCGACTAGGGTGGGCGTGTGTTCTGCTGTGCTGTACTGTGGCGTATTTTACCGTTATATCACGTGCCGCGGGACAGTCGACTGGCCCCTAATTCCAAACGTGGGTATATGCTTGTGTGCATTAACTTCGCGGGCAGCAAATGAGCATCTCGGCGAAAAAGCTGACGTGGAGTGCCACTCCTGAGGATTCTCTTAGCCTTGTGAGCGCATAGACACTTGGGGGGGGGGGGGGGGGGAATGTGTGTCGATTATTTTCTCCACCACGCCGCGTTTCGAGGGATTATGCCTCATACAAATTCAGATGCATCACGCATATTTCCGTTTCCTGGATGTAGCCATTTGTCTGTTTTGGCTGGCTCTGAGCACTATGGGACTTAACATCTGAGATCATCAGTCCCCTAGATCTTGTTGTTGTTGTTGTTGTGGTCTTCAGTCCTGAGACTGGTTTGATGCAGCTCTCCATGCTACTCTATCCTGTGCAAGCTTTTTCATCTCCCAGTACCTACTGCAACCTACATCCTTCTGAATCTGCTTAGTGTATTCATCTCTTGGTCTCCCTCTACGATTTTTACCCTCCACGCTGCCCTCCAATACTAAATTGGTGATCCCTTGATGCCTCAGAACATGTCCTACCAACCGATCCCTTCTTCTGGTCAAGTTGTGCCACAAACTTCTCTTCTCCCCAATCCTATTCAATACTTCCTCATTAGTTATGTGATCTACCCATCTAATCTTCAGCATTCTTCTGTAGCACCACATTTCGAAAGCTTCTATTCTCTTCTTGTCCAAACTATTTATCGTCCATGTTTCACTTCCATACATGGCTACACTCCATACGAATACTTTCAGAAATGACTTCCTGACACTTAAATCAATACTGGATGTTAACAAATTTCTCTTCTTCAGAAACGCTTTCCTTGCCATTGCCAGCCTACATTTTATATCCTCTCTACTTCGACCATTATCAGTTATTTTGCTCCCCAAATAGCAAAACTCCTTTACCACTTTAAGTGCCTCATTTCCTAATCTAATTCCCTCAGCATCACCCGACTTAATTAGACTACATTCCATTATCCTTGTTTTGCTTTTGTTGATGTTCATCTTATATCCTCCTTTCAAGACACTGTCCATTCCATTCAACTGCTCTTCCAAGTCCTTTGCTGTCTCTGACAGAATTACAATGTCATCGGCGAACCTCAAAGTTTTTATTTCTTCTCCATGAATTTTAATACCTACTCCGAATATTTCTTTTGTTTCCTTTACTGCTTGCTCAATATACAGATTGAACAACATCGGGGAGAGGCTACAACCCTGTCTTACTCCCTTCCCAACCACTGCTTCCCTTTCATGTCCCTCGACTCTTATAACTGCCATCTGGTTTCTGTACAAATTGTAAATAGCTTTTCGCTCCCTGTATTTTACCCCTGCCACCTTTAGAATTTGAAAGAGACTATTCCAGTCAACATTGTCAAAAGCTTTCTCTAAGTCTACAAATGCTAGAAACGTAGGTTTGCCTTTCCTTAATCTTTCTTCTAAGATAAGTCGTAAGGTCAGTATTGCCTCACGTGTTCCAGTGTTTCTACGGAATCCAAACTGATCTTCCCCGAGGTTGGCTTCTACTAGTTTTTCCATTCGTCTGTAAAGAATTCGTGTTAGTATTTTGCAGCTGTGACTTATTAAGCTGATAGTTCGGTAATTTTCACATCTGTCAACACCTGCTTTCTTTGGGATTGGAATTATTATATTCTTCCCTAGATCTTAGAACTACTTAAATCTAACTAACCTAAGGACATCACACACATCCATGCCCGAGGCAGGATTCAAACCTGAGACCGTAGCGGTTGCGCGGTTCCAGACTGAAGCGCCTAGAACCGCTCGGCCACCCCGCCCGGCTGTCTGTTTTGAGCTTCATTTCGCTATAAATACAGATAATAGTTTAAAATTATCTTTTGTATCTAAGACTGTTTCCGAACCACTGTCCAACACGGACGACATAAAGACGTTTTTGAGCAAGTGACATTGTCGTTCCCAGTGATCCTGAGGCGGAACACAAATACTCTTAAGTAGTAACTTTTCCAAATAGAAAAGTCAAACTATCTTCTTTTATTGCTAAAGCCGCACAGCTGCAACCGGTATGGAGACGATATCTATGAAAACCACCCAAATATTTAGTAAATCGTGCTACTTTCGAAATAAAAGCGAGCAAGCTACAGCAAAAATCAATAAGCTATAAATAGTTATTTTACTGGATTGTCTAGTATCATCTGCTTTTGCCTTTCGTTATAATAGGTTTGTTTACCTGAAGACAGAAATTCACTTTGCGCAAGCAGCTTATTACTCACGAAATCACGAAGAAACATCTGTGGGTGGTCACGAAAGTTCTGTGTTAGTTGCGGCACTCACCTGCAAAGAGAGACCCATGTATCAGTGACGTATAATTTGATCACAAAATTTAATAATAATCACATACAACTTTATGGTTATAGGAGCTGCACTATCAGCACGATCGTCCGTATTGTGTGCCTCTCTATGAACGCTTGTAATTAAGACCACTGAGCTACATTAAGCAGCGGTTAAGGCGATCTGAGCTGAAACGCTGATTCGAGGTTTGGTGCATTCCCTACATTATTGTGTCGAATACCGCAATGATTATTTCAATAAGCGTATCGGGCCGTACAGTTTTTAAGAGCATAAACTGCGAAAATCCTGTGAGACCTGAGTTTCTCCTGGCGTATACATTTTCCAAACAACTTACGGGAATTCAGCCACATAGTATTAACAGCGACGGCCGATATTTCGGCGGGAGCACAAACCGCCATTTTCAGTTGCCTTGAAAATGGCGGGATGTGCTCCCGCCGAAAAATCGGCCGTCGCTGATAATACTACCTGGCTGGATAAGTTGTTTGAAAATTGCGAAAATCGTGTATGCACTATGTAACACTTTTCGGCGCGAATACAAATTATTCTCCTTTTACACGGGAAGTATGAATTATAACGCCTTTATTCACAAAATTCCGTGTTTTATTACATCACACGGTGTATCATCAAGTTTAAATCGTTTCTCTCGCGCGAAGTGATGATGAATGTACACCCCTATTGTCAGAAAAGTTAGGTGTTGGATTACGCGAGTAAAAAGAAGCAAAATATTTTGAGAAAAAGTGAAAAACTTACCAAAACATTCAAAAAGGACATTTTTAACGCTGTAATGTCAGCAAACGTAGATTTGTCCACACCGTAAAATTGGGCGTCACGTCACTCACGGCGCATACTTTTTTTGTACATTTCAGAACATTTCACAAACAAGGTTTAATATGAGATGACCAAACATGGAGCTTACTGCGTACTCTCAGACATCAAGAGTTATGAAACAGATTGAAAAACACTACTGGCCATTAAAATTGCTAAACCACGAAGATGACATGCTACAGACGCGACAGGAAGAAGATGCTGTGATATGCAAATGATAAGCTTTTCAGAGCATTCACACAAAGTTGGCGCCGGTGGCGCACCTACGACGTGCTGGAGGAGGAGGAGATTACTGTTTAACGCCCCGTCGACAACGAGGTCATTAGAGCCGGAGCACAAGCTCGGATTAGGGAAGGATGGAGAAGGAAATCGGCCGTGCCCTTTCTAAGGAACCATCCCGGCATTTGCCTGAAACAATTTAGGGAAATCACGGAAAACCTAAATCATGATGGCCGGACGCGGGATTGAACCGTCGTCCTCCCGAATGCGTGTCCAGTGTGTTAACCACCCTACGACGTGCTGACATGAGGAAACTTTCCAATCGATTTCCCATACACAAACAGCAGTTGACCGGCGATGCCTGGTGTAACGTTGTGATGCCTCGTGTAAGGAGGAGAATTGCGTTCCATCACGTTTCCGACTTTGATACAGGTCGGATTGTAGCCTATCGCGATTGCGGTTTATCGTATCGCGATATTGCTGCTCGCGTTGGTCGAGATCCAATGACTGTTAGCAAAATATGGATTCAGTGGGTTCAGGAGGTTAATACGGAACGCCGTGTTGGATCCCAGCGGCCTGGTATCACTAGCAGTCGAGATGACAGGCATCTTATACGCATGGCTGCAAAGGATCGTACAGCCACGTCTCGATCCCTGAGTCAACATTTGGCGACGTTTGCAAGACGACAACCATCTGCACGAACAGTTCGACGACTTTTGCAGCAGCACGGACTATCAGCTCGGAGACCATGGCTGCGGTTACTCTTGATACTGCATCACAGACAGGAGCGCCTGCGATGGTGTAGTCAACGAGGAACCTGGGTGCACGGATGGCAACGTCATTTTTTCGGATGAATCCAGTTTCTGTTTACGGCATCATGATGGTCGCATCCGTGTTTGGCGACATCGCGGTGAACGCACATTGAAAGCGTGTATTCGTCATCGCCATACTGGCGTTATCACTCGGCGTGATGGTATGGGGTGCCATTGGTTACACTTCTCGATCACCTCTTTTTCGCATTGACGGCACTTTGAACAGTGGATGTTAAAATTCAGATGTGTTACGACACGTGGCTCTACCCTTCATTCGATCCCCGCGATGCCCTACATTTCAGCAGGATAATGCACGACTGCATGTTGCAGGTCCTGTGCGGGCCTTTCTGGATACAGAAAATGTTCGACTGCGGCCATGGCCGGCACATTCTCCAGATCGCTCACCAATTGAAAACGTCTGGTCAATGGTGGCCGAGCAACTGGCTCGTCACAATACGCCAGTCACTACTCTTGATGAACTGTGGTGGCGTGTTGATGCTACATGGGCAGCTGTACCTGTACACGCCATCCAAGCTCTGTTTGACTCAATGCCCAGGCGTATCAAGGCCGTTATTACGGCCAGAGGTGGTTGTTCTGGGTACTGATTTCTCAGGGTCTATGCACCCAAATAGTGTGAAAATGTAATCACATGTCAGTTCTAGTATAATATATTTGTCAAATGAATAGCCGTTTATCATCTGCATTTCTTCTTGGTGTAGCAGTTTTAATGGCCAGCAGTGTACACAAGGTACTAAATTTAAAATAGGTATTTGAAATTACTATAGTATCTGTCTATTCCATTAATATGGGTTCTTGCTTTGGGATTTTATGAAGTGTTTCCATTTACGAGCCGTGAAGGGCCAAAGGTTGGCAACCGGCAGTGCTGTAATCCTCAGCCTTGAGGAGCTGGCTCTGAGCACTATGCGACTTAACTTCTGAGGTCATCAGTCGCCTAGAACCTAGAACTAATTAAACCTAACTAACCTAAGGACATCACACACATCCATGCCCTAGGCAGGATTCGAACCTGCGACCGTAGCGGTCACGCGGTTCCAGACTGAAGCGCCTTTGACCGCACGGCCACAACGGCCGGCTCAGCCTTGAGGAGTCATGTAGATGCCGTAAGGACGAGCCTGTGGTCAACACACCGCTCTCCTAGCCGTTTCGCTCACTTTCCATGCCGTGTAGCCGCTACTATTCGGTCTAATACAGTAGCTCCTAAATTGTTATCACAAGGCCGAGTGCACTCGCTACCAGGCCAGTCTCTCCCGCCCCCCCCCCCCCCCAAAAAACAAAATCAAGGATAAATCCCTTGCAGTGCCGGGAATCAAACCAAGGCCATCCGCGTGGCAGCCATCTACGCTGACGGAGGTGGGCTGCATTCCCACTTGCTATAACAGATCTAGGTGTTGCCCTAGGCTTCACTGTGTAGTTCCACAAAACTGTTCTCTATGTTGTTGATAGCATGTTTGGTTTCGACCATATGCAATGCAATGCTTGATTTCTCAATGTTGGTAAGTCTGAAGGTATTCACATGTTCTCGCAAACGGACTTTTAAAATTGAAATACCATACTGTAATTATCGATTGAGACGTTATAAGAAATATTTTTAGTAGTGCAAAGTATGTAATTACTTGACTCACTTAAAACTTTAGAAGTCCATGTTAGTAATGTGTAATGTGTAGAAATGTGTGTCCCAGGACGTATATGGCACAGACTTCAGAACCTGCAAACAGTTCCCAGTTAATTATGACTCTGATACTGAAGCTAGACCAAGTAAGTTTAAAAAATCGCATGCTTTTAATTTTTTTAAATGAAACTCTTTGTAAAAATGAGTAATTTTAGCCAAATTGGAGAGTTTCCTGCATTCTTGCATCATCATCGTCTAATTACGACAGATTTTACTAAGAAAACGTCATTCGAAATTTTGTATGCTTGAAAGCACACGCTTCGTTCAGAGGGAAAAGATTAGTAGTAGTGCATGATTAAGTAAAAGGTATAACTAACATTCGAATAGGAGTGTTCATTATTACGGAAGTCAAACCAAGCATCGACAGTAACTCCAATCTGTTGACAACGCCGTTACTGAAAACTAGCAGTTCCTAATATTGATATACTTCGACGAAATACTTCCGTATAAGGAAACATTCGTTTACATATCATTGAAGGATTCAATTACCATATGAACAGAGAAGGGCGACAATAATAGTGGTAAGCACCGCCACACATCGTAATGTGGCTTATAGAGTATAGATGTAGATGTGGATTGTTGTTAGTGGCATATGCCAAGGGGGATTTGATGTTATAACTATTGTATCGTAATTCTCACAAGCCTTAGCACTTGAGAATTTAATGTTACTTATTGTGCCTCTCATGTATAATTAAAGCTCGTAAATGGATGGCTATTTAACCAACATCCCGTTCATAATTGTTGTAACACAATTTTGAATAGTTTATCGGGGCGAGGGCGGGCCAATATACATTAATCGGCTTAAAGGGGCCAAACGTCTGCTGACCGGTTTCATGCGCTCCGCCATGATTTATTCTGCTGCGATTCTGTGGGTAACACTCGCCTAGGACGCGCCACAAACCTGGAGAAGATCCTGAGCAGGGAGTGAAAAATTCACCTAGCAACTGTCCTTTCCAGTAGTGCTGGCCATAGGAGCTGCGGAAACAATTTCGGCACGTTCTGCCTCCACTACCTTCTATATTAAACGCAGCGTTGTCTCCAGCCACTCACAAACGATATAAGGGAATGGGAGAGGCGTTTGTACTCTTATGTGTTTCTCGGAATAGTTGTAGAAGAACTTCTTGGTCCCGACAACGACACGAAAGCTAATGTACGCGATTCGAGTTCCGTGACCCGCCGCAGCCGGGTTGCTGCGCTGCGGTGCGGCGCGGCGCCGCGGTTGCGCGTGCGCAGTAGCGTCGGCGCGCTCAGCCCTTTGTTCTGGTCCGGCTGGCGCTCGATGTCGCTGCCCCGGCAACAGCCATGACACACTCCCAGACCCAGCCCCAACGGGTCACGGCTGGCTACTGGACCCACAACACAACACATCACTGGCGCCGCGCGGCGCTTCGCGTAAACAGTGAGCGGCTACCCAACCCTTATCCCTCCTAAGCCGACTGTCTTCTACATCTACATTTATACTCCGCAAGCCACCCAACGGTGTGTGGCGGAGGGCACTTTACGTGCCACTCTCATTACCTCCCTTTCCTGTTCCAGTCGCGTATGGTTCGCGGGAAGAACGACTGTCTGAAAGCCTCCGTGCGCGCTCTAATCTCTCTAATTTTACATTCGTGATCTCCTCGGGAGGTATAAGTAGGGGGAAGCAATATATTCGATACCTCATCCAGAAACGCACCCTCTCGAAACCTGGCGAGCAAGCTACACCGCGATGCAGAGCGCCTCTCTTGCAGAGTCTGCCACTTGAGTTTATTGAACATCTCCGTAACACTATCACGGTTACCAAATAACCCTGTGACGAAACGCGCCGCTCTTCTTTGGATCTTCTCTATCTCCTCCGTCAGACCGATCTGGTACGGATCCCACACTGATGAGCAATACTCAAATATAGGTCGAACGAGTGCTTTGTAAGCCACCTCCTTTGTTGATGGACTACATTTTCTAAGGAGTCTCCCAATGAATCTCAACCTGGTACCCGCCTTACCAACAATTAATTTTATATGATCATTCCACTTCAAATCGTTCCGCACGCATACTCCCAGATATTTTACAGAAGTAACTGCTACCAGTGTTTGTTCCGCTATCATATAATCATACAATCTTCCCGCAGTTGACTGACATGTGCTGGCTCGATTTATTATAGTTTGTCATCACTACACACAAAATACAACAACGATTGTCCAACTATAAATAAAGCATGTAATAAACTCAATATTTACATTTGTAAAACATATAGCTGTCACCAGGCTAGTCTAGGCATGGTCCTAGTGGGAGGTGGCATGCTCATATGCCTTCCAACTGATTACTCAGCTGGTTATATGGGGACTTGCGGTTTAACGTTCCGACCCACGGTGCACCTCAGCAGTTTCACATTGATAAATCATTGTTACAGGAGAAAGACGCTTTAAGTGACAGAAGAAACAGTCCTAGGTCCGACCACGGACTGAACTCCGCACCTTTGGCTTTATATTCTGGCACTTGAAGTCGATTCACACTGGACGTCAATCGAATGGAAGTAAACTTCACCCTCAAATGTTGGTGCGTTCACACTAGCGGCCACTTTGCGTAACTGCGTACTGAACTCTAAAAGAGAGATTACGCGATAAAAATCCGTGATACGAAATGTCGGAATACAGTACCGACCGCTATGAAGACGCAAGGAATGATAATTTATTAAAGGTCAAAGCAAAATTCGTAATGGATATTGTTGACGGAGGTCTTATGGTAAATCCCACTGCTGAGAACTTAATGAATATATAAAGTGTCCCCCAAACATTTAAAAACATTAACATTTCACTGATCGAGAGAATTTACTTTCAAACAAGTTAAACCATATTTGAAGGTACTACATACTGACTTTTTACTTTATACTCCATAGTGCTTTCTTTTTATGTGCCAAGTAACAACGAAAAATCTTTTTTTTTTTCACTTTGAGAGCTGACGTTTTGATTACTAAAAGGCGTTTACACATACAAGTCGGTAGGTTGTTTCCGTGACATCCGTAGTTTCAAATGAAATGGGTCACACACAAAACTTTGATCAGCTCTTACATAAATTTTTTAGCAAAGGCGAGACTTTTTGCATTTAAATGTAATAGTCCAGCGTGTGTATCAATACGCATCCCTTCATTAGAACCAGATTTACGATTTATGAACCAACGGTATTACTCCACATAAAGCTTAAACTGAGTGGATGTCTGCTTCCACTTTACGTTATTAATAGTCATTAAGTCGTGGGCCGTCCGTGACTAATTTCTCGGTTAGGGATACTTTCAATAGTAATATTCCGACTTCATTCACAATATTTTTGGATTCTAATTACTGTGCAACGCTTTTCGGAGCTACAGCTCCATTTTCAAGGTGTGTGTAGGCTTTACACTTGCTTCATTTTTTTACCAAGCAGTAACAGAACGATACGGTTCCTAGTTTTAACGAGAATACTGTCTCAAGCGATATTAACGAGAGAGACGCTGGAGTAATGAGAGAAATAAAGTATTGTTAACTTATTGACCAGTCGCTTGCTTCATTTCATTTGATGCATAAGTAAAACAATATGGTCTTATTTTACTCTGTTACAATCTCGATAAGTACAAATTACACACTAAGCAATATAAGCAGCAATATAAGCAGCAATTTTTAACACGTATTTTGAGCCACACTCTAAGTTAATAAGGATGTCAAATCTCGTGTTGAATGTGTAAAACAAAAACTGCTGTCACCCCTCTAAGTAACTAATTTTTTCATCAGTCTATGTAAACGGAAACGAAATTCAATACTCCATCACATCACTGTAACGTAGGTTAAATATGCGTCATTTGAATCATGCAGTACTGCCATAAACATGCTAAATCAAAACGTAAATGCAAACGTGGAAATTGACCTTCGATGCACACAAGAAAAATGTTACGCAGTCACACGTAACCAACATGCTATAATACCTTTTACTCCCATTTCTCTCATTATTTATCCCACCAGAGACAGTTTTCTCGTTACAACTAACAACTGTGTCGTTATGTCAGTGTAACACAAAAAACCTAAACAGATGTAACATCCATTATGTGTATTCAGTTCTTGAAAATGGAGTTGCAGCTCCTAAACTCGTTGGATAGTAATCTCTTTAAATAACAATGCAGCTGTTCCGTTCGTTCATTGAGTGTGTGTGTGTGTGTGTGTGTGTGTGTGTGTGTGTGTTTTACATAAAGCGGAAACGTCGTTACCAAATTTCTCGGAAAGTTTTTGATCGATTTACTTCATGTTTTTATACGCTATTACATTCGGATGGACACAAGCTAGACATCTTTTAAAATAATAATGTACAAATTTTCTGTTGGACTCTACTGCGAGAACGAAAATGCAGTGCTTTGCCCTGGTTTGTGTATGTGCAGTTTTTTCTTTCCCGCTATAAGTTTCAACTTCGATGGCAGGCCACTTTAACCACTAGAAAAATTGTTTCTCCAATACGTATTCTCTCATGTTATATACTTAAAAATGAATACACAACAATAAATTACTTTGTTTTCTTCGTCGCGGTCGGTTTTCACAGAAACCTGAGAAGTTGTATTTACGGCTTGTCAGCTAATCATTATAGAATACTACCTGGAACCGGAATATGCAAAATAACAAACAAGGCTCAAGCGGGGAGGGGGAGAAAACACACACACACACACACACACACACACACACACACACAGACAGACAGAGAGAGAGAGAGAGAGAGTGGGGGGGGGGGGGCAGATGTACAGAGCCGAGGGTGGAGGAGGGGGGCATTGCAGAAAGATGGGAGGATGAGGAGATGGACAACGAGAGGGGGAGGATGAGGAGATGGACAGAAAGAGGTGGAGTAGATCAGGACATTATTACATCCAATTCCTATGCATTGCTGGGTTCGCTAGTTACAAAATAAAAATATTGTGAATGAAAACAGTATTATTAATAAAATATCCCTCTATCTTTTCACCTTTGCCTCGTTCCATTGTTCCCCGTGGGAATGTCTTTCCAGATGCCGATTCCATTTATATATATGTATATATATATATAGGAACACTCATTTCTTGCAAGTTTTTGATGAGGTATTGTAGGAAAAAAGCAGTTCTGGGGTTAGCGATTTCACCAAGAGGAATCTTTCATTGCTTAGCACATACGGACAGCATACTTATCTACATATACACACTCGGGGAAAAAATGCATCAAGAAGAAAAAATCGTGCGACAAACGAAAAATGGTACGCGTGTTTCTACATCTGAACGATATCTACTCAAACTTCGCGCCAGTTGCGCCGCTACGAGGATGCTAATCAGGTTTGCTTTACTATCAAATTTCTTTGACAAAGATTTGATCAAAGATGTGATCAAATATTCGTCAAATATATTTGACAAAGATCTTTGACGTGGCGCTAAAAAGGGGATTACGCTGTCATATTTTTCGTCAAAGTTCAAGATGGCTGACAACAACAACTTGTTATTAACCGCACAATTGCACTGTGTGCGCATGCAGAAGAGAAGCGGGGGAAAAAAGGAAACGTACCTGGGTGAAGCCGTGGGTTTTACGACGACACGTTAAAAGCATTCAACAAAACTTGTTACGTGAGCTTACAGTGGAGGACGTCAAGTCGTACATCAATTACTGAAGAATGGATGAGCATACATTTCTGTATGTGGTCGGTGAAACGTATCCTCATATCACTAAGCACAATACTCACTGAAGAACTGCTATATCTGCAGAAGACAGGCTCACTGTAACAATCCGATTCCTTGCTACGGGAGAGAGAGAGGTTAGGTTAGGTCAGGTCTCCAATCTTCTTGATCTGTTTTTGCATTCAGGGTGCCTTACGTTGTAAAGCGCCTCACCAGCTTCATATATCTCTATTAATTTCTTGGTTGTCTGTACACACCAATAGTATTTACCGGCAATGTTTATAAAAACACTTCAGATGACAGCACGCGGACGACATCTGACAAAGTTCCCTATTACACCATCAAATTTCTTTTACAACGATATTCGACAAAGAAATTTGATAGTGTAATACCGGCCTAAGTTGAGATTGGACGTGGTAAGTTGATGTTTGGCAAGAATGCCTTTAATGCCACTATTAACACCTCACTTGAGTTTGAACGGGCTCGTGTGGTAAGGCTACGAGAAGATGGATGTTTCCTCTGCGAAAGATTTGGCAAGAGCGCAGCTACTGTACTCGACTGCTGACAGCGATGGTCACGAGAATGTAGGGTCTCAGGAAGACCGGGGTCCGGCTCTGGCGTATTGCATTGCACGTGCAGCAGCAGTTTGGGCAGCAGTTGCCACCACAGTGACGCAACTAACTGTTACAAATCGGTTACTTGAGGACAGCTCCGCGAAAGACGCCCTGTAGCGGGTATTTCACCGACTCCTGACTACCACCATTTGTGACTTCAGTGATGTCAAGCGAGAGGGTCACTGGACGGCAGGGTGGGGGTGTTTTCTGATGAAAGTTGCTTCTGCCTCGCTGCAAGCGATGGCCGTGTGGTGGCTGGGGGAGGCCAGTTAACCATGAGTGTGCTCCTTCTGTCATACGAAATTGCACCCCAGACCACAACTCCAAGTGTAGGTCCAGTGTGTCCCTGCGAGCTGGACACACTGGATCTACACTTGGGAGTTATGGTCTGGGGTGCAATTTCGTAGAAGGAGCACACTCATGGTTACCCCTTACTTCAAAGGATGGATGGATGGATGGATGGATGGGACGACACACGAGTTAACAAACGTCGTTTTATTAATTTAGCGGGCCAAGCATAATTAATATGTACTAAATACCCAAAGAATCACGGGACAAAATAACGTAACGTGTGCTGTAGCTGGTTGAGTTTAATTAATAACATGATCCAACCACCAAAAAATACATTAACATCTTCGTTAAATCAAATCAGTAAAAATTTTATTTCCCGAGCGCAACGTATCTCTGTTCTATATGGACAAAAACACAAGAGGGAATCCAAGCAGTTCAAAAACACGATTAAAAAGTAAAGTATAATTCTACTATGTCGAACACTGACGCTTTGAGACCGTGGTTGTGCACAAAATATATGTTGACTGTTTCAGTGAAAAAGGCAACAATCAACCATTATTGATAAGGGCATTTACGAAAATACAGCCTTAACCGGTTTCGCACCGACGGGCCCTTCTTCAGCAGACGGCAGTTCTCACAAATTTGCGTTTTGATGTGAACAGCCGTCTGTCTAAAGATGAGCCTGTCGGTTCGAAGCCACTTTATAAACAGCATTACCAATAGTTTTTAAACATGGCTGCGCTTCAGCATCTGTGCATGCAAGAGCTTCAGTGGATTAGAAATAAGAGCCATAGAGCTGTTTAATATCTACATCTACATTTATACTCCGCAAGCCACCCAACGGTGTGTGGCGGAGGGCACTTTACGTGCCACTGTCATTACCTCCCTTTCCTGTTGCAGTCGCGTATGGTTCGCGGGAAGAACGACCGTCTGAAAGCCTCCGTGCGCGCTCTAATCTCTCTAATTTTACATTCGTGATCTCCTCGGGAGGTGTAAGTAGGGGGAAGCAATATATTCGATACCTCATTCAGAAACGCACCCTCTCGAAACCTGGCGAGCAAGCTACACCGCGATGCAGAGCGCCTCTCTTGCAGAGTCTGCCACTTGAGTTTGTTAAACATCTCCGTAACGCTATCACGGTTACCAAATAACCCTGTGCCGAAACGCGCCGCTCTTCTTTGGATCTTCTCTATCTCCTCTGTCAACCCGACCTGGTACGGATCCCACACTGATGAGCAATACTGAAGTATAGGCCGAACGAGTGTTTTGTAAGCCACCTCCTTTGTTGATGGACTACATTTTCTAAGCACTCTCCCAATGAATCTCAACCTGGTACCCGCCTTACCAACAATTAATTTTATATGATCATTCCACTTCAAATCGTTCCGCACGCATACTCCCAGACATTTTACAGAAGTAACTGCTGCCAGTGTTTGTTCCGCTATCATATAATCATACAATAAAGGATCCTTCTTTCTATGTATTCGCAATACATTACATTTGTCTATGTTAAGGGTCAGTTGCCACTCCCTGCACCAAATGCCTATCCGCTGCAGATCTTCCTGCATTTCGCTACAATTTTCTAATGCTGCAACTTCTCTGTATACTACAGCATCATCCGCGAAAAGCCGCATGGGACTTCCGACACTAACTACTAGGTCATTTATATATATTATGAAAAGCAATGGTCCCGTAACACTCCCTTGTGGCACGCCAGAGGTTACTTTAACGTCTGTAGACGTCTCTCCATTGATAACAACATGCTGTGTTCTGTTTGCTAAAAACTCTTCAATCCACAAACAAAGGTTTACCACGTTTATTAAACCTTGACGGTTTTAAAACCGTCGAAACCATGGTCAAGGTTCAATAAACCTGTTTTGCAACTGGTTGGCTGTTATTTCTAATCCACTGAAGCCATTACCAATAGTAGCTGGTTGCTGTCTTCTTCACTGAAAGAATGAAGCTATGTAAAATAAAACTCTAATTTAAAAAAAAAAAAAAAAATTGTAAATGCCCCCTATTCCCCCCCCCCTCTCTCTCTCTCTCTCTCTCTCTCTCTCTCTCTCTCTCTCTCTCTCTCTCTCACACACACACACACACACACACACACACACACAGAGTTATTAAGCATATTGTTGTACTTCATGAAGAATAATGCATTACGGAAGAATAACTGCAGACCAACATTTTACCGCAGGGTGAGATCATGTATTTGCAAGTCCACTGCAAACCTCTTCACTGGGTACGCCTGGTGGTTATACCACCCCGTGGCATTGGAGCGCGCATTTATTATTTAATAGGCGTATACGACAGCGAATCACCGAAGTGACAGTATCCATGAGTGACTTTAGTCTCTCATCTCTGTCTAAAAGCTATTGGTCTTGTAGTGCTTGTAACAACACACACAGTGTAGGAACTGTTCCATTTCATTTCGTAGAAGTTATTTCGTTATTCTCCGTCATAACTTCCAGTAGCAGAACAGCTGTAAAAATATGTATAAAGCGAACAGTGAGGTGACAGTATGTTGAGGGCGCACATGACATCTAACGCCAGCAGGGTAAAGTAAAGTAGCTTCCCCACTGTAAAGTGACGCCACCAGCCTGCCAAGTACGCGACCAATAATATGTAACTGTGTTTTAAATGTATAGCGGCAAATAATGCTTGTATGTATTAATTAATATAAATTGTCAAATAGATCTTAGTTTTAAAAGTATTATAAACCTTCGTAATTAGAGCTATAACAACTCGTGGCTTCAGGCTTAAGTCGAAACCGAACAGGACTTCACGGCGGAAGGGTAAGGCGGGAGAAACGTTGCGACAGAAAGTTCCAGAACAGTTATCTCTGTGAGTCAGGAGGATTGTGAAGGGCCGTGTGGTGCGATGCCCACGTACTGTACTGTGTGGCGATTAAAATGAGCACAAGCATTGTTAAATGGCATCGGACGGACGGCAAATTATTACTACACACAATCCTACAGTATTTTTGGAATTTTGTGGTAAGTTCCTAAGGGACCAAACTGCTGAGGTCATCGGTTCCTAGGCTTACACACTAGTTGAACTAACGTACGCCAAGGACAACACACACACACACACACACACACACACACACACACACACACACACACACACACATGCCTGAGGGAGGACTCGAACCTCCGACTGTGGGAGCCGCGTGGGCCTTGGCAAAGGGCCTGAGACAGCACGGCTACCCCCGCGCCTCTATAGCATTAAGCCACAGTCAACCAAGCAGAAGAGGCAATGTTATTACAAGGGCCAGTGGGAAGTCGTTTGCTGCGAAGGAGGCAGATATTATGTTGCAGCATTATCCACTGTACTGGCTAAATATTACGATGGGAATTACGACTTGGAAGCTACTGTGTAAAAGCTGCTACACCATCCATCAGTAGCAAAATCTCGTCAGAGGCTGCAACACGTCGCTCAACACCACGAAATGACTTAAGTATTCATTTCTATGGTGAAGTTCAGTATATTCTATTATAATGACTGTCATATTGTAAGAGTCAAGATTCGTCGTCCTCGTGTACAAGTTCAGTGTTTAAAAGCAACAAGCTTTATCACAGTGTTGCTATATCAGTAGATGTTTCGTGTGTCCCTTTCACATACTGTGATATTTAATCGGCAACATTTTCGGGTCATAAGGCCTATATGAAGTGCTTCAAATTATTATTGCCGTATTAAGCAAAGCATCAGATTGTGCACACGAAGTACCAGCTACATTGTTACATTGACAAGCATAATAAAAGCAGTTGCACAAGAAAACAACAAAAGGTATTGTGCACTTTTTCATTGTTGTTGTTGTTGTTGTGGTCTTCAGTCCTGAGACTGGTTTGATGCAGCTCTCCATGCTACTCTATCCTGTGCAAGCTCCTTCATTACTACAAAAAAATTATTACTGTGGTGCTCAGAACATACGAGTTTACTGATTCATGGCATGTGACAAACTAAATTTATGTTTCAACAAAAGTGCAGGAAGGTGTTTTTGTTACGTGGCATTGAAGTTCTGTCGGTTCAAAAATTCTTCACGTTGAAAATTATCAGGAAACATCAGTGTAAAAACTCATTTTCAGTCAGTGATCAATTCTGTGTAAAGATAATGTTAAAGAAAGATGTATATTAGTTACAAGTAACACCACCATGGTAGCTATGCATCTTCAATCAATTCTTAGCAGGATCTTTTCACTCAACATTTCAGTGTTATTTTAGATAAAAGTGTCAAGTTTAAAACAGATATACTCTGCACTGATGAAAGTGCCTTTCCTGCGGTAACGAAAGTGATACATGTGTAGGATCCATATTATCCAAATACAGTATTTGTCACTATTTCAAAGTGGTTACGACTTACACGTGTATTGTGTGCTCTCCTCCCCATTGTTTGTCAAGTTACTATATCGGTTCCCATTACTCAAAATGAAAGATTGTGTGGTAAGAGCTTGGCTCTGCAGTGCTTAGAGCGATAAGTGGAATCAGCACTGAGGTCTTATTGCACGCGAGTTTTTGGCCATATTAATTACGAGTCCGATCGCCAACCACGGTCATTTATAGGCGAAAACTGAGCCATATAAGGACAGAACTGGGTCGGACATCGCAAGCAGTTATCACGAGTTGTGTTTTAAATTTACACTACTGGCCATTAAAATTGCTACACCACGAAGATGACGTGCTACAGACGCAAAATTTAACCGACAGGAAGAAGATGCTGTGATATGCAAATGATTAGCTTTTCAGAGAATTCACACAAGGTTGGCGCCGGTGGCGACACCTACAACGTGCTGACATGAGGAAAGTTTCCAACCGATTTCTCATACACAGACAGCAGTTGACCGGCGTTGCCTGGTGGAACGTTGTTGTGATGCCTCGTGTAAGGAGGAGAAATGCGTACCATCACGTTTCCAACTTTGATACAGGTCGGACTGTAGCCTATCGCGATTGCGGTTTATCGTATCGCGACTTTGCTGCTCGCGTTGGTCGAGATCCAATGACTTAGCAGAATATGGAATCGGTGAGTTCAGGAGGGTAATACGGAACGTCGTGCTGGATCCCAACGGCCTGGTATCACTAGCAGTCGAGATGACAGGCATCTTATTCGCATGGCTGTAACGGATCGAGCAGCCACGTCTCGATCCCCGAGTCAACACATAGGGACGTTTGCAAGACAACAACCATCTGCACGAACAGTTCGACGATGTTTGCAGCAGCATGGATATCAGCTCGGAGACCATGGTTGCGGTTACCCTTGACGCTGTATCATAGACAGGAGCGCCTGCGATGGTGTAGTCAACGACGAACCTGGGTGCACGAATGGCAAAACGTCATTTTTTCGGATGAATCCAGGTTCCGTTTACAGCATCATGAACGTAGCATCCGTGTTTGGCAACATCGCGGTGAACGCACATTGGAAGAGTGTATTCGTCTTCGCCACACTGGCGTATCACCCGCCGTGTTGGTATGGGTGCCATTGGTTACACGTCTCGGTCACCTCTTGTTCCCATTGACGGCACTTTGAACAGTGGACGTCACATTTCAGACGTGTTAGGACCCGTGGCTCTACCCTTCATTCGATCCCTGCGAAACCCTACATTTCAGCAGGATAATGCACGACCGCAAGTTGCAGGTCCTGTACGGGCCTTTCTGGATACAGAAAATGTTCGACTGCTGCCCTGGCCAGCACATTCTCCCGATCTCCCACCAATTGAAAACGTCTGGTCAATGGTGGCCGAGCAACTGGCTCGTCACAATACGCCAGTCACTACTCTTGATAAACCGTGGTATCGTGGTGAAGCTGCCTGGGCAGCTGTACCTGTACACACCATCCAAGCTCTGTGACTCAATGCCCAGGCGTATCAAGGCCGTTATTACGGCCAGAGGTGGTTGTTCTG
This sequence comes from Schistocerca serialis cubense, assembly GCF_023864345.2. Classification (NCBI taxonomy): domain Eukaryota; kingdom Metazoa; phylum Arthropoda; class Insecta; order Orthoptera; family Acrididae; genus Schistocerca; species Schistocerca serialis. The sequence goes on from NC_064638.1 coordinate 1,132,370,413, forward strand.
GGTAGTGATTTCTCAGGATCTATGCACCCAAATTGCGTGAAAATGTAATCACATGTCAATTCTAGTATAATATATTTGTCCAATGAATACCCGTTTACGATCTGCATTTCTTGTTGGTGTATCAATTTTAATGGCCAGTAGTGTATTAAAACACACACACACACACACACACACACACACACACACACACACACACACACACACATACACACACACGTGCTAATCAAACCAATGACAACCATCTTGACCTCTTGATGACTACCCTAAGCCCTCCTTCAACCCAGCACCGCCATGGCTAAATTCGCACACGCAGGAACAACATCTTATATGGTGTCCTGTCAACCTTCTCTTCACAGGACAATCGAGATTCTCTATGAGTAACAAAAGCGCGTGGCAGTTTGTGGGTAGCCAGTGACAGGTAGGAGGAGAGACACGTAAAGCCGACAGCGGCCCCCAGGACTGAAACAGACCACACCAGAGCAGACGCAGACGCGCTGTTGCCTATCCGCCGCTGTCTGCAGGGGAGTCCCTGGGGGCTGCGACTCCCGCCGGTGGGAGTCAACCCCAACGGGCAGAGTAGCTGCACCGCGTCCTACCTATAACCTTCGACCTCGGATAACGTGTCGCAGAAAACCACTTCAAATGACCAGGAAATTATTATTACAGCTACTCATCCTCCTCCGAAGACAAGAGAATTCATGTAACGCTGCCATTAGAGCCTACAGGCTCAGAAAGCTACGTGTTTACCGGAGACGAAACGGACAATTATACGGAATTATACACTAAGTAAAGTGTGCCAAGCGCGTCTTCGTTGTTGCTTCTTTTGTGCAGCACCTCCGCCGAAAAGAGTAATGCAGACAGCTCGAGTTCCAATACTTCTTTTCTTTAACTTGTTTCGATATCTATGTCAGGAAGTCGTTTCTGAAAGTATTTGTATGGAGTGTAGCCCTGTATGGAAGTGAAACGTGGGCGATAAATAGTTTAGACAAGAAGAGAATAGAAGCTTTCGAAATGTGGTGCTACAGAAAAATGCTGAAGATTAGATGGGTAGATCACATAACTAACGAGGGGGTATTGAACAGAATTTGAGTGAAGAGAAATTTGTGTCACAACTTGATTAGACGAAGGGAGAGGTTGGTAGGGCATATTCTGAGGCATCGAGGGATCACCAATTTAGTACTGGAGGGCAGCGTGGAGGGTAAAAATCATAGAGGAGACCAAGAGATGAATACACAAACCAGATTCAGAAGGATGTAGGTTGCAGTAGGTACTGGGAGATGAAGAAGCTTGCGCAGGATAGAGTAGCATGGAGAGCTGCAGCAAACCAGTCTCTGGACTGAAGACAACAACAACTTCTATGTCAGCAACGGGTTTCACAGAATACATCATTTTGTACACAGAAACAAACCTTTAATTATTAAATACCAAATTATTATTATTATTATTATTATTATTATTATAAGAACAGCAACAACAATAAATGAAACAAACGCAACGAAATTAGATGTCAAAACATGGAACTTACCCGAGATATCTACAACAAGAAATATTTCTCGAAGCACACAGAACTAAAAAATTAAACCAGAATACATTTACGGATCAGAAATACTAATTTTGAACAGGAAAACGGACACTGAAAATGTCGAGAAAAGGGAAAGCAAAATCATAAGTGCTCAAAACTTGGGTTGAACAATGCCGATTCAGAAATAATCAGGAAACCTAATAATACACAAGTATCCATAGTGACATTAGAAAACGCAGGTTAAGGTTCAGTTTAAAAGAACACAGATATTGATACATTTTTTTATTTATTTACTCGTTATTTTACAACATGAGCAAAGCCAAAACAAAAACGAAGAAATGGGTTGGCAAGATCAAAAGTGATCTGAAATTGGCAGGAATTATGTCAGAAGATGTCCAAAACCACGAAACCCAAAATTCACACACGATAAATTGACCAAGAAGGAAAACCGTAGATGATGAAGACTGGTACAATATCGCCTGAAAAGAGAAAGGAGGCCCACAGGAAGAGTGTGAGAGAAATATGGGCACAATGGAAGGCAAATGTCCACCTCTAAATACTTTGCGTACTCCTAGTGGACTTATTTTCAGATCAGATCATCAATTATAATGTAACAACAGTTAATTCCTGCAGTCATTCTTCCTCAGTTGTTAATTAGATATTTTCTGTGTTCTACACAACAATAACTATTACTGCTGTTTTACAGCAATTTGATTTTTTAACGACCGTATATGACCATCTTGTGTTAGACACCTTTAGCCGTTTGCTGTACGTCCATTGGCTCTTGGGAACGTTATTATTATTATTATTATTATTATTATTATTATTATTATTGTTATATACAAAAATTTACTTCAGTTTACATTCTTAATAATGGATAAGGAAAAGGAAAGTGTTGCCTGTATCTTCCATTCACCCTACCACTGGAGTAGCTCCGAATCACGGAATAGCTTAATGGCCCCCATGTCACCACGCACGCACGCACGCACGCACACACACACACACACACACACACACACACACACACACACACACACACACACACAATTTGCTTGGCCACACACTACGTATGGCTTCCAACACAGGTTAAGTGATTTGCGAATATGAATTACGCCCGAAATTAATTAAACCAACAAAATAAATAGCAGGTGTGGTCCGGGAATGAAAATGTCATTTTATAGTATTTTAGAGCCGCAAGGCAGGGTGCTCTGAAAACATTACCTTAGTTCACCCCCACCAGCACCACCACCTCCACTGCACAGCATGTGCAGGGTGACAATTATTGAACTACGTGAAAAAAACGTAAACTAGTTACAAACTACGGCGTGCACACACTTCATTCAACACGTAAACGCCACTACAGATATTCAAATTTAGGTTATGACATGTCCGATATGCCTGCAATCATTGGCGATGATGTGACGCAGGCGAATAGCGAAATTCTGCACGACCCGCTGAAGTGTCTGAACATCGATGTTGTCGATGACCTACTGAATGGCTGTTTTCAGCTCACCAATGATTTTGGGATTATTACTGTACATCTTGTCATTAATACAGGCACACAAAAAGGAGTCGCATGTGTTCAGATCCACAGAATACCGTGGCCAATCGAGGCCCATACCAGTGGCCTCTGGATATCCCAGTGCTCCTCCAGAATATCGAACAGACTCCTGCTTCGGTGGGGTCGAACTCCGTCTTGTATGAACCACATCTTGTCGAAATCAGGGTCACTTTGGATAGTGGAGATGAAATCTTCTTCCAAAACCTTCACGTACCGTTCAGTAGTCACGGTACCACCAAGGAATATCGATCGCACCGACTATTCCGTGACTGGACACTGCACACCACAGAGTCACCCGTTGAGGGCGAAGAGACTTCTCGATCGTCAAGTGCGGATTCTCAGTTCCCCAAATGTACCAATTCTGGTTACTGACGAACCCATCCAAATGAAAGTGGGCTTCGTCGCTAAACCAAACCAACATCCGAAGGCTAATTCCCATCACGCCCCTCCGCCAACTGCGCAGTTTGAACGTCCCAACGCAAACTGTTCTGAAGTTATGACGATTTTATTTCATACAATTCAATAATTGTCAACCTGTAAGTATACTAGTGAAAAACATTTAATACAGCAATTTGCGTAACGTTTTGAGATGTCCATAGTTCCGGTAGACCTAATAAGCGCCCTATATCCAGAGCGGAGTACAGCGAACTGTGACACGCTGATTGCTTGCAAGCAACGCCAGTTGTGCTGTAGGGACAGGTGGCGTGCCGCTGTTTTCTTTACCGGCGCCGCCCGGACGACGCGATCTCGCAACATTGCGTGCTAAACACCTGAGCCGCCGACCTGAGACCGCGAAGGATTGATTACAGGGCGGCAAGTGCAATCATCTTACGTTTGCAACTTTTCCAGATAACCAAAGCCCTGTGACTTTTTATTCAACGGGCTACAACTCGCTACTTTGAAATTTCTCGGATACAAAAATTGTCTAAAGCTATGTATCCACTGAGCGCGCCAGTGTTCCCAACTGTCCCTCCGCGCAGTCGATACCATGGCGTGCCGTGGTCGAACATGCCGCGCAGCGATCCGAAGCGGAGCTGTCTATAGAGATCACAAATGAACTCCGTATACTCGTTTCAAACTCACTAGCGAGTCCTGTGACTTCGTCTCAGAACTCGCCGTCTCTGTGTGCCCAGACTCAACTCCAAAGTCTCCACCGTAGCCTATTCGTCACCTGAGTTGTTTTCTAGTCCAAGTGGACTAGACTCGCTCCAAAAGGAGTGTGAATACATGAATTCGCAAGTATAAGCGGGCTCGCAGCATTCCCACTACAACGCAACCGTTTTGAAAGAAATTTCCGTCATTAAACCGTAAATTATTTGTTCCTGGCCTTTTGCCACAACTGAACCTATACAAGTTGTGTACGTTTATTTCTGTCTTCAGCAACTGTAATAAAAGTCTTATTAAGACAAGACGCGTTTCCCTTTATTTTAAAGGATCTTCAGGTCGTCAGATTTTTATTGTTTATTGCAATCTTCTTCGTCTCCTAAGTTTGTGTGTTTCGTTTTTGCATGCAGCACTTTCACTGCACTTAACACAGTTACACTTTCGTATCGGGAAGTTTCACAGTCCTCTCGCCATTTTGCGTCACAGCAGTGTGAGGCAGCTTGAAAGAAACAAAGTAGTAACCACTCGGGAAAGGTGAACTTTTTCCAGAACCAACAACTGTTCTCGCTCTGATTCAGAGTGCTACTGACACAAGCCGTCCGCAGTGTGAAACAAGTCGGACAATACAGGAACAGTTAATGCTGTTTGTGGATGACGCTGGAGTTGTCGTCCGGTGACGCCCCATACGTGCTCGATTGTAGACAGCAAATCTGGTGGTCGAGCAGACCAAGGAAACATGATGATACTCTATAGAGCATGTTGCATTATCACCAGACTGACGTACAATTTTGCCGTAAGGGTGGCATAACCACGAACGTGCTCCTGCTGTCATACCAAATCGTCCCACAGACATCAACGCCAGGTGTAGGTCAAGTGTGTGTAGCACACAGACAAGTTGGTTGCATGCCCTTAACTGGCCCCCTCCTAACCAACACACGGCAATCACTGGCCCCGAGGCAGAACCAGCTTTCATCAGAAAACTCAACAGACCTCCACCCTGGCCTCTCACTTGACACCACTGAAGTCGCAAACGGCTGTGGTTTAGGTTTAGTGGACTGCACGCTACAGGGCGTCTAGCTCGGAGCTGTCCTAGAGGTAACTGATTTGTAACTTCGTTGTGTCACTGTGCTGCCAACAGCTGCCCAAATTGCCGCTGCAGATGCAGTACAATGCGCCAGTCATACGTCGAACGCTCTTCTTGCGACTGTACATTCTCGTTACCACCGCTGCCAGTATTCACGTATGGTGGCTACATTCCTTGATAAGTCTTTCTGCAATATCGCAGAAGCTACATCCAGCTTCTCGTAGCCGAATTACACGACGTCGTTCAAACTCCCAAGGCAAACTCCCCACCGCACCCCTCCCAGATTCAAGGTATATGATGCCCCATTGAATTGTCCGTCTAAAACTGAACGCGGATCGCATGAAAACGGAAAGAAGGTGTACTGAATTGTGGAAAAAATAAGCAAAATAGAAACAGTGGACAGTCCAAGATCAACCTGTGCAATATCGACCGACTTTAAATAGCAGTGGCGTTGAGATCGTGTGGTCACTGTGTTGGACTGCAAAGGGGTTTCAAATCTCTCTCATGCCTCACTTTTTTCACAACATTATGAACTGACCGTGCTTTGATTCACGTGTCTGTTCGCTGTATTCAAATTTCTGTCTGTATCGTAGTGAAAAGTCCTTCTGCGACAGCGACGTGCAACGAAGGAACCTCCAGACGTACGTACCTCTTATGTGTTCTACAGGAATGGCGTATGTTATGCCTCTCGCGTTCCGTTTTGGAGGTTTTTACTCTTTAATTCCTTCGTGGTAACATAGTTCACACCCGTTTACTTGTTGTTTTCATTTATGAGAGAGGACTATGCGGCATCTCGCCTGTTCTCACTATTCATCATAGTAACTTGCGATGGTAATACATTCTTACCGGATAACACATATTTTACAACCAACGAGTAGTATGAAAATTTCCAAGACTGCAAAAAGGGAACAGACACGTCAATGTTCGGACGGATAGTACATAAATTCGTGAAAAAAAAAGGGGCACGATGGAGGTTTGAACACTGATCTCCCGCTTTGCAGTCCAGCATCGTGACCATACAACCACGACGCCTTGGTTATTCCGAGTCGCTCGATGTTGCACATCTTGAGAATGGACCGTTCACTGTTTTCACTTTGCCGGCCGAAGTGGCCGAGCGGTTCTAGGCGCTTCAGTCTGGAACTCCGCGACCGCTACGGTCGCAGGTTCGAATCCTGCCTCGGGCATGGATGTGTGTGATGTCCTTAGGTTAGTTCGGTTTCAGTAGTTCTAATTTCTAGATGATTGATGACCTCAGCTGTTGAGTCGCATAGTGCTCAGAGCCATCTGCACTGTTTCCACTTTGCTTCTTTTTTCGCAGTTCAGTACAACTTCTCCTCGTTTTCATGCTTGCTCTGTGTTCAGTTTCTGACGGCCTATCCACTGGACCGTATTTCCACTAAACCTGAGATGGAGTTTTCCTTACCAGTGAGGTGTTGATAATGGCGTCTGCGCCTACAGGCCATTCTTTTCTATCAAGAACTAACCAGTCCAATCTCAAAGATAAATAACGCTCACGCTCATTACAGCGTGTATTTAAAGCAAACCTGATTTGCATCTTCGTAACAGCGCTAACACCACTCTTGAGGGGTTGGCGCGAAATTTGAAGACACATTTTTCAGATGTAAAAACACGCCTACCAACTGTCGTTTAGGTCGCACAATTCCTACTTGGTGTTGCGATTTTTTTCCTGACACTCTATTGTTCACCCCTTTAAGGTAAAGTGCCTTTGAATAGGCTTCAAAAAATCGATTTATTATTTTTCATCTTAACTCGAAGTTTCGAGTTTTTTTTAACAAAATGGTGGTTAAAAGAACTGAATTGGACATCAGGAAGTAGTTTAAAAATCAACTAAAAGATCTCTCGGTGTGCGTCCACACTCATGTTTCTCCTACTTTTACACGTCAATGTTGTCATCACACTCCTGTTCGAGAACCATATGCTATAGAACTGCTTTTCAAATTGGCAACCTTGTTAGAAGATACATTTTGTGAAGCTCTTTATGTGTCCCCGGCATATCTAGTTTTCGAGCGTTGTTTTCTTTATAAACTCATGTACTTTGGGTTGCTTCCGTTTTGTCGTTTTCTGAAGTTATTATGCCTGTGATTTGTTTTAATGTGCAGGTGTGAAGTGCTAGAGTTGCTAGGAATATATTCTGGGTTTAATATGAGACGGTCACAGTTGGCAGTTGATTCCATTAGCGGGGCCGAAGCTGAAAAGTTGGTCCTTGATGAAACTAAGGACACCAGAATAACAAGGAGAAACAAGAAAAGAAGAGAGAAGATTATGCAACAGGAATGTTAGGAACAACAGAGGTGAGTCTTAGATCACTTTGAATTAAATGTCCCAAGAACTGAATTTTCTGACATTTATGCAAATAAAATCAGAGTACTATTTGGAGGGATGTAGACTACAGGCACTAACGTACTATCAACGGGAAGGAAAATACATTACTACCGATTAAAAAAAGTACCCTTAATTTCGATTATAGCATAAAATTTCTAGAATAATAACTTGTGGTTGAAATGACGTGATTGTGATCTACTTTTACATAGACTAGTTGTTAACGAGTAGTTAAAAGTTTCAAGCATGTAAGTACGACAGATAGTGCATAGATTCCACGTATGGTTCGACACATAAAAATGTAATTTACTTATTTTCACAAAAAGTGTAATATGATTAACTGCAAATCGAAATGATCAGCAAGAAACGTTCCTATTGTCCTACAATTTTCATCCTACTTATGGTTCACGTTTTTTAGTTAGAGCCGTGTAAACTTTATGAAAATTGTCAGTATTGTTTCCAAGCATTAACAGGCAAGGTATCTTAATACAGAGCACTGGCCGCTCTGGAGCACCGTGATATTGAATACTACCAGGACGTCACGCGCCCCTCCAGTGCCGTCGGAATTCATGGAAATGAAGTGGCGTACAAGTACCAGTCGATTGTGTGGAATCCGTGCGCTAACCTTTGAAGACGTGACAAAGGCGGAAAGAAGACATCGTGACTGAACGTGCCCTCGACCGCACTGTGAACGAGGTAGCCCGCGACGTGGACTGTCCAACCGGTCTACAAGAAAGTCTGCCGCTCGCTACCATGTAACGCGGTAAACTGATAGAGAACGGAAGTGTCATAGGCCTTCTGCTGTTCTTGATTTACATAAATGATCTAGGTGATAATCTGAGCAGCCCCCTTAGGTTGTTTGCACATGACGCTGTAATTTACCGTCTAGTAAAATCATCAGACAATCAATTCCAATTACAAAATGATCTGGAGACAATTTCTGTATGGTGCAAAAAGTGGCAATTGGCACTAAACAAAGAAAAGTGCGAGGTCATCCACATGGGTACTACAAGAAATCCGATAAATTTTGGGTGCATGATAAATCGCACAAATCTAAGGGCTGTCAATTCGACTAAATACCTGTGAGTTACAATTCTGAGCAACTTAAATTGGAAATACCACATACATAACATTGTGGGGAAGGTGAAACAAAGACTGCGCTTTGTTGGCAGAACACTTAGAAGATGCGACAAACCCACTAAAGAGACAGCCTACATACATCTCTCCGTCCTCTGCTGGAATAATGCTGCGCTGTGTGGGATCCTTACCAGGTAGTATTGACGGAGGACTTAGAAAAAGTGCAAAGAAGGGCAGCCCGTTTCGTGTTATCGCGCGATAGGGGGTGAGAGTGTCACTGATATGATACGCGAGTTGGGGTGGCAGTCACTGAAACAAAGGCGGTTTTCTTTGCGGCGAGATCTATTTACGAAATTTCAATCACCAACTTTCTCTTCCAAATACGAAAATATTTTGTTGACACTCACCTACGCAGGGAGAAATGATCATCATAATAAAATAAGAGAAATCAAAGCTCGAACAGAAAGATTTAGGTGTTCCTTTTTCTCACGCGCAATTCGAGAGTGGAATGGTAGAGAAGTAGCGTCAGGCACCATATAGATGTAGATACGTAGATGTCACATTTTCAACGGCAGTGGTTTCACACCGTACACCAACTGCTGTTGTTACTGAAGGCAGGTCCATCTCAATCAGGTTCCGAGCGAAAATTGCGATAAGAACTGCACACAAAGGACATCTGGAGTAGGGTCCGTCGCTAAAGGCTGTCGCCGACAGCGATACATACAGCTAGCTGTACGTCTTCAATGGGCAGTAGCTGATTGGAGGCGTGTAGTGTAACACGACGAGCCGCGACTTTTTCAGTTTTCAGATTATGTTATCTGTAGAGCGCAACAACGACGCCTCAATGAGGCGTTGAATTCCGGTATGTGTGAACGGTGCAGTTCAAGCAGGTGGTGTTTTTCGTACCATGACTTGGGTCCACTGCCGGCCGAAGTGGCCGTGCGGTTCTAGGCGCTGCAGTCTGGAACCGCGAGGCCGCTACGGTCGCAGGTTCGAATCCTGCCTCGGGCATGGGTGTGTTTGATGTCCTTAGGTTAGTTAGGTTTAACTAGCTCTAAGTTCTAGGGGACTAATGACCTCAGAAGTTGAGTCCCATAGTGCTCAGAGCCATTTGAGCCAACCACTTGGGTCCGCTCATTAGGTTAATGTGAACATGAACCCGGATGTTCGTTTCAATATTCTCTGTGTCAAGCATTTTCCTTTCTTCTACAACTTCTGCACGAGTGAGCTGTCAATACTCCTGCCTCCCTATGTAATAACCGTGTTCACGCAAGCATGTACACGTCCCTATTTCACGTGCAATTAGATACCTTATCACAGCTCGACTGGCCCGCTAAATCATCCATCTTAATTTCACAGAAAATGGCGGATTATTTGGAACGGCGCTACAATTTGCTAGACAGAAATGATGTTAAAAGATATTCCCGTGGGTTATTAACTTTTTTTGGTTCCTTGTATATTTATTTATCAGCTTTCGTGGGACTATGAGAGCCAGTTCTCTTTGGTCACAGAACTACTCTGCACATAGTTTACAGAATTATTGATAATTTATAAACATTAGACTAACCAATTGATAAAACACAAAAAATTCAAATTACACGAATAAACAACAGAGACAGAGAGAGAGAGATTTATTTCGCGTGACTCCCATGAATGGACAAACACTGGTTCATGAATATAATACGAAATAATACATTAACAACTGACTTCAAGACACTGCTGTGTTGCGAGACCCCTCATGTTGCCGCAGAGAATGGGACGGGTAGATTGTCGGGGATTACGGGAGTAAACAGCGAGGACATCAGCCCCTCCGGTCAAGTAGTAGTTTATCTTGAGTTAGCTACGTTCGCCAGAAATTTGATCTAATTATGAAAGTATGTAGGAGTGGTATAATCGAGGCATTGAAAGCAACTGATGTCAGTGCTGAGAAATAATTTAAAGTGAAGTATGCTGGTCAGGCCGGTGGCATAGGTCAGAGGGCAGACGGGGTCTCGCCAGGGCTCATCTGTGGCTAGAGAAACCCCACCCGCAGCCGAGCGCCGCCAATCCGATTACAGGCGAAAACAGTTACATAGTACAGAAAGCATTCTAGCCGGTAGATTCGAATACGAATAGTGAAAGTAAGAAGACTAAAAAAAAACTTCACGGACATCAGTTGGACCGGCAAAAACACAATGAAAGAAATAATGAGGTCAGTACGTGACTGGGGCTAGGCGAGTGCATGTGACGAGGATCGACCCTTCCAACCCGATCTGTTATACGCGAAACGTTAAGGACAACAGCCCCTCTATTCGTCGGAGTGCAACCCCTTAAAAGGAAAATAGGGCGCGGCAGAAGAAAATTGGCTGACCGCATCTAAAAGCAATTGCAAGAGAGTGAAACAGGCATGACCTAAGTAACCGAAAAAAGGCAGGTTGGATCGAGGTGTCCCTCAACCCAGCATGCAGTGGCAGACGCCTCAATCCTAACGACACTGCCCTCACCACGAAAGTAGTTTTAGAATGTTGCAGAAAACTGAGAACGACTTCAACTGTCCGTGAGTCGTCCGCCAATATTAGAGGTAAGGAATCCGGAAAATCAGAGGCAGAACCTGGGAGCATTCCACCGGGACGAGCCACTGTCTGTAAAAACGGTCATAGTCCGCCTCTGTAGTTTAGCGGTCAGCGCGGCGGGTTACTGAACGAAAGGGCTCGGTTTCGATTCCCGGGCGGGTCCGAGATTTTCTCATCTAGGGGACTGGGTGTTGCGTGGTCCTTACGGTCGTATCGTCATTATAGACAATCCACTACTGAGATGGCTACATGGGCACAACTCGAAAGAAAAATAAGAAAAAAAAAAATCCGTTGTCACGCGGGCCGTGCGTTTGAACGTCAACGCTGAGCGTGCCGAGTTTCTGACGTTATTAGCGTGGAAGAAAGCACTCTGCTGAGCCTTGGCGAACGTGCAGAGCAATTTCAAGCATGTCAGACCAGAAAGCTGAGAATGGTACAATAATTTTTATCTTTTGTGGAAGGTTACTGTAAATCTGTATCGCACTACTGTAATGGAACTTGTATAAGCTGATGTTCTTACTGAGTGGACAATGAACATCGTTTTGACCTATAACATGTAGGTCTATTAATTACAGACAGAATATAACTAGTTTATGGACATGGGAGGAAATGAGCGTTTTAATGAAGCTAACGTAATAACTTTACGTCCGTCCATTTCATGAACAACTTGTGTGATTTGTGAGCCAGGCAATCACCGAGATATATATTTTTTTCTACTAGGGTTGGATAAAAAGTAGTGCCAACATTGCCGTGACATAAAGGTATTGCACTGAAGAACATGCGCGCCGCCTATAGGAGACAGTAGTTCAGTTGAAGTAGTGCACGGCTACAGCTGTGTCTCAAGTCACTTCAATCTTGGTCCATGCCTGTTGGCTGTGTTTCCTAAACATACTGCTAGAACAACAGTATGTTTAGGAAACACAACCAACATGGATGGAGCAAGATTGAAGTGGCACATGGTCGGAGCGCACAACCGTGTTTTCATAGACTGCGTAAGGCGTGTGGGGAATAAGCACTGCCTTATTGTACGTTGGCGAGACGGGTAAAGTGTTCGTCGGGACGGCAAGGTTGTCATTCAAGATCGCCGCCGCCGCCACCCCCCCCTCCCCCTCCCCCCCATTCGGGACGCCAACCAATTGACAACATAACGTTCAGTTCCTTGCGTCCCTGCTGTATGTGGATCGCCGATGGACTGCATCCCATCACCCTTCGTGACAAAGCACGATGCCACACGGCGAACATTGTGCAAGAGCCTCTACGTGTGTGGGGGTGGGAGATACTGGAATATCCACAGTATTCACCCGATATGAATCCCTGCGGTTACGCCATAATGAAGGCAGTTTACGTGGCATCCTAGAGAACCCAAGAGACGACATGATCCGTGCCACAGGGCGGACCTTGACAGGCATCGACAGAGATGAATGCACTTGCAGTGTACGACGTCAACAGTGTAGCGGAACGTGACCGAGATCCGGGGCGATTATATTGAGGGCATGTAACGGTGAAAGTGTCAGTAAAGTCTGGTATGAATTATAGCAGTTTTGCCAGTACTTTTTATTCAACCCATATACAGGGTATAAAACCGACTAACCGCAGGGACGGATTCCTGACTGGAAATGGAGTAAAAAAGGTCCTATGAACATATGTCCGGAAATGCATCGTTGCCACGGTAGATGCCGCTGACGAATGAGTTCCTCTGGCCACGTGCCGTGCGTTATTTGTCTGTGGCGCGCTGAGAGATTCACGCAGCGTATTGTAAGCAGCAGAACGGTTCTTCGGTGAATAGGACAGATGACATTAATCCCGTAATTGTGAAGGTCTGGTGCAAAAACTATCGACAAAATCCTTCCCGTAGAGGGAAATCCGCTGCTGATAATCCTTGCACTCGTTGCAGGTGATATGGATAGTCGCGGTTGTCATGCAGGGTACACGTAATCGTATTTTGGCCTACACCATGTTGGCGGGCCACTTGCCTGGAGCTTGTACGAGGTTTCGTCTCAGTATCCTGTGAAACCCGGTCCTGCAAATCTGGTGTACGCACAATCAACCGCCTCCCTGCACGTGCCCCTGCCTGAAAGGGCAAAGGATCACACAAACGCCCAAAAATGGCTTGAAATGTTGTGTGATGTGGTTGGTGTCCGTGAGGATGGGTGGTGGTACAGCCATGCTGACTGTCGACCGTTTCCATATGCTTAGCGCTACACCACCATCTCGGCTTGCTCCCGACGCGAATACCTTACTATTCTACTACAAACATTACGCTGCGTCAATCGCACAGCTTGCAACACGAAAGGAACACACGGCACGTGGCCAGTTGAACTTCCATTCGTCAACGGCTTCTACCGCGGCAAAGACGCATTTCCGAACACATGTTCTTAGGACCTTCTTTCCTCCATTTCCAGTCAGGAATCTGTCCCTGCAGTTTGTCAGTTTTATTAATGTTCACCCTGCACTGACAAACCACATTAGCCATCACGTGCACTGTGACGCAGATGCAGCGACTCGTGCGGTTGGTTTTAGCGTCCGGCCTCCAAGTCGACGTCAGCTGCCGGATCCCGCGGGAGTACTGCTAAAAGCGATAGCTTCCAATTAACGCCTGTCCGTTTCGAGAACTCTTGTGTACTGTATAGTTTGCGCCCATAATCTACAACCACTGGAGCGCGCTGCGGTCGGAAACGTACCGTATGTACAAGCCATTTATGGGCGTTATGCAGCACGGAGGAGAGGAAGTCAGCACTTTGAACTTTGAATGCCATGGGTCGTACGATGGCGGCTTAATGCTCCGCAACCACGACGTTGGGGTAGATCGTTACATAAAATGAAACTATTGGTTAACCTGATCGACCGATACGGAGGTGACGCAGTACTGTGGACTCCCTCCGGAACGAACGAAAGGAGCAACATGCAGCAGTAGTCTTCTTGATAGTCAGAGTTATATTAGACGGGGTTTGTAGCCCACCAGATGATGTTACATCTCCGAGTGAGCATAGGCTGTATTTGCACACGCAAATTAACACCTCTCTGTTCGGGGTTAACTTTCTTTTTCCTCCTTGAAGCGAGTGTTGGGAGAGTAATTGCCTCTAGTCAAATAGTCGGCCATTTCAATCCCTGGGATACGCGAATAAAACGGTCGTGAGCGTCACATGACGCATGACGTCTGGTCTGACCCTGCGCTGTCAGTCTGCGTAACTTTCGAGAGCATAATAGACAAGCAGCACGCTGCAATATCGTTTTGATCGCAATCCTGATGTTGGTTCCTCGAAGCATGGTACACTCAAGCTTCGAATTAATGTACTCAATGTGTAATACAGAGATACAGGTACGTTGCTGTTTAACTGGCTTCGGGAATTTTTACCCGAGCGAACAGCATGACATTTGTATTTTAGATATTAGAGCGTACATCAGACCTTCGGAAGTTTTTAAATTTTTTGAGAGGATTATAAACAAAAGCACGTGCTTGAGTGTTTCGGCGAAAGCGGGGTGGGGGTGGGGGCAGGTGGAGGGAGGGAGGGGAGGGGGGGGGGGCGGCGGCGGCACAACATATCATCGAAAAGAATATTCGTGAACGGCATTTATGCGAATCGAGTGGTGAAGGCAATTCATTATCTAATACTCATATACACTCTCTCTCTCTCTCTCTCTCTCTCTCTCTCTCTCTCTCTGTTCGGGGTTAACTCTCTTTTTCCTCCTTGAAACAGGCGAAATTTTCGCGCTAGGAAATAGTAATTTTATTTTCATCTCTCTACAATCAATCAAGGACAAGCAATGAATGGACTACCAACAAGAACAAGCTATGAATGAGCTGAATATATGGAGCGAGCTTCAATTTATCTTTGTACTTCGTTGGTATCCATTTTCACATAAGTCGAGTGTCCAGTAGCTTTATGCCTGACGTCCTTTTTCATGTTTTGACGTATATTCAGCTGTCATTATTCACATTATTGTCACGTAGGATACGGAATCCATTATCAGATGTGACTGTCGCGTCGTCGTCAAGACACAATGAAAGCCTTTTTGTTGAACACACACGAAATTACAGATGGAGATCTACATCTACATGATTACTCTGCTATTCACAATAAAGTGCCTGGCAGAGGGTTCAATGAACCATCTTCAAGCTGTCTCTCTACCGTTCCACACACTAACGGCACGCGGGAAAAACAAGCACTTAATTTTTCCTGTGCGAACCCTGATTTCTCTTATTTTATCGTGATGATCATTTCTCCCTATGTAGATGGGTGCCAACAGAATGTTTTCCCAATCGGAGGAGAAAACTGGTGATTGAAACTGACTAGCTGAGAATGTGTTCCTATTTACACACAAATAGGATGTTCTACGCAATACCAATAATATATCAGTAATTAAATCCTTGAACTGTCTCGAAATCACAAAAAAGGAGTGATTAATAATTGCAGGAGGCATGGATCGGACCGGTTGCATACGTTGCCAGCCAGCTATAATAGCCGATACACCAAGGTGGATGAAGCATTTCACGTTGCAATACACATGTAGAGAGAGCTTCTGACACGAATCAATTTTCTAAAATCAGGCACTACAAAAATGTCTCGCCGATGACAAGATCATTAAAGATACAATGTGCGGTATCTTGTAGCAACTCCAACTCTGAAAAATTTAGTAACATTACTGAGTACTGAATGGATGGGGGAGTCGGAATAATGAAAGGTCATGGTAAAGTGTTCACTTAAATGTACACTACTGGCCATTAAAATTGCTACACCAAGAAGAAAGGCAGATGGTATTCATTGAACAAATATATTCTACTAGAACGGACATGTGATTACATTTTCACGCAATTTGGGTGCATAGATCCTGAGAAATCAGTACCCAGAACAACCATCTCTGGCCGTAATAACGGCCTTGATACGCCTGGGCATTGAGTCAAACAGAGCTTGGATGGCGTGTACAAGTACAGCTGCCCATCAGGCTTCAACACGGTACCACAGTTCATCAAGAGTAGTGACTGGCGTATCATGATGAGCCAGTTTCTCGGCCACCATTGACCAGACGTTTTCAGTTGCTGAGAGATCTGGAGAATGTGCTGGCCAGGGCAGCAGTCGAACATTTTCTGTATCCACAAAGGCCCGTACAAGACCTGCAACATGCGGTCGTGCATTATCCTGCTGAAATGTAGGGTTTCGCAGGGATCGAATGGAGGGTAGAGCCACGGGTCGTAACACACCTGAAATGTAACGTCCACTGTTCAAAGTGCCGTCAATGGGAACAAGAGGTGACCGTGACGTGTAACCAATGGCACCCCATACCATCACGCCGGGTCATATGCCAGTATGGCGATGGCGAATGCACGCTTCCAATATGCGTTCACCGCGATGTCGCCAAACACGGATGCGACCATCATGATGCTGTAAACAGAACCTAGATTCATCCGAAAAAATGACGTTTTGCCATTCGTGCACTCGGGTTCGTCGTTGAGTACACCATCGCAGGCGCTCCTGTCTGTGATACAGCGTCAAGGGTAACCGCAGCCATGGTCCATGTCCATGCTGCTGCAAACGACGTTGAACTGTTCGTGCAGATGGTTGTCGTCTTGCATCTGTTGACTCAGGGATCGAGACGAGGCTGCACGATCCGTTACAGCCATGCGGATAAGATGCCTGTCATCTCGACTGCTAGTGATACGAGGCCGTTGGCATCCAGTACGGCGTTCCTATTACCCACCCGAACCCACCGATTCCACATTCTGATAACAGTCATTGGAACTCGACCAACGCGAGTAGAAATGTCGCGATACGATAAACCGCAATCGTGATAGGCTACAATCCGACCTTTACAAAAGTCGGAAACGTGATGGTACGCATTTCTCCTCCTTACACGAGGCATCACAACAACGTTTCACGCCGGTCAATTGCTGTTTGTGTATCAGAAATCGGTTGGAAACTTTCCTCTGTCAGCGCGTTGTAGGTGTCGCCACCGGCGCCAACCTTGTGTGAATGCTCTGAAAAGCTAATTATTTGCATACCACAGCATCTTCTTCTTGTCGGTTAAATTTCGCGTCTGTATCACGTCATGTTCGTCGTGTAGCAGTTTTAATGGCCAGTAGTGTAGGAACATGGGCGCCGCATCGACTAAGTCATAGTACTGGGCTGACAATGCCCCGACGCTCCTGTGCCCAGGCCCTTTCACAGTATTAAGCCACATCACATCAGAAAACGCTACTCTGTCACGATGAAGTGTGTACCTTAGACGGTAGTGAGAGGCCGGTGTCAGATCCAGGATTCATTAGTTAGTTGGATATGATATGTTATGGACCTGACGTGATCTAACTGAAGCCAACAAAACGAATTTGTTTCTGTAGAGAAGACAACGCAAATAAACAAATATAAGAAACAAACAAATTTTGTATTTATTTATGTATGTATATCTTCGAAATTTTATGAATGTAGGGGAACACGGTTGTGGGCTTATGAGAACTAACGACGAGATTAGTAAAACGTAACAGTTTATAATGTCCCGATAATGTCAAGAACGGCCGGCGACAACCCAAGTAGTCCGAATTAGCCGGCGCCAAGCGAATACATTTGTACGAGACTTATGAACGGCAAAGTGTTAATATGTAACATGAACAGCAAGGTTCCCAACACACTTCCCTGGGGCATGCTTGAAGTCACTTCCACATCTGCCGATGACTCTCCATCCAAGATAACATGCTACGTCCTTCCCAGCTTAAGTCAACAATCAGTCACAAATTTCACTCGATGACCCATACGATCGCACTTCTGACAGCAAGCATAGGTGTGGTACTGAGTCAAATGCTTTTCGGAAATCAAGAAATACATCATCTACCTGACTGCCTTGCTCCAAAGATTTCTGTATGTCATGTGAGAAAAGTGAGAGTTGGGTTTCACATGATCGATGTTTTAGGCACTGAGCAAGTCTTTCAGTTCAAGACACCTCATTATCTATGAAAGTTGAGAAGAACTAGCAGGAGGCAGTGTATTGAACATTAGCGACACACGCTTTCGGTCCAGTGATCCTAAATGAGAGATTTTCTCAAGGCACTGTTGAGGGGCTTTTATCAGTGGCAAAAGAGTAGTGCAATTTTATCTCGTATCGGGGTCCAAGCGAGCCATACTAACATCGTTTGCTGAAATGCAGCAGTCCGCCAACAATCACTTCCAAGTTATAATCATTGTTTGATTTTGAAGGTCTGGCAGTAGTCGTGTTTCGAGACTATATTTTGGGAAATGGGGCGGTTCTATTATTCAAACAAATGTTCATTTTAAATGCTAAACATGCTCCAGCGTCTTTGTCCCATCAGTAGTGGCTACTTTTATCCAGATCCTGAGTTATAGAATGTTAAATTCTGCATCCTTTACATCAGGGAGCGTCCAACCCTTCAGCTTAACTGGGCCACACTGGAAGAAGACGAGTATCTTTGGGCCACAAGGACACACATGATATACTTGACACTAACAACAACCACAATGGGCGCTTAAAAAAATGGGGGGGGGGGGGGGTGGACCAATGAGAGAACAGCGTCGTGTAGCGGGAGTTTGAAATTTAAAATATTTAGTTTATCATAAGTTTACAAAAACGGATTTTTTATGTTGTGTGATAGTGCTCACTTCATGGCCGTTCTGACATTTGCTTTGGGCCACATTCGGCCCGCAGCTTGGACACCCCCGGTTTCATTATTGCATCGCAGCGAAAGTTATTTTCGCAGTAATGATCATCTGTTGTAGAAATGCACACACTGACAAGACACGTGTTTTTGAAGAATTAAACTCTCCAGTTGCACTATTTTGTATTTCACAAACACAGAACCTAACAACCAAGAAAATAAGACCGAATAAAAGTACGCAGAGATAATGGCTTTATCCCGTGAGGTTAGTGTACGTGCATTCTGGCTGAGATAAACGCGCGTGGGGTTTCACTTGACGACGAAGTTTCTAGGACGAGACGACGGAGCCTTTTACTACCAACAATATATTTTATCCAGCAAGCATGGAATCGGAACGAAGAGCTAATTACCTGCACAATGTTACGTAGCGGGGTTTGAATGATTAAGCGGACGACAGTCGTAGCCATGGCGTCAGTGTACGAGGTCAAAAGGGACGCATCGATAGTATCACGCACTCTCCTCACCGACTCGAACGACGCTGACACGGCAGTGAGCCACAAAGGATCCACCAGGCACTACACTTTATAACGATGAATCTCCTCACCACTGTGCCTCATAATGCACCCCCCCCCCCTCCAATGGTGAACCCTCGATCAACTTTGAACTTTACACCCCTCCACCCGTCACTCCCTTATAAAAATTTATACCTAGTTAGCTATGCGAAGGGAGTCAAGGCTGCATCTGATTACTAGCTTCAGCATCAGGCGGCGCATTTATCAACTGCATGCATTATCGCATCCTCTAAACTACAAGTACAGCAGTGCAACTAATTTTTGTCTTCCATCTGCTGCGTCACACTGATTATTTCACGTGGATGCCCACAAACTTCAGGGCACATCCGTGTGAAATTTTAAAACGAAACGTTAAACTAATGATACTTACCAAAATTGATTCAGTTCGACAAGTTTGCCTGTCCTCTCCAAGACATTTACCAGTGTTATCTGCTCAGAGATACAGGCAATAGCCCTAAGAGAGCGGCTATTACTCTTTCTAACAGAGAGAGGCGGCGCAGTGCTAGGCATTCTGAAATCCATTCGGAAGGACAGGGGTTCAAATCTGCTATGGTCATACAGAATTAGCTTTTCCGTGGTTCCCCTAAATCGCTCAAGGCAAATGCCAGGAGGGTTCAATTTAAAGGGCACAGGCATTTTTCTTGGCCAATCAGAGTTTGTACTCTGTCTATAATGATGTCATCAATAGGGCAGTAAACCCTTACCTTCCTTCCTTTCCACTCTTTCCGAAAACGAGATAAGATACTAGCCAACACCCCCAACCATCACTGGAAGCAGGCACAGCCATCAAATTTCTGAGATTGGTCGTACGGAGTGATTTAAAGCGTAACGACCACATAAAACTAATCTCAGGAAAGCCAGATGCCTGATAAATTCATTGGGAGACTCCTCATTAAGTGTAGCCCACCTATTAAGGAGGTAACTTACGAAGCCCCAGCTGGACCGATAGTTTAGTACTGATAGTAGATGTGCAATCCTTACCAGTTGCGATCGATAGACTCCGACAGTAGACACTAGAAGAGAGGCGATGTGCACCCCATGTGATTTACTGTTAAAATTCAGAGTCAACCCAATGTGGTTTACTGTTATAATTCCGAGTCAGCCAATGCATTTCTTCCTCCTATACATATCTTGTGTAAGGACCATGAACTCAAAATTAGAGGAATTCTGGCTCATGTGGAGGCTTACGGACATTCAATATCACACGTTTTTAAACAGACTGAAAAGTATGAAATAATTTCTACTAGATCCATACAGATTCCTAATTCCTCTCAGAAAGCCCCGGAATTTTGTGCTTGTGATCTTTTAATAACCATAACAATATTCGTTAAATTTAAAACGAAAAACATGGTGTGCTTGCTGTATGTAAATGATGCACTAATAGTTCACGTAAGTCAGTAACAATTTTATTGCTTTGCAAATGATATGAACGCTTTGGTGATTTTTTTCTCAACGAAACCCACTATCTACACTCCTTACTATTATTTACTTCATTCGCCCTACGCTTTTCGTTTTGAATTTTACAAGTTTTCTCACGGCTACTAAATATTCACAAGCACAAATTTTTAGGGCTGTTTGTATGGGTGGTAGAAATCTGTATAGTGCTAAATGTGTTATATTGGTTGGTTGGATGACTAAAGGAATCAAACTACTAGGTCATTAGTCCCTTCTTCCTTGAACACAGGTCTAGGTGACAGTACATCAGAGATGGCATACAGCACAAAACCGAGGGGAAGGAAAGCCAAAGTCTATCAAAGGTCAACGAAGGTTAGATAACGGATAAAAAAGAAGAGGGGATATAGGAATAAAGGCAGGCGAGATACCTTACCTAGTGACCACCCAGAAGCCCTTGAAAGCAGAATGCTATGAGAGGACATACCATCCCGCGCCCCCGCCAGTTACCACAGGTACCCCACACTACGAAATTGGCTAGGAAAGATTATTACCAAGGACAGGGAAAGAGACGCACAAATACGCATAAACTGAACAAGCCAAACAGACCATGCAAGAGGGTGGGAGGAGGAGAAAAGTAGCAGGCAGGGTGAGGGCCAGGGTGGGGACCATCAAGCCCAGACAGCCAGCCCGGTCTGTGCAGAGGAGCCAACAGCTTGTTCTGCCAACCCGTCAATGGGCCGATATAAAATTAAGTACCCCCCCTCTCCCCTTGAAGACAGTGGTACAAGCCCCATTTAAAAGTAGCTTCAAATTTTCGGTGAAAACCTTTCTGCGCATTCTCTGTTACACAATTTTGTGAGATATTGAAAAAAAAATTATACGAGAAGAAAATCTTACTCCTGATCAACAGCACAATTGTGGTGAAACAGGGCTAAATTATAAAATGCTTCCATCTAAAATTCTAGCCTCAGAAGGAGAAAATGCTGTCCCAGGCTACAAAAAACGTAAAGAAAGGTTACCAGCTTTTGCTGCATCGAATGCAAATGGAGACCATAGCCTGAAGCGGGTGGTAATAAGGAAATCTGCTACGCCTAGAGCTTTATATCACTGCTTCTGCACCCTTACATACGCCCACAAAAAATCTGCTTGGATAGAGAAAAATATTTTTAAGACATGGTTTTCCGAAGATTTTGTTTCAGGGACCAAAAGATACCTAAAGAAAAACTGTTTGCCTTCCAAACCAATTTTAATGCTGGTTCGCACCCTGATGAGGAAAAATTACAGAGTGACGGTATTCGCGTATTGTTCTTAACCCCTAACGTGATGAGTTTATTAATACGGCCTATGGAGCAAGAAAGAACCAGATTTTACGGAATGAAACGGATACCTACAGCACAAACGAAGATGACCTACCATTGGAAGAACTGATGAAAAAGCTTGCTGGATGTGCAAATGCGAAAGCGACAGATGTTTCAGAATGGATGGACAGTTTCAAGTGACTGATTTTGCAATTATTGAAATGGTTAGAAAATGGCTCTGAGCACTATGGGACTTAACTTCTGAGGTTATCAGTCCCTTAGAACTTAGAACTACTTAAACCTAACTAACCTAAGGACATCACACACATCCATGCCCGACGCAGGATTCAAACCTGCGACCGTAGCAGCCGCGCGGTTCCAGACTGTAGCGCCGAGAACCGCTCGGCCAGTCCATCCGGCGGTTAGAAAACCCGCTGAAGATAGTGACGACGAGTAATTGCCTGAAGAAACTGCGCCAGTGATCACTCAAACGGAGGGTTTGGCAAAGCTAGATGTGGCTTTGCGTTATATCGAGCAGCAAGCGGAAACTACTCCAACTGACACCAAGCTTCTTAGAAGACGGTGCGGCATTGCTACTAAGAAACGAGGCTCTATTTCAAAACAAAGGACTAAGGACAATTTCGTTAAAATGGAGCACACTTTTGCAACTTGGGAATGTGGGTCCATATACGTACATATGCAGGTACGTACTATACTGTTTTTCATCTATGTTTTAATCATTATTGTGTTTGTTGTTGTTGTTGTGGTATTTAGTCCTGAGACTGGTTTGATGCAGCTCTCCATGCTACTCTTTTCTGTGCAAGTTCCTTCATCTCCCAGTACCTACTGCAGCCTACATCCTTCTGAATCTGCTTAGTGTATTCATCTCTTGGTCTCCCTCTACGATTTTTACCCTCCATGCTGCCTCCAATGCTAAATTGGTGATCCCTTGATGCCTCAGATGTCCTACCAACCGATCCTTTCTAGTCAAGTTGTGCCACAAACTCCTCTTCTCCCCAATCCTATCCAATACCTCCTCATTAGTTATGTGATCTACCCATCGAATCTTCAGCATTCTTCTGTAGCACCACATTTCGAAAGCTTCTATTCTCTTCTTGTCTAAACTATTTATAGTTCATGTTTCACTTCCATGCATGGCTACACCCCATACAAATACTTTCAGAAACGGCTACCTGACAAATCAATACTCGATGTTAACAAATCTCTTCTTCAGAAACGCTTTCCTTGCCATTGCCAGTCTACATTTTATATCCTCTCTACTTCGACCATCATTAGTTATTTTGCTCCCCAAATAGCAAAACTCCTTTACTACTTTAAGTGTCTCATTTCCTAATCTAATTCCCTCAGCATCACCTGACTTAATTCGACCACATTCCATTGTCCTCGTTTTGCTTTTGTTGATGTTCATCTCATACCCTCCTTTCAAGACACTGTCTATTCCGTTCAACTGCTCTTCCAAGTCCTTTGCTGTCTCTGACAATTACAATGTCATCGGCGAACCTTAAAGTTTTTATTTCTTCTCCGTGGATTTTAATATTGTGCTTATTAAACATTTATTCATGGTTTACCCATTGATTTAGTGATATTTCCGTAATGTTCGAGTCTTTTGTAATTCGAGATAGCCTCGAATTACCGGGGCTCTACTGTATAGTTTCATAGGTGAACGACCTTGATGAGTGGTAGATCGCTAAATTAGCCGTTCGGGCTGCGGCTGTTTCCCTTGTAGATGCCATACTGCCTGTTTCTGATTATCGTCAGTAACAAAGCTTTCGCTGGAAGTGCGCTGAGCCATCGTCACGCAGCGAACTGCTGCCACCGAGTGTCAGCTAGCCACGCCGCGCGCCAGGCAGTGTTCAGGTGGGGTCGACTCGGCGAAGAGATCGATACTGGCCGCGCGCACAGCCAACCACGGCGCCGCGATGTGGGTCAGCCCCCCACCCCACTTACAGGCCACTTGTTGACAGCGTCCCAGCCGCCACAAGTAACGCGGCAGCAGCACATCGACCGCGGCCAAGGACACGCGATGCAACGGGCCCGGCAGAGCCGCCTGATACCGAGGCTAAATCCGCCCTGACAGCGCCCGCGCTCCTCAACGTTACGCACGCCGAATGTGGTTTCCAATGTGGTCGGGGCTCGCTTAGAAACGAGCTGGTACATCACAAGGCACGGTTGCTCATAGAATTTGCGACCACAGCAATCTCCAGCGACAGTCTTCTGCTATATCTTCCGAAGTCGAACGAGTTACGCTTTATTTTTGTTAACATGCTTTGGCACTCCTTTGATATCACCAACTCCGGCTTAACGTATTTTGCTTTTTCAAATACTCTGAAAAAAGTCTTGGCTCGGCAACGTTTACTGTCCAAGTTCGTATCTTTAGCAATATGCTCCCTTTCTGGCCACATGGCTTGCAAGGAGTTTTGTGGTAGTGTTCCATTTCTCCACCTGTGTCGTTAACAACTGTTGGATGGTGTTAGTGCACATGGACGTGCTCTGCCACACGTCTCCTCAACGCATCTCACAAGTGTTCCATCGGGGGGATGGGGGTGTTCCATTCGCCGAATATCCTCTTGTTGAAAGAGCGAATCCACCAACACTATTCGATGCGGTCGCGCATCATCATTCGTGAAAATTAAGTCAGAGCCCAATGTAACCCTGGTAAGATGCGCATGGGGGAAGCACTACTGTGTGACAAAAACGTTGACCGATGAGTGTATCGACTTCAAAGATTTTGATGTCGGTATGCTCATGCAACATTATGCCTCCCCACACCGTAACACTTGGGACACCAAAACAATAATGTTCGACAATTTTCTTAGGTGATTACGTGTTTTCCTCTTCTCGCCATATCAGGGTACGCCCAGCATTGTCGAATATGGTTGTGTTGGTGCAGGTGTTATGGCTCTGAGCACTATGGGACTCAACTGCTGTGGTCATCAGTCGCCTAGAACTCAGAACTACTTAAACCTAACTAACCTAAGGACATCACACACATCCATGCCCGAGGTAGGATTCGAACCTGCGACCGTAGCAGTCGCACGGTTCCGGACTGCGCGCCTAGAACCGCGAGACCACCGTGGCCGGCTGCAGGTGTTATGATGTTGGGAGACATTATGTTGCATGAGCGTACTGCCTCCAAATCTCTAAACACTGTACACTAATCAGTCAACATTGTTATGACACTATACTCTTTTCCTATGTGTGGCTTTTCAAGGGGTGCATTTGGAGGAGGAGGAAATTAGTGTTTAACATCCCGTCGACATGGAGGTCATTAGAGACGGAGAACAAGCTCGTATTGGGGAAGGATGGGAAAGGAAATCGGCCGTTCAAAAGAATCATCCCGGCACTTGCCTAAAGCGATTTACGGAAAGCACGAAAAACCTTGCCGGATGCGGGTTTGTACCGTGGTCCTCCCGATTACGAGGGTTTATTCGGCCCTAACTTCATTTTTATGGATGACAATGTATGTGTACATGTGTTTATTGGGGCTCTTCTTTTTAATGTTTCTACTGTTATTCCGTTTTCTCATATCTTCCTCGTAAGCCCCACGATGACTATATGCACGCTTCTTGAAGTGAGCAAATTTTTTAAAACAATAAATTTACGTTTAAAGGTTTTGATTACTACCGGTAGGTGGTATGTTCTTCTCCAAAAGCAAGTTAACCTGCCGAACCTAACGCCCTCGTCTGATGGACGGGCCATCCATCGGCGGCAGTATCTTCTACACTCGTTGGTATACATGTGGCCACTAACGCACTCTTATGTTACACGACTCTGGCGTTCGAGTTTTGGTCGAGGAAAGAATTTTCGTCAGCAGTGTTTGACCGGTAAGAGGTTGCCATGCCAGACCAACACTGTCAACTGTAGACGTCGAAACGGCATCAGCTGCAAAGCCTAGCACCAATGCGTGAATGATACAGTGAGTAGAAATACTTATCTTACAACTTTTTTCCACAACACACAGCGCAGTGATTGGGAATTCAACACCAAATATTGAAGCAGAATTAGATACTTCTTTCCTCCGCTGCTAGGGATGATAATTTATTGCATTAAATGAATTGATGCAGTCTAATTCCTGATTCAGCGCCATCGATACACTTACGCCTGCATAAACTGGATACTGGAGGTTCGTTTGATGGTTGTTTGTTTGTTTGAGGTTTAAGGGACCACACAGCAAGGTCATCAGCCCTTGTTTCAAATGTGGTCCATTCCGCTAACGTGACATCTCAGGAAAGTCAGAACAATAAAAGGGAAAAGGCTAAAAACGTAAAGGGGCAGTCATGTTGTCAATGGTAAAAAACAAAACGAGGGAAGTCAGCAAGAGAAAGAACCCAACGCTATGCTGAAGCAGCATAGGCAAGACCACCTGTGACTTAAAAGGTGCAACCGCTAGAATGTAGAAGTACGTATGGGAAAAGGAGACTAACCAATCCTTAAAAAAAGGGGTAAAAACAGAGTAAAAGTGGAAGGAAAGAGGATTTCGGTCAGGGAGGTGAATCGGGAATCTCCGAACACTGCTTACAGTGGGAGACACCCAAACACTCACCGCCCTGCCCCAATACCAGAGATTAAAAACCTTAAAACTGAGAATGAAAACCACTTTCCCGGAGGAAACCGAGAACCAGAGAGACCATCCGGGAATCGTCAGCCAACATCAAAGGTAAAGTGTGGGGGAGTCTGTACTTGGCACGCAGAGCCAAAAGAAGGGGGCATTCAACCAAAATGTGGGCTACTGACTGGAAGGCTCCACAACCACAAAGTGGGGGTGGCTCATGAACGCCACGGGCCTGGTGTCACCTTAATCGCACGAAGTTTATTAGACAGGGGAGTAGCTCCCAAGAATTGGCCCATGACTGTGCGATGTGGGATTTGATGTGAAGCCGTAAATCCGCTGCAGGAGGGGTTACAGAAAACGGGGGGTAAGTGACTGCTCCCCCAGCCAAACGATCAGCGAGCTCATTACCCGGGATACCCACATGGCCAGGGACCCAAAGAAAGTCAATGGAACAAGCAGCACGGTGAATATCAGCGAGATGGTCATGGATGGCAGAGACCAAGGGATGGCGCGAAAATCACCGGTCAATAGCAAGAAGGTCACTCATCGAGTCCGTACATAACAAAACGCGGTTGTGTTGGGACTGTTTAATAAAGGTAAGGGCCTGGAAAATTGCCATCAATTCCGCAGTAAACACCCTAACTGTAGGTGGCAGCAGATGATTTTCCGTTCCGACAGAGGACATGAAGGCATATCCCACATGATCAGCAGATTTAGAGCCATCAGTGTAAAAATCAACAGCATCCCGAAACTCCCACAAAATTTGGCGGAAAAAGGAACGGAACACCGCCGGGGGGATGGAATCTTTTGGACCTCGGCGGAGATCCATCCGAATTCGAGGCCTAGGAACTAACCAAGGGGGGGGGGGGGGAGGGGAGGGAGCGAGGGAGGCAGGACAAAGAAGGAAGCTGAAAATCACGGCAAAGAGACGCAAGGAGGAGCCCAACAGGTAAACCCGCCCGAGGGCGGGAGTCGGGTGGGCGACGTCCATGGTCTGGATAGAATAGGAAGGATGAGTGGGAGGAACGGATAGCGAGCGCATAAGACACCAGAAGCTGGGACTGCCGAACAGAAAGGGGGTGGGGGGGAATCCCAGCTTCAACCAGGAGACTATCAACAGGGCTAGTAGGGAAGGCACCAGTGGCCAAACGGATACCACGATGGTGGACTGGATCCAGCACGTGCAGTGTGGAAGGAGCAGCTGAACCATAAACTTGACAACCATAGTCCAAGCGAGACAGAACTAGAGCACGATAAAGACGGAGAAGGG
The DNA here is from genome assembly GCF_023864345.2 of Schistocerca serialis cubense. Taxonomy (NCBI): domain Eukaryota; kingdom Metazoa; phylum Arthropoda; class Insecta; order Orthoptera; family Acrididae; genus Schistocerca; species Schistocerca serialis. The sequence goes on from NC_064638.1 coordinate 1,132,398,361, forward strand.
GGGAACGGTCCGCACCCCAAGAAGAGTGGGCAAGGAAGCGAAGGACATTAGAGTTTACGGAAACATCCTACCTTCAGAAGTCTGACATGGGGCAGCCAAGTGAGCTTGTTGTCGAAAAGAAGACCCAGGAAACGAAACTGTGGAACCACAGGCAATCGTTGGGCATCGAGATAGAGCTCTGGATCAGGGTGGATCGTAGTACGGCGACAGAAATGGACCACCCTCGATTTTAGAGGAGAGAATTGAAACCCATGTGAGGGGGTCCATGCAGAGGCACGCCGTATAGCTCCCTGGAGCTGCCGCTCTGCAGATGCCATCGAAGAGGAACTAACCCAAATGCAGAAATCATCCACAGAGGGCAGGGGCGACCAAAGGACCGACAGAGGCCACAAGTCCATCAATAGCAATGAGGAAAAGAAGGACACTCAAGACAGAACCCTGTGGGAAGCCCGTCTCCTGGGTCTGTGGAGAACTAAAAACAGTGCCAACTCGAACTCTGAATGACCGATGGAACAGGAACTGGCGGAGAAAAATCGGGAGTGGGCCCCGAAGACCCCACTGATGGAGGGTAAGTAAGATATGATGGCGCCAGGCCGTGTCATAGGCCTTGCGAAGGTCAAAAAACACTGCAACCAAATGGCGGCGCTGGGAAAAAGCCTGCCGAACCGCGGATTCCAAGCGAAGTAAATGATCGATAGGAGACCGTCCCTCTCGAAAGCCACACTGGTAAGGGGACAATAGATCCCGAGATTCGAGGACCCAATTGAGCCGACGGGCTACCATCCGTTCAAGTAACTTACAACATTGGTCAAACTAACTGGCCGATAACTGTCAACAGACAGCGGGTTCTTACCAGGCTTAAGGACAGGAACCACGATGCTATCCCTCCACTGAGAAGGCAACTCACCCTGGAGCCAGATACGGTTAAACACCCGAAGAAGATGTTGCCATTGTGGAGCACTGAGATGTTGAAGCAGTTGCTTATGAGTGGAATCTGGGCCAGGGGCCGTATCATGAGAAGAAGATAGAGCAGAAAGAAATTCCCATTCAGTAAAAGGTCCGTTGTAAGATTCTGAGTCACAAGGGGTAAAACATAAGGTGGAAGCTTCAGCCCGCTGTTTCTGGCGAAGGAAAGCAGCTGGATAGGAGGCTGATGCTGATGCCACTGCAAAATGGGTCGCAAGATGTTCTGCAAGAACTAATGGCTAATGGGTCCGTAACTTTTTTTTTTTTTTTTTTTTTTTTTTTTAAACGCCGCAAAACTGCTAGGGTCATTAGCGCCCGGTCCGTGACTTAGGAAACAATAAAAACCCAAAATGGAAACCAGCAGAAATGGAACGAAACTCAAAAAATTGGAGAAACTAAAAGCAGAAGGAAGGCTTAAAAATCCACTTCAGAAAGGGGTTGGTTGTCCCCAAAAAAAACTTCAAATGACTGACGTCATTTCACTGGCACTAATAAACTCGAGAACGCGATCGGCCGAGCGCGTATCATCTGCTAAAATGGACGATATATCAGGCTACAGCTGTAGACGGGCGCGTAACGGAGTAAAATAGGGGCACTCAATTAAAAGGTGTCTTACCGTCCACAGCTGAGAGCAGTGGGGACAGAGTGGGGGAGGATCGCCGCTTAAGAGATGTCGATGACTAAAAAGACAGTGCCCTATCCGGAGTCGAGTTAAAATTACCTCCTCCCGACGACGCGTTCGGGAGGAAGAGGTCCAAGCACAAGAAAGAGCTTTCACGTCCCGCAATTTATTATGGGGAAGTGTCGACCAATGGGCGTGCCATAAAAGAACAACACGACGACATAAAACGCTCCGTAGATCGGTGAAGGGAATCGATTGAATAGCTGGCCGAAGAAGAGAGACTGCAGTATTGGCCGCTATATCGGCCGCCTCATTTCCACAGATACCAACGTGTCCTGAGAGCCAGAGGAACGCCACCGAGACGCCCCCGGTGGAGCAAGCGCAGACAGTCCTGAATCCGGTGGACCAGAGGGTGGACAGGGTAAAGAGCTTGGAGACTGAGGAGAGAGCTGAGAGAATCTGAGCAGATAACATACTGTATCCGCTGATGGCGGCGGATGTATTGGACAGCCTGGAGAACAGCGAAAGCTCCGCAGTATAAACCGAACACTGGTCGGGAAGCCGAAATTGATTTGGGGTGTCGCCAACAATATAGGCACTCCCTACACCTAACGATGTTTTTGAGCCATCAGTGTAAATAAATGTGGCTTCCTTCATTTGTGCACATAGAGCAGCAAATGCCCGACGATAAACAAGTGATGGGGTACCATCCTTGGGAAACTGACAAAGGTCACGGAGCAGGCAGATCCGGTGACGGAGCCAAGGCGGTGCTGTACCCCAAGTTGTCGAGGAGGTTTTAGGAAAGCGAAAGGAAAGAGAATGGAGAAGTTGACGGAAGCGGACTCCCGGTGGTAGTAGGGTGGAAGGGCGGCCTGCGTACCCTACATCAAAGGAGGCGTCGAAAAAAATGTTATGGGCTGGATTAGCAGGCATCGAAGACAGATGGCTAGCATAACGACCCGGAAGGACTGCTCGCCGATTGGACAGCGGAGGTTCAGCAGTCTCAGCATCAAGGCTTTCCACAGGGCTGGTGTAAAAAGCTCCAGACACTAAACGTAATCCACGGTGGTGGATAGAGTCGAGTCGACGAAGAATAGACGGCCGAGCAGAGGAGTAAACTATGCTTCCATAGTCCAATTTCGAGCGCACTAAGGCGCGATAGAGGCGGAGAAGGACCACTCGGTCCGCTCCCCAGGAGGTACCATTCAGGACACGGAGGGTGTTGAGCGATCGCAGACAGCGAGCCGAAAGATATGAAACGTGGGAGGACCAGCACAGTTTTCTGTCTAACATAAGACCCAAGAATTTAGCGACGTCCGAAAACGGAAGGTTGACAGGTCCTAGATATAAGGAAGGTGGAAGAAACTCCGTACGACGCCGAAAATTAACACAAACGGTCTTACTGGGAAAAAAGTGGAAGCCTGTTTCGATGCTCCAAGAGTGGAGTCGATCGAGACAGCCTTGAAGACGTCGTTCAAGAAGGCTGGTCCGTTGAGAGCTGCAGTAGATCGCAAAATCGTCCACAAAGAGGGAGCCCGAGACATCAGGAGGGAGACAATCCATAAGTGGATTTATGGCAATGGCAAACAGTACAACACTTAGCACGGAGCCCTGGGGTACCCCGTTTCCTTGGGAGAAAGTACGGGAGAGAGTAGTGTTCACCCGCACTCGAAATGTGCGCTCTGCCATGAATTCGCGAAGAAAAAGGGGCAGCCGACCTCTCCAGATCAAAAAATATTGCTACGGTTTGGCGTTTCCGGAGAAAATTGTTCATGATGTAAGTGGAGAGGGTAACAAGATGGTCAACTGCAGAACGATGCTTTCGGAAAACGCATTGGGCAGGTGTTAAAAGACTGCGGGACTCCAGCCACCAAGCTAAACGGAAATTCACCATACGCTCCAAAACCTTACATACACTACTCGTGAGAGAAATGGGGCGATAGCTAGAGGGGAGATGTTTGTCCTTTCCAGGTTTCGGAACAGGAACGACGATAGCTTCCCGCCATCGTCTGGGAAAAATACTGTCGGTCCAAATTCGATTATAAATGCAAAGGAGGTAACGTAGACTATGGGTTGATAAATGCAGCAACATTTGGATGTGGATACCATCCGGTCCTGGGGCGGAGGAGCGAGAAGAGAGTGCATGTTGTAGTTCCCGCATGGAGAAAACAGTATTATAGCTTTCGCGATTTTGAGAGAAGAAAGCACGTTTCTTCGGGATAAACACTGGCGGGTAATTTGAAGAGCTCGAAATCGCAGCAAAGTGTTTACCCAAGGAGTTAGAAATTGCGACGGGGTCCACTAGCGTATCACACGCGACAGTGAGCCCAGAGACCGGGGAGAAACTAGGCGCGCCAGATAACCGTCGAATTCGACTCCAAACTTCCAAGGAGGGAGTGAAGTTGTTAAACGAGCTAGTAAAGAATTTCCGGCTGGCCTTCTTGCTATCGCGGATGACATCGCGCACGGAACTGCTTACAGCGAATACAGTTGGCCAAAGTAGGATGGTGGCGGAAAACGCGAAGAGCACGTCGCCGCTCACGTATTGCGTCACGGCATGCCTCGTTCCACCAAGGAACTGGGGGGCGCCGGGGCAATTCGGAGGTGCGTGGTATTGAACGTTCCGCAGCTGTAAGAATAACGTCGGTAAGATGTGTGACCTCATCGTCGACGCTAGGAAAGTGACGGTCATCGAATGTCGCTAGAGACGAAAAAAAGTGTCCAATCGGCTTGGGCAAACTTCCAGCGTCGCGGGCGCAAATATGTCAGTTGAGGCTGCAGTCTAAGGACACATGGAAAGTGGTCACTCGAGTGTGTATCATCAAGGGCGAACCATTCGAAGCGCCGAGCTAGTGGAACGGTACCGACCGAAAGGTCCAAATGAGAGAAATTTGTCGTGGAGGCAGACAAAAATGTAGGAACCCCAGTGTTGCGGCAAACTAGATCCGCTTGATGGAAGACGTCTAGCAATAGTGAGCCACGTGGACATGGATGTGGAGATCCCCAAAGCGGGTGGTGGGCACTGAAGTCCCCAACCAGCAAATAGGGGGGTGGAAGCTGACCAAGAAGATGAAGGAGATCAGCTCGTGCCATTGGTGTGGAAGATGGAATGTATACAGTACAAAGAGAGAACGTGTATCCAGAAAGGGAAAGACGGACGGCGACAGCTTGCAAGGAACTGTTTAAGGGAATTGGGTGATAATGGAGAGTATCATGGAGAAGAATCATGAGTCCTCCATGGGCTGGAGTGCCTTCAACAGAGGGGAGATCATATCGGACGGACTGAAAATGGGGGAGAACAAAGCGGTCATGGGGACGCAGCTTTGTTTCCTGAAGACAGAAGATGACCGGCGAGCAAGATCGTAGGAGGATCGTCAATTCGTCCCGATGCCGCGGATATTCCAGTGGATAATGGACATAGGGTGAACAGAAAAGGGAGGAATGTGACCAAGGTTGCCGTCAACTCAACGACTGCTCAGAGCTTGCGACCGACAGCATGGACTGGCATTCAGCCGAAGGCAGAAGATCCTGATCCATAGGTTGCTCAGGAGCAGCTCCTGCCACCAGCGATCGGCCGGTTGATCGGCCGCCAGCAGTGCACCTCGGCGACACAGAAGACGTCCGAGGGCGATTTCCGCCGGGTGGTGCTGTAGATGGGACACGCCTTGGCGGAGAAGGAGATGAACTGGGTTTCTTATTAGCCTTCTTGGAAATATGATGTTTAGATGCAGGAGGAACCGATGGTTGTGAAGTTGGGGTACGTAAAAAATCTTCACGAGTATGCTCTTTTTTTGAAGTCTTGGTGTCTGACTTGTGGGCTCGGGATTTAGCAGAACCCGATGAAGGCTGAGCCATAGAGTGGGCAGGCGAAAGTGGTGAGGTTGAACGGCGATCTTTGCGCTGGCCGATCTGACGACCGTGGTACTAAAGGTGAGGTCGCAAGTCTGCGTGGCCGCCTCCTTTGTTGGCCGAGGAGAAGCAAGGACAGTGCTGTATTTCCCTGTCTGAGGCACGGTGGGCTGTCGACTGGCAAATAATTTCCGAGCAGCAAAGGCCGACACCCTTTCCTTCACTCTCATTTCGTGGATGAGCTTTTCGTCTTTAAAAATGGGGCAATCTCGAGAGGAAGCAGCGTGGTCACCCATACAGTTGATGCAGCGAGGGGACGGAGGTGGACAAGCACCCTCATGGGCATCCTTGCCACACGTAACACATTTGGCCGGATTGGAACAGGACTGGCTGGTGTGATTGAACCGCTGACACCGATAGCAACGCGCAGGGTTTGGACGTAGGGGCGAACGGAAATTATCTCATAGCCTGCTTTGATTTTCGATGGGAGTTTAACTTTGTCAAATGTCAAGAAGACAGTGGGGGTTGGAATGATGTTCGTGTCAACCCTTTTCATAACTCTATGAACAGCCGTTACGCCCTGGTCAGACAGGTAGTGCTGAATTTCTTCGTCAGACAATCCATCGAGGGAGCGTGTATAAACGACTCCAAGTGAGGAATTTAAAGTGCGGTGCGGTTCAACCCGGACAGGGAAGATGTGGAGCAGTGTAGTACGCAGCAATTTTTGTGCCTGGAGGCACTGACTGTTTCTAACAACAAGGTGCCATTCCGTAATCTGGAACAAGACTTTACAGGACCTGCAATTGCATCGACACCTTTCTGAATAATGAAAGGGTTGACCGTGGAGAAGTCGTGACCTCCGTCAGACCGAGAAACAACAAGGAACTGTGGCAACGATGGAAGAACTGTCTGGCTGAGACTCAGTGAACTTACGCTTGTGAGCAGACATAGTGGAAGGTGAGGAAACCATTGCGGAAGAATCCCCCATGATTACCGGCGTCTCCGATGGCGCGCTCCTCCCTTGTGGGGGCCCTCTCTGAGGGCACTCCCGCCTTAGGTGATTGTTCACACCTCACGTCACACTTCCCGACAAACGGACGGAGGGACCAATCGGCACTTTCGGAAGGTATCAGCTCGGGTAATCACCCCTCCCTGGGCCTGGCCGTTACCAGGGGGTACGTACGTGTCCTACCTGTCTACCCGGGGCGGGTAATTAAGAGAGCGAAGTGTAGCCCATACCCGTGACAGAGGGACAGTAGAACCAAGGGAAGAAACGAATCGTTCCCAACATATCCGCTTGCTCTGTTTGATTAAATAATGGGCTTTAGCGCGGAGGCGTTTAAAGGTAGTAACGCTGGCTACGGATGGGTGCCTCTTAAAGTGTTGCAAAGCTCGACGGCGATCACGGATGGCAATGGCAATGGCCGTACTCCACCATGGGACTTGCCGGCGACGAAATGGTCCAGATGAGCGCGGGACAGCAAGGTTAGCAGCGCGTCAGACACGTCACGTAGGACGTCATCAATACAACCAGACAAAGAGGGAGAAAACACGACCTGTGCAGTGTATAGAGGCCAATCGGCGCGTTGGAAAGACCAACGAGGTAATCTGCCCATCGGGGAGCGGGAAGGGAGCGACATAATCGACGGGAAATGGTCGCTATCACAAAGGTCGTCGTGTGGCGACCAGTGTAATGAAGGGAGGAGAGAGGGAGAAGAAAGAGAAAGATCAATGGCAGAAAAGGTACCATGACCGGCACTGAAATGAGTAGGGGAGCCATCATTAAGAAGGCACAGGTCGTGGTCTGCAATAAATTGGTCTATAAGAAGACCTCGTCTAGATGGAAAGGCACTGCCCCACAAGGGATGATGAGCATTAAAATCCCCAAGGAGAGGAAGGGAGGAGGAAGTTGCTGAAGAAGGGCAGTTAAGGCAGCAGGTGTAAGAGTCTTGTCAGGAGGGAGATAAAGATTGCAAACCGTGACTGCAGAGTCTAGGTGGACCCTAACAGCAACCGCTTCCAATATAGTTTGAAGAGGAATCCACGTGCTAGCAATGTCTGTACGGACCAACGTACAAACGCCACCAGAAACCCGCAGGGGTCCGACCCGATTTCGACAGAAAACACGGAACCCACGGAGGGTCGGTGAGTGAGAATCAGTAAAATGAGATTCCTGGAGAACCACACAAGCTGCACAGTAAGAAGAAAGAAGGGATTTCAATTCCGGAAGGTGACGATAGTATCCATTACAATTCCACTGGAGAACCACAGAACGAAGTTTTAAATGGGGGCTGAACACGCTAAAGCCAGTAATACCACCGGGTCCCCACCCGTCACCTACAAGGAGGGGGCGACATCCATGAACGACAGGTCAGAATCCGGCTGTGAAGTCGGGGAAGGGACCTCTGGTGACACCAGAGGCTCTTTGTCCCGTGACTTATGTTTCGTCTTCTTTTCAGGCTGGGATCGAGGAGGGCTGTGTGGCATAAAGGAGCCAGCTGCAGCAATCTCAGGAACAGAAAGAGACCGGGCGACCTGGGGCCGACAGACCGTGGCTCTCGCGGTCGTCGCGCGGCAGCAGACCTTTGGCCTGGAAGGTGCCGGGAGGGGGCATCCCGGGAGAGGCGCCCTTGACCGGCAGACGCCGAAGGAGTGGGACACTTCTCCGGCTGGGGAGGGGGAGCGGCGCCCAGAGGAGAAAGTGTGGGAGCCGCAGTGGAGGGGAGGAGGAGAGGGGTCCGGGATGGGGGTAAGGAAGGGGGAGGAAGGGGTGAAGATGTAACCAAGGCGTAACTACATGTCATGGACACAGGGTGAAGACGTGTATATTTCTTACGGGCCTCTGTGTAGGTTGAACGATCGAGGGACTTATACTCCTGTATCTTCTTTTCCTTCTTATATACTGGGCAATCTGGTGAACGTGGAGAATGACTGCCATGACAATTTACACACACAGGAGGGGGAACACAGGGACTCCCCTCATGGAGTGGACGTCCATAGTCACCACAGAGAGGGGCCTGTGAACAGCGGGAAGACGTGTGTCCAAAACGCAAGCACTTAAAACACCTCATAGGAGGAGGGATGTACGGCTTCACATCACATCGATAAAACATAATCTTAACTTTCTCAGGGAGGGTATCCCCTTCAAAGGCCAGGATAAATGCGATTGTCTTTAGGGCCCTTCTGAACATGCCGAACAAAGTGAACACCCCGCCGTGCGAGATTGTCCCGAAGTTCCTCATCAGTTTGAAGAATGAGGTCCCTGCGAAAAATCACACCTTGTACCATATTTAGAGACTGGTGGGGGGTAATGGACACAGGAATTGTGCCAAGATGGGTACAGGCACGAAGGGCCGCAGATTGGGCAGCGGAAGCAGTTTTGATCAGCAACGAACCTGACCCCATCTTGCTCAGGGAGTCCACTTCGCCAAACTTGTCTTCAATGTGTTCCACAAAGAATTAAGGTTTGGTATTGGTGAAAGTATCTCCATCAGTCCTGGTGCAAACTAGATAACGGGGGAAAGGTTTCGCCCCTAGCCGACGGGCCTGACCCCCTTCCCAGGGGGTAGCCATGGAAGGGAATGCCGAAGGGGCAAGAGAAGCAGCACTTGAAGAATCAGTTTCACGCAGAGAGACGGCCGCAGAAGAACGGCCAGAGTTCTGGACCCGTATGCGTTTCATTTGCATAGCGTCCGCCCTGATACCATCCACTCCGATCAGGGGCTCTCCTCACGGGCGCCACATAGCCACAGCAAGGGCCGTCTGGCACGGCGGCCATTGCCGGGAGTTCCGATGCTCCAGGATGACGAGCAACCACTCCAAGGCATGCATGAGGAGGTCACAGCTCAGGTATCAGAAGTGTGATCCCTGTGTGTTTAGGGGGCTCAACACAAAGGGTACATAGCGACCCCACCACACGGGCTCGCTACCGTGCTGGCTATGCACCCTAGCATCAGACAACGACGTGAAAGAAAAGGTGGAATGTACTAGGAGGGCGCACGTCGGAGACACTAGGTAAGGTGTCTTCCCCAAATGGCTCACACTACGGAGGGAGGAGAAATTTTGTAATGGAGGTCAAACCCCAGAGAGGGACCAAGGAATGCCAAAAGGAGGAGATGATTACGCAACAAAGCCGAATTGTAAAACCAACAGATCCAGGAGGATAGCGGGGCCAATATAAGCAAGGACACCAGAGAGAGAGAGAGAGAGAGAGAGAGAGAGAGAGAGAGAGAGAGAGAGAGGAGAGGGCGACGGGAAAGGAGCAAGGAGGGGAAGGGGAAGGAAATGCAGCCCTGGAGAGAAAGAAGGCTGCAATAGCTCGGGGCCCCGTGCTCGTCAAGCACGTATCCGCAAAAGAGTTGTGGACCCCCTGGGGGGGAGGTTCGTTTGAGCAGTTGCCAGCGGGCTCATGCGCATGCGCTGAGCTACAATAGCATATGGGCAGCGCCTTCTGCTTCTTGCTGCCGCAAGCGTGGCTATTAGCTGTACGAGCAGCTGCAGCAAGCACCAAGGTGCCACCCGGGAAAAATGTTTCGGTGCGCCCAAGCTGCCACATTCGCGTATGCGCAAAGCAGGCAGAGTTCCAATGGGCGGGTAATCCCAACGTGGCCCTTATTAACATTTCAGGATTCTGTTTTCTCTACATTAGCAACTCTCACGTCAAATGAAAACAACACGAATTCCTGTGACTGGAAGCTATCGAGTTAATTTAAATACATTCACATAATCACGGAAGACCAAATTATGTTATTAGTTTCAATTTTCTGGTTTTATTTTATTTCCAAATTGTTAGCAATCAAGCATTAACCGTCTTGCAGTACAATTAAGTTATTTTCGTCGGTTTGATAAAGAAATTTGGATTTTATTATTCTTTTCCAGAGGGACAGTCCATTTATTTGAAACGATGTGTGTCCATTTATTTGAAACGATGTGTGTCATTCCACGTTACTGGCTCGTTTCCAGCTGTTCTCTCAAACTTAAGCGCACATGATCATTTGGCACATACGCCATTATGTCATAATAAAGAACAAAACATAGAATAATACAGTACTGGTACTCCACGCAAATTGGCATCCCGAAAGCCACACTCAAAAGCTCAGTGTGAATCTGGACATGCGAATGTCACTTTAAACCGAATTATGCTTTTTAGTATGGTTTACGAGATTCCGATGCTCTTTGAGTATTTTCTGATGTCTTCTTTCTTTTACGACGTAATGTAAGTTCTTTTAATGCTATATACGTAGGAACATACGTAAATGTTCACTGAAAGATAACTAAGCAGGTAAATTTTGGGAGCAGCACTGGATAAAATACTGTTTCAAATATATTGACACCTTCAGCAGAATTTTACATATCTGCCATATAACAGAATGTTTTTCGATCATAAGACATGTTTCAACACTTGTCAGGTACCTCCTCTTGGCTTGATAGTATTTCTTAATTTGTGTTAACGTCTTAAATTTACACAATGCCTTTGTTTGGTAAATTATACACTGGCAGCGCATCAGGTTTTATCATTGTAACTCCCCGCACGGTTTTATACTTATTCCTAGAGTAGAATATAAACTGTCAGTTGTGCAGTTTCTTGGCTTCAGAGGTAACCATGTTAATTTTTTATGCAGTTTTAAACAGCCATGAAATAACTTACTGTTTTCAGTTCTTTTGTATACTAGCAACTTTTTTATTTTTGTAGGAAAGTTGTACTACTCCTTACTAGCTTTTTGCAGTGCTGTGTAGATGCAAACCTTACAGGAAACGGTACATGAAACTGTTGCAGAGTACGAATTAAAAAAAAAATCTAAATTAAAGTCACCACATAGCAAAATATTAGGGCAGCACCACCACCACCACGACCAGGTATAGATAGGCCTATTAGCGACTTTTCCACACATCTGGATCCCCTTATTGGATACAAGCCTTTCCTGTTGTTTCTTTATGCTGTCGATTAATCTTTTATTAGGTCGTCCTCTAGGTCTCTCCAAATCACAAATAATCCAACACAGAATCTCATCAAACCATTATTTCGTCTCGCTATATCATCCAATTATTTCATTTCAGTCACGTAAGCCATTATTACGTCATCAATCCCCGTCTTTTCTGTTATCCATTTGTTTCTTTTTCTGTCCTTTCTTGTTATGTTCAAAATACACTCCTGGAAATGGAAAAAAGAACACATTGACACCGGTGTGTCAGACCCACCATACTTGCTCCGGACACTGCGAGAGGGCTGTACAAGCAATGATCACACGCACGGCACAGCGGACACACCAGGAACCGCGGTGTTGGCCGTCGAATTGCCCTAGCTGCGCAGCATTTGTGCACCGCCGCCGTCAGTGTCAGCCAGTTTGCCGTGGCATACGGAGCTCCATCGCAGTCTTTAACACTGGTAGCATGCCGCGACAGCGTGGACGTGAACCGTATGTGCAGTTGACGGACTTTGAGCGAGGGCGTATAGTGGGCATGCGGGAGGCCGGGTGGACGTACCGCCGAATTGCTCAACACGTGGGGCGTGAGGTCTCCACAGTACATCGATGTTGTCGCCAGTGGTCGGCGGAAGGTGCACGTGCCCGTCGACCTGGGACCGGACCGCATCGACGCACGGATGCACGCCAAGACCGTAGGATTCTACGCAGTGCCGTAGGGGACCGCACCGCCACTTCCCAGCAAATTAGGGACACTGTTGCTCCTGGGGTATCGGCGAGGACCATTCGCAACCCTCTCCATGAAGCTGGGCTACGGTCCCGCACACCGTTAGGCCGTCTTCCGCTAATGCCCCAACATCGTGCAGCCCGCCTCCAGTGGTGTCGCGACAGGCGTGAATGGAGGGACGAATGGAGACGTGTCGTCTTCAGCGATGAGAGTCGCTTCTGCCTTGGTGCCAATGATGGTCGTATGCGTGTTTGGCGCCGTGCAGGTGAGCGCCACAATCAGGACTGCATACGACCGAGGCACACAGGGCCAACACCCGGCATCATGGTGTGGGGAGCGATCTCCTACACTGGCCGTACACCACTGGTGATCGTCGAGGGGACACTGAATAGTGCACGGTACATCCAGACCGTCATCGAACCCATCGTTCTACCATTCCTAGACCGGCAAGGGAACTTGCTGTTCCAACAGGACAATGCACGTCCTCATGTATCCTGTGCCACCCAACGTGCTCTAGAAGGTGTAAGTCAACTACCCTGGCCAGCAAGATCTCCGGATCTGTCCCCCATTGAGCATGTTTGGGACTGGATGAAGCGTCGTCTCACGCGGTCTGCACGTCCAGCACGAACGCTGGTCCAACTGAGGCGCCAGGTGGAAATGGCATGGCAAGCCGTTCCACAGGACTACATCCAGCACCTCTACGATCGTCTCCATGGGAGAATAGCAGCCTGCATTGCTGCGAAAGGTGGATATACACTGTACTAGTGCCGACATTGTGCATGCTCTGTTGCCTGTGTCTATGTGCCTGTGGTTCTGTCAGTGTGATCATGTGATGTATCTGACCCCAGGAATGTGTCAATAAAGTTTCCCCTTCCTGGGACAATGAATTCACGGTGTTCTTATTTCAATTTCCAGGAGTGTACATCTTTCCACTCCTCGTTGGGCAACCCTCAATTTTTGAAATGTTTGCGAAATTAACATCTACACTTCCGTAAGCACTAGCAGTTTCAGGCACAATTGAGCTCCGCTTGATTCCAGTAGTCTTACGTCAGAAATTGACAACATAGCGAATACCTCAATCGTAGCTGATAACGGGTAAGTTGAACCAGGTCAATTGGATTCTGGACGATCGGGAAATAATTAAGAAAGCGTCCTAATTTCATCGCACATTTCGCTACCGGTTTTATAGAGTACTCATTAAATGCCTGGATACCTTACCATGTTCTTCCTCATGCTGTTATACTCACGTACTTGTTTCTCACGTGAAAGCGGAGACTGTGAACACTGCACATGGCCATTTATTAATGCCCGTTCTAATTCGTTGGGCATTAGGTTCATAAACGAGTTCGGACACGAAAGCTACGGAGAATTTAACACGCGTCATCCAGTCCTCTGATATGGTATAAAATGTCAGGAAAGTTTTTTTCCATTTTCCCACTTTCGTCCCATTCCCCCACCTCCCCTTTCCAGCACTTAACGCGAAGTAACTGCTCAGAAACGGGATGTTAGGAACAGTGAGGCCCTACAGAACAAAGTCATGCACACAACTACCAATCTTCTGAACTTGGGCACAGGAGGGATGTATACAAATGATGAACACCTGACGTCTGACCACTTGGAAGAGGCCATTCAAATCGAAACGGAATATTTCTTCAGCAACTCTGAAAAATATCCTGTGTAATATGCCTACGAACACATCATGTATGTAATATACAAAACTAAAAAGCGACGCTCAAATGTTCTATGGACGGTATTTAGCTGTGGGTATACGGAGCAGCCACACTCTCACGGCACGGTTTCACTCTGTGATATTGCTCGCGCCGTTCGACCCTTCACCGCTTCAACACGTGGCAAGGCCAGCGGATGCATATCATCGCAACACCCACCACCAACAGGGTCGTAAAGTCAGCCACTATGTCGTCACTTGGCTAGCTGCCGGACAGGAGTACAACATTAGTCTGTCCGTCCACTGATGGGCAACACGTGACACTAAACAACTGCTGGAGTTTTTACGCGCGAACTAAAATTACCCCTAGTTACTGGGTTATCAAATATAGTGGAAGAGCATGTAGTGACACCAAATCAAAGAGCTTTCAAAACGCCTAATGTTTTAAACGGTGCCGTCTGTCAGCAGATCTGTACATGCAGATTCCGACATCTATTGAAAATTTTCGCCAATAGCTGTTATAAAGGTCACCGCAAAAAATACTGGCCAAACTTTTAAATTCACACACTCGTCCTCAGAAACGCTGTAGTACTACAGAACCTCGATATTATTGCCCTTGGCCTCCCGAGTACGTAACGGCTTTCTCATTCAGAAATGACATTTCAAAGATGGTTGTTTAGTGAGATCTTATCACGTCTGTGGTAAGAAGGAGAAACATTTACCATCGTAAATGTGCGTTGAAACACGATACAACGACAGAACCACCCTCACTCATACGTGTAGTAATACTGTGTTCGACTTACAGATGGTGTAGAACTAGTACCAGGATGGCTGAGCTGGCATGTGACTTTGCTACTCTTACGTAAGTCATGGCAGTGAAAGAGAGTCCGGGTGTTGTATGGAATCAACAATCAACGATGGGCCCACGTGAATACGTGACAATGAAAGTGGAGCGTCGGTCGTATTTCCAATGACGATTGAGTGATGCTGCCCGATTTGTTAGTCTATCAATGCAGGCTGTCCAGTGTGGCTAGAGGGAAAGGTACACCACTCGTAGCCAAGTACGCTGAGGTACCAAACTCATGAGTAGAGGTATGCACATTTACAGATGGCGGTAGTATCGCGTACACAAGGTATGAAAGAGCAGTGCATTGGCGGAGCTCAGGTGATTCATGTGAAACGGTTTCCGATGTGATTAGGGTCGCACGACGGAAATTAACAGACTCTGAAGGCGGAATGGTATTTAAAGCTATATAGATATGCGAAATTCCATTACGGAAATCGTAAGGGAAGTCAATATTTCGAGATACACAGCGTCAAAAGTGCGTCGAGAAGACTAAATTTCAGGCATTATCCCTCACCACGGACAACGCATTAGCCGACGACCTTCATTTGACGACCTAAAGCAGCGGCTTTTGCAGAGTGTTGTCTATGCTAACAGACAAGCAACACTGCTTGAAATAACCGCAGAAAACAATGTGGGACGTACGACGAACGTATCCTTTAGGACAGTGAAGCGAAATTTGGCGTTAATGGAGTATGGCAGCAGATGACGGACCCGATTGCATTTGCTAACAGCATCGCCTGCAGCGACTCTTCCGGGCTGTTGACCATATCATTTGGATCCTAGACGACTGGAAAACTGTGGCCTTGTCAGGTGAGTCCCGATTTCAGTTGGTAAGAGGTGATGGTAGGATTCCGGTGTGGCGCAGACCCCAATAAGCGGGGACCGAAGTTGTCAACAAGGCACTGTGCGAGCTGGTGGTGGTTCCATAATGATGTGGGCTGTTTTTACATGGAATGGACTGGGTCCTCTGGTCTAACTGAATCGATCATTAACTGGAAATGGTTATGTTGGGCTACTTGGGGGATATTTGCACCCATTCATGAATGGAACTGCTATGGATGATAATGCGCCATGTCTCCGAGCTACAATTGTTCGCGACTGGTCTGAAGAACATTCTCGACAACTGGAGCGAATGTTTTGGCCACCCAAATCTCCAGGCTTGAATCCCATCGACCGTTTATGGGGCGTAATCGAGACGTCAGTTCGTGCACAGAATCCTGCGCCGACAACACATTCACAATTATGGACGGCTATACAGGCAGCATGGCTCAATATTTCTGCAGGGGGGGTTCCAAGGACTTGTTGTTGAGTCCAGGCCCATCGAACTGCTGCACCATGCCGGGCAAAAGGAGATCCGAGACAACATGAGGAAATATCACATGACTTTTTTCATCCCAGTGCAACACGGCGTTGCAGCAGCGATCGTATACGATCCTAACTGACACGGGCCCGTGGCGAGCGTCACGCTGTAAATAACAATCGCTTTCAAACTGGACAGGAAATGCTGCTGTCAGTGAGTGAGTGCAGTTCCATCTCTACCAGTATCCATGCGAACTCTGCGAAGTTAATAGCTAGCAACGGACATTTGGAATCTGATGCCTGGCAAAAGGCCACTGATGCACGAAATCAACGAGCCAAACAACACAGTAACTGAAAACACAAGCCAGGCATGTTTGTAAGAGCGTCAGTGTGTGATCTCAGGGTATGTCGATTTGTTCGTTTTGGCCGGCTTTGCCATTATGAAACCGAAAGAAGAAACGTTATTTGGTGTGAAGACAATGTATTCTACCATTAATTTACTCTGAGATGAAATTCATCCACAAGATTAGTATCAATACGGGAACACCTCACCATAACGCTGTTGTACTCTCCTTGCACTGCATTGGTTGGTTGGTCTGGTGTATAAATGGACCAAACAACCGGATCATCAGTCCCTCCACTGTCCCAGAATTATACGAGGGGCGATCAATAAGTAATGCAACACATTTCTTTCTCAGCCACTTTCGATTGAAACAATGAGGAATTTGCTGTGGGACATCCTCACTTCAGCTCCTATAATTTCACGAGGTTCCGACAGTTGGCGGTTCGATACGTAGCCTACAAAATAGCGTCTATAGCGGTGGTGCGTTCCAAGCGTAGAGCAGTCATTGAGTTTCTTTGGTGGAAACAAGATCATCGCAGACAATCAAAGGCGCTTGCACGATGTCTACGGAGACCTCGCAGTCAACACAATCACGGTGAGTCGTTGGGCGAGGTGTCTGTCATCAGCACAACAAGGTCCTGCCAATCTCTTCGATCTCCCGCGTGCCGGCCGGCAACACACAGCTGTGACTCCTGATCGACGGATCACAAACACACACATCGCTGCACAACTCGACGTCTCTGTGGTAGTAAGGACACCCATCCACCAGTTGAGGTACTCAAAGGTATGTGTCCGCTGAGTTCCTCGCAGCCTAACAGAAAACCATAAAGAGCAATAAAGGACCCTGTCGCTGATCGTGAAAAATTTTTGTCGGACATCGTCATGGGCGAGGACATGTGGTTCCATTACTTCGAACTGGAAACAAAACGGCAATCCACGGAGTGGCGCCACATAACCTCTCTTCCGAATAAAAAGTTCAAAGCTGCGACCTCAGTCGCTGTAGTCATGGCGACTGTCTTCTGGGACTCTGAAGGGGTTATTCTGTTTGAGGTCCTTCCTCATGGTGAAATGATCAACTCTGAAGTGTACTGTGCTACCCTCAGGAAACTGAATAAACGACTCCAGCGTGTTCGTCGCCACAAAAATGCAAACGAACTACTACTACATAACCACGCAAGGCCTCATACATTGAAAAGCCAAAGAAACTAGTACACCTGCCTAATATCGTGTAGGGCCCCCACGAAGAGTGCGACGGGGTGGAGGTCTCTTCTGAACAGCATGTTGAAAGGCATCCCCGATATGCTCAATAATGTTCATGTCTGGGGAGTTTGGTGGCCAGGAGAAGTGTTTAAATTCAGAAGGGTGCTCCTGGACCAACTCTGTAGCAATTATACACGTGTGGGGTGTCGCATTGTCCTGCTGGAATTGCCCAAGTCCGTCGGAATGCACAATGGACATGAATTGATGCAGGTGATCAGACAAGATGCATTCGCACGTGTCACTTGTCAGAGTCGTATCTAGACGTATCAAGGGTCTCATACCACTCCAACTGCACACGCCCCACACCATTACAGAGCTTCCACCAGCTTTAACTGTCCCCTGCTGACACGCAGGATCCATAGATTCATGAGGTTGTCTCCATACCCGTAGTCGTCCATCCGCTCGATACAATTTGAAACGAGGCTCGTCCAACCAGCCAACATCTTTCCAGTCATCAACAGTCCAGTGCCGGCGTTGACGGGCCCAAGCGAGGCGTAAAGCTTTGTGTCGCGCAGTCATCAAGGGTACACGGTGACACTTGATGCCCCAGCATTGAAATCTGCTGCAATTTGCGGAAAGGTTGCGCTTCTGTCACGTTGAACGATTCTCTTCAGTCGTCATTGGTCCCTTTCTTGTAGGACCTTTTACCGGCCGCAGCTACGTCGGAGATTTGATGTTTTACCGGATTCATGATATTCACGGTTCACTCGTGAAATGGTCGTACGGGAAATTCCCCACTTGAGCGCCAAACTCGAGATGCTGCGTCCCATCGTTTCTGCGCCGACTGTACCACCACGTCAGCAGTAACCAATCTAACAACTGCGCCAGACACTTGTCTTATGTAGCCATTGCCGACCACATCGTCTTATTCTGCCTCTTTGCATATCTCTGTATTTGAATCCGCATGCCAGTTTCTTTGGAGCTTCAGTGTACAAGTCTGTGCACTCGACGGAAGCTTCCAAAACGTCAGTGAACTGTTATTCCTCAAGCGCACTTTCCGACTACTATCTGTTTGGACCCAATGAAGGATGCACTCCGTGGGAACCAGTAGGTGGATGATAAGGAAGTAACTGATGCAGCAAGACGTTGGCTCCGACGTCAACCAGTATAGTGGCACCCAGCAGGCATACAGGCCCTCACAGTAGGGTAGCGTATGGTCGTCGTCCTGAACGGTGATCATGGTGGAAAATAGGGTTCTATCCCGGATAAAAGCAACCTGCTTTCAGAAAAAACTGGCATTATTTATTGAACGCCTCTCGAAAAGGGTGCATATCAGCAAGCTCTTCATCAGTAAACCATCCACACAGCTGTACCTCTCTTAGCGAACAATTAACTTCCAGGTAAGACACACAGCTCTTACCATGACGATTTACATAGTGGACAGATCTTTCAAGAGCGATACAGATACAACGATCAGAGGGATAAGGAATCAAAGGACTGCAATTACTCTAAACGAGCCAGTGAAGACAACAGGTACTTACAGCAAAACACACAGAAAGCATCTCTGAACAATCGCGGAAATCATGAGTTCTGAGTCACTCTGTGCTTTGGCTTCAGCGGAACGGATCTCTTTTCAAGGCTTGGTAGACACGTATACAAGGTGTTCCAGGAGGAATTCACGGATATGACAGGAACGATCATTCGAAGCAAAAATGTCTGTTAAACATGGCCTCTAAAATACACACCTCAAGACGTATGAGCACTTCTACAAATGATCGAGCACAGCAATCAGTCGCCCTTTTTTGCAGGTTTTATTTGGCGAATCTAGATTTCAGCTAGTGCCAGAATTGACATGTACTGATACTATGAAATAGTACACTACTGGCCATTAAAACTGCTACACCAAGAAGAAATGCAGATCATAAACGGGTATTCATTGGACAAATATATTATACTAGAACTGACATGTGATTACATTTTCACGCAATTTCGGTGCACATATCCTGAGAAATCTGTACCCAGAACAACCACCTCTGGCCGTAATAACGGCATTGATACGCCTCAGCATTGAGTCAAACAGAGCTTGGATAGTGCGTTCAGGTACAGCTGCCCATGCAGCTTCAACACGATACCACAGTTCATCAAGAGTAGTGATGGGCGTATTGTGACGAGCCAGTTGTTCGACCACTATTGACCAGACGTTTTCAGTTGCTGAGAGATCTGCAGAATGTGCTGGCCAGGGCAGCAGTCGAACATTTTCTGTATCCAGAAAGGCCCGTACAGGACCTGCAACATGCGGTCGTGCATTATCCTGCAGAAAAGTAGGGTTTCGCAGGGATCGAATGAAGGGTAGAGCCACGGGTCGTAACACATCTGAAATGTAACGTCCACTGTTCAAAGTGCCGTCAGTGCGAACAAGAGGTGACCGAGACGCGTAACCAATGGCACCCCATACCATCACACCGGGTGATACGCCAGTATGGTGATGACGAATACACGCTTCCAAAGTGCGCTCACCGCGATGTCGCCAAACACGGATGCGACAATCATGATGCTGTAAACAGAACCTGGATTCATCCGAAAAAATGACGTTTTCCATTCGTGCACGCAGGTTCGTCGTTGACTACACCATCGCAGGCGCTCCTGTCTGTGATGGAGCGTCAAGGGTAACCGCAGCCATGGTCTCCGAGCTGATTGTCCATGCTGCTGCAAACGTCATCGAACTCTTCCTGCAGATGGTTGTCGTCTTGCAAACATCCCCATCTGTTGACTCAGGGATCGAGACGTGGCTGCACGATCCGTTACAGCCATGCGAATAAGATGCCTGTCGTCTCGACTGCTAGTGATACGAGGCCGTTGGGATCCAGCACGGCGTTCTGTATTGCCCTCCTGAACCCACCGATTCCATATTCTGCTAACAGTCATTGGATCTCGACCAACGCGAGCAGCAATGTCGTGATACGGTAAACCGCAATCGCGATAGGCTACAATCCGACCTTTATCAAAGTCGGAAACGTGATGGTATCCATTTATCCTCCTTACACGAGGCATTACAACAACGTTTCACCAGGAAACTCCGGTCAACTGCTGTTTGTGTATGAAAAATCGGTTGGAAACTTCCCTCATGTCAGCAGGTTGTAGGTGTGGCCACCGGCTCCAACCTTGTGTGAATGCTCTGAAAAGCTAATCATTTGCATATGACAGCATCTTCTTCCTGTCGGTTAAATTTCGCATCTGTAGCACGTCATCTTCGTGGTGTAGCAATTTTAATGACCAGTAGTGTACACTGATAATGACTAGGCACTAACCGAAATCGATAACTGCCAAATAACACCTGCAAAAAAGGACGACTGCTTGCTGTGCTCTATCATTTGAAAATCGTATCACAGTCGCTGAGTGTACCGATGTTCCTAATGGAAGGTAGCCTGACGTATAAGCACTTGTTCCTCTTTGCTACAGTGAAACATTTCTTCCGCTGAGAAGTTCTCGTATCTCTTGAAGTATCCATTTTGGAGACTATGTTTACTGTATTTTTTGCTTCGTAGGTACGTTCCTGTCAAATTCCTGAATATTGACCATCCTTCTTGGGACATCCTGTCTCAGAAAATATGGTGGTTAACCTAGGGCCCGCCACGGGCGGACAGAGATTACGTCGCAGGCAGGAGATTTGGCACCGGAGGCGGTGCCATCAGAAGACGCCAGCAGAGACTCGCAGCGAGGAGCGGCCGCTCGCCTGGAAAGCTCATCTCCAGCCTCGGCCGGAAATTGCATCCAGCGAGCGGGAAAACGCAGCCGCGCCGTCTGTAAGCTACCGGGTCACCGATCGCAGGAGTGCTTTATCAATGGTATCAGCCCGACAGCACAGTAATTTCGTGACTGGATTGACAATTTCTTGATGGGCAGGACGTAGCACGTTATCTTGCATGCAGAATATTCGACAGATGAAGTAACTTCGAGTGGGGTCCAGGGAAGTATGTTGGAATCCTTGCTCTTCATTTTGTATGCCACGGACCTGCAAAGTAACATTAATACACACATCAAAAAAAGTTTTGTATCACCCCGGTTCCCAGAACTCCTGAAGACAGACGTTGACTGTTGATATTGTACCACAGACACAGTACACAGTACCTTCGACTGTTCAGAGATATCACTAAGCCCGCCCAAAGATGTAAACAACAATGCACGAGCAGCGTCTATTAGACGCAGGGGGTCCGACAGCCGATCAGTTCCCGTCATTCCATCAGGAAGGAGGTACACGGGTGGTGTTGTCTGTAGTTCAAACACGCCTAGACGGTCAATACCGCGGTTCGATCGCGTCAGAATTGTTGCTTTGTGCCAGAAAGGGCTCTCAATAAGGGAAGTGTCCAGGAGTCTCTGAGTGAACCAAAGCGATGTTGTTCGGACATGGAAGGGATAGAGAGAGACAAGAACTGTCGATGAAATGCCTCGCTCAGGCCGCCCACTGCAGTGGAAGACCGCTACCTAGGGATTATGGCTCGGTTTAACACTGACAGCAACGCCACCATGTTGAATAATGCTTTCCGTGCAGCCGCAGGACGTCATGTTACGACTCAAACTGAGCAATAGGCTGCACGATGCGCAACTTCACTCCCGACGTCCATGACAAGATCCATCTTTGCAAACACGACACCATGCAGCGCGGTACAGATGGGCAAACAACATGCCGAAAGGACCGCTCAGAATTGGCATCACGTTCTCTTCACCGATGAGTGTCGCATATGCCTTCAACCAGACAATCGTTGGAGATGTGTTTGGAGGCAACTCGGTCAACGCCTTAGACACACTGTCCAGCGAGTGGAGCAAGGTGGAGGTTCCCTGCTGTTTTGGGATGGCATTATGTGGGGCCGACGTACGCCGCTGGTGGTCGTGGATGGCGCCGTAATGGCTGTACGAGACGTGAATGCCATCCTCCGACCGATAGTGCAACCATATCGGCAGCATATTGGCGAGGCATTCGTCTTCATGGACGACAATTCGCGCCCCATCGTGTACATCTTGTAAATGATTTCCTTCAGAACAACGACACTGCTCGACTAGAGTGGCCACCATATTCTCCAGATGTGAACCCTATCGAACATGCCTGGGATAGATTGAAAAGGGCTGTTTATGGACGACGTTACTCACCAACCACTCTGAGGTGTGCACGCCGAATCGCCGTTGAGGAGTGGGACAATCTGGACCAACAGTGCCTTGATGAACTTGCGGATAGTATGCACGGATACAGGCATGCATCAACGCAAGAGGACGTGCTACAGCAATCCAGACCACCACCTCTGAAGGTCTCGATGTTTGGTGGTGCAACATGCAATGTGTGGTTTTCGTGGGCAATAAAAAGGGCGGAGATGTTTATGCTGATCTCTATTTCGGAACTCTCGGAACCGAGGTATTACAAAACTTTTTTTGATGTGTGTAGAAACGGCAGACTTCGCGCAGATGATGCAGTTATCTACAGAGCCTAACAAAGAAGTTGAACACCCAAGAGGTGAAACTTTATGGGTTCAGAGGATATGTTATTTCAGTGATTACAAAATTAAATGAGATTTACAAAGAACTTGACGTTGTACTCTCTCTGACCTGGATGCATGCGCGATTCATCTGGTAAGGGTGTCATAAAGCAGTTGTATCCTCTCGCCTGCAAGCTAGCCCACAACTGTAGTGACTGTTCCTCGATACCCCGGATACTGGCATTGGGACGGGGTTGATGTCTAAGCTGGTGCCAATTATTTCATACTGTGGACAATCTGGGGAACCACAAGAATAGTTGGTTGGTTTGGGGGATGAAAGGGACCAGACTGCCATGGTCATCGGTCCCTTTTTCCAAAGACAAAGAACACCCACAGAGAATAAAAAAAGAGGAACAGAAGAGATCACAGACGATACAGAACAAGAGAGACGGAGACAAGGACAAGACAAAACGAACTAAAACCACACAGAGTGTGACGGTGGTTGGCCGACCATAGAAATAAATAAGGAAAAGCCAACCACTTAGAAACACATTAAAAAACCAGTGGAAAATCATAGGCCAAAGGCCAGAGTCAACACAAAACAATAAAATAAAACAGAAACACTCAGAGTAAATGATAAAATCCCCCTGCCCGAAGAAAACGTAAAACTAAGTCAGCCATAGTGGAGTCGTCTGTTAAAAGGGCAGGGAGCGTAGCAGGCAGCGCAAATGTCTGCCTGACCACTGCTAAAAGGGGGCAGGCCAGCAAAATGTGGGCCACTGTCAAAGCTGCCCCACAGCGACAGAGAGGAGGGTCCTCCCGGCGCAGTAAATAACTGTGTGTCAGCCGGGAGTGGCCAATGCGGAGCCGGCAAAGAACTACTGAGTCCCTGCGAGTGGCTCGCAGGGATGACCGCCACACAGCCGTCGTCTCCTTGACAGCACGGAGTTTATTGCGCATTGGCAGTTCGCGCCATTCATCGTCCCATAGCGCCAAGATTTTGCGGCGGAAGACTGCCCGCAAATCAGTCTCTGGGAGGCCAACGTCCAGAGATGGCTGACTGGTGGCCTCTTTCGCCAGGCGGTCAACATGTTCGTTACCCGGGATACCGACATGACCGGGGGTCCACACAAAGACCACAGAGCGGCCGCAACAGGCGAGAGTATGCAGAGACTCGTGGATAGCCATTACCAAACGAGAACGAGGTAAACACTGGTCGAGAGCTCGTAAACCGCTCAGGGAATCGCTACAGATAACGAAGGACTCGCCTGAGCAGGAGCGGATATACTCTAGGGCACGAAAGATGGCGACCAGTTCAGCAGTGTAAACGCTGCAGCCATCCGGCAAGGAACGTTGTTCGGAATGGTCCCCTAGAGTGAGCGCATATCCGACACGACCAGCAACCATCGAACCGTCAGTGTAAACAACACCAGAGCCCTGATACGTGGCCAGGATAGAATAAAAGCGGCGGCGGAAGGCCTCTGGAGGGACTGAGTCCTTAGGGCCCTGTGCCAAGTCGAGCCGAAGGCTAGGGCGACGAACACACCATGGGGGTGTATGCAAAGTAGCCCGGAAAGGAGGTGGAACAGTGAAACCCTGGAGCCCAGAGAGAAGCTCCTTGACGCGGACCGCTATTGTACAACCAGACCGGGGCCGACGTTCTGGCATACGGACGACCGACCGCGGGAACAGGAGACGATAGTTTGGATGCCCGGGCGAGCTTAGAACATGGGCAGCATAAGCGGCCAGCAACCGGTGGCGTCGGAACCGCAGCGGAGGTACACCTGCCTCCACTAGCACGCTGTCCACAGGGCTGGTGCGGAAAGCACCAGTGGCAAGGCGTATCCCGCTGTGGAGAATCGGGTCCAGCACCCGTAACGCAGATGGGGATGCTGAGCCATAAGCCAGGCTCCCATAATCCAGACGGGACTGGATTAACGCCTGGTAGAGCCGCAACAGTGTAGAGCGGTCGGCGCCCCAGTGGGTGTTGCTCAAGCATCGCAGAGCGTTTAGATGCCGCCAACACGTCTGTTTCAGCTGCCGGATATGAGGCAGCCAAGACAACCGGGCATCGAAAACCACCCCCAAAAACCTGTGGGTCTCCACCACAGCAAGGAGTTCGTCGGCAAGATAAAGCCGCGGCTCAGGATGGACTGTTCGGCACCGGCAGAAATGCATAACGCAGGTCTTGGCTGCCGAAAACTGAAACCCATGCGCTACAGCCCAAGACTGCGCCTTACGGATAGCGCCCTGTAGCTGACGTTCAACAGCTGCAATGCCAGTAGAGCTGTAATAAAGGCAGAAGTCGTCAGCATACAGGGAAGCGGAGACAGAATTTCCCACGGCCGTAGCAAGCCCGTTAATGGCTATTAAAAACAGACAGACACTTAAAACAGAGCCCTGTGGCACACCGTTCTCCTGGACGTGGGAGGAACTATACGAGGCCGCGACTTGCACGCGGAAGGTACGACACGACAGAAAATTGCGGATAAAAATCGGCAGAGGACCCCGAAGACCCCATCCATGGAGCGTAGAAAGAATGTGATGACGCCACGTCGTATCGTACGCCTTCCGCATGTCGAAAAAGACAGCGACCAGGTGCTGACGGCGGGAAAAGGCAGTACGGATGGCCGACTCCAGGCTCACCAGATTGTCGGCGGCGGAGCGGCCTTTACGGAACCCACCCTGAGATGGAGCCAGAAGGCCCCGAGACTCCAGTACCCAATGCAAGCGCCGGCTCACCATCCGTTCAAGCAACTTGCAAAGAACGTTGGTGAGGCTAATGGGACGGTAGCTGTCCACCTCCAGAGGGTTCTTTCCAGGTTTCAAAACGGGGATGACAATGCCTTCCCGCCATTGCGACGGAAACTCCCCCTCGACCCAAAGACGGTTGTAAAGATCGAGAAGGCGCCGCTGGCGGTCCACTGAAAGGTGTTTCAGCATCTGACAGTGGATGCCATCTGGCCCAGGAGCGGTATCAGGGCAAGCAGCGAGGGCACTGCGAAATTCCCACTCACTAAATGGAGCATTGTAAGATTCTGGGTGGTTGGTGCGAAACGAAAGGCTCCGACGTTCCATCCGCTCTTTAATGGAGCGGAAGGCCTGGGGGTAATTCGCAGAAGCGGAACTCATAGCAAAATGCTCTGCTAAGCGATTGGCAATGACGTCGGAGTCAGTACAAACTGCTCCATTCAGTGAGAGCGCAGGGACGCTGGCAGGTGGCCGATAGCCGTAGACGCGTCGAATCTTGGCCCAGACCTGCGAGGGAGTGACATGGAAGCCAATGGTGGACACATACCGCTCCCAGCACTCCTTCTTGCCTTGGCGGATAAGGAGGCGGGCCCGCGCACGCAGCCGTTTGAAGGCGATAAGGTGGTCGAGGGAGGGGTGTCGCTTGTGACGCTGGAGCGCCCGCCGGCGATCTTTAATCGCTTCAGCGATCTCAGGCGACCACCAAGGCACAGCCTTCCGCCGAGGGGACCCACAGGAATGGGGAATGGCAGATTCGGCGGCAGTAACGATGCCGGTGGTGACCGATTGAACCACCGCATCAATGTCATCGGTAGAGAGAGGCTCAAAAGCGGCAGTGGAGGAGAACAAGTCCCAGTCAGCCTTATTCATAGCCCATCTGCTAGGGCGCCCAGAAGAGTGGCGCTGTGGTAGTGACAAAAAGATCGGAAAATGGTCACTACCACACAGGTCGTCATGCACACTCCATTGGACAGACGGTAAGAGGCTATGGCTACAGATTGAAAGGTCAATGGCGGAGTAGGTGCCATGCGCCACACTGAAGTGTGTGAAGGCACCAGCATTTAACATCGAGAGATCGAGCTGCGACAATAAATGCTCAATGATGGCGCCTCGACCTGTTGCCACTGACCCACCCCACAGAGGGTTATGAGCGTTGAAGTCGCCCAATAGCAAGAAAGGTGGCGGCAATTGGGCGACCAGTGCAGCCAGGACATGCTGCGAGACATCACCATCCGGTGGAATGTAAAGACTGCAGACGGTAACAGCCTGTGGCGTCCACACGCGTACAGCGACAGCCTCTAAAGGCGTCTGGAGAGGGACAGACTCGCTGTGCAGAGTGTGAAGGACATAAATGCAGACGCCACCAGACACCCTTTCATAAGCTGCTCGGTTCTTGTAATAACCCCGATAGCCACGGAGGGCGGGGGTTCGCATCGCCGGAAACCAAGTTTCCTGGAGAGCAATGCAGAAGAAAGGGCGAAGGCTGAGAAGTTGGCGGAGCTCAGCTAAATGGTGGAAAAAACCGCCGCAGTTCCACTGGAGGATGGTATTGTCCATGGCTGAGAAAGGCGTGAAAGGACTGGGAAGGCAATTTACGCCGCTTGTTCACTCACTGCCACCGATTCAGTACCCGGACGAGAGGCATCCATGGCGTCTGAGGGACCAGCGAGATCAAGGTCCTCAGCGGACGCTAGAATCTCGACTTCATCCTCAGACGCAGAGCGCGAAAGGTGCGGTGGGGTTGGTGCCACCGCAAGTTCTTTAGCCTTAGAGGTCTTTCTCTTGGACTTCTCTCGCTGAACCTTGGGTTTCACCGGCTGGGAAGGCTTCACCGATTCAGTCTCCGGGACAGAGGAGGATCGTGAAGCCCTACGCCCGGCTGCTGGTGAGGACTTATGCCACTGGTGGCCGTCATCCTTCCCGCTGGGGGAACCCTGGGAAGGGAGCGTCCCAAGGGAACTCTTACGGGCGAGAGTAGCCGAAGAAGTTAGGCGCTTCTCCGGCTGAGAAGCGGGGACGGACGTCCCCGACGGGTGGGAGGAGGTTGCTCCTGAGGTAGGTGGTGCAGGAGCAACCGGTTGGGGAGAGCCCCCCACGGGCAAGGGGGCAGAAGCAGTCGTACTGCGTATCGAGCTGGCTGGAAGTCTCGCAACTGAGGGAGCTAGCACAGTTGTTGTAGCAGCTGCATACGAAGATGTCATTCTCACAGGATGGAGTCTGTCATATTTCCGTTTGGCCTCAGTATAGGTCAGCCAGTCCAGGGTCTTATATTCCATGATTTTGCGCTCTTTCTGAAAGACTGTGCAGTCAGGCGAGCAAGGTGAATGGTGCTCCCCGCAGTTGACGCAGATGGGAGGCGGGGCACATGGAGTATCGGGATGAGACGGGCGTCCGCAATCTCGACATGTGAGGCTGGAAGTGCAGCGGGAAGACATATGGCCGAACTTCCAGCACTTGAAGCACCGCATCGGGGGAGGGATATAGGGCTTGACGTCACATCGGTAGACCATCACCTTGACCTTTTCCGGTAACGTATCACCCTCGAAGGCCAAGATGAAGGCACCGGTAGCAACCTGATTGTCCCTCGGACCCCGATGAACGCGCCGGACGAAATGAACACCTCTACGTTCTAAGTTGGCGCGCAGCTCGTCATCAGACTGCAAAAGGAGATCCCTATGGAAAATAACACCCTGGACCATATTTAAACTCTTATGTGGCGTAATAGAAACGTTAACATCCCCCAACTTGTCACAAGCAAGTAACCTGCGGGACTGGGCGGAGGATGCCGTTTGTATCAGTACTGACCCAGAGCGCATTTTAGACAAGCCCTCCACCTCCCCAAACTTGTCCTCTAAATGCTCTACAAAGAACTGAGGCTTCACGGACATAAAAGATTCCCCGTCAGCTCTGGTACAGACGAGATACCGAGGCAAGTATCTTTCGCTCTCATTCATAGCCCTTCGTTCCTCCCATGGTGTGGCCAGGGAGGGGAACGATTTGGGGTCATACACATTAGCCTTGAATTGAGCCTTGGAACGCTTAGAGACTGCTGACGGCTGGCCGCCAGCAAGAGATGATGTACCACGCTTCATTGCGGGTCATCCGCCCTGATGCCACCTACTCCGACCAAGGGCCCTCCCCACGGGCGCCACCCAGCCACAGCAAAGGCCACCTGGCAGGATGGCCATTGCCGGGAGTCCCGATGCCCCAGGGAGATGGGCATCTACTCCTTGGCATACGTGGGGAGTGAACGGCGCAGGCATCAGTAGAGCGATCCCTGTGTTGTCAGGGGGCTACAACCAAGAGGGTACATGGCGACCCCACCACAACGGACTGGCTACCGTGCTGGATCTTAGGTGCAAAAATGGCCAAGGTCGTCGTCACAGTTAAAAGAAACACTGCAGAGTGCAGCGTGGTAATCGCCCATGAGATCGAAAACGAGCGGGACACCATCGCAACGACTAGAAAGACGGCAATAGGTCTAATTGCACGAAGGATACAGTGCACCATGTAAGGTGCCCTTCCCCAATTGGCTCGCTCTTCGGAAGAATTTAGATAGATGGAGGTCAAACCCGAGAGGGGACCATCACATAAGGCCGAAACGTTGGAGACTCCTTTTAGTCGCCTCTTACGACAGGCAGGAATACCGCGGGCGTATTCTAACCCCCGAACCCGCAGGGGGGCCACAAGAATACCTCAACATCATGCAGACTATTCATAGAGGAATATGCCAAGTGTGAACGGACGAGCATTGTCCTGTTGAAAAATGGCAGCATGTTACACTCGCATGAGATGTAACTCATGAGGATGCAGGATACCAACGTCGAACCGTTGCGCCGTCAGAGTTGCCTTAATCACGATCCGCTGTGACCTGAGGTCCTAGCCGATGGCTTCTCACAATATGATGCCAAAAGTAACATCGCTGTGCTTCTCCAATTCAATGGAAGAATGGGACCTCTCCCTAGGGCAGTGTCGTACTAGCCGACGATGGTCATCCCAAGTAGTACAGAACTGCAATTCATCGCTGAACACAATGCGGTGCTATTAATCATCAGTCCACGTTTCCTGATCACGGCATCACTCCAAACGCAACCTTTGTGATGTAGTGCGCAGCCTCTGCATGGGACGATAATTCGTAGTCCGGCTATTGCTGGTCTCCGACCAATGGTGTGAGACGACACAGAATGCTGCAGGGAGTCCATTACTTGTTGTCAGATGGCAGCCCCAGATGTGAAGCGCTTATGATATGCTTGGTGCACAATATGGCGGGCGATCCTCCCTTGTGGTCATGAGACGTGATAGGCCCGGTCCATTGTGATGAGTATGCCTGCCTTCACGTTCCAACGGAGACCAAAATCGAGCCACTGGCACATCCGAACGCCCCACGAATGTGAATATTGCACGATTCGACCAGCAGACTAAATAAAGAACCACAGTGAACCTCCTTTCAAAATCCGCCGTCTGGCACACGTACGCGACACGTCAGTGTCCTTCACAGTGATCACTCTACATCTGACACTTCACGTCCCTTGTATATCCTAAAAGGCCTGATAACACTGCAGTCTGATTAAAGTTACTTGACAGTTCATGCGTTGGAGCTGGTTTCATCCAATCAGAGCGCTCAACGTCACGCCCGAACAGTTCACCGTTGCGAAAATGGAGCAACAATCGATCAGTTCACTTCCAATTCCTTGTCCAGCATTCTTTCTTGATATTTTGGATCCCAAATCATGGGTCTGGCACCCCCCCCCCCCACACACTCACAATGAAATACACACATTTCATACACAGCACTAACTAAACGCTACTAGATACTGTAGATACTGCCGCAAAACACGTGATTCACCGTCACATATGGAGCTATCATAATCACAGAGATCGGCTTATGTAAGATAAGCTTCGCATGCCATTGCTTGAAACCGAATATTTGAAGGCTGCAGTTCATCACTGCGACTTGGTGATCAGAGTCAAATACGTAAGTTCCTTCACTCTACTTTAGCGCAATGATTAGCATGTTAACTTGCCATGTTCGTAGGTACGTTCGAATCTCATCAAATGCCCTGGAATTTTATTGTTTCCAAAACCAATAAAAGTGGTTGATCATTATTTTATTCAATTAATTGGTTTAAATGTATTTTTATTTCTAGTTCTTTGTCACGTTATTTTCAACACCGTATTGACTTTTTTATTTGCTCATATTTTTCTACCAACCATTCTTTTTTCGTTTGGACTCTGTCGCCTATAACCTGCAAGTAAGTGCTAACGAGATATGCTCATCGGTTTGTAACGCTGCAGCTCTGTAGCCAGTGAGAAGGTAGTTTCAAATAACCAATCGTAGCAATAAATTACAGCTCGCTTTTAGCTCTGAAATCGAAATTTTTCTGTCTTTTGTTTGCTCGTGGAAGTTATTATCTTTAACAGCTGTGAACAAAGCGATCGTGATTTTAGTTCTGCCACAGATTTTTAACCACCGCTTTCTCGGGTACATTACATATCACGAGGTTGTGGTTAGCACAGGACATGAACTTAGATTCAGAGCTACAAAACACGTCTCCTGCTGCAGTTCAGTCATTGGCCACTTAAAATTAGCTTCCTACAGAGCATTTCTCACTTCCGACAAACCCTGCGGGCCACTTCCATCATTGCTACGCGTTACATATTAACAGCTTTTGTGAAGCGACTTGCCTTGTTTGTGTGTTACCGGTGGCTGATGTGGCTACACTGTAGCGGAAAGTGGCACACGTCAACTATGAAGTAATTTTAAACGGTCTATAACGCACCCCGGTGCTCTCGGGGACAGAGAGAATTTCAACTTTAATCATCTGCAAACCCACCAATGCTCTGCACGTGTTCGAAATCACACTGGCATCCGATCATGTCTGCTGACTGCTTCCACTTCTGTCAGGCAGTCACTGACACTGGCGTTACACTGCTTGACCAGTTACTACGAGACAACGTCATTGTTATAAGGTGTAAGACGGTTAAGCCAGTAAAGAAATAAATATTCATTTCCGGCCATTAGTTATCGGTCTTGAAGTGTTCTATTTAGGACACTTTACTTGAAGTGCGGGATTCACCCGCTAAAAAGCGTTAGATGTTGCAGTCAAACACTGCACGTGAAACATTCAGTCCACCAGCGAGGCCCTGGCCTGCATCCCCCAGTGTTCTGCTATGATGGGCAGAAGCCCGCATGGCGACGCCAGGTGTGGGTCAGCATGGGAACGCCGTTCAGTTCCGCCCGCATCCGCCCGCGGAATAGGGGGAGCAACGCACAAAAAACACAAGGCTTCCGTGACCAGCCAGCAGATAGTTTAGGTCGCGCACCTTCAGCTGCCAGTGCTGAGCGCGGGTACAGACAAAGGATGTGCAGATGGCTATACTTGCCTGGCGTGTTTGCCGCCCGTTCGCAACAGCTGAAACCACCAGCGCTAACCGCAGTTTCCGCTCGCTGATTCAACTTCATAAGTAAGGTGAAAAAAATTTCCATTTCACCATCATCTCTAGCACACCGGAGACCACTAGAATACATCACACTTTTACCGTTTAACTTCGCCTCTAACCGTGATGATGGCCTTTATTGGCCGAGTATAAGAGTCCACAAGTTTCTTCGGGGGTAGCATATCAAGGTGAAGCACACTTTCGTAACCCCCTCCCGCTGAGTTACGAAATTCCGGGGATGCCGACTGCTACATTTCACCCGATGTTTCCAACATTACCAGTCATTTCCATTACATTTGTATAAATTCAAGATAATTCCCTTAAGTGAAAGAACAACATTAGTTTGCGAATACAAGGTTATCCGCGAACTTCTAGCGGCCAACCAAAGCATTAAAATATCAGGAGATAACACCAGGCGGCAAACATTTGAAGCAATCAACAGGGAAGGCAAATGGTACTGTTCTAGAAAATGGTGATGAATCTTTAAAGAAAATTATAATCAAAACATTTTCTTCAGGGAACTATTAACAGCAGCAATATATCTGTTGAAACCACTGTAAATCGGTGCTGTAATGCTGAGTACTTATGGTTATAATATTTTTCAAGTTATTCAATGTCATGTTTGAAAAGTATGAATGCGATGCGTTTAAAATTTACGTTTACGATTTGCTGTGTAAATTCCATTCCAGATTCGAAGTTCACTATTTTCCGTTTGTTTTGTTTTCCGTGTACAGCACTGAGAAAATGGTAATATGATTGAAACCCATCGTCAATAAATTGTGTTACAAGGCAACAACGTGTTCACCATGCACTGCAACAAAAAAATTACAATTAAGATGGAACTACGACCAATTCTCGAATACTACTCCCGTGTTTGGAGCTTTTATCAAGAAAGTGTAACGTCAGACACGGCTACAATTCGAAGACTTTCTTCTGGTCCGTACAGTCCACACAAAAATGTGACCGAGATGTTCGGGGAGTATTTAAAGGACAGACGGCGATGTTGTTGTGAATTCCTGCTGGGTAAATTTAGAGAACCTATGTTTGAAGGGAGTGGGGCGGGGGGAGCGTAGGAATCTTGAGAAGCCAATGAAAAGTAATCTATGAGGCAGTACCGGAATTCATTCTCTGTTCCTTTTATTAGGTACTACTCTGAAGCAACATAAACAAAACCCACGACTACACTAAGCTACAATGCACAACACAAGCATTCGTCACCCAATAAGGATTAACTCTAGACGTTTCATAACCTGAATATGGAAACTGGACGCAAAATACTAGCCCTGGACTCATCAATACTGTTAGAATATACGAACAAACGTTTACAAGCGGTAATTTTCACACAGAAGACATACTGGGTCACACAAGGAAACGGCATATTTTATATTGGACAGCTTTGTATCGCGTCTTCTAAAGCAGGGAAATTCTGTCCTTAAAAAAGAAACAGCCGAGACACAATCCTTAGTTAGTACCTTTACTGATAAGAACTTTGAGGTGTAGAAGCTAGCCACGATGGAAACCATGGTCGATAATGAAAATATGATCTTTCTCCCCAGTGAAGAATCGCATTTTCATTTATATGGGTTCGCTAACGATGGTTTGTACAGTTACTGAAGGTGACTGGAGACTAGACAAAGTACACAGAGTCCAATGACGCAACACTCCTTGTCTGGTAACACGTTATGCCGGTTGGCACGATTCTGCGAATCGACTTTTGTTTTGCTATCGATTAGTGTCTAGTGTTTTTTCCTCGCGGAGGAAGCCGCGAGAAGATGTGGTAATTGGGACAGGAGCCGCCGAGTAACAACAGCTGAAAGTGTGATTGCCGCTCTGTCGCGATTAACACCGGTCGGTGGAAAGGTGTTCAATTCGCGAAGTGAAACCGTAATGACCGAAGTCTTTCGTGACGGCACTTATATGTAAAACATTCTCGGTTTTCTTGCCGCGTCAATTCGGGATAAAGTCTCGAGCTTTCGACGATAACCTCCATCGTCACAGTCAGGAGTGTTCCGAAAGAATGCCTATGGTGCATGCGATATACAGGAAGCGTTAAAAAAATGTTGCCCATTCACAGGACGAAACACCGACTGCGGTTCTTCTTTTTTGTGGCGCTATATCCAGCATAATACACCGATTTTTCGTCGTCCTAAGAAAATGAAGGAGATGATGCGCCCTGTTAAGGACAGTCTGGGCCGCAGGGTCCCTGGAATTTATAATATCCCCTGTGAGTGTGGAAGCAATTATATAGGTCAGACCATTCGTACCGTTTCCGAACGCCGTGCAAACACAAACGCCATATTAAAAATAGAGAACTGGAGAAATCGGCAATTGCGGAACACAGCCTCACGAACAAACATAAAATACCGTTCGATGAAACAAAAATTCTGTCCCCTGCCACCACATACTGGGATTCCGTTATTAAGGAGGCTGTTGAAATAAGAATGAGCGAGAAGAACTTTAACCGCGATAGTGGAAACTATCTGAGCGGTGCATGGAAACGAGCGCTCGATGCAAAAAATCTGCAGAGACATTCCTTCAAAGGTTTGCGTTCCAACGAAAGCGGTGGCGCCACCAGCGCACACACTGCGACAGCAGTACGTAATCGCCGACCAATCACAATCCGACCAATCAGAAGCCGTCCACGGGTTATAAGGACACCACAGCAGCAGTGAAGACAGACAGTAGCTCCTGACGATGACGGCTATCGTCGAAAGCTCGAGATTTTGTCCCGAATTGACGCGGCAAGAAAATCGAGAATTTTTTATATATGAAATCGTAATGACGTGCGGATGTAAGTCGTTGATTGTCACGGTATGTTCTGACGTTACAGAACCGAAATTGCACGAAATCATATATGTTGATTTTACAAAAGTAATACGAAGGTAAATTGTCACTAGCATGGATTACTTGTGGTTGCGGCCAGCGGCTGATACAACTAGTGCTTATGAAGATCCTGTTGTTACTCGGTTTTTAGAACACTGTCCGGTGGGGTAGTGCCAGGCAGTTTCACAGTATCTGAAGCTCTGCTAGTGACATCACAAGTGAGGGGATACAGTTGAGTGCTGCACTGAGCACGTGTCGTGGCAGTTCTTGAGTATGAATCTTCCAGCTGCCTTGTTGGAACAGGGAATGGGAGGACGAAGGTCTCAGTATTACGAGTGAAGGACTACTACTTCTTGATGAATTGGGTGCACTGCATGTTTGAAAATATTCTCACAAATGACAGTCTAACATACTGGTGTCTTATGTATGTAGTTGTAAGCATTCTTTAAAAGATGTTTTGGTAATAAGAAATAAGATTATTATTAGTTACCTTACGGCAGAGCCATTTATGACAGCTTATTAAGTCGAGGGCGGGGAGGGGGCGGAGTTGGTGGTGGCGACTTTGGAAAATTTTGTGTGTTTTTGGTTGTAATGTACTGGATCAGCTGCTCTGAGAAATGTTTAAGTAACGCTCTCTTGTCCCTTTATGGGGTGCTGGACCATGGAGGGACAGGTTATACTAAGAGTCACCTTTTGATATTTGCATGTTATGATTTCAACTGATGGTTTCAATGCGTTAAATGAATGTCATCAACTGCTTTCTTCCTGGTTAACGCAAGAGTACCTTAAATTTCCACGGCACAACGTTGTGACACACTCTCTAATGGACCCTATACGGATGGCGTCTAAAACTGCTGAACACAAACTGCCACAACTACAGTGGAACTGCCGAGAGTACGTAAACAGTAGCCTGTGGCGGCATCGTTGAGAAGCTTCCTGGAGGCGTTGGCTTCCGGACCCGCCGTTGCTGACAGCTCTGGGATTCCTGTGGTGGAGCCAATTTTGGAACGCCTGATCCATATTACAGATTACCCCACAGGCAGTACGGCCGTACGGTTGGTCTCAGAGTGGGATGTGGTCTTGATCTGTCCGTTACAGTGAGAATATCAGTTATCGCGGTGTCATGGAACATGAAGCATCGTAACATTTTACGTCAGCAATTCGTCTATAACGCAGACCCAACGCGACTTTCGCTCCCACTTTAAAATCCCGGTCCGCTGGCATCTTCCAGACACCACCACCACTTTGAGATAGATGAAAACTTCAACACCATTCGCTCTGAATTAAAAAAAAGGCTACCTGGCCCCATCAACACAGCCCATACGCACAGAAACATCGAGCGCGTTAGATCATCTACAATACAAAGCTCTAAACGGTCGGTTCGCTTGTGTGTCGCGAGGTAGGGATCAACTAGTGAACATTGGGGAGTATTCCGCACAAAAATTCACATCATCACCCATACAAAAATCATGTAAATCATCTCAGTGAAGATGATTATGAATAACGCCGTGTCTTGTGGAACCACGCTGGAAACCAAGGTCGATAATGAAAATATGATCTTTCTCCCGAGTGAATTGCAATTCCATTTATATAGGTTAGCTAACGAACAAAACTGGCGATACTGGTGTATTGAACGTCCTCTAATACTTTTCGGTAGAAAAAAACGTTACTATGACTGTTGATTCAGAGTGCAACTTTCCGATGTTCAAAACCTCCTCCTTCCCATAACTTCGACTCGCAGATGGGCACCGAGGAGAATAAGCTGAAGGAGCCAAATATGGCCCCTTATCCAACTATGGCCATCTTATCTAAACTCTCCAGCAAGTGCAGCACTTACGCGGTATTGGCTCTGAACACTATGGGACTTAACTTCTAAGGTCATCAGTCTATGCGGTATTAACATGAGCTTTTTCAGATGGCGTTGGTAAGTCAAGCTTTCTGTGTCACAATCCTGAATCTAGTGTTTTCTTTTCAGAACAGGAGTTAGTTTTGGTACGTTTTAGTTACAGAATATGTTTCGCTATGAAACATACATATCACAAAAGTAGTTTTTTTAATCGCAGAAAGTCAGCATTCTTTGAGTTATCTTTAATTTGTTTAACATATTTTACATCAACTGTGCCACTGGCAATCACGGTCTCCATGCCGGATCTAATCATGGCCCCAGAGCCACATTTGCGCAAATATATCTTTAAGTAGATTCTTCCTATTTTCGGATCGCAAGAAGACGGAACTGGTATAAATGTGCGATTATTAGCACAATTAAAGCTCGTAAACAGGAAAATACGTCTTTTAGACACCTGGTACGTGAATCTGGTATACCGAGAACAACACTGAGGACATATTTGAAGGATCTGAAGTCGCAAAACGCTAAATCTGCTGACGTTTTTAATGTTACACTAGGTCTTAAAACTATTTTACCTCCCAAGGCAGAGGATCAGCTCTTCGAGTACTGAAAGCAATGGAGAAAAACAATTATGATTTACATATAGATAACGTTAAACGTTTAGATTTTCAGCTAGCCGTTATAAATAATATTGAGCATCCTTTTGATATCTCAATATGGGCTCTCAGGTAAGAAGCCATCCTGATATTCTTTCAGAACGCCGCGACAACTCTCTCAACGCTGAATCCAGGGACTCGCCAGGAGAACGTGGACAACTTGTTTCCGATTCTAAAACCGGAAATGGAGAAAGTGAAACACAATGTTATGATAGTCTTTAACTTCGATGAAACAGGCTTGACGATAGTTCGGCATAAATGCTAAGAAATGGTTGCTGTAAAAGTCGAACGTCAAGGTCACCATTGTCTTCTGTTGAACGGGTCCACTTGCGACTCCCGTAACGTGCACGTATGCATCCGGACAGTTCATTCCACCCATGATGATTTTTCCACGGAAGACCTTCATGACCGAATTACTCGACGGAACTGCTCCAGGTACAATCCGAGCAACTCTTTCTGCTGGACTGATACAGCTGTACTTGTTCGCGAAACGGTTCAAACATCGTCATCGAACGATGGTCCAGTGCTCCTGATTTTGTATGACCACATGACACAAACCCGCAACATCGACGTTATTCAACTTAGCCGAGACAATGGTGTTTCCATAATTTACCTGCCTCCTCACTCCACTATTAAAATGTAACCACTTAACGTTTATGTTCTCACAAAATCATACTTTGCCCAAGGAATCGGAAAATGGCTGGATATGTAAGAAAACAGGGTTGTTACTCGCTATCAAATAGGTGCTCTAATGGGTCGCGCTTACACAAAGAGCTGCAACTGTGTCGACGGCCAACAATGGATTTGGATCCTGGGAATTTTCCTCATGAATGAACCTATCTTCGACGCACATATTACGCAACAGACACACTCTTGAAAAAAAATCTTTCCAGGAAATCGAACCAAGCACTTCCACCCGACGAGGTTCATCCACTCTTACCACAGGCTCACCTTAAAAAAATATCACTGTTGAGTCACATCAGAAGAAGCAAGTCAAGGAAAAATCAGTTGCAAGAAAGAAAACAAGTTGTCAAAACCGAAGATGGAAATGATAAAATTTTCTTCCTCTGTACATTACGATGCTGAAGGTGCAAAATACTCAGTGCGCAGCACAACAGAGAGCGAAAGTGAATTCGGTGCAAAACAGTGCTTTTGACGGAGCCATGAAAAATTCAATGGAAGAACTACATTTATTTCCACTCTCTGTTTTGAACAGTAAATTTTAGTACTCTGACGTTTTCTGGAATTAATTAATTTTTGTAATTTATGTTCAGCGATTTTATTACCAACTCTGAACGTTTTGCGTGCCTTCAACACAGAGGGGCCATATTTGATCACCTTCCTCATAAATAAGGGAAAGCCAATTTTTTTGTATTTTCATTACTTTTTACGTTTTTCGTAACGGTGTTACAAAATTTGGCCTTATCACAAATAGTAAACTTATTTGGTGTGTAATGAAACATGTGCTATTCTTTGTGCCAGCAATTTGATGTATTAACAAGTGGTGATAAAAAAGGTGTCCATGTTTGGACACCTTATGATTTCAGTAACAGTTAGTTCAATGGCTGTTTCATGGGACCGGTTTCCAGGTTACCTTACCTCCAGATATGGACCTCTTAACTGGCTTCCTTGCTTTCCTGACAGAAGAGTATGTGCCTTCTTTTTGTGGGGGATGTCAAATGTCCAGAGTATATGTTAAACACACTGCCTTGAAGATCTGAAGACCGCAGTCGAGGAGAAAATCGGTCTTATCGCAAGTCAGAAGTTACTTGATGTTACTCGGTGTTTTCGGGATCGGCGACAATTACCCATAAACATAAATGTCCAAAATGTGGGCGACGTGATTACGAATTTCTTACCTGAAAACCATGCCACTCCCGTGAACGCCAACCCAAAGGTTAGTCTTTCCATTTAAGACACACAGGATCTAGTTCCTTTACTCTGTCAGACACTTTATTTTTGACTGCAGAGTAATCACGCGGATGTAGACTGCGTTCAGCCTTAAAATGCCTTCGCTCCCTAACACTTTTTGTATGTTACCATGTGGTTCGATACATGTCGAGATTCGATTAAACAAAAAGGTCGTGGTGCGCGAATACTTTAATACGTGGACGAGTACGTGAAAAGAGTGAAATGACAACAGCTTAAAACCATGAACTTATTACATAATGTGTGGGTGTGAACTTTAATTTTTAGCGTTCTTTGGGTGAAAAATAAATGCTGCAGCATTAAAGTTTGAAGTGCACATTCTCGTTAGCACACAGTATTTTGTCGCATAAACAAACATACTAGGGTGAAATATTTATTAGCCCAAAACTTTTCACACTAACTGCACGTCCCCTCTTTACGGCTGTTACATAATTATTTGTTACGTTACTGTATACTACTTTTCATACTTTACCGTTACAAAGACGTTCCGTTTTATTTTCGGAAAGTCCCTCGTTAATTTCAAGTACAATTGTGTCCTAATTGCTCATTAGTTTGATTCAGCTTTAGAGCAAAAAAAAAAAAAAAAAAAAAAAAATCTCTGAAATGGAATTTCTTCTGCGCCTGTGCAGATTAAAGGATATGACGCGCAAAAGGTTTCCGCACGAACTTTTTCCCGCCTCCCTGCTTCGCTTTCCGTACAAAGACGTCTTCCTAGTTAGAAAGCGCCAAACGAACTATTCGCGAATTTACTGCACTGATGCAGCAGAAAAAAATTAACAGATAAGTAAAAAATGTAAACCGTGGCGCCATCGCGGGCAGCGTTGGCAGCACGGAGTGACGGACGATCGATAGCTGGAGAGCCGACGGCGTGCAGGCGAGGCGAGAGCGCACGCGTGCGCCGTGTTAGGCCGGGCCGTGTGGCGAGCGTTGCTATGGCGACGGGCCTCGCGGGACCTGCCGCGCCGCTCGCGGATCGATCGATCGCTCGTCCGCTCACCGCGGAGCGTCGACCTCGCGAGGCTGCGCCGTCGCCGGCCGGCCGTTCACCCACTGGCCGCCGGACAGCACAGCACACAACACACTGTTTACATCGCGACAGCCCGCCAGAACTTAGAATGTACTGTACGACACGGGAACTCGAAATAGGCAAACTTCTAAATACACAAAAAAGTGGTATGCCTACACCTAGAGCTATGTCACTGGCAGTATCCAAGAATAGGAAGAGAGGTAACTGAGTTAGACCAGGAACATTTGCGTGAAGTCCTATGAACACGGTTGCTTTCATCTTGGAAGGCAGCAGTGTCCATAGCATAGTCATCATGGAAATGTAGACGAAAGGGCAACATTTCGTCACCAAGAAAGTTAAATTAAATATCAATTAAATATCCCGTTTCATGTTCGGGGTAACCTGAATGAGTGCGCCCATGTCATGGTACTGAAACACCCACAAAACACATAACCAACTCTGGTCTGAGCAACATCCTCCACGCCTCACTGACCTGTCAATACACTCGACGCCTTGCATCATTTGACACGGTGTATACGCGAACAAGGGAAAAAAAGTTCCAGGCTTTCCTGGCTAAAAACACGTTTTTTCCTCGGGTGAAAATACAGTACACCTTTTCATGGGTGGAATTACACTATAGTCCGGGAGAAAGTACATTTTTCCTTGTTAAGTGACAATGTACTTTCGCTGGTATAGATAAAGCTTATCAATCCTTTGAATGGCGAAAATTTCATACAACGGCATAGAACTTGCCGACAATTTAGGAAACGAAACCCAATAACAAACAACGCGTTTTGGACAGATCTTTGATGCGTGGCAACATACAGATTGCATAAATTCATATTAGGAAAGTATAAACAAGATTTCGACCAATACAGAACTATAGCACTGAAATGAAGATTGCGCTGAGCGATGCGGTTTACTCAACCACTCCTAACTCATGTCACGTGATCTCGCCAGCCAATGACAGCAGATATTCAGAGCACAAGACACATGATTTAATTAGCCAATAGCAACATCACTTAAGTAGCGCGAACACACAAATAGGACAAGTTAATGGTTTAGATTAATATACTATAGTTACAAGAAAAGATAAGCCAGCGCCTATCATATTGGGCGTCAAAAAAGTTTTGTCGTTTTTGACGAAGGTGTGGTTAGGCAGGACCCTAAGAGTGCAGCTTAAACTGCAGCAGCTGAGTATTTCTGAAAAGCAGGATTATAAATTTCACTGTTGTGCACCGAACATTTCGTGGATTAC
This sequence comes from Schistocerca serialis cubense, assembly GCF_023864345.2. Taxonomy (NCBI): domain Eukaryota; kingdom Metazoa; phylum Arthropoda; class Insecta; order Orthoptera; family Acrididae; genus Schistocerca; species Schistocerca serialis. The sequence goes on from NC_064638.1 coordinate 1,132,439,973, forward strand.
CTGGCAGAATACATGTTCCGCCGGGCACTTCGACTTTTCATGGAAGAAAAGTCAATTACGCGTGAAACTGCTCAAGAACTCACTTTGCCTTTTTTTTTAGAGGCTAATTATACTTTTGCCAAAGTCACTGCATAATTTGTAATCTATGAAAGACGTAAAATAAATATGGGAAACTAGTCTTGAAGGTTTGTCTTTTTTAGTGTGTGTTACCTGTTAAGATATCTCAAACACAAATGTGCGAGTAAAATTTTAAATAATGGCATAAATGCTTGGTTTTCTGGGTCCCAATTTCTAAGTGGCTGACTCTCGTAGCCTTATATTGTGAATGGGAGTCTAACGCTCCTAATTTAAGAAATTCATCGCACATTCTGACACTTCACGTAATTCATCTTGCGTAAAAGGAAATTTACTTTGAAAGTAACGCCTCTCAAGCCACCATTCGCATTATTTTCCCGCGACGTTAGAAATGTAAACAGTTGTGACGTCACGCTCATCGAAAGCAGTTTGTTGTTACGAAGTCCTCGTCCTAAAGCCTTTGACAGATTTTGCTGTCGGCGGATACTTGTGCATACACTAGTTTTGTTGTTGTAAATGGCGCATTGCTTTGCAACTGAAGTTTTATATTGGCGTTATTCTTTCGTTTATGTTTTATTGATGCATTGTTATTCTGCAGTAGCCGACTAAAATAAAATTCTTTGACAGTGTATCACTTCTTACCTAACAAAAATTTAACTGAAAACTAAAACAATGAAAAATTCTCGCAATTCTAAAAAATTCTCACGTTTTATTCGGATGAAAAATATTCCGTCTCCTTTCCTAGGGCATATACTATCTGATTTGCGAACAGGTATAATCTGGACCCGTCGAATCACAATTATCGCTTCCAGTCAGCATTGTGTGGTTCGGCCCATTGAAGCCGCGTCCAGTTTTACGTGCTACCTTGAGCAGTGGTCTTCTGCCGATGTCTCCCTTTGCAATGTTCGCTCGGTAACTGGTTAAGATGGATCTACATTCACTCGCAGCAGCTGTTTCTGTGCGATTTGAAAGCGACTGTCATTGACAAGCGTGACACAATTCTCCGGTACCTGCCAGCTAGGGCCTTTTTGCGACCGCTGGTCTCAGGCAGTGTTATGTCGCTGCGAATGACACACCATTCCTTACAGCAAAGTTAGACAGTCTATCTTGACGCATTAACATGTCGATCACCTTCAGTCACACTGGTCAGGGGCACGTCCGAACACGGTAGCTTCTTAACGGTGTATTTTCGGATGTTTAATCCAGTATTTGATTCCATTTTATGCACAACGTTGTGTATCCCGCAGCCAAACGCGGGGACAGCACTTGCGTCGGATGTAAACATCCAGTACAAGAGGGATGCGACCGATTTCAGTAACTGGCTGCCGATGGGTTAGTCTAATGGTATTGGTTCTTTTCGTCTACCTGTGCGCATTATACTGTGTATCCATAAATGTTTACCCTGATTTCGAGATTAAATATTAATTATATTTATGGTAGTACCTTTGCTTTTGTTACAGTTCTGCTACGGACCCCCGCGTGGTCATCAGAGCCCGTACAAAGTCCGAATTTTTACGCAGTCTAGTCTAGCCACTGCCACGAATGATGATTATGAAATGACGAGGCTTTCACAAACAGTCCCCGGGCAGAGAAAAATCCCCAACCCGGCCGGGAATTGAACCCAGCACCCCGTGATCCGGAGGCAGCAATGCTAGCCACTAGACCACGAGCTGCGGACATCATTAAATACTGAACAGGCATTGACAGAGCTTCACGATCCAAGTACCCGACGTTGGTGTACACTGTTTGTTTTCAATTCAATTTAAAACAAAATAATTTTAATAAGCCTATGCAACGGTAATCATTGCACATACCACTTCAGAATGGTCAACGGAGGATTCCCTATGAGACTGCTTACTTTATTAATTTGAAAATATAGTATAGCTTGGTTAATTACATGGCAGTTTTGAAAACGCTTTCACTTTGAAAAATTTAGTCATATCTGCAATGACTAGTAAGAGGTCTCTAAAAGCACGTCAGTTTCACCACATTTCAAGAAGCAAAAAAAAGAAAAAATATTTACTATAATTAGTTGACCATATTCTTGCCATGTAGATATAACTGATAGGTATCCAACAGTTTTACTGATTGTGTTTCTTGATATTACCAAAGAAGCATCCGTATGACCTGCTTCAGAAATCTCCCAATGTCAGACACTCAGATTGGTACCAAGCATTGTGTGTAAACCAAAAAATCGATTTAGTTCGTGCTGTGTGCTATCGTCCAGCAGAAGAAGCGTAAACGGTAATTAATAGAAAAACCGGAACTACGGAGTATAGGAAAACTGTATCTGTGAATTCTGAACGTGAAGATGTCTGGTAGGTGAGTTGGTAGAGCGTCAGATCGTAGTACGAAACGTCACGAGTTCTAAACTCACAGATTGCGATTTTTTAAAAAAGATTACGCGCAATTGTTACAGGGGAGAACATTTTTCTGCCACGTAAAGAATATTTCGGAGTTTGTAGCAATGTTCTCTTGGCAGTCTGCTTTAGCTTCGTTCGTTGAAAGTAGCAAATCTATGGACACGTGTGGAGTTATCTATTCAAATGTACTCTATAGGTTTACTACTTTCAACTTACGAAGCGAAAGCAGACTGCCAAAAAAAACATTGCTACCGTAATCTGCTAAAAAAATCGCCATCGGTGGGTTACGAACTCGGGATGTTTAGCACGACAATCCGACGCTTTACCAACTCACCTACCACAGCTTACAGACATGGTTTGCCTATATTCCGTAGTTTTGGTGTTACTTTTAATTATCGTTTATGCATCTTATACAGGACGACAGTACACAGTACAAACAAAATTAGTGTTTTGGTTGATACTCTACCGACACACCAACGTTTGGTACCGATCTGAATGTCTATATCTGGGAGGTTTGGGTGTTAAGTTACTCCTAATCTCTCGTCGACAATGACTACCCCCTAATTAGAGGACTGTCTTTCTATTTTACTGCGTACTGACAATTTGTCGTACGATGCAGGTGTAATCAGAAAATAATGTCTGAAGTCTTTCGGGAACGTGATTCTTATTTCAGTCAGTCAGTAAATTAACATGCGACAGGTCTCTCCTAACCATTTTCTGACCAATTTCCACTTGCTTTGTTTTCTGTTGTTACAGGTGGTATAACTGCAGCATACGCTTTATTTTGGGTGTTCGACATCTTGACCTTGTAAAATCGCGTAGTTACAAACAATATTAACAATAGTATTGATGTGCGTGAGATGCTTCATTACACTGAAGGTTTGACAAACTAGAAAGATCGATAAATATCGAACGTGAGCAGGCTCCTTTAGAAGATTCAATTTTTCACACCGCCAAGGAAACATAGAACTTAGTATCTGATATAAATTTCAACTTGATAACCTGAATCTGTCCCTGATGAAAAAGGATCTAGACAGATAGACAACAAAGTGATCCTATAAGGATTCCGTTTTTTATCGACTGAGGTTCGGTACCCTAAAAAAATGACCTATATTCTTAGTACAGCGTATCGGATATTGGTATACCATGACGGCGACTAATGGTTTACATACGTATCACCGTACGTGGGATTCGTTAACTGCACATTTCTCTCATATATATCATTAGCTGTTCTGGCCACTGGCCCGCGAGTCGAAATGAGGGCAGCGGGGCAAGGCAGAGCCTTAAATTGTCGCGGACAGAACGGGTCGTGCGGGCGGAAGTGACGTAGCGTGACCGCCGCGCCGGAAGCGCTTAGGCAGGCGGCGCCCGTAGACGCCGTCCGTGCGTGCGGGAGTATGCGCAATGGCTGCGGTCGCAGCTGTCCCTGCAGACACAAAGGCGACCGTAGCTGCGCCACCGAGCAGCAATTAGCGCGCTCCTGCGTCTGCAGCACATCAGTCTGAAAGAACTACGTTATTAAATAGAGTCTGTCAGTGGGGTAGGGATGGGAAAGACCGACCGGTTACAACCGATAATCTGTATTTTAGTTCTGAATAACCAGTATTTGTTTGTCCTATATTACAACAGGAGTTTATGTTTTACTAACAATCGGGTAAAAAACCTAAATATAAGTTAGCCATAGCAGTGCTCCCAAAAATAGAGTTTTAAATAAATCTTTTCCCTAAAAAAGTAACTTTTATTCATAAAATTTCTATTGCTTTGAAATATTCCGTTATAACAGACAACAGTCCTGCCAGAGCACTTACTAGAATCATGAACAGATGCAACCGTGAGTAACGTAGACACAGATGTCCTCGGAGTGGTGAAGCAACGTAAATCGCTTGTTGTTGTTGTTTTGGTCTTCAGTCCTGAGGCTGGTTTGATGCAGCTCTCCATGTTACTATATCCTGTGCAAGCTTCATCTTCCAGTACATACTGCTGCCTACATCCTTCTGAATCTGCTTGTGTATTCATCTCTTGGTCTCCCTCTACGATTTTACCCTCCACACTGCCCTCCAATGCTAAATTTGTGATCCCTAGATGCCTCAGAACATGTCCTACCAACCGGTCCCTTCTTCTTGTCAAGTTGTGCCACAAACTCCTCTTCTCCCCAATTCTATTCAATACCACCTCATTAGTAACGTGATCTACCCATCTAATCTTCAGCATTTTTCTGTAGCACCACATTTCGAAAGCTTCTATTCTCTTCTTGTCTAAACTATTTATCGTCCACGTTTCACTTCCATACATGGCTACACTCCATACAAATACTTTCAGAAACGACTTCCTGACACTTAAATCTAAACTCGATGTTAACAAATTTCTCTTCTTCAGAAACGATTTCCTTGCCATTGCCAGTCTACATTTGATATCCTCTCTACTTCGACCATCATCAGTTATTTTGCTCCCCAAATAGAAAAACTCCTTTACTACTTTAAGTGTCTTATTTCCTAATGTAATTTCCTCAGCATCACCCACTTTAATTCGACTTGATTCCATTATCGTCGTTTTGCTTTTGTTGATGTTCATCTTATATCCTCCTTTCAAGACACTGTCCATTCCGTTCAACTGCTCTTTCAAGTCCTTTGCTGTCTCTGACAGAATTACAATGTCATCGGCGAACCTTAAAAGTTTTTAATATACACCCGTTCGCTCGATTTGAACCGTACCCAAAAACTGGAAAGTTACACAGGTCACACCAGTATTCACGAAAGGTAGTAGAAGTAATCCACTAAATTACAGGTCCGTGTCATTAATGTCGATATGCAGCAGGATTTTGGAACATATATTGTATTCGTACATTATGCATTACCTCAAGAGAACTGTCTATTGGCACACAGTCAACACGGATTTAGAAAACATCGTTCTTGTGAAACATAACTAGCTATTTCCACAGACGAAGTGTGGAGTGTTATTGACAAGAGATTTCAAATTGATTCCGTACTTCCAGATTTACAGAAGGCTTTTGACACTGTACCACATAAGAGACTTGTAATGAAATTGGGTACTTATGGAAAATCGTCTCAGTTATGGGACTGGATTCATCATTTCCTGTAAGGGCGGTCACTGTTCGGAGTAACTGACCGAAAGTCATCGAGTAAAACAGAAGAGATTGCTGGCGTTCCCCAAGGTAGTGTTATAGGCCCTTTGCTGTTCTTTATCTGTATAAAAGATTTAGGAGAAAATCTCAGCACCTGTCTTAGGTTGTTTGCAGATATTGCTGTCGTTTATCGACTAGTAAAGTCATCAGAAGATGAAAACAAACTGGAAAACGATTTCAAGAAGATATCTGTACGGCACAAAAACTGGCAATTGACTCTAAACAACGAGAAGAGTTCGGTCATCCACACGAGTGCTAAAAGGAACCAGGTAAACTTTGGTTACATGGTAAATCAGTCAAATCTTAAGGCCCTAAATTCAACTAAATACCTAGGAATTATAATTATGAACAACTTAAATTGGAAAGAACACACAGAAAATGTCGAGGAGAAGGGTAACCAAAGACTGCATTTTATTGGCAGGACACTTAAATGTAATAGATCTACTAAGGAGACTGCCTACACTAGGCTTGCTGTCCTCTTTAAGAATACTGCTGCGTGGTGTGGGATCCTTACCAGATAGGACTGACGGAGTACATCGAAAAAGTTCAAAGAAGAGCAGCACGTTTTGTATTATTGCGAAATAGGGGGAGAGAGTGTCACTGAAATGATACAGAACTTGGGGTGGACATAATTAAAAACAAAGGTGTTTTTCGTTGCGGCTGAATCTTCTCACGAAATTTCAACCAGCAACTTTCTCCTCTGAATACGAACATATTTTGTTGACGCCGACCTACATTGGGAGAAAAAATAAAATCAGTGAAATCAGAGCTCGCACGGAAAGATATAGGTTTTCGCTTTTTCGCGCGCTGTACCAGAATAGAATGATGAAGAATTATTGTGAAGGGGTTTCGATCAACCCTCTGCCAGGCTCTTAAATTTGATTTGCAGAGTATCGTTGTAGATGTAGACAGAAAATGGGAAAAACAATCAGTGCTATTTTAATAACAATGCCGACAGAAACGAGCAACGTACACGTGGCATAACATTCGGTACAGACTATAATGTACCTGTTTACCATGTGGCATGGCCTATTAGGTGATGTGTGTACATGAAGTATGCAAGACTATGTGGTAGTTTCTCGCTGTGTCGTCCGACATCAACTGTATTTACACAGTGGCAACATCTACTGTCTGGGAGTATTCTACTAAGTGCGGTATCAGTGAAGTATAATGCTCCATTTGCTCTAAAAGATCAAAAATGGAAAGAGCAACAGCAAACTAGCGACATCATATGAGGAGAAAACTTAACACTTAACAATACATTCACAGTTTACGATAAAAATAGAAGGTAAGTTGCCTGCATCTGCATAATATGCCTTTATCCGCGCACAGCACTTGATAACGAACAAATTGACATCAAAAATTGATTTCAACCACCTCAGTTTTCACCCTTTAGCACTGACTACTCGTAATGCGCAAATAGTGGTATGATCCTCGATTACAACATGAATTTTAAGCAGAGTTTCAAAAATTACGAGAAAAGTAGCGAATGGTGGGTGGACCAATTTTCTTTCATTTGTCTATTTAAATTGATATTTTGATTATATGTATCTTTAAAGTGAGCGAGTCACAATTATTAAATCTCTGTTCGACTTCTACGTTTATTACAGGAAATGACAGGAAAAAAACTGTAAATCAGTACTTTCCGCAACAGGTTATTTTGAGGGTTTTTAGTAAGTTAAACTGGCGTTGTAAAAAACCGATAAAACCGAACTCGTTTATTCATTGATAACATCCGTGCCTACAATGGGGTACATAATAAGATGGCACTAAAGCCCAGATACATGTTTTCCTTTCCTTTTACATTCTTGAGTGGAGATACAGGTATACTGATACGCCAAAAAATTTTGACCACTGCCCCCACGAAGTTGGATGCCGCATGGTGGCGTTGCGGACAAGTGATGCGGTAAGAAAGGTAGGAGCAGACAAGGGCGGAAGTCATTCTAGCGAAGATATGGGCTGCAAACGGTGAAGTCCATTGGGTTGTTTGGGGGAAGAGACCAAACAGCGAGGTCATCGGTCTCATTGGATTAGGGAAGGACGGGGAAGGAAGTCGGCCGTGCCCTTTCAGAGGAACCATCCCGGCATTTGCCTGGAGCGATTTAGGGAAATAACGGAAAACCTAAGTCAGGATGGCCGGATGCGGGATTGAACCGTTGTCCTCTAGAATGCGAGTCCAGTGTGCTAACCACTGCGCAACTTCGCTGGGTTTAAGTCAATTGGGATAAGCGACTTTGGCAAAGGGCGGATCACTAATACGCAGAGCTTGTGAACGAGTGTCTCGAAAACGGCGAAGCTGGTCGAAAGTTCACGGCTACTGTCGTGAGCATCTAGGGAAAGACGCAGGAGAGTGAAACTACCACTACGCACTAAATGGTTGGACGTCCACGACTCTTCACAAAACGTGGGAGTTCGGAAGCTTGTCTGCTCTGTAAAGCAGGATAGATGGGCGCACAAGGTGTTTCAGAACGCACAGTTCATCGCACAGTGTTGAACACGGAGCGGTCAGCTCTGTGGCCGAATCACGTTTTTGCTACACTAGACAGTCTCTATAAACGCCGTCATGGAGGTGAACGGTGGCTCGAAACATGCAGCGGGCCACGCACGCATGCTGGTGGGAGCTGTATAATGCGTTTGCATGGGACCTGTAGTAGTAATCCAAGACATGCTGACAGCTGCATCCCTTCATACTTCATGACTTTCCGACGACGATGTCATCATTCTGCAGTATATTTGCTCGTGTCTCGGAGCCAGAACCGTGCTGCAGTGGATTGAAGAGCTTTATAGTGAACCAAAGTTGATGTCTCAGCGACCGAATTCACCTAATGTAAATCCTATGGAACCCATATGAGTCTCTATCGGGCACCATCAACGCGTACCCAAGTCACCGGCCCGTTATTTACGCGAATTGCATGACCTGTGCGTAGATAACTAATGTCCCCTACTCCACAAACCTACCAATAAACTGTTGGATCCCTGATAAGGAGAATCAGTGATATACCGGGTGATCAAAAAGTCAGTATAAATTTGAAAACTGAATAAATCACAGAATAATGTAGATAGAGAGGTACAAATTGACACACGTGCTTGGAATGACGTGGGATTTTATTGGGGGGGGGAGGGGGAGAAAAAAGTTCAAAAATGTCCGACAGACGGCGCTTCATCTGATCAGAATAGCAATAATTAGCATAACAAAGTAAGACAAAGCAAACATGATGTTCTTTACAGGAAATGCTTAATATGTCCACCATCATTCCTTAACAATAGCTGTAGTCGAGGAACAATGTTGTGAACAGCACTGTGAAGCAAGTCCGGAGTTATGGTGAGGCATTGGCGTCGGATGTTGTCTTTCAGCATACCTAGAGATGTCGGTCGATCACGATAAACTAGCGACTTCAGGTAACCCCAAAGCCAATAATCGCACGGACTGAGGTCTGGGGACCTGGGAGGCCAAGCATGACGAAAGTGGCGCTGTGCACACGATCATCACAAAACGACGCGCGCAAGAGATCGTTCACGCGTCTAGTAATATGGGGTGGAGCGCCATCCTGGATAAACATAGTTTGTTCCAGCAGGTGTTTATCAGCCAGGCTGGGGATGATGCGATTCTGTAACATATCGGCGTACCTCTCACCCGTCACAGCAGCAGTTACAAAACCTGAATCACGCATTTCCTCGAAGAAAAAAGTCCCGATAACTGTAGATGTGATTCTAATAAAACCCCATGTCATTCCAGGCATGTGTGTCAATTTTTACCTCTCTGTCTACATCTATCTACAACAACAACAACTGACCTTTTGATCACCCGGTATTTCGTTCCAAGGACGGAGAAACAAGCTATTAAAAGCAGGTGGTCAAAACGGTTTGGCTCATCAGTGTAAATCTTTACTGCGTTAACGTAGCCCAAGTGTGCAAGGCAGGAAGAAAGAGTACCTGCAACATTTTCCCTCCTGAAACGTTCCTTTCGTCTGTCCTTGGAGCTTCGCGCTAAGTCCCACAAAGTGCAGTGCGCGAGGTAAAATACGCGATGTATTTCTCCAAAGATTCAACCGAAAACGTTTATTGGCGGGCATGGATTGTAGATAATTGTAAACACAGCATCTTTCATCATCAGGTATGGGGTCCGCAAACGTATGCTTTTCCAGAAATCGAGGAAAGAAACTTTGGCAACTGCTACTTACGTACCCACATGGTAAACGCTTTTCGCCGATAGCACAACGGTCAAGGCACCTGGTTAGAAAACGGAGAACCCGTGTTCGAATCTCGAGGAAACCTAGCGAACGTTATTTTTCTCGTTTGTATTTTTACATATTTCAGTTGATTGGGATAGGAGGGTTAATAAGGTAAGTAAATCAATAAGAAATGATAAAATGATAAGAACATAAATTTCTCAAACCTCTTGGGATAGTAAACAACTAAAATGTTATTCCTGGTCGCTTTACAATGGTTCTTCCAGTCACTCTTACGAGTCCTCACTTTTCTTCGAACAAATGGATGGATAGAACAGCTAATGAATGCAACCTTTCGACAGGTACATTGTTCCTAAACAAGAGTCGGCGGAAAACAAACTTGGTTTACATTTAAAAATACATCTTTTTCGGGAATTAATTTTGATACGTGCCACGCATACAATATGTTGATTACGCTGTGAATAGTTATTGCATGCGTGCGGTTGTCCACTTCCCGCTGGGTTTCCAGAACCACACTACAATTCTCAAGCTCCGAAATAAATTTTTTAACCTGGCGATAGAAATAAACATCACATGGCTGGCACACAGGATTCCAGTTTGGCGGTATTACTTTTACCGTGCGCGTCGGTTGACACCGTCATCTATAAACATGGTGTCATAGATGCCTAGGAATCCAATATCAGACAAAACTTGTAATCAGCAACGTACGGTTTTAACACACTCTCAACGAATGTTCTGTAAATCGCACTTGTCAATTTCCCGGATTTGGAGCAAGTAATGTAAACATTTTTCAACGAGTCTGTGAAGCGATTGATCTCTTCTACAACCCGAGGACCAAATGTGACATTCGTTTCTTGTAAACACAAGAAAACCTCAGGTAACACTTTTCCAGAGGTTGTGATGGAATATTGCGCCGTGTGCGAATGTGTTCGCTTTTTTTAACTACCAACTGTGACAAGGGTTAGTTTTTCTAGTTTATGCGATAACGTGCATCGAATGTTCACAAGATACTCGCATCCTGTTTGATCAGTGTTGATCACGTAATCACGATTAAAACCGGTCATAAGTGACCCTGTTTGCGTGCTGAAAAGAACCGCCACTTTCTGTATATCTCCTATATTTTCTATCTCATTGTGGAAGACGTATTTAGTAACGCGCCGTTGACGAATTTTGTATTCCGATTTGATATTTCTTGCCCAAGATAATGATGCACCAAACGTGAAATCCTTGTTGGTCGTATATTGAAGCGCTGCACCTGCAGCTCACTCCTAGAGTGTTCTCGTTGTAACATTCTTGTTACAAGATTCGACAAATCGGTAGTACGTTATTTATCGCCTGGCATTTGTCGTATCTAATTCATTTTTTAACGGTATCATTTTCCCACAATTTTAGGTCCTCCTTCCCTTTTAGGGCTGCTGTTGTTGCTCCATTCTTTTGCAGTGTTTGTAGGTTCCAATTTGGATGATTCCTGGCTAGCGCTACTGCCTTTACTTTCCCAAGGGGCACAGCGTCGTAGTTCGTAGTTCAATCGTTTAATAACCGGTTCGTAATACTCATCGGGAAGGGATGAAGCACAGATTGCCTGCGACGTGGGCATTTCCAAAGTGTTATGACCATTTCGCGATTCACTAGTCGTGATATCTTCCACTGAATCACCTTCTGTTTCGCCTTTATGGTATAGTTCTTAAGTATCAACAAAAGTTATTTCGTTTGTTAGCTCTGAAAATCGTTCGACGATAGCTGCTCCTGTTAATCTGTAACCCCGAGAAACAGAACTGCCTGCTTCCGGTAGTGCATTGATAATACATCTGTCTTGCAACACGTTTACAAACCAAAACACAGCGTCCGTAACTTGTCGCTTGCCGTCCTCTGTGACAGGCACCCAACTATACGTTTCAGCACTGGCCGAAGGGTGTTCATCCTTCATTATTCAGATTATTCAACTGGAAGATATGACACAACAAACAATAACTAGTTACTACAGCACAAACAGAAAAGCAAATTACTACAAACTACCTACAGTACAACTCATATATTATTACGGAAGATCACTGTATTCTTTCGCAAAACATATTTTATTCGGCGGATTAACGATGAAAATTCATTACATGTATCCTCGAGGTTCGCGGCAACCTAATGACGGAAAACAACTCTTTCCGACTGACTTCTGTTAGGTTCGTGCTGGACACCCTCTTCGAGGTTCGCAACTATGATCTGAGGAACAGGCAACCGGTACAACATAACTCTCCCCGCATGCATTCTGTCCCGTGCCTCGCTGTAAGCAAGCGTCGCGCAGTTGGCTATCTGTGGTCCCTCGAGAGGAATTCGCAGCACTCTTACTCGGAGTTGCTTTTACATGACAAGACTTAAAATTTTATTTCTTAACTAATTCACGTTGTTTGGGAAATTAGTTTGGCTACCTTATTAATCCTCCTAACCCAACGGATTCTGATAACAAAAAACTACAATTAAAAAAATGAAAACCGTAGAGTTTCCTCGAGATTAGAACCCGGAATCTCCGCCTCACCCAGCCAGTCTCCTTGGCCGTCGCGCTCTCGACGAAAAGCGTTTACCATGTGGGTACATAAGCGGCAGTTGTAAAAGTTTCTTTTCTCGATTTTTGTAAAAGTATGCGTTTGCGGTCCCATACCTGATGATGAGAGATGCTCTTTATACAATTATCTATCGATCCCGCCAATTTTGAGTCTACTGCTCATCATTACCTTTAGGGGTGATTTTCACAAAAACGGGGGAATGATGAACCAAAATATCTTAAGAGTCCTTCGTTTTAAGTTGTACACGAGCGACCTGCCAAATCTGAGCCGAATCGGTTGGCCGTGTCTGACGCCTTCACCTAGTTAGTCGCTGCACATCGTTAAAGCAGCACCGTGCGGGCAGGACCCGTCTCTCACCGCCGAACACGGCATATATGGCTTACATCGCGGTTGGGGCACGCTTATAAACGAGCAGATCCATCACACAGACCGGGTTCCTCATATGATTTGCTACCACAGCCCTCTCCAGAGACTGCAGTCGTTTGTATTTGACTCACAAATCACACACTTTGTTTAATAAAGAGACGAGCGTAAAATTCCTACGTTACCTCTATTAAAAAGGACATTCAGTCTCTTGTCCGCAAGTTAATCACGTTCTTCCATATGTAGTATAAATTAATAACTACTATATTTATGAACATTATTTAAAACACAAAGGAAAGTTCCACGTCCAGTCACTAAGGACATCAGCATTTAAAACTTCCATTACAAACAGTGGGATACAAAATCTCATTCTGGAAACATCCCCCAGGCTGTGATTAAGGCATGTCTCCGCAATATCCTTTCTTCCAGGAGTGCAAGTTCTGCAAGGTTCGCAGGAGAACTTCTGTGAAGTTTGGAAGGCAGGAGACGTGATACTGGCATAACTAAAGCTGTGAGGGCGGGGCGTGAATTGTTCTTGGGTAGCCCAGATGGTAGAGCAGTTGCCCGCGAAAGGCAAAGGTCCCGAGTTCGAGTCTCGGTCCGGCAAAAAGTTTTAACCTGCCAGAAAGTTTCATAACAGCGCACACTCCGTTGCAGAGTGAAAATCTCATTCTGGCGTGGGATACAAATTTGCAATAGTCTTCCACATAATGTGGAAGTTATTTATTTCATTACTCACACGTTTTAATAAAAACCTGTGCAGAGTCAAAATTTACACATTGCTTATTTCCTCCAGCCCAGGCAAACTGAGCAAAATCAGGTGTAGTCTGAGGTGGACCTTATGCGGCTTATGAATGCACCATTTGTTCATGGGCGGTTCCTGAGAAAACCCCGAAAAACAATGATTTTCGGGAACCAAAGTAACAATTGCGGGGATGGCCACTTCTATGATTTCTGTTCATGGCAAATCATCGAAATTTTTACCGTATTTTCTTAAATAGTGTTCCCACGGAACCTTGAAACTTTTTTCGGTATCATTATCCGTTACTGAGATCCAGAGGTTCAAAGTTACAGTACTTACGCACGTAATATCCGGTATGAGGCGCAAGTGTAGTTTTAACTGATGCAGTGAACACATGACAACGGTTCTAGGATCGTCGAAAGGATTCTAAGGTCACCAAACTATGTTTTTAGACAGTATTTTTTCCATCAATAAAACGTATGACGCGCTGTGTCTGTATAATGGGCACTTAATAACGCCTATACGAATATGCCCAAAGTAATACTGCAGTGACAAAAAACGAGCTATAAAGGATCTTAACATACCTGAATAGAACTTTAAATGACTGCGGATTCAGTAAAAATATTTCTAATAACATTTTTATTGTTTTAAAATACAAATCAAAAGTCAAGCGCTTTAGACGAATTGCGATCGATGATAAAGTATTCAGAACAAAATGTGAAGCAAACGATTTTGTGTTAACCTTGTATTACGTGTACTTATTTGTTGTTGACATGTGTTCACAGTTCAGAGACAATACGCAACTAAATATAGCCAACAACTCAAAGACAGCCTTATCAATTGGTACAATCGTTTCACCTAAATTAGCTTCACGGGATTTGACAGGAAATTGATTACAGATGGGACATTTGTCGTGGTACAAAAAGGTAACACCAATGAACATTAGTAAATAAACCTTGAAGGCGTATTGCTTTCTGTGCTGCATCAAACATTTCTTTAAGTTATTTATGTTTTCCACGATTAAAGTTTACTTTCGTTGAACTAATTTATAAACAGCATGTACCACGGTGAACTTATACCTCACGATAGGCTTTAATCGCCTAATATCATTAAGTGACAATTACAATAAACCGTACCAAGAGCGACGCGTTTTTGATAAATCTACACTTCGGCTTTACCTTGAAATGGCATACCTTCAGAACACGCAAGTTATATTATGAAAATTCTCTAACCACCAATATGACGTTTTCCGTAATTTTATTACAACAAGTCATATTAATAACAACACGTTTAAGAGAGAGCCTCAGTTTGCTTGTGTTTGAAACTACATTATTATATAGGACGTAAGTTACAATACAGGACCCATCAAACATGGACTCCCAACTGTAAGCGACGAAATCCAGTATGGCGTCTCCCAGATTCTGCTTGCTTCTCTCTGGCCACGTTCCTCTGCACGAAGCAAGAAATGTGTCTTCTGTGGTGTCGGCTACGAAATGATGTACCATGTTGTAGCATCAAAGAACCAGATCGTTCGCGAACGTTTTCTCGTCTCGTGTGAGGGCGTGTGAAAGTTCGTGCGACGTTATGGAAACTCCGCGAAGCACAGACGAAAGGAACGATCCCACAATACAGGTGAGTCCTTAAGGCGGCTACGTAGCGGATGACTTCTCGTTCCGATATCGTATGGTACAAGGTGAGTCATAACAACACACATTAGTTCCTCCACACACAGATTTCATAATGCGGCTCTCCACACTAGTCTATCCTGTGTATGTCTGTTCATCCCCAAATAACTACCGCAACCTACATCCATCTGAACTGCTTTCTGTATTCGAGTCTTTTGCCTCCCTTTACCGTTTTAACCCTCCCCCTTCCCGGCATTACCAACGGAGACGTGTAGTCAGCCTGTAAAATGAACAGCGAGCAGCGCTCGAGGTAGCGGAGATGAATTTACCGGAAAAACACTATAGCTGCCGTACAGGTTTAGTAAGAATCCGTTACCTGTCTACCATATAAGTGACAAGGCTACAGAGGAAGCCTCAGGCTGTCAGAGAGTGTTATTTGGAGTTGTATAAGTTAAAAGTGGGGAAACCAGGTAAGATTGCACTGCTACGGTAATGACCAGAAGTGTGAACAATAACAGACGTCCATAGCGAGCGTGGTGGAAAGGCCGGAGCTGCGGAGGAGCATTGCCATTAGTTTAAGTTGTTGAATAACGCCAGGAATGGTTCCCTTTCGGGAAATGCGTCCAACACGGAGTTACTATAGAAAACTGTTCATTGTGCTGTGTGTATACAAACACAGGCTGTGCAGATGGTAATCGTTCCGACAAGGTAAGCATGATGGGGGCCTACGAACAAAGGAGGGTTTAGTTGACTGAGCCTCTGACCGTAAGTAGTATGCACTTTCAGGTAAAAGCCCAGAAGGCCGTTAACAGCTGCAGATGTCCGAAGCTAAGTGCTGTTTGGAAATGCCTATACTCTGATCCGAAAGAGAATTCTAATAACTTGAAATGACAAGGAATGTTGATGCAGAGGCTTAAGGGTTATATGTGAGCCCAATAAATGCAATCTTATGTACACATGCACCAATTGTAATTACAAGCTTAACTACACTCATTACTTGGTTCTAATCAGATTTTCATACTTAATATTCCTGCGGTGATCACCGTGACTCATTCAGACTTGGCAATAATTACGATTCGGAAGAACGCTACATCAGCAATTTTCTCAATTTTAGGTTATCCATTTTCTTTTATCGGGATGAGTTACAGTGTTAACGCACTTTGTGGAAAATAACCCCTGGGCATGTCTGCGCGCTGCGTCGCCAATTACTAAGGCACACTGCGGTGGATTGGTATAACTTTGTGAAACACCCTGTAGTTACTGCTTGTGACAAAGTAGTGTAGGAATCACATGCTGCTCGCTCTTCGGTTTCCAGACCTATGAAGGAGGTGCATTACCACAGTCCAGCGACCTACCTACGTTCCTTCGCGCTTCTGCCTACCCTTCCCTTCCCTCCGCAGACCACATCGTCCTTCACCTTGTTACATCCCTAGAACACAATTTATCCCTTAATCGGTTCTAATGCGTTCATGAGAGGTATAGACATCAAATATTCGTTTTTATCACAGTTTATTTAACAAAAACGATTTTACACAATTAAAACAGTATTTTTAATAATCACGCGATTTTTCTATCATCTGCAAGACGGGAACTTGTTAGTCCTATAGAAAAATGATGACTGGAACCTTTTTTGTAGGAAATTTAATGTAGTTTAATTTTGTACTGTGAAGTATTTTCGATAGAAGCAGAAGCTTTCGAGTAATAAAACGGGTGACCTGCAAACGACCCCGCCTCCTCACACCCCAACGGTGCGAAATTTATTTTATTCGTTTTATTTTACACATCTAGTTCCGTACGACCAAACTGAGTAGCAAATCTCTATGGTCGTGGAACGTGTCAGTATATAAAATTACAACAAAAAAGTAATAATAGGTAATGTTTTTTCGGATGTTGTTCATTGAACTTCCTCCTACCAACGAACAAAAATTCATGACTACACGATTTTTTTTTTGGTCTTCTCCCGTTGACTAAAGAAGAAAGGATGTTAACACTCCTCGCTTAGACCAGTATCACGCTACCTTTGTTGCTACTGATGACGCCATACCCCTGAGTAGTCTTTGCCCGGAAATACCAATGGAGGACTATTTTACCACCGGAAAAATGGAATGGTGTGCTCTCAGTCAAGCAACACGGTGTAAGAACAGTGTTTGTAAAAGGACAGGGCAGGGAGACGAGTAGCAGGCCTTCTCAATGACAGTCGGTTTCAAACCCGACAGGAATTGTTGCTGTCAACGAATGCAGGTCCACCTTCGGCAGTTTTCGAGCAAACATTGCTGCGGGAAGTGTATGCAATGGCCACATGGACACTCGTTCCTCACAAAAGGCCCACTGCTTGTAGTCGCTCATAAATCTGCTTATTTTTCACGATTCAAACAACCCAGTCTGGGCAAAAGCTCACTGAAGGCATATAGCGTGGTTCGACTAGAACGGAATTTGCTTCTTTTCAAATGACTCAAGGTGTCTAATGCACGGACAGCGCAATGAGGCTTTTAACCTGTAACGTGTGCGGAATGTAATTTAGGACGGAGGTGGTTTTGTGGGTGTTTTTTGTACAATGAGATTAGCGCACTCATTTAGGTCATCGTTAATGTGAACCATGACCTTTCTTTCAACTTTCTCGATGGCCAAATGTTACCGTTTCTAAACTATATATTCATGATGAGTATGCTATGGACACTCCAGTCTTCCAAGGCGACAACAGCCGTGCTGACATGTCTTCACGCAATGGTCGTTGATTTCAGGAACACACAGGCAGCCCATCACATTTCAACTGGCACACGACACCACCCAACTTTAATCCCCCAGAAAGTTTCTGGCATTATTTGGAACAGCAGTTGAAACGTAGCAGAGAAAGACCTAGCAATTCAGTAACCGTATGCGATTTAATCATTAATGAAAGGCTTCAGCTGGATATGTTGTACGTGAAAAATCGTATGTACTTTCCTCCGCACCGAATTGAGGTCGTTTTTAAGGTAGAGGCAATTTTAAATGGTGTTAGCTTGATGTCTCCTGAAGAGGGGGGGGGGGGCGCTTATCTTTTTTGTCTGGTGTGCTTACTTTCCATGGCGGCAGCAGTTGCCATCCAATTTCAAAGAGCTGTACGTCATTGTCTCACTCCTTCGCAAAAGTGTTTCTCAAATTGTTAAGCAATATATGCTTGTCAAACGATTTTCTTTTCACCTTAAGAGGGAATAATTAAAAAATAGGTGAATCGAAAACAGCTGAAATTAAAAGTCGGGTAGCTTCTAGCTTAGTAAAAGCCATTCCACCGACTCCGCTTCGGCACATGTTAAGGTCACTTCATATTTAATCAAGAAGCATCTCATCCAGCCTTAGTGCCCGTGCTAAGCCGTTTCAAACTTGGTCGTCAGGCGGCGTCACCTCACTAAGGCAACGCTGTGTACAAGATTATTGCGAAGATTGTACTAACCAACTGCTTACATTTTTATTACCATGTTCCATAACAAAACTATAGACAGGACCGCAGTTCCCACTGACACGGCTCACAGCTCAAAAGATGTTCATATCCAGGCAAAGGGTCCAATTGATTACATATATCTACAATTACCATATATAGATATTGCAAACAAGGGAAACTCCTACTAAGCTACTAAAAGGCCGAACCTGGGGATTACACCCCTCCATTATTCCCCAAACCTACAAAATCCTGATCCGACTCATCCTACGCCATGTAAATGTTGCATGAATCTCCACCCCACCAAATCCTCGAACGCAATGCATTCCGTCTCGCCTTCCTTATCAGCTCCACCCTTCCTCATCCACATCGAAAACCGTTGTATCGCCTATACTACCCGCAAACTAGATTCCAATAATCCTATTGTCTCACCTCTGATCACCAACCCTGGTGGGGTGCCGCGCCTTTACAAACACATCCCTCCACATCCTATCCCAATGCAACTTCAAGCAATCCCTCTCTCAGACAATGAGATCTGCCCCGATTTTTATCCCTCCTACCAATTCAACCCTTCCCCACCTATACCACTCAACATCAGGGCTCCTTTCTGCTCGTTCCCTCTCCATCCTCCCTTATCCCTTTCCTCTTGTACCACACACCATACTCCTCCTCACCCTCTGTCTTTCCCACCATCTGTATTCCCACTATCCGCTTCACCTCCTATCATCTCCACAGTTTTCCCACCTAACAGACCCCTATCTCTTTACCCACAACCCTCAACCTCTATGGATCATACTCTCACCTCTGACAGCACTTGACACCCTGTGCAGGTGCTTCCGATTTTAAGTGAAAGTGCATTTGCCGTTTTTAAGTTTTATGTATTTTTCGTCCTTTTAGCCATCCATGATTAATCTTTTTTTCTCTCATCTTTGTTACTGCACCAATGACAGACCACCCCCGCCCATATCGGACGTGGGCGATGAAACAACAACAAAGAAAAAAATAAATAAATAAACGCCAGCACTGGTCATATACATGTATCACATATACCTAAGGCTGCATTCAAACTGCCGGCCGGGCCGAGCAGAGCCTGGCCGGGCCGCCGCCCGCTTTGATATCAAACACATGGTTCTGAATTGCGGTGTTCACACTGGCGGCCGGGCCGCGCCGACACGGCGTGAGCCTCCCGGAGCCGAGCCGACGACATTCCGAGTGTTTAATATTGCCGGCGCGATCCTGCGGAGCAGCACTACAACTTCTGCAGTACACGCATCACACGTCTCCCTTCTGCTCTCATCACAAGTGTGACTGCACACGTCTTTTATTTTAAGATGTTACCTCACATATCACAATCAGTGAGGAAAAATTACGTTTATTATAATGATACATGCGAAATTACTTTTATTTCATTTATTTAATCTACCGTATTTACATGCATTTACAACAATAGCTTGCCAGCGATCGCGGCATTGCCGCCACTGAATAGTTCGCATTTACTTGTAAACGGAGACATATGAGTGTCACTGAGGGACGGAAATGTGTCCCTACCAGATGACAGTGCATTGTAAAGTCATGCTGTGGCACGTTACTATAAGCTGTTGTCTGTGACATCTTTTTGCGATGTTCTTACTTTAATGAATGCAGAATAACATATACATGACATTAACTTGTGTCCATCAATTTGGTATCAGAAATTCGGCAAGTATGACAGTAATGATGCAGTTTCCAGATTATGGAACGAAGAAACCAAGGAGTGTGTTTCAGATAGTACACACAAAAATAAATTATTTTCCTTTATAATTTTATTTGTTTTATTTACAATGAAATGAGATACACAAAAATACAGCAAATAGCTAAGTACTTTCAATTCCAAAATTTATTTTTGAAAGGTTTTCAATTATTTTAAGTTGCATTTTAAGGAAATATTCAACAAAAGTGTTCCCGACAGTTATCGAACGTAATGTGGAATTTCTGTTGAATGTGGCACAAGCCGCCTGCATATCAGCATTGTTACAAAACTTTTCAGCTTCAATATTGCATCCTTCTCTGTCAATGACAACATTATGAAGTAGACAAATGCACTTGACTATGTGATCAGCTACGTCAATGGATGTTTCAACTTCCTTCCTCAGTAGTCTCCATTTATTGGTCATTATACCAAATGCACATTCAACAACTTTTCTTGCTCTGGAATGCATATCATTGTATACAATCTTCTCGTTGTCCAAATTTCTGCGAGGAAAAGGTCTCATCAAATTCTCTAATAAGGGGTAAGCTTCATCTCGCAAAATGACGTACGGTAGTTTCTGACACATTCCTTCAAGTCTTGTTGGTGGCGGTAATAACAGCTCCCCATTTGTAAGTTTCTTATACAACATACTTTCTTTAAACGCGCCTGCATCAGACTGTTTACTGTAGGCACCAACAACTACAGCTATAAATTTATAATTTCCATCAGCAACTGCTTGGAGTACAATCGAATAAAACTGTTTGTAATTGTAAAATATGCTGCCAGAAAGTTTAGGACATTGGACTCGTATGTGCTTCCCGTCTATACATCCAACACAGTTTGGAAATCCCCATCTCGTATGCATTTCACTGGCAATTTCTTTAAATCGAGAAACAGTTGGCGTTGGTAAATGAATGGGAGCAAGTGACTCAGATATGGCCATACAAACGTCTTTCACCACCACTGATACGGTGGACACGCCTATTCGGAATGACGATGCTAGTGCATGAAAGGAGATTCCAGTGGACAGATACCTGAGAAAAAAAATCGTAATATGTGTCACTCAAGTGTGGTGTTGGGCGAAGTTTTTACAGTTTTGTTTGCACAATAGATATTTACTTAGTCAATGTCATTTCACAGTTATACAGCAATAAATACACTTTCTTGCACCCTTCTATATTCTTTCAATTAAAATAATGAAATCGAAATGCAAAGACCTGAGAGACAGTTACAGAGAATAACTTGTATAACTTGGCAAAATAAGGTAATGTGATCCAGGGATTAGTATATTAAAATGCAATTCCACTCGGGCTTTGTTCTGTCATATGATTTTCCTAAGTTCCAAGAGCTATGCACAGTTCCTTATCAGTGGAAATAGAACCACTGAGTCAAAGGGCATTATCTCAAAACTATTCGCCTATCAATCTATCTTACAAGGTAATGAAAAGAATTCTGTGAGGTCATCAGTGGCTCCACATGATGAACCATCACCACTGCCAAGCGCTGCATCATGAAGAAAAAAAGAAGAAAAAAGTTGGAAAATTCTGAAGGAGTATTTCTGCGATTCTTCGTTGAAGGCACAGCAAGACATTACCCAAAATGACGAAGCTAATTACTTCCTAATGATTCTCACGAGTCCCATAAACTCTCTTCCCCTCAGAAGTAAGCGTTTGTGAAATTTAAAATACGAAAGCATGACTACAATTAATTGGAGATAGTGAATGCTGTACAACGTTCTACTGCAAACCAAGAAGTGTGAACTAACGAATCTTACCTTATCGTTATACACAATTTTTCTTCTGCTGTTATACTTCTGCGAAAATTTGTGTTCTGTTTCGAAATTTTGTCTTGAATGTTCTGCAGCACATACTGAAATGTATTATGATTCATTCTGTAACATGAATAAAATTTTTCAGGATAGTTTTTAAGTTCTTCATGTAAAGAAAAAAACTCTCCTAAATGTCTGTCGCTATTTATGGGATGAATCCATAACCTCCTAGTTGTTCTGTACTTCAAAACTCGACGAGTTACTGCAGAGTCAAAACAGTACCAATAAAAGAGTGAAGATATTGTTCTACACGACAGCACAGACTAGCTAAAGGCGTTATCTACTGACTTGCTTTTCAGCTGTCGAAGGGTGGGGATTTTTTTTAAATTTATTTATTCGGCCTCCGGCAGCTAACAGCCATTTAGCCAAAGAGTGGGGATTACCTTGACAGTGCAGCGCAGCCCGCCAAGGAAGAAAAAAAAAACAATGAAGAACAATGAAACGCACATCTGTGTCGATCTACAGTAGTTTCATTAACTCTCCATTATTTTTTCTATCAAAGTAGACAACGAGACTACAGAATTGCGCTTCAGTTTCTGCAGTAAACATATCACAAATCTCCAGTGATCCAAATCTTTTGTGATGCAACGTGTGGGCAATTATAAAAGCATAGCAGATGGTTGTCCAGTAGCCGAGGGAAAAATTCTTATACATTTGGATTTATCTAGACAATGAGACCATTAAAATAATACGAGGGGCCGACACTAGGTCTGCGCTGATCACTAGTAATTAGTTTTTCTCTGTCCTGCATTATATGACTACACTAAACCAAGCTGTAACCGCGCGAACTCCGTGGCTTGCGGACGCGGCACTGACGCCACTGAATAGCTCGCATTACTTGTGACCAGAGACAGATATCAGTATCATTATCATTTCAAAAACTTTTTGGTACTTTTAGCTACATTTCATTCCCAACAATGTATGGTCTAAAACGGATCTAACAGTAAGCTACCAGCTACATAACTTTTTCACTACAAGACTTGTAAATCAAGTGCACAACGTTGACAAATAGCATCATTTCACAATGACTGTTAAGAAATACGGAAAGATAAATTATTCAATACGAAGCTAAGATGTTACACTACCACGTGTACCAAAATCAGATTTTTTAGCCGCATACTTTCTTCAAAATCGGTTGGGAAGCGTTACGAAGCTAAGAAATCACGCGAAACGAAAAGTAGACTTTTTCTTTTTTCACGACGTAAGTATCGGTTTTAAGGAAAAAGTAAGTTCATAAAACGATGTGGCGAAGTCTTATATACCGTTAATACTTTTTAAAACATGAAAATCGGAGAAGCGGATTTTCCCTCCATTTCGCCGTCCCGGATCGGCGCGGCGCGCAATGTGAATGCACTACTCGTCGGCCTGAGCTGGCTGGGCACGAGCCGAGCCAGTACGCGCCATCCCGGCCAGGCCGGCAGTGTGAACGCAGCCTAAGAGTAAGTTCATACCAAGAGCAAGAGAGATTATCATGTTACGCAACTGACAGCCAGTAAATGGAAGCATACAAACATGGCTTGGAACTGGTTACATTCTTAGATACAACTGACGCAAATAACGTAGTATAACAGTTATGAAGTGCGAACTAACAAAACAACTGGATAAAATTGGATTCAAAAGAAA
This sequence comes from Schistocerca serialis cubense, assembly GCF_023864345.2. NCBI lineage: Eukaryota > Metazoa > Arthropoda > Insecta > Orthoptera > Acrididae > Schistocerca > Schistocerca serialis. The sequence continues at coordinate 1,132,463,623 of NC_064638.1, forward strand.
AATTATAAGCAGTGTATGGTATTTTCCTAAGGTAAACAAACTAAAAAACCAACGACCTTACAGGGGGGGGGGTGATGTTGAGGGAAGAGGCGGGGGTGAATAGTTGGTTATTACTATCTTCGAAATAATCTTTATGCATCGTTGCCTTAGTGCGGTGGCGCCGCCTGGCGATCGAGTTTGAACCCGCTGTAAAGCGCGTCGACTCAGTCTTTCTGAGTTGGTGTCGATGCATCATCTTTACTGAATACTTACTTGTTTTTGCTCCTACACTCCTAATTGGTGCTATGAATATTATATTTAGCAAGTTTTATATATTTGGCAAACCAGTGTGAAGCATATTATTATAACTGGGGTACGTCCTCAGTATGCGGACGAGACTGATGTGTAGTTACATTTCTGGGAGGTGTAAAATTTTAGCAGTCAGTAATATCGTTCCTTACGTGTAATTGTTTTACGATCATGCAGATTACTACACTAACGTTATTCTATCCGCATACTGCAGATCTGAGAATCCGAGGGCGACAGCTTGTTACTGTCGAAACTGGTCACGAAGTGAACTATTTCGCAGCAAGCGATCTAGGCTTCTAATATTATAAAAAATTACAACACGAGATCGCCCGAACAACGTGTAAGTTATATAGTTAAAATAATTACCTTACTGATCAAGAAAAATCAGGACTGTAACTCGATGCCCCTAAGCCAGTAAGCAGCGATGCTACAAGGCCATGAAGGCGTCCAATATTACCTATCTATTTGCTTGGGTGGAGTCTACGGAATAACAAGTTGTTCACCGTGAACGTGGTTTGGTTTCCCGGTACTGGGCCCCGCTGCTGTCTATTATGCGACGAATGTTTGCCGCGAAATGCGCGGCTGCGTCTTCAAAGCACGTCTGTGGGTCGCGCTGCTGTGAATACCGCTCGGGGCCTACGTAACCTCGCACCGCTACACATACAAATCGACAGACAGGACATCAAGACCATAGTGAGCTCATCCATTTTAACGTAACGAGTACTACGGACTACAAACGTTGTAGTGTGGGGAGGGCAATGCGAGAGGCGTTCAATGAATTCGAAAATAAAGTTCTATGTACTGACTTGGCAAAAAATCCAAAGAAATTTTGGTCTTATGTCAAAGCGGTAGGTGGATCAAAACAAAATGTCCAGACACTCTGTGATCAAAATGGTACTGAAACAGAGGATAACAGACTAAAGGCCGAAATACTAAATGTCTTTTTCCAAAGCTGTTTCACAGAGACGGCTCTGTAGTTCAAAACAATGGTTCAAATGGCTCTGAGCACTATGGGACTTAACATCTGTGGTCATCAGTCCCCTAGAACTTAGAACTACTTAAACCTAACTAACCTAAGGACATCACACACATCCATGCCCGAGGCAGGATTCGAACCTGCGACCGTAGCAGTCGCGCGGCTCCGGACTGAGCGCCTAGAACCGCGAGACCACCGCGGCCGGCCTCTGTAGTTCCTTCTCCAGATTGTCGCACAGATGACAAGATGGTAGATATCGAAATAGACGACAGAGAGATAGAGAAACAATTAAAATCGCTCAAAAGAGGAAAGGCCGCTGGGTCCGATGGGATACCAGTTCGATTTCACACAGAGTACGCGAAGGAACATGCCCCCCTTCTTGCAGCGGTGTACCGTAGGTCTCTAGAAGAGCGTAGCATTCCAAAGGATTGGAAAAGGGCACAGGTCATCCCCGTTCTCAAGAAGGGACGTCGAACAAATGTGCAGAACTATAGACCTATATCTCCAACGTCGATCAGTTGTACAATTTTGGAACACGTATTATGTTCGAGTATAATGACTTTTCTGGAGACTAGAAATCTACTCTGTAGGAATCAGCATGGGTTTCGAAAAAGACGATCGTGTGAAACGCAGCTCGCGCTATTCGTCCACGAGACTCAGAGGGCCATAGACACGAGTTCCCAGGTAGATGCCGTGTTTCTTGACTTCCGCAAGGCGTTCGATACAGTTCCCCACAGTCGTTTAATGAACAAAGTAAGAGCATATGGACTATCGGACCAATTGTGTGATCGGATTGAAGAGTTCCTAGATAACAGAACGCAGCATGTCATTCTCAATGGAGAAAAGTGTTCCGAAGTAAGAGTGATTTCAGGTGTGCCGCAGGGGAGTGTCGTAGGACCGTTGCTATTCACAATAAACATAAATGACCTAGAGGATAACATCGGAAGTTCACTGAGGCTTTTTACGGATGATGCTGTGGTATATCGAGAGGTTGTAACAATGGAAAATTGTACGGAAATGCAGGAGGATCTGCAGCGAATTGACGCATGGTGCAGGGAATGGCAATTGAATCTCAATGTCGACAAGTGTAATGTGCTGCGAATACATAGAAAGAAAGATCCCTTATCATTTAGCTACATTACAGCAGGTCAGCAACTGGAAGCAGTTAATTCCATAAATTATCTGGGATTAGGGATTAGGAGTGATTTAAAATGGAATGATCATGTAAAGTTGATCGTCGGTAAAGCAGATACCAGACAGATTCATTGGAAGAATCCTAAGGAAATGCAATCCGAAAACAAAGGAAGTAGGTTACAGTACGCTTGTTCGCCCACTGCTTGAATATTGCTCACCAGTGTGGGATCCGTACCAGATAGGGTTGAGAGAGGAGATAGAGAAGATCCAACGGAGAGCAGCGCGCTTCGTTACAGGATCATTTAGTTATCGCGAAAGCGTTACGCAGATGATAGATAAACTCCAGTGGAAGACTCTGCAGGAGAGACGGTCAGTAGTTCGGTACGGGCTTTTGTTGAAGTTTCGAGAACGTACCTTCACCGAGGAGTCAAGCAGTATATTGCTCCCTCCTACGTGTATCTCGCGAAGAGACCATGAGGATAAAATCAGAGATTAGAGCCCACACAGAGGCATACCGACAATCTTTCTTTCCACGAACAATACGAGACTGGAATAGAAGGGAGAACCGATAGAGGTATTCAAGGTACCCTCCGCCACACAACGTCAGGTGGCTTGCGGAGTATGGATGTAGATTTAGGCTGTGTGAACTGCTTAATCGCTCATGGGAACAGGTGAACAGATGAACAAAGTCTTCTTCAGCCTTACGTGGCGTTATTCTGTTGGGTACAATTTATTATACAAAACTGGGGTATCTGAGAGTGCGACTCGTAATACTCTATTTGTCCTCTGAGTGAGGGAAATCCATCTAAACCGTCACCTAGGATTGGGTTACATTGTAGTTTATTTTTGGTTTTCCTGTAATCCTGGTTATCATGCGCTTTTAAGTTGTAGTTCTTTCTTCTTTCTTCTGATCAGATTTCTTGTGATAACAGATCCTTAACTTTTTTGTACATATCGTTGGGATTTGGTTTGTGCTGTTTCTTCCACGTATCGGGTGCGTTAGGCATCTGTATGGCGGATATAGCAAATGGACAAACACAATACTCGTGGATTCGAGGTCGGCGAGAAACTCTTAATATCGAACTTCAACTGTGTGAAGAAGCTCCAGCACAGGACGTGCTCCATCCGCCGGAAGACAACAACACAGGCAGGAAGCTGCGTGGCCAAGAAAAAGACTCCGGAATGATAAATCTGGCGCCTACAGTGGATTTTTCGGCGCACGTTTCGCTGTAGCACGTGAGCACATTTTCACGGCGGAATTTACTTTGTTTCTTAGCCGTTGTCACAAATATACATTTTTATTTCCCGTGCGTATATAGGAATAGCAGGAATAATATGTGATTAGTGTGAATAGTAGGAATAATGTGATTCAATTTGTAGCTGATTTGTATATAAAGAGGGCGAGAAATTTAATACGTGGAGCTGACACTTCTGGCAGCAGAGGCTGGGCATCGACTCGAACTGAGCTTGGATGACACATGCGGGCAAGTCATTCCACGCTGTTTCGACACTACGCCATTCATCAGTCGTAGTGACGTGCGAGTGGTGTGCTACTCTCTCGGGAACTCAGGACCAGATTTCTGAAATGGGCGAGAGGTCCTGGAGAAAATGCTATCCAGGGCGAAATTCGAACATGCTCTATATTGATGTAACTCAGCGCACCAGGGCAGCATGCCGTCTTGAGTTATCTTGTTAACAGATGTCACGGAGGCCTCGAAGACTAAGTACAGCCACCGCCCGTAACAGGCCAAAAATGTAGCGCCTGCTATCCAAATTACCGGCTATACCAACAACCCCAGAGGTTATGCTGTTGTGTACCTCATACCTAATACCAGCTGCAGGCCCGTGCGACGATGAGGAATGCAAGCTGGCAGCTTCCATTCTCCTCGGAGCCTCCACGAACAGTTACTTCCACCATGATGCTGTTCAATGGTTGCCGCGCTGGCAGTTCATGGTGTTCCAGGCAACGTAGCAATGTCCATGTGGGTAACTGCTTTGCATCAAGTAAGCCCATTTCTCGGGTCAGGGTTCGTGAAGCCGGTGTATTAACCTGAACAGTCGAGCGACTAATGTGCGTGTCCTCTCAGACGCTACAAGCGTGGGGTCGCTGAGATCATGGTTGGCGTTGAGTGTGGCGAGCCTGAACCCATCGATTCCATATTCGCAGTGAGCAGCAATATACCGGAACGACAAACCAGAGTCTCGGTAGGCAACTATTCTGCCGCTGTCCGATTTCGAAATGTGCTGGTAAGTATTCCTCGAATACACAGAATGTTTCACAAAGTTTTGATGATTTCAAATTTGAAAAACACGCAAACTATTTGCAAAACATAGAACATTCTACTAAAGTACAATATTTATCCAAGTTTACTAATCAAATACTATAAGGGGCATTCAAATGAAACCAGGTCACTAGTGTAAAGTAACGGTAACGATTTTATTAACTAAAAAATGTAGTTATACACTTACTCAAAAATAGTCGCCAAAACTGTTGGCACATTTATCCCATTGCGACATAGCCGGTCGATTCCATCCTTGAAGAAGCTAGTATGCTGCTGTCGGATCCAGGCCTGGACCCAGTCATACACTTCCTCGTCCGTTGGGAATCCTTGTCCGCGAACAACTTGTTTTAGAGGTCCAAACACATGAAAGGTCGGGACTGTACGGTGGATGTTCCAGCGTTTCCCACCAAAACTACTGTAACGCCGTCTTCGCCGAATTGGCCGTGTGCGGGTGGGCATTAACCATGCAGCAGGATAACGCCGCTGGACAACATGTCCCGGCATTTCGACTTGATGGCTCGTCTATGGTTCTGTAAAGTGGTTTGATAAGACTGGGCACTGATGGTGGTTCCCAGTTCCAGGAACTCGACAAGCAGTGGGCCCTTGTGGTCAAAAAAGGACGTCATAACCTTACCAGAACTGGTTAGCACGGCCTTTGATTTCTTTGGAGGTGGTGAAATCACATGTTTCCACTGCTTGCTCTGATGCTTGCTTTCCGGTTCAAAATGGTGACACCATGTTTCGTCACCTGTAACATCGACTCACTCCTCGTTGTTCCTGCTTACTCGCCTGGATGTTCGGTAGCGGACGATAACTTGTGGGACCACATTCTCTTCGGCTTAAAACCACACTGGCACTATGCAACATCAAACGGTGTCCACAGCTACATAATACTAGAGAAGTTTCATCGTGAATTCGATCTTTTAACTGTTGCAAGCTTCTCGGCCGGACGGGGTACACTCTCGCCTTCATATAACCCCATAGCGAAAAGTCTGGCAACGGACAGTTAAATCAGTCGAGCTAGGCGGTCACTCGACACAACTGCGTTTGGAAATTATGCGATTACCAAACGATTCACGGAGAACTTTCAAGGTCTTGCTGGATGTTTGGCACGTCGCGCAGTCTTACTGGAACCAAGTTTTCATAACGAATGACGAAGGCTTGTCCGCAATCTGCTACACACACGTTCGATGTTCTCGGGAGTTTTGACGGCTTTCCGAGGGCCGGTTGACTTTCGATTCGATGCACTGTCAATTGGACGGAAGTTCCTTACCCAATTCAACATTGTCCCACGAGCAGGAATTGGATATCGCGCCTAATCTAAAAATGCTTACGAAATGCACGTTGCAGCCGCATGGCAGATTCGCCATAGCGAAAATAGGACTCCATCTCGAAAGCACGATGTTGCTTCGACCAGTACGACATGATTACTGACCTGTATACGGGATGGGTGGTTGGTTGGTTGATTGATCTGGGAGAGGGGGCCAAACAGCGTGGTCATCGGTCCCATCGAATTAGGAAGGACGTCGGTCGTTCCCTTTCAAAGGAACCATTTCGGCATTAGCCTGAAGTGATTTAGGGAAATCACGGAAAACATAAATCAGGAGGGCCGGACGCGGGTTTGAACTGTCATCCTCCCGAATGCGAGTCCAGAGTGCTAACCACTGTGCCACCTCGTTCGGTCTATAGTTCTATAGGTCTATATGGAATGAAACTTGACACTACGCACTTCAAATAGACTCCGCCACCGTCGCTGTATCATGTTTTTACCGTGCGTTATTAAAATTTGAAAGCGGCAAACCATTAGGAAACAGACTGTATAAGAGGCATAATGTGGTTTTCACATGAGCATCACTGAAGTGCCTCTTCTGTATGAGAAAACAGCTGCGTAATACCTCCATATAATTGTAGAGAGAGTACTCCTATTTTATGCGGCACGCTAAAATGCTAATCATTTGCAAATGCGGTACACTTCATGATAATACTATGCTTTGTTTTACACGGTGGTGTATAACAACTTCCAACATTAAATGACGTCAACACAATCCCAGCAACTTGCTGCGCTTGCTACAAAATATTAAGACCCTGCAAATACCCACCAGTTAAGAGGGTGGACATGCAGCGACTCGAAAGGGGAACATAGTTTCTTTTCTTTTTTTTTTAAATAAAACTTCAGGTCCCAGTTTCACAACAAACGATCCAGTATTTCAGCATACTCGCAGGTTTAATATCTACTCTTGCTCCTCCCGGTTCTCTCTGCCCCTATTATCTTAATATTGATCCTGATATCACTCTACCTATGGTATTCCACAGTTTTCTCCAGCTGGAACTACTCAGCACCGCTCTCTACGAATATGTTTTCACCTTATTCCAACTACTTTCCAATATTGTCAGTCTTCTTCCAGCCAGCTGTTCCTTGGTAAGCATGTCACGCTCCATTTCGTCTTGGTCAAAATGTTGTCGTCCATGCTGCTTATGATATTCCCGGCGATCCTCAACATAAGACTGGCGGAAAGCCTCGCATCAATCACATCCGAGATGTGATCAAAAAGTACCGGGAACTTCTTAATTTCGTGGACTTTATAATCCAATTTTCACTTTTTCTTATTTTGTTGGTACACATGATCCCGATATATGTTCATTTTCAGATGTTTTGAATATTTAGTTTGTTGTTGACGGTCGAAAAAAGTGCGGCACCGCGTTCGAAATGTTGACTATGACTTTTGGTGCAATTACTATGAGTAAGACAAGACTTTATGAGTGGTATAAACGTTTCACAGGTGGTCTAGAAGAGTTGAAGACGACGATCGCCCTGGACGCCCAAGCACAAGAATTATTGAAGACAGTGTGGAAGAAGTAAAGAAAATCGTTCTGGAAAACCCATGAATCACCACCAGAGAGGTTGCTGATGGCGTCGGAATATCCTTTGGCCCATGCCAAGGAATATTTCAGATGTTTTGAGCACGTAATATTCTGAAATTGACGAATGTCGACCGAAACCTGCGTCACATAGTCAACGCCCAGGAATTGCTGAATGAAGTCGACAACGATCCTGAACTTCTAAATAAGGTTATAACATCTGATGAAACATGTGTAGACAGATATGATGTCGAAACCGATGCCCTACCATTTCCACGGAAACCGCCTGAGGAGCCAAGGCCGAAAAAAAAATCGATGAGTTCGACCACATGTGAAGACTCTTCTCACTGTTTTCTTCGATTACAATGGAATAGTGCGTCATGCGTCCCTGCCTTATAGTCGAACTGTCAACAAGGAATACTAGTTGGAAGTTATGAGCAGTTTGCGTGAAGCAATCCGAGAGAAAACCACTCGTGGAAACTGCATCACGATAATGCTCCCCCACTCACACCTCAATGCCAGCTTGTTTTTTTCTTTCCAAAACACAAAACCGTTATGTTGTCTCATGCACCGTGTTTGCCGGGCATGGCCCCTTGCATCTTCTTTCTATTACCGCTTTCTATTCCCTAGGCAGGAGAGAACCATGAAAGAATGTCCTTTTGCACCTTTGCCGGTACAAAAACAGGATAGTTGAAAGAGTTCGACACCGTAACGAAAAATAATTCCAGATGGGCTTCCAAGATAGGGAAAAGCGTCGGCACAAGTTTATTACCTCTGAGGGAGATTACTTCGAAGGGGGGCAAAGTAATTGATTATGATGATGAATAAATAAAGACTCTTTACGAAGAACATAAGTTCCCGTCGCTTTCTGATCACATCTCGTATCTGCGCAGAAACTCCGTATAATCGTTTCCCGGTTAGTAATCAGCGATGTGGTTCAGTCCTGAGCTCCTTTCTGAAATTTAGGAAGACTCATTCTATCTTTTCTCCGTCAAATGCTGTTTGCGAAATACCGTGTGTGAATAACGCAAACCGTTTTTCATACGAGATATTTTTCTGGAATCCGTGCTGATTTTTTGTGAAATGACAGATTGTATCACAGCCTCCAACATTTACGGCCGTAACCTATACTTCCTTCGCAGTAAAAGGATACGGAAGCATAGAGAACTTACCGAAGGAAATGACGCTACAACGGCCACACTCAATCCAAAAAAAAGCATAGGTACCTTAGTTGCCTAATGTTAATAAATAAGCGGTACGACAACCATACCAAGTCATTATACGGGCAGTTCACCCTAACTAATTAGGTGAGCCAGTAGGATAGAGCGTACCCCCAAATGAAGGCAAAGTCTAGTAAAGTACTGTTGTGTGCAAAACGTCTCTGTCCTCTTCGTTTCTTTGTTTCAACGTACAAGAGCGTAAGTAGAGGAAGAGAAAGATGAGAATGAAAACCATACTGCGAAACCGTCGACAACAAATCAAAGTTAGCTGTCTGTCAGCAGGGGAAAAACGTGTCGCTTCAAGACTTTTGACACGTTGATACGTTGCAGGTCTGGAGGCGAGGAAAGAAACAAAGAGGGGACCGGTTACACCCCGTGCCGCAGTCTGCAAAGCGACACAAGAGAAGAAAGACATGGCGCGACGAACTCAATCCGAGGATATCATCTACAAGAAACAGCACCATTCTCGATCCTTCTTTGCGTACTAACTTCACTGGCACGTCGCAGAACATCGACATTTAAGTGACAACTGGGCGATTCACACTGAAGTGTTAAGCATAGTGTTCATATACGCAATCTCTTGACTGCTTCTCTACCGTTTCACACCCTCAACAACAAAATGTTTTTAGCTTTCGGAGGAGATGTACATGACAAATTTTGTGAAAAGATCTCACCTTGACGGAAAACATCTTTGCTTTAATGATTCCCACCCCAACTGTTACCATATCCGCGATCTGTCCCTTATTTCGCGGTAATACAATATGAGATGCTGCTATCTGAACTTTTTGGATGTCGTCCTGTAACGCTATCTGGTAAGAATCCCATACCGCGTAGCGATACTCTTAAATGCAATCTTTCGTTCGCCTTTCCGCCAACATTTTATAAGTGACGATCCCAGTTTAAGTTGTTCGTAACTGTAATTGCTAGGCATTCGGCTGAATTGACAGTCTTTAAATATGCGTGATTTATCGTGCATCACAACATTGTTCAGCGATATGTTGCCACTTTTCGCAAACAAAGCAGATCCTTATATGAAGATGGTATCTGTTCTTTTGCATATGTCCGACATCTTGCAGCTCTCGAAGAATGAAATTACAATGAAATCCAGACCATTAGCTGCTTAAAGGCGTTGATAAGTATCAACGGGGACAGTTGAAAATGTGTGACCCAATCGGGACTCGAACCCGGGATTTCCTGCTCACATGGTAGACTATCAGTCTGAGCCACCGAGGACACACAGGATAGTGCGAGTGCAAGGACTTATCTTTGGACGCTATCCGTGAGACCCAAATTCCCAACTTACTGTCCACACACTACATTTGTAGTGCCCTGTCCACTATATTCGTTACTCGTGGCAGTCAATCTACCGATTCCCGAAAGAGTCTGAGCAATGTGAGGCACCCACACTAAAGAAGATCATTGGCTCAGACGGATAGACTGTCTGCCATGTAAGTAGGAGATCCCGGTTTTGAGTCCAGTTCGGGACACACATTTTCAACTGTCCCCGTTGATATTTATCAACGCCTGTAAGCAGCTAAAGGTCTGAATTTAACTGTAATTTCAAGCAGAAATTTTGTCTAAATGATTTTGTAATTTTTTTCAACTTCTAATACTATAACGACATCACAATCTGCAAACAATATAAAATTATGTCAAATTGTGCCCTAAATCATTTATACAGATTAAGAACAGCAACGGTCTATAACACTTCCTTGGGGAACCACACTGTGACTTCCCGTCAATTACAACGAACTATGAACTTACTCACAGGAAATCACAAATCCAATCGCACAACTGAGACGATACTCCACCACCATGCTAATTGTTTAGAAGCTGCTTGTGAAAAGCCTTCTGGAACTCTGGAAACATGGACAAAACTTTGACCCGCTGTCGTCAAGTCTATTGTGTTTCACAAGAACGATACATTCTCAAACTGTGCTGGTTGTGTGTCAATAGATTGTTTTCTACCAGGTACTTCATAAAACTGCAACACAGAATATGTTCCAAAGACCTCTACAAATCGATGTCAATGATAAAACGTCCTTAACTCTGCAAATTGCCACTATTTAATTTCTTTTGTGCTGATATGATCTTTGCAGTTTCCCGGTGATTAGGTGCAGATATTTTATTGAGCGATTGGTTGTATTTGACTGCTAAAAACGGACCATTTTTACCACCATCCTCTGATGAAAGGAACCTAAATAGTAATCAACCCGGACCGGAAAAAATCGCCTTTATTGGCTTCAGCTGGTTCGCTATGCCAGGGTATGTACTTGTTGGCAGCTGTTCTTGATTCGAATTCTGGAATACCTGTTACATCTTCTTTGTTGAAGAAATTTCTAGAAACCGTGTTTATAACTCTGCTTTAGCGCCGCTGCGTGGCGCGTGTGTCGCCGCTGGTTCCTCCCTTCACCTATTTACACTTCCATGTTCTATCTCTAATGATCGGCTTACTGCTAAACCCCTACATGCACAAAAAAGGCATGTTTCGGCGGAGATCCAGATTAACGATTATTGTTTGAATCACGGTAGCAACTTCGCCCAATGTCAACAGTGCAACTCACCGCCTGCAGAAATTTTGAACCAACTTCGTACGTTTATGGCGTAGTACGGGGAAGCAATTACCGTAGGAGTCGTAACATCTACCAAACCGATTCGAAAAGGTTGGGGGTGGGTAAGCAGTGTTGTGTAAACATACTTCTAGAACGCCTGAAGCAATTTCAACCACATCTGGTACACGCATGCGTAGGTGGATAAAAACAAAAATACTGGGAAAACAGGAAAGGGAGAACGGCATCCTCAAGATTTACCAATGGCATTGTAATTTTGTCACAGAAGGCAAAGGACTTAATACCAGTTAAGCAGAATAGAGAGTGAAACTTACTAGCAGATTGAAACTGTGTGCCGGGCCGAGACTCAATCTCTGGGCCTTTGCCTTACGCAGGCAAGTGCTCTCATCCCGCCTGAGCTACCCAGGCACGACTAATGACCCGTCCTCAAAGCCCTACTTCCACTAGTGACGCGCCTCAATCAAAACTTCGTACAATTTCTGCGAAACTAGCAGGACTAGCACTCTTAGAAAGAAGGATATTGTGGAGATATGGCTTGGTAACAACCTGAGGGATGTTACCGGAATGAAATTTCCACTCTGCAGCACAGTGTGCGCTGATATGAAACTTGCCCGCGTAAGGCGAAAGGCCCGAGTTCGAATCTCGGTCTGGCACACAGTTGCCAGGAAATTTCAAATCAGAGCACACTACGCTGCAGAGTAAAACTTTAATTCTAGAACTGATGGGTCCTGGAAAGAGATTATATGATGAACATCAATAAAATGAAACAAGGATAATGGTGTGTTATGGAATTACATTAGGTGACGCTGGGAAATGAATTTAGGCAATAGGACACGGAAAAAATAGCATGCTAGTTATCTTGTTTACGCAGCAAAGTAACTGGTGATGACACAAAACGATTATGCATGCAGCCAACCGCGAGAAAAGTTCTCCGAAAACAAGACATTTGTTAACATCGAATACATATTTAGCCGTCAGTATTTTCTGAAACTGTGTCTTGAGTGTAGCCTTATAAGGAACTGAAACAAACAATGCAGAATTAACCCAAGAAGAGAACATCAGCTTCAGATATGTGCTGCTACAGATTAAGTTTTGCGGATAAGTTATTGAGAGATAATGCGTTGAATTGGGGAGAAAATAACTTTATGGCACAGTTTGATTAAACGTATGGTTGTTAGGACCACATTCTGAGGCACCACGCAATAGTTAAGGGGGGAGAGGGAGGGGGTGAGGGAGAGGGAGTGGGAGGGGGGGAAGAGGGAGGGGGGGGAAGAGGGAGTGGGCGGAAGAGGGAGGGGGGGAAGAGGGAGGGAGGGGGGGCGGAAGAGGGAGGGAGGGGGGGGAAGAGGGAGGGGGGAAGAGGGAGGGGGGAAGAGGGAGGGGGGGAAGAGGGAGGGGGGAAGAGGGAGGGGGGAAGAGGGAGGGGTGGGGGAAGAGGGAGGGGTGGGGGAAGAGGGAGGGGTGGGGGAAGAGGGAGGGGGGGAAGAGGGAGGGGGGGGAAGAGGGAGGGGGGGAAGAGGGAGGGGGGGGAAGAGGGAGGGGGGGGAAGAGGGAGGGGGGGGGAAGAGGGAGGGGGGAAGAGGGAGGGGGGGAAGGGGGAGGGGGGGAAGAGGGAGGGGGGAAGAGGGAGGGGGGGGAAGAGGGAGGGGGGGAAGAGGGAGGGGGGAAGAGGGAGGGAGGGGGTGGAAGAGGGAGGGAGGGGGTGGAAGAGGGAGGGAGGGGGGGGAAGAGGGAGGGAGGGGGGGGAAGAGGGAGGGGGGAAGAGGGAGGGGGGGAAGAGGGAGGGGGGGAAGAGGGAGGGGGGAAGAGGGAGGGGGGGAAGAGGGAGGGGGGAAGAGGGAGGGGGGAAGAGGGAGGGGGGAAGAGGGAGGGGGGAAGAGGGAGGGGGGAAGAGGGAGGGGGGAAGAGGGAGGGGGGAAGAGGGAGGGGGGAAGAGGGAGGGGGGAAGAGGGAGGGGGGAAGAGGGAGGGGGGAAGAGGGAGGGGGGAAGAGGGAGGGGGGAAGAGGGAGGGGGGAAGAGGGAGGGGGGAAGAGGGAGGGGGGAAGAGGGAGGGGGGAAGAGGGAGGGGGTGTAGAAATTTTACAGGGAGACCAAGGTTTGAATACAGTAAATATATTAAAATGTTTGGAACGTTTCTTTCAGCAGCAGATTTGTAGAAGCACGCTACAAAGGATCTTACATGTGGATGCACACATCGCAACCATGAAACACAAAGCTTTTTAAGAACATACTTATCTCGCAAAAATTCTTGAAATGGTCTGATTAATGTTACAGCACCCCCTTCCCATCGTCTCAGAGCTGTATGTAACCAAAAACATGATGAGTAAACACTGCAAAGTCAATCCGGCAGCAATCAGAATTTATGGTTTGAAATTAACATTTACCCGTTATAGGAGAGGTGGCATGCAACACAACTACGTGTGATAGAAAACGATGGGTTTCTGACTTACTGGAAGTTTTTGGTTCAGCAGATATGTGAAATCGGAACATTTAGAGTAGCTAGAAAAAGTATTGAAACGATACACGTGCTAATTTACCGTCACTGCACCTGGGGTGAAGCACTGAGTAGCCTGGGTGCTGCAGAGAAAACGTTATCAGTGAGTTCCTGCTCACAGCTTTCCCCTCAACAAGAACCAGCTGCGTCTCGAGCAAACTGCTTTCTCTCTGGCGCGTGGAAGAGCAGCCTCGTGTCAGAGACTAAAAATGAGGACTCGATCGAGGACGCTGGCTAGGCCCCACAATATTTCGCTTCTAATAAACAAAATCCGAACGCACAATGAACTGAGGCGGCACTAGAGTTTCGACGGCGTAATTCTGCCCCTTAGTTCTCGGAACTCTGTCTCACTGTGAGACTTGCAGCCACGATTGGTAGCATACTTTCAGTTCTGTTCTATGGCAGAAACCACTGAGGCATCGCTATTAAGTTGAGAGAAAAAAAGGGCAAAGGCATTCGTTCTACAGAGGCATGCAATACGAATACTGTATAAATTTGCTAACCGAACGTCTTGTGTAAGTCTCTTCAGTGACAAATAATGTCAATACAAACTCTAGCTAATGTCTAAGGTTAACAAATAATGTCAATACAAACACTAGCTGATGTTTGTGGTTAATAAGAATGAATTTAGATTATCACAGCAATTCACAACCCTAATACTAGACGCAGAAATATTTTCCATGCAGACCGTACATTCCCCACTAGAGCTCAGAATGGAGTTTCTATTCTGGGGCAAAAGTCAACAACGAGTTACTAGTGGACACTGGACAGGAAATTTCAAAATTCCCAAAATATTCAAAAACATAGTAAAGGAGTATCTCATTAAGCACGCCCACAATTTATCAGAAGACTTGAAGATGTAACATTATTTCTTATGCAATCAATAGCGTGAAAAATCACAAAACGAACAGCATTGGTTGCATCGCAGTACGTCAACTACATCTCAAGAAATTGCAAAGCAAAGTCGACGCATTAAATAAACCAAACGCGCCGCTACTACCCGTAATCGCGATGTGGTTAAAGGATTACACAAGTGCACAACAGTACCTATAAAACAAACATATGTCTCCTCAGAAACAAACAAAATGTACGCCGTTATGCAATTACATTTCTCACAGCAGAAACGCTACAACGTACGTTGGAAGAAATCACCATTTACATACCTACATTGCTATGCACGCTCCAACACTGATCGACTCATCGCTGCTGTCAGTGTTTGTGGCGTTATTGCGGCACATGCAGCGGTAATGTCAATCACATCGCGATTACGAACAACGTGCGGACCACGCTTGCATCTCGAGATGCGCAATAGCGGCACGTTTTATTCATCTCAAAAGTCAACATAGCTTTGCAATTTCTCGGCATATAATGTACGTACTGCTATTCAAGCAACCCCACTCTTTGTGATTTTTCACGTTATTGACTGCTTAAGATATAAAAAAGACGTAAATTTGTGTTGAAAATGTGAATTGCTTACATTTCAGAATGTCTCATAGTATTTACTTTAATGAGCCTCTGTCTTAAATTTATACCTACAAAAGTCGTTTTTCAGTACCTACTGTTCCAAATGTACCTGCACTGAAACATTTAAGTGGACTACCCTTGGTGATATAGCCAATAATTCTATACATAACTAGTTTGTTAGCCACACATTCCATATGTGACTTAAATTTACATATGTATGATACAACAAAAACAATTTCAAAGTATTATGGTTCGTTTTTGTGGAGTTGAGACTTTTAAATTTAAAACACAACAAAAACTACCTAACTTGGTGATAAGGATTTTTATAAACTACTCATACGTCTTTCTGAACATGTTTTTACGCAATCAAAAGGAACATACTGAAGCAAGAAGGCTAGCAAGAATTACGTACTTATAATAAAAAAACTCTATAAAAATATCTTCAGTTCAAATACCAAGTAAAACGTTCAGGTTCAAAGCTTACTTTAACTAAGGATAAAAAACTAAACAACTTATTCCTGTCTAAACACCATCATCACGCTCACTGGTGAAACTACAGAGATCATACATCTGTCTTACTACAGATTAGCTTTGACGGAGTTCATGGTACAGAGTGAGGCAGAATAAGCACTGCACCCACTTACTTCCATTTCTCTCTTTCGTCACTTGGATACTGGTCTCCACATGTAGAGAAAGTCCAGTCATTATCACTGTAAATGACTTTAACACTTCTATCTCTGGTTTTTCTCGTTCATGGAGGTCCACTTGAGTAAACCTTATTTGATGATACACGTAAACTGGTGGTATATTTATTTCATTTTGTCTCTCGTGAAGTTACAAGGGAAACTCCTCATCGCAACCCCCCCCCCTACCCCCCCGCAGTTAGTTATAAGGGCCCAGTGACCAGCCCGTCAAAAACTGAATACAAATCAAGCACGAAAACAGGAAGGTGTACCGAACCATTTTAAAAAAAACAGCGGACGGTTCAAGGACATGAAGTGCAATATATAGCAGCCTGAAAGGGCAATGGGGACGTGGTTGAGTGGTCACGGTGTTGGGCCGCCAAGCGGGCGAGCCGTGTTCAAACCTCCCCCCCCCCCCCCTCTGTATAACAATTTTTGTGTGTGTTGTGGCATAATGTCCGTTTGCAAAAGGGAGGTGTAAGATAATGACAGCTCATTCTGCACACCTGCTCTATTAACGGCCGAAAAGAGGTGGCTTTCGAATGGGAACCACAAACGTTTGATGACGGTCAGCCGGCCGGCCGGAGTAGCCGAGCGGTTATAGGCGCTGCAGTCTGGAACCGCGAGACCACTACGGTCGCAGGTTCGAATCCTGCCTCGGGCATGGATGTGTGTGATGTCCTTAGGTTAGTTAGGTTTAAGTAGTTCTAAGTTCTAGGGGACTGATGACCTCAGAAGTTGAGTCCCGTAGTCCTCAGAGCCATTTGAACCTCAGCCGAATCCTCCAGCGGAAAATACGTATGGTGTGTCATAACGAAGTTAGTGCGTGTGTCATATGATAGTAATCTCTAATCGACGCACCTAATTTGTATGCCTGGTAAGTGAGAGAGATACCCCTCCTTGCCCAATTTAAGAGTTCATCTGAACGGTTTCACATCGCACAATTTCTCTGTGTTCTGTCAAAACATACGTTCTTAAAGTTTTTTAAGTTGTGTTCCGTTTCGATAGTCTTGACTGTTGGATTCCTTTGTTGTACCACAGCTCACATCCGTTTATTTGTTTTCATTTCTGTGAGACGTCTATGTGGTATCTCGCCTCTTCTCACTATTCATAACATTTACTTGCGACGGTAACGTATTCTTATCACATGACATATTCTATTACCAATGTGTAGTACAACTGCCAAGTCTGCAGAAGGAGATCCAACATTTCAATGACTGGACAAACTTTTCATAATGTTGTCAAAAATAAACAACTGGCATAAGTAAGTTTTGAACACGGCTCGTCCAGTTTACAGTCCAATGACCTCACCACTTAACCACGGCTGCTCAATTACTCTCGATATTCCACTTCGACCGTTCACTGTTTGCATTTTGCTTCTTTTTTCACAGTTCAATACATCTCTTTCCTGCTTTCAAGCTCGGTCTGTGATAAGTTTTTGACGGGCTATTCACTGGGCCACCTTCTTAGCACTAAATTAAATCTGAGGGGGGGAGATATGATGGGGAGTTTCCTTGGTTAAGATTGACTCAAATAATTCGACACGCCGATCATATCATAGATGGCGCAGAATGCCTTATTTGTGCTGCTCACGGAATCTAGGAGTCACTACCAGTTATCATTTTGAGTATGTATGAGATAATCCTAATCTTTTGCTGGTTCACTTTACGGAAGTATCTAACAGTGTTTGTTTCTGCCTGATAATATATTAGGTTGATGCGTAAGCTCATAGCGTTTTTGTTTTGCATGTAGGTATTCCAGTTGCTACGGGTTTATCGATTGTCGTGCTTTATTTGTAGTTCACTGTTGCTATTCGAGTTGACATATTGTCTTACTGTCATTTGGAGAAGTGAGTAGAGCTGCGGACGCTAGGAAATGCAGTGCCAAGTGGAGAAATCGAAACATTTGCGACATATTATTCTGTTTGAGTTCAACAGAGGGGTGACAGCAGCGGAGACGGCCAGAAACATTTGTGCCGTATATGGGGTTAATGCCAGAGGACAGAGCAGGGCAAGAAAACGGTTTTCTCGTTTTGAGGAGGATCGGTTTGAAATTAGTGACTCTCCAACTTCAGGAAGACCTTCGGGGTTTGAAAAAGATCGTTTAAACGCATTAATCCAAATGATCCACGTCAACGTACTCGAGAACTGGCAAATGTGACGACTGATCATTCCACCACTGTGCAACATCTGCATGCATGCTCGAAGCCAAAATCACAATTACCGGGTGGCCATGAGTGCATCTCTGATTGTTCATTATCTGGCTCGTGAACGGCACCGACCATTCCTACACTGTATCGTCACTGGTGCCGAGAAGTGGTGTCTTTATGCTAAGATAAGGAAAAGAAAGGAATGGCCGATCCCAAACAAAGCAGCAAGTCCCAGTGCAAAGACCTGCGCGCATCCACAAAAGACAAGGTTATGCATTTGGTGAAACAGAAAGTGTTGTGTACTATGAATTGCTTCCCCGGAGTGTAACCATTACTGATAACATTCATAGTTAACAATTGAGACGTCTTGCAGACGCAATCCAAGAACAACGAACAGGAAGACTGTGTGAAGTGTTGCTATTCTAGCATTCTGGAATGTGGATCGTCATCCAGACATACTTCCTAATATATTTGACAAGTAATAGTCAACAGCCATTAGCAATATCTTCATGATCACAGTTAGATTACTCGGTTAAAACAACCACCTTCAGTCTCCGAATGACCATGATCACGTACCTGAGTCATAATGAAAAACTAAAACTTGGTTAGTGTACAGGAGTCACTAGTAATAAATGTGAGTAATGGACATTTACAAAAAGATTGACATTATTAGCCTCACAGTTTCAGTTTCAGACATATTCAGGCTACTGTATATCTAATAGAGTACAATAATTAAATAAGACATCAATACACCAGTATTCATGTTGAAGCTAAATGCAACTTAACCTATAAAAATTATAACTCATACGTATTACGTTTAACTGATATAAAAATCTAAATTTGGGATTGATTAGCAGTTTCTTGAGGCTACGCGATTTCAAAGTTTACTCCTCAACATCTATATAGCTGAAAAAGGCTTTCTCCGTCTCGGCAAATCTGCTTTCTGTGGTACAGAAATATCAGCTGTAATAGGTAATTTTATTTTCTAAATAGGTGAATTTTTCCCTTCTCCATTATCTACTTTCTCAAAGTCCGTTATAACATGCTTTTTACATCGGCAGGCACGTTTATTCGTTGGGTGTCAATCAATTCCACTTAAATAATGTTCCTAAATCTTCACCCCGCATAAAAAATACCCCACAGTCCTCAAAATTCGTACAGGTTGCTTATTCAATCAAACAACTAATTTCGATGTTAGGCAGAATGCAAGTTACCCAACTCATTTTATGTCTTCCGTTTACCATACAGAGAAAAATAATCGCATGCGTGCTCTCACAGTTACTCGCGCAAAATTATCGTCTACGATATTTCAGATCGGTTTGTTTAATTTATTCAAAGTCTTTGATGACAACTGCGTTGTCATGAAATATAATTGTAGGTTTTATAATTAGTCCGTAGGGTGCAACTGTAATGAGCGCTCTCAACACGATTTTTGTTGAACGACTACTGTGAAGTATTAATTACTTGGCCTTCGCAAAATGCAGTGCTGTTCGAAGACTCGACACCATCCCATCTCTTTTTGAATAGACAAACTCCACTGAGTGCATTTCGGACGCTCCCATGTAAGCCTTAATGATCAAGCATAACCAGAATTTCTGTAAGTAAAGGAAAATTACATTTTTGGGGAAGAGACGTGTTCGTAGATGGTGGAGACGAGGTCATTAAAGATGGAACATAAGCTCTGACAGGAAATCGAAAGGGTGCCGTTTTCTTTTCCAAGGAACCACCTCGGCATTCATCATAAGCGGTTTACAAAAACCACGTAAAACCTAAATCTGGATGCCGGACGGGCACTAAATACGCTCCTCCTGAATCCGATCAAGAGTGGTACCGCGGCTCAAATTGCCGACCAGCTATCCTACTATTTCCATTAACCGCATAAAGCGTTGGAAAGTGCGCGGCTGAATTCCCTCTCCACTTTCCAATCAGTACTCTTGCGCCATTTCTAACGACGTCATCGTCGACGGGACGACAAACATTAACCTTTCTCCCTAGGTGAAGGCGAAGCCAGTGTTATTACATTGTGCCACTTCGTTCTGACGAGCGGCATAGGAAGCAAGGTGGCGCTGTAACTATCATGGACCGAAGTGGGAGCTTGCGACGTAGGTTACGCAGGTACAGCAGCTTCACCCGCAGACGCCAACAGAACAGTAAGAAAGTGCTAACTGGACCAAAGGTAACGTTTCGCCTCAACTTCAAGCGCCAATACTCATTTACGTGGAGTCGTTCAATTTCTCTTGTGAAAGCAGGATGGTTTTATTCAGTGTTCCAATACTCCATATTATTCCCCATTCTTTTGACTACCAAGTCTCTATTTCTCCAGCATCACCTCCGTTCAATGTGACGGCCTCACGCCACCTTACTGAAAGGACCTGTATACCCGCATGGTACCACTCTACTGGTCGACGTCGGAGCCAACGCCTGACTGCATCAACAACAACCCCATCATCCTCATACTACATCAACAACCACCCCATCATCCTCATACCGCTTCCCGCGGAGTGCATCCTTCACTCGGCAAAACAGATGGAAGTCGAAAGGTGCAAGGTGCGGGCTATAGGGCGGATGATGAATAACAGTCTGGTGAAGCTCTGTGAAGTCCTCTTCGAACACTTGTGTGAAGCCTTGCGTTGTCTTGGAGAAGAACTTCGTTTGCATTTTCGTGGCATCGAACACGCTAAAATAGTTTCTTCAATTTTCTAAAGGTAGCACAATACACTTCAGAATTGATGGTTGCACCACGAGGGATAACTTCCAACACAATAACCCCTTCAGAGTCCTAGAAGACCGTCATCGTGACTTTACCGGCTGAAGTTGGGCCTCCAATTTTTTTCACCGAAGGAGATGTGGTGTGGCGCCACTTCATGGATGGATTGCAGTATTGTTTCCGGTTCGAAGTGATGAAAAAACTGTCACGACCAGCCTCGTAACGTCCAAGTAATTTCACACGGATGGACCTCCTCTGCTCTTTGTGAACTTCTGATAGGCCGCACTCTCCTTTGAGTATTCCAATTCTTGGACGAGTGTGTCAGCACTACCAGAGACGTCCCACTGTGCAGCGAGGTGTTTGTGTGATCCATCGATCATCTCGGATGAGAGTGTCCGCACGTTCCAACATTGCAGGAGTGGCCGTGCCGGAGGTCGGACAGCTCTGCGGAACCTTGTTGCGATGATGACAGACGCCTCGCCCGACAACTCACCGTACTTTTGTTCACTGCTATGTCTCCGTAGACATTCTGCAAGAGCCTTTGAATACGTATGGTGCTATGGTTTTACGCCAAAGGAAGCTCGATGACAGCTCCCTCATCGCATGCCCCTCCTGTGCATAGCCATTTTGAAGACTACGCATAGCGCCGCCACTTGTCTGATGTTTATGAAACTATATGTGATGAAGAAGGAATATTCCGCGATGTCCCATAACAAATCTTACATTAAAAAAAAGTGCTGCATTCCTTACTTATTGAGTGCCTCGAGAGATGGGGGGGGGGGGATGAATTTGTTAATTATCTGTCGTGTACTTCAACTTTCTTTAGTCTACTTTAAATTAGTTGGCATTTGTCAGTTAGTGGTTTAGAGCGCAAAACTTCACCTGTTTTAAAAAAAATCTGAACTCTGGCTCACACTAAATTTCAGAACGGACTTTCTTGACACTCTTGGAGGCACAATAGAGATCTATACAGTGAAGTTTTAAAAAATGCATGGTTTTGTAGGACAGAGGCTTCTAGGCAGTTTCCTTCGGTGGTAAGACCTGTGGCGGCTGCATGCAAACAATACCTGTCGCTACAACGTCGCAACTTCAGAGCTAAAAACACCAGGTGCCAAATAATTTAGATCAGATTACAGTTACGACTTTAAATTTAACGCATTCTACGCGCTTAATTTGAAGGAACAGTCAAATCGTGTCTTGCCTGAGTAAAGTGTAAAAATTGGTGCAGTGGTCCTGAATTTATACACTGTCCCGTCACATTACCGTGATCATCTGTCAAAAACCTTTTGCAGCGTGGACCCCTGCGAGACGTGCCAAAGGAGAGTCAATGAGGTTCTGGAAGGTATTGGGCAAGGATGTGGAGCTATGCCGATTCCAGCGCCATGTCCAGCTGTACTGACTGGTTTTTCTCCGCTGAGGATTCGTGGCGCAATCAATCCGATCGAGGTGGTCCCACAGATTTTCGATTGCTTTTAAATCCAGCGAATTCGGTGCCCAGGAGGATACCGTAAAATCACCCTGGTGCTCTTCGAACCACGCACATACGCTTCGAGCTGTGTGCCATGTTGCATTGTCCTGCTGATAGATAGCATTGTGTCGAGGAAAATAAAACTCGTACAGGGGTGGACACGATAACAAAGGATAGTTGCACACCTGTGTGGATCCACTGCGCTTTCTACAATGTAGAGATCAACCAGGGAATGCCGCGACCGTAATGCTCCCTCCCCGGCTTGGACCGTTCCGACGATTGCTGCAGCGTATTTGCTTTCAGCGCGATGGAGCTTAAAGCGCGCCAGTGACGTGCAAACTCCAGTCTTCCTCGCCTACGAACAGCAATCAGCATGGGTTCATAAGCCAGGCGCCTGCTGCTGAGGCCCATAAGCAGCAGCGTTCGCTGAACGGTCGTCCATTCGCTCACCCACTTCTCGGCAGCCGTTTTCCATCCCTGTCATCCATGGCCCATGGTGCACCACAGTTGCCTCGGGGTCGGTCTTTGAATAGCGCCATTTTACCATACACGGAGTACTTTAATCATGGCGGCACGCGAACAATTTACAACTTACGCGTTTCAGAAATGCTTCCAACCTGGCCCGAAACCCAACGATCGTGCCCATTTGGACGTCAGATAAATCGCCCAGTTACCACATTACGACAACAACTGTGCTGTTTTCTGCGTCCCCAGACATGCTTTACATGACATCCACTGTCAGTGCTGTCACCTGCCGTCTGGGAGTTGTTGACGTCGAACATAGGCGGAGGGCACATTAATGCGACTGAGCTGTATATTTTATGTAACACTGCCCTCGAATAGAATATTTATTTAACCACCACAGTACCTTACTGGACACGGTCTTATTAGAGGTCGTACACTGACCTTCCTCCGACCCTAGATCTGACAAGCAGTTACATCGGATGGGTTCTACAGTTCAACGTGGACACCGAACCGCGGTGCAACTTGGCATTTTCGACATTAACGAAACACCGCCAGAGGTATGCGATAGCGAACAGTTTTAACCCAATCAAAGACCTTTATGCTGGTAGTCCAGCACTTACCCTGTGAGTCATCAAGCCCATACTGTCCACGAGTTCTATGAAACAGCTGATCACGAATGGAACGAAGCCGTTTTATTAATGTTCAAATGAGGTCACTGAGAACTCAATTTAGCTTACTCATGGCTCTGGGCGGCAAGTCCCCGAGCGACTTTAACCAGATCAAATGTCTCAATTTCGTGGGGGCAACGTCCTGAAAGAACCATGGGATGGTGGATTCAAGCGCCGTTCTCGTACGACAGTAAACTGTATGTGGAATATCACACCTGCAACAGATCCCAACAGCAACCGAAGTCTCAGTACTGTCAAACTTGATGGTTGAACCTCCATTGTCACAAATGGCGTAGTTAACTTTTAAATACCTTTTGTGTATTGTAGCTCGTGATATTTGTGCATGGAAAAATGGTATCGAAATATCGCCTAAGTAGGATAAATTCGATTAATTTTTCTTTCACCCAATCATCATTTTATTAATTACATGCTTTCTTCAATATGCAATTTCTACCTCGAAATATCATACACGGCCGGCCGTTGTGGCCGAGCGGTTTTAGGCGCTCCAGTCCGGAACCGCGCTGCTGCTACGGTCGCAGGTTCGAATCCTGCCTCCTAGATGTGTGTGATGTCCTTAGGTTAGTTAGGTTTAAGTAGTTCTAAGTCTAGGGGACTTAAGGCCTCAGATGTCAACTCCCATAGTGCTCAGACCCATTTGAACCATTTTTGTCATACACGAATAACAGCTGATGAAGATTTAAAATAGCTTATACGAAGTAAAATCGTATCGCATGAATTGCAGTGAGGCCCCGGAGGGGATATTCAGCCGCCTCGTTGGGAAGGCTTTACGTATCTTTTGTGCTCGCAGGCACATTTCCTTCGCGAAGTACGAGAGTCGTGCGCGTAAGTGTATATGGAAAGTATAGGCGCCTTATTTACAGGGTGGTCCATTGATCGTGAGCGGGCCAAATATCTCCCGACATAAGCGTCAAACGAAAAAAAGAAAAAACTACAAAGAACGAAACTTGTCTAGCTTGAAGGCGGAAACCAGATGGCGCTATGGGGTGGCCCGCTAGATGGCGCTGCCATAGGTCAAACAGATGAGTCACTGGTCTGTCGTGCTGCTGGTAAGTTGCGTTCAGTTGCTACTTGAGATCGAATAGTTCTTGGGGTTATAGGTCACCCCTTGTTACCATTTTCGTAGGTGAAATATATGCGCTAGATTTCATAAGCTTTTCGAGCATGGCGTCTGTAAATTTGAATGATCGAAGGTTTCAGGACTCTGTGAGAAGTGTTTTGGAGAAAGACGATTGCAGTGAAAGTGACTTATTTTCAAGCGAGGAAGATAATTTGGAAATACAATCTGAACACAGTTGTGAGCCTGATACTACGACGTCAGAAGATGGTGTGATGAGGAGGAGGTGGTATCGTCAGCAAACACAATCAAGGGTAAGAATGGATTTTTGTGGTCTAAAATACCGCCTAAGAAGGGTAAAACACGAAGTAGAAACATTGTGAAAATTCCTAGAGCTGTTTGAAGCGCCATGTCACGGATTGCAAGCCCCTCCCCTTCGAGTCCTCCCGTGTGTGTGTGTGTGTGTGTGTGTGTGTGTGTGTGTGGCGAGATTAAACTCACTCCAAATAGATGAACTGTGGATGAAGACAGGATCGCTATGTAGTAATCACCAACCACATCAGTTTACTCACTCCAGGTGTATCGCACCATTAGTAAACATGCCACGTGGTAGGCCAAGACGCACAAATAAATGTGAATGTGGAACAGCTACTATAAGTGAACAATGAAATAAGCCCTCTGCCAGTGCAACAGGACCGTTAAAACAACAAAGAAGTCATTACGAGGTGTGGGAGAAAAGTAATGAGACCGATTTTTTAATCTACCAAAGCTATCATCATCCTCAACAACACAATTATTATTATTTTTCAAACAACAATATTGCCCAATAGAAAGCAGTTCCCTTCGGCAGCTATACATCGGCGCAGTCGATGTTCCCAGTTTTGGTACCGGCGCTGAAAGGCTTCAACTGGTAGGGCCTGTAACATATTAGGTCACATTCTTTTGAATGTTCAAGTCCCAAAATGACGTCATTTTAGAACATATTTCAGTATCGGGGGACTGAACCATTCATGGTTCTTGGCAGACCACTGAAGATCAACACACACGTTTCACAACATGCGACACGGTCGCGAATCGAACAGTGACGCAAATATAGAATAAATTTCCTTCAGTTCACGTCTATGGTCACAAATTTTTTATCAGGCTATCGGTTTAGGTTTATAATGGCCATCTTCACATCTGTTTTATACAAGTCCTAATACTCTGGTACCATAATGGCATCGTCAAATGCTACGCGTTTCTTCAACTGCCTTTCTACTCAGTTGTGAGGTGTTTCGGCACAAACTTGCATGATCATGACAAGGGATGTTCCCCATAAGCCTCTATCAACTTGTGAAAGACCAAACTCGCGGTTTAACGCAACACTTGATGACAACGCGTTGCTCTAAATTTCGCTGTTCCATATTTGTAAAACACACACACACGTCATGGCTCTCTCAACAGTCACGTGGTGTCTGTGCGGTTTTGAAATTCGCATCTGCAAGGGATGAACATCGAGGTCTTCCCACAACGAAACAGCGTTGCCAGATAAAATGGTTCAAATGGCTCTGAGCACTATGGGACTTAACATCTATGGTCATCAGTCCCCTAGAACTTAGAACTACTTAAACCTAACTAACCTAAGGACAGCACACAACACCCAGCCATCACGAGGCAGAGAAAATCCTTGACCCTGCCGGGAATCGAACCCGGGAACCCGGGCGTGGGAAGCGAGAACGCTACCGCACGACCACGAGATGCGGGCGTTGCCAGATAGCTCGCAGCGTTGTCAGTCTCATTACTTTTATCACACATTTCTTACAACCGAGGACTGAATACGCTCCCTATCGGTTAACATAATGCTCAACGAAAATTACGACATCAGACAAGAATATTTCTTTTGGTGTCCCATGCAACTTGCCATAGTTTGTCGCTTTGAACAGTTTTCACCCTGTATAACAATTATACATACAAGTAAGAATGGACAAAACTAACCTGGAGTAACGCATGAAAATAATTTGTCATCTGGTTACCAGAACCCTATCTTTTCGATTTGAAATTAAAAAGTAGAACGTGTCAGCAGACAACGGTATTTTGTCGACGATTTGTTTCCTAACAAATGCGGTCCTACGAATCTAAACATTGAGCTCTTGATTAGCCTCGTGCTTCCTTCTCTTACTTTCGCGTCAGTTCGGCGCTTAGAACTGAAAAACAGAAGTATGTGATTGTCGGCTGGAAACCATGTAGGGTATTTTGGCAAGACCTTCCTTTGCATGCATTGGCATCCTCTTCCTTCGCTAGCTGTGTGTTGTGACTAACTGCTGATTTTCGATTACTGCCATAATTGCATGTAGACTAAGCTACCAGACTTGCCTTAATTCCAGCCACTTTGTAACGTGTTTCAGTGACACTACTGCACACACAAGAAATAGATATTTATCAAGAAAACCTGAAACATTTTCTCTGTCTCGCT
The DNA here is from genome assembly GCF_023864345.2 of Schistocerca serialis cubense. Taxonomy (NCBI): domain Eukaryota; kingdom Metazoa; phylum Arthropoda; class Insecta; order Orthoptera; family Acrididae; genus Schistocerca; species Schistocerca serialis. The sequence goes on from NC_064638.1 coordinate 1,132,490,578, forward strand.
CGAAGGAGACAGTCATCACGAAATCGAGAAGGATTTTACTCACTGCCTTTCGATCGCCACCGTGTCTCGCGCAAGCTCAGTTCAGTAACAAAGCTCCAGGTTTCTCTCTTCACCTAGTTCAAGGAGTTTAGTTAACTCACCAACACTTTCTTCTAAAATTTGTGTATGTGGAAAATACTGAACGTGTCCGAATCCCACAGTAAACTGTATTTTGTGATCGCAGAAATAGTTGCATTGTCCGAAAAACGATCAGACGTATCGCATCCAGCGGTATCATGCCTCCACCCGTTTTTGAGTAACTCAATACCCGTCTTTGAGAAAATTAATACAACAGATCTTCGATGCAGTGTTGCGTTAACAAGCAATCCTTGACGTATTATGTAATACAATCATGTCGTCAAGTGTATCAGCTTCCACACACTACTTTCTTACTAACGCAGACAGAAAGCCTAGAACTTTAGCAGACTTTTACCCGAAGAAAATATAAAATGCAGGCTGCAAAGCAAGAAACAGTGCCTGGAAAAGAGAAAATTATTAAATATAAGTATAAGTGTTAGGAAGTATTTGTCTGAAATAAATAAACTGATATCAAACGTGGACGATCAACCGGTCTGACAGAGAGATTTGAAATTTGGTGGTACAGGAGAAGGCTGACAATTAGACAGGTAGGTCGGATAAATAATGAGGTACTAATTCCAATAGGGAAGAAAAGAACTTTACGACACAACTTGACTAAAAGAAGAGATCTGTTGGTAAGACACATCCTGAGGCACCAAGAAAATGCCAATTTGCTAATGCAGGCATTGTTGTGGATAAAAATTTTAGTGGGAAACAATGGCTTTACTACAAGATAGAGCATGGAGAGCTGAATCAAACCAGTTTCCGTACTCAAGACCACAACAACAAATAAAAACACAGAACACATGTGGCCTCGGTGACACATTAGTACTGAGCAACGTCGCAAATGTTGAACTTATGAGCTTTTCCACTGATAGTAAATTAACATGGTGAGAGCGCACTACAGCAATGTTCGTCAAGCCTTTACAGGTCTACTTTCTGTGGAAACTCAAAAACAGTGCAGAATAGTACCTACCAACAGCCCACTATGTCTCATCTGACAGCAACATCAGAAATGTGCTGTTACTACAGAAGAAAGCAGCATCATTAATTCCCGCTAAAAATGGCCTACTGTAAAGCCATCTTTGCTGAATCAGGAATTGTGGCCGTTTACAGCCAATGTGTGTTCAGTTGCTACATTTATGTCATGCTGAAAACTAAGGCATACAGCAAGAGAAATCAAATTCACCTTCTCAGCAGCCTGTATAAGGTCAATCTAAGCAGGCTAAGTTATCAACTGACCAAGCTGCCCAATGGTGGCTGTGAAAATGTTTAGTGCACTATTAGAACGTATTCGTCCTCTACCGGTAGAACAGCTTAAAACAACTATTGAGCTTGCATTACACTCTGTGGATGCATTCTTTTGTAGTGAGGGAACAGTGACTTCCTGACTCTGAACTCGGTGCAACAGCCTTTGCAACGACAATGACATTGAACTTTATGTTGTTATAACACCCATAAAATTGTTGGGATACAATGTGAAATCTAGGCTGCGACAACAGACTGATATGTAATGTAGTCCAGGTTAGGTTGGAAGGTGATAATTTGGTTGTGATATGGCGAAGCCAACGAAGGTGAATAGGAAATACGGGTTATGGTAACTGATCTAGAGCGTAGCATCATAACTACGACCACGCCACATTTACCGAACTTTTCGTTACATACACTAAAACCGCAAGGTAAATTCAGAAAACCTGTCTCTGATAAGGGGGCGAGTGTGCGAAAAATATTTTGAGACATAATAATTACGTATACAGTATATAAACTACTCATGGAAAAAAGTGGTGTGTCCACGATCCCACTTTTATTATATTGTTGTAGATTACAGTAGTCCTGAGGCAGTCCACTCAACACTAACGGGTCACTGACAAAGCATTGTTATTAAATAGCTACATGATATACTGGATGGCGTACATCAGCTTTCACTCCGTACTATTGAATTAACGCTGACCACAAAATCGCAGAACGTTTGGAGACAACTTGGTACACATCTCAAAGGAAAACATTGCATTCCCGTTATGCTACTCGCACGGTCGCAATGCATTCTTTTGTTTCCTGTAAAATTCAAGGGCTATAAATAGGAGACGTCCCGATGCACCGCAGTTGGGCAAGAGTCCGCTAATGTTTGACGAATGTGGCGGTGCACGCCGCGGGCAGTGTCCGCCGTTATACCGCCGGCCTTGGCGGTCAGCAGCCGGCCGTCGCTCTGCAAGACACCTGTTCTGCTCGTCTGTGCGCATCCTGGAGCTGCCAGCGACTGCACAGCTGACGTCGAACCCCAGCCGCAACTTCGCCCCGGAGCAAATCATTGCCATGCCCATGTCAGACACCATCTCGTACCGAAGGGGGCTCGTTATCAACATTTATCAGTAACGTTTACTGGTAAGATCTTACGGCCACAACTTACGCGATAGGCAATTACGTTATCTCTCTCAACATACGACAAGCATTGGTCTTAAGTGCTTCTACCGATTCAAAAACGAAGTAGTCTGATCATAACACATTTTCCATCACACCTTCAGGACAAAATTCTGTAGGTACCGATACTCTGAGCATGCAAAGCATTCGATTGGTAAATACTTTCAACTTCGGATATCTTCATGATTGTTTGGATGGGTCTACTTTTATTCACATCGTACTGATCCTAACACGCGATTCCACGTACTTTTGTTATTATTGCTGTAAGTGATACAGAGTATCATTTTCCTTTGTTTGGGTTAAACGTTACAAAGCAACAAGAGAGTAGTAATATTGAGGCTCACGAGTGTGCAACATTTAACGTAAATATTGGATCTGGCAGTTTCTATGATGCTATCTTCAGTCACGTCAATTGTGTGGACATACATAAAAGTATCGCTGTGTTAGCTATTGCCTCAATATTTTCTGCTTGAAGACGAATAGTATCGGCTACCTATGTCTTCTGCAAAATCCCTCATACTCAGCTACAAAAACCAGTACTGTGTGTTAGGTTCGTTAACACAAAACAAACCAAATTACTTCAAATTTTGTCGCATTGTGTACCAGAACACGGTCTCTTATTTAAGTAGAGTAGAAAGTTTCAACAAACAAACAAACATGTGTGGAGAGGACTAATGCAAACCCCTCAAATTCAAATAATAAAAACTTTTTTTTTACATGGCCACAAATCCACACATCACATATCCATGTATCTCATTAAAGCAATACAAATTAAACGCATTACTAGTTACTCACGAATTTAAAATTCTTACTGAAATTCCATACAACATTCTATAGTTCTTACGACCCCATATCCTGTTATTTACGCTAGCTCCGAGCGCAGTCTATGCCATCAGTAATGGAGGCCCACAAGAACAAAGGAAACCAACGTAAAGAGTTTGCCGTTGCGGACAGGTTTTTCACCCCACTTGATCGAACTCTTCACTTATTCAACATAAAAATCCTGCTTCAAGAGATGTCAATACGCAAATCTAAATATTCTTCGAGCCCTGACTGTAGGTCGGTCCTGCAAGAAACAAAGCGCTTTACGGCAAAATATTACTTTTGAGATTACTGCGCTGAAAATTTTATTGTGTTACTAAATCTTACACGAACACGACTAATCTCCTACAGAAATTCATACAAATACTACACAATCAGCAATGTGGCACCTGAGCAATCATGAAATATACTAATTACCAGAACAGAGAAAAATTTTACCTCCAAACTATCAACTTTCCCCGGGTTACTGCCGTAGTACCCCCTTCACAGATGCGTAATATTACGTACTAATCACGAAGTAGTTTTCAACATGAAATGCGTAAAGCAGTTCCATATTATCTTGCATCGTGATCAAGACAACAATAAATTACGTGGAATCCTACAACATGTAGACGGATGTAAAAATCTGCAGCAATAACAATTGCATTTTTTTCTTACCTTCTGGTGTCCTCTTCAACAATCCAAAAGTGCCAGATCCTAAAGTTGGTCTCTTCCATCCTCTCCAATTGTTGCACAAAGATTCGGGTTCACTGCTCCAACTGCACAGTGAATCCTCTTCGAACCTATCAGAATCCTCGAAAGAAAATCTATCCCCCTCTTCCCAGTCCAGCATCGTACGGGGGTCATCGACCCCCGACACAACTGGACTGCCAGCCAGCTTGGTGGCTGGTTTATTTCACAACAAAGATACAAAACCTGGCATCTACCTCCACTCCTCAGTAAGCTAATCACTCGCGGGGCTGGATTTAACTGATCACTGATAATTCATGTTCTACTTATAATGATAAGACAAGACGTAAACTGAAAACACAACAAAGCACACACGGCAATCGACTAACGCAAGTTCTTTCACCAGTTACACACAACAGCGCTCTAATCCACCCTCGCCAACGCTCCCCTCGCAACCACTCCTTCCCAGCACTTCTGCACCAGCTCGGCCTACCCCCACCGACGACAACAACAAATATGGCGCCCACTACTCTGCTGCCATCATCATTGATTGTTTAGAATCTACAGACGGAATTCACTGTTCTGCTGCCATCGTCATTGATTGGTAACAATCTACACACGAAATACAATTTTCTTTCTTGGACATCATATTTCTAGGCACGTATCACCAAAATAAAATATTAATTTTATAATTTTAAACATCGGATTACGTTTATTTCGTATGTCTAAGCGAAATATGGGGCAAGGTAAACAGCTATTTGACTATGTAAATTTTAAATTAATTTACTAAATCCAGCATTTTCCTTTGGAGGCAGATTATTGAATAATTGAGAAATATACGATGAGCATTGTCCAAAAATTTGTCTATGATTTATTAAGAGATAATTTCCTATCATAGTACAAAGATTGTATGGTATATATTTGTGTTTTGTAACATAGTGAAAGTGGTATTATATAGTATTGTTTACTGTATCTAAACAAACAGCAAATTAAATCCACAATCCTCTCAAATACTATACTTTCACAGTACCTGTCATTTTTACATATAAAATAAATAACAACTTGTCGAAATATTGTCTTGTGTAATCCTGTTTGCTTAAGGAGGACGTCAGCATCCGAGAAAGCATAACAATGGATAGTAATAATCTGTTTTATGGCAAGTAACACGATCACATATCACGTGAAAGAACCTTCCTAGGTGCAGTTAATCAGACTGGAAAGTGCTTTAATGATGCTAAGACATCCAGTGAAATGTTTCGATAAATGCAACAGCAATAAAGCATGTTCAAATCGCTTTAAGTATCCTTTTTCTGAGTTTTTAATTATTTATGTATTTTCACCTGAAGTTTAAATGGTTTTGTCTAATTTTCCGTGACATATTAAGCTGTAATAGGCATTACTTTACGTGAATCTAAAAAACCAGTAGGTTCAGATCTTTGTTAATCATATTAATAATAGTGCTTTGAAGAAACGTGGGCTACCAGTCATCTATTGTCATAGACAATAGCTATGTAAGACCTACCAAACTGATTCTACGCCACGGTATGTCATGTTAGTATTGTGCATTACCTGTAGAAGGCAAGCTATAGGTAATCTAATTTTACAATGATGTGCCTATGAATCTGAGCACCCTTCTTAGTCACCTACGTCAATTTTTCTCCTGTTAAAAGCGACGTTATTTAACTTTAATCGTAAGTATTGAGCCAGAAACTGAAAACGAAAGAATAATAGGCGTACCTGGATGCGTTGTATGAAAAGTAATGCACAGCGTATATGTGTTTCATAAGTGTATCTATCAAAAGGGCAATACATATACAATTGAACCATTTCAGTGTTCCAGATTTTGTGTATATACAGCTTCAGTTTAGTATGTTTCACGTTGGTTTTCTGGCTAAGTGAAACCTGATATGGTACTTAATGCATCACTTAATTGAAATTCAGTTGTTCCGGAAAACTGGTTCTTTTTGCAGACTGCTACCGAGTTAGCATTAGTAAGTTATTCATTCAATGATAATCCTGCAATGATGTAAGACCTTTGAGCTGTCTGCATACAAGGAAAAATTTAAGCCATTCATACAGAGATGTGTTTTATGTGAACAGAACCTGAAACTATTCGAAACACTTCTTTCTTTTGCTGATACACACAAAAATAATACTCTTGTGCAAAACGGAAAACAACGAAACACAAAAGGCACGTCATACAATATATTAAACAACCAAGTTGTTCCCGTTCTTTGAAAGATTTACACTGGTTTTTAAAATTTGTATATTTTCTCGCACGCGTCTGTAAACTTTATTTGTGCTCTGCATTGGTGGTCTGTAAACTTTATTTTTGCTCTGCACTGGAGGATTAAGTGGTGTTTGCAATATTTCATTAAGCGCGCCGTTAACTGGGACGACATCTCTTGGTACACTGTACGTACCACGTCAAATAGCAGTCGTTTTCCCATCTGCCGGAAACAGTATCTTTGACCGACCAAAGTGTAGCGTGTACAGCTCTTGTATTTCCTTTACGATTGATGCTGCGGTTCGTGTTGAATTTGTGAGGTGAGGCTCCTGTAGTGTTGTGTTGCTGATTAATATATTATTGCAAATTATAATTAGACTGATACATAGTGAGTAGTGTTCAGCATGTGAATGCGAATTGTTCCTAGCGTTCCTTGTTTGGATGACATGAGATTACTTTCCGTGTGTCGTGTGCCATGCCTGCTACTTTGTTAATTGAATAGGTTAAACTTTACCGTCTGACTTTGCGCTTGAGGTTTTTTATCGGATTCTTTGTTTCAGTTTACACAGTGGAAGTTAAATAATGGCGCCACGGAAAGGAAAAACTCAGCAGGAGCAGGTGCAGGTCTCTCTAGGACCTCAAGTAAGAGAAGGGGAAGTGGTGTTTGGCGTTGCCCACATTTTTGCCAGTTTCAACGACACTTTCGTCCATGTTACCGACTTATCAGGAAGGTATGTATTCTCCTTCAAAGGCATTAAGTCTGAAAATTCGTGTTGGATAGATTCCCGGCCATTGTGCACGCCTAAAGTTTTCTATGCGTTTATACTTAGCCTATATCACTGTGTTAATTTGTGTCACTTGGCTATGAATCTGTACACACGTTGCTCATTCGATTGAATTATCGTGCCAGTGACGAGTGGATGGTTTGTATAACTGCTCAGTAGTAATAATAGGAAAGCTTGCTTCAATATGTTGGAACTACTGGGTATCTTAAAAGAAATGATAGTTTAGTGATGAAATTGGCACTGATTTTTGCTAATTACAATCTCTGTGTGTGTTAGAAACACTTCGCCTTATTACTAATGTCACAGTTAAAGTGGTATATTTGTTAACATTTTGGACCAGAGTGGCGTCTTTCTCTTTCTACTTATAAGAAGAGACAAATAATTCCAAATCTTGGGACATTCATTATTTTGAAACTTTATTTTTTGAGACTTGAAGCAATTGAAGTTATTAATTTGTTCTGGCTATGAAATATTAGTAATTAGTAATACTGTCTATTTTTAAGTAGGCTATACATCAGCTTCTGTTTCGTTTACCATACTTGTTTTCTTTCTCTTGTGCCGTCTTCTCAAGACTGTCCACTGACTCTTGGAGGGGAGTCTGCACTCACATTGTTACATTGTCTTCTAGATGAAACTCCTACAAATGCAGTTGAAGGAAGGCTCAAATGTAATGTGGTCACTGCAGGCAGTACGCTGTTGGCACTGTAATGTCATGTTTCATGTGCATTTTCCTACAGTTCATGAATTCTTATGATAGATTAAATTCCTCACCTGTATTTTTCATAGTTTATATAGGTTTTGTAATATGCATCAGAGTATTGTGGAAAAGGGGGACATTGTTATCTATGGCTCTGTTGGTGTAAACATGACACTGTTCCACTGTTTTTCGGACTTCATATTGCCTTGTCTGGTGAAAACTTGTATACACTTTTTGTACATAATCTTTGAGTGAGTGCAAAGTGATAACAGCATATGGAGCATATGAAGTATGGTCAGCGGTACACTACAGGCTATTATATGAGCAAAAACAGGGGAAGAAAACTGAAGTCTTGCTAAAGCTGAAACTCTGCACTCACAAGGAAAAAGAGAAGTTGCAGATACGCAAGTCTTCAGTCTAATGACATACTTCACGGATTTGAGTAGTGCTGGTAGTACTTATATGGCTTTGGCCATTTCCTGAATGTGGCAGTTAAGTCTATTAATGCAGAAGCTAGTTTCTCAGAAACTGTATTTATAGGTTTTTGACAGTGGGCGAGAGACTAATCTGGGTTAAAGTTACGTATTGGACCCCTCACCTGTAATTTTGGGACTAGTGTATCAGGGGATACAACCCGTCGGCTTTGGACAATGTCACAAGTCGCCAAACGAGAAGCGATTCTTCTTAGTGTTGTAGCTCCCTTCAGTAGCTGATAAGTGTTTTTTGGCTTTTAAAAAAAAATCTCACGAGATAGAATAAACAGATCCACTTTATTAAACAATCAGTAAAAAAAACGAAACTGAAACTGATCTATAGTGCAGCACGAGATCTAGGTGTTGGAAGGTGGCAATTTGGTTGTGAATTGGTGAAGCCAACGAATGTGAAAGTGGAAAGTATTATTGTGGTAACAAATTGACTGGCAGCAAAGCCTAATGTTTACATTCGCCTCTGCGACGTATTGTAAAATGTAAGGGGAATCCAGTACGTAATTTTTACCCTAATTGGTATCACTTGAGTGCAGAATTACAGTTTCAGCAAGTAGAGGAGTTCAGTAAAAGTGACAGGTTATTTCTGTTTGTACAAAGCAGTGAGGGAGAGAAAGTTGGAGAGTAAATAAAATTCTATAAAGTATTAACCCTTTAATTTGGTGCATCTAGCTTTCTGTCGTGGTCTACTTTCTTATAATTTTGTTTGTGGCTGGTGATCAATGTTAACAGTGATACTGGTACTATGTAAGAAGGTGGGTGGCGAGGCACATTGGCAAGGAACAGTGCACCACATGTCCCTCCAGCCAGTAGTGTTGTTCTACTGCAGCTGTCTTTAGCTTGCATTTTGGGGTGCACATAAATTTTTTGCTTTCAGTATTGTGGGGATTACTTAGCCACACAGTGTTTTATTACAGGTGGCATAAAGCAAACACTATTTCCATGTTAAGATGTAATGGTGATTGTTGCCAAGTGCACAGATTCTTCTAGTATAGTCAGAAGCAGAAACAGTGGCTCTTACCCCAACATTACCAGTTGTCAGGGTAGGTAAGAACTGGCACATAAGGCATGGGATGGAGGCAAGGTATTCTTAGTCTCTCTGCACAAAGTTCATCGTGCTGCCATTTTCTTACCTGCACACCACTATAACTTGTTTTGGCTGATCACAACATAGTTGACAAACTGAATGCATAAAGTCATTTCCTGTTTTTTGATTATGTTGTTTTAGACATCTCTTTCGCTGTTTACATCTTAAATTTTTTACGCATAGTTTTCTCATGTAGATTGGCCTGTGTCTCTTGAATGTGCATTGCAATTGTCTGCAGTAATAATTCTTAGCCCTTTTGTTGCTACAGAGGTGCTTTCTACATTCCATGCTGAGTGCAGCATTGTTGTGGCTGTACTTCTTGCCAAATACTTATGCTGAGGGACAGCATTCTGGCCACTATGAAATACTGATTTTTATAAAAAACTATTTGCTTAAAAAATTTGATTTTTGCAAATCTTACTGTCTGATATATTTACATCTACATCTATACTCCGCGAGCCACCTTACGGTATGTGGCGGAGGGTACTTATTGTACCACTATCTGATAAATTCAAATATTCATTTGATAAAGGACTGAATTTCTATTTGTTATTCCTCGTAGAAGATACGGAAGTAACTCACTGCAGCAGTGAGAGGGTGGCAGCTCAGGGTGCATACAGACATCAAAAGCACTGTAAGAAAACCCAAGTGCCACATGTATACATGTCCTCAGCACCTGTGGAACAGGACGTTTATATATGTTTGCAGCAGTGACAAGGTTAACAAACATTTAAAATGCTCTACCTTCATTTTTAAGATCTGACTTGAGAGCAGTTATGTCCATTCAGTACTTGGGCATCCTTGGACAAGAACAAGGAACGCAGATGACAAACTGTTTTGTGTGAGTGTATGCAATTGTGTTAATGAACTGACAATTATTATAGCACATTGTATAACTGAGTATTACGATTCGTGAGAATCATATCTTACAGCTTAATTCATCAGCTTCATGAAATTCAATGCTAGGTAAACTAATGCAATACATTCTCTTAAAGTTTGGGTTGAAAAATGGGAGTCGCTATGAATTTGTGTTCAATACCGTTATGTCATATGTTGCTGCATGTGAAAGATAGATAACTTACTGAATTATTTCTTAAACCTTGAAAGAAATTGCTATTTGCCTCCAGTCTCAAAGATGGAGTGTATGTAAACCGCTCTGTTACAAATGAGCATTACAGTGAAAAAGCCAGAATGAAATATTCAGAAAGCCCTCCTATCTCAAAATGGTTTGAGGATCAGTAAGAGATTTTGCCACATGATAGCACAGAGGCAAAGTATTTTGTCATATTATTAATATGTAGAACTTCTGTGTTTTCCACGATATTCAAATAATTGCAGGTTTTTTCTCAATGAAATAACCTAGTTTTTAAGGATTGTCGATAGCTAATAAGATGAGAATTGCTGTTGGTTTATAACAACAAAAGTAAAGAAGTTGCACGGTCATTTTTATTCTGAGAATGGGCTTTTTCATCAACTGTTGATCTGACTTGCCTTTAGTTGCTACTTTAATAATAAATTGTTATAGGATTCAGTTGCAATTTCAACTGTATTACAATGTTAGTGTGATGAATATTTAGAATCAGTGTCTTGTTCTTTCTTGCCACATTACTTTTCAACTAGGCCCACGTATTCAGTTGGATTGAAAGGTGTGTAATGTGGGGGAAGCTTGATTAAACTATGGCCTTCAGTGTCAGCCAGTTTGTTGGCCTGGCAGCATGGAGTTTTGACTTGTGCAGCACTAAAAGTTCCATTAACTTCACTTAATACATGCTAAACTCGGTCCGCTGAAACGTCTCGCTTCAAGGTCACTTCCCAAGCACATTAGAGTAGGTAGTATAATTAACAAACAAGTGATGAAAGGGAGGCGCCTCGTCTTCTGAACAATAACAGCACTGAACGAAAGCCGGTTCTGGCATCGATGCTACCACGTTGCCGTAAATATGCAATCCATCCAGGATAAAACTGCTGCCCACAATAAAACTCATATCCATAAAATGTCACGTACTGAAATCCCTTTTCCTACTAACAGGTGTTGGCCCCAGTGTTGGGGTCAGCTTTTTAAACTAGACACAGCGTGTCAGAGGAGGAATGGTCAATACAGGGCTATGACAGGAACACTGTTAGAAGAAAAAACAGCATATGGATCTATGCATTATGTCAAATGGTTTCAGAGATAGAAAATCTTTAATATACATTTGGTTTTTGGCTAGTGGCACATTATGCCTATCCAACCTCTTTGATGTTTTTTTTCTATCCCAACCTACCTTATTGCTTTCAACCTGTTTATTCAGGATTTTTTCTGTCATCAAACTAGCCCACTGAATTTACGTATGTCCTTGGTTGTAAGCACATGTTGTAAGTGAAGGAGTGTGAGGGACTGAGTGTGTGTCAGTGAGAAGCATCAGTTAATTGGGTTTGTACATGTACTGGCTAACATGCCACAGATCTACACTAATGAAGAATACGGCTTCTACGATGGTTGTCCTCCTGCTGCTGTTGAATACTATTGGTGCTTCCTGACATGTCAGATTTCTGATAGTAAAGTGTTAACCAGTCTTTTCGGCACATTAAATGAAACAGATATTCCTCAAATTTTCTACTGAATGTGTTTAAAAATCTGTGCAGGAAAACCAACAGTTTGTTGAAAAGGTGCAGCGTATTGCTGCTACAAGCACATAGTTACTTTTGGCATGTATCAGTGTCGCATGAACATCCGTACGACAAATGTTACATGTGGTGAATTTGTCCCTGTTTCAGATACAGTGTGCCCACAATCTTCACTTTGGCAACAATACCCTCGCTTATTAAATGATGATCATTTGCTTTCATTAATACTATTTACTGAAGAAGTTATTTTATACAGTATGACTCATCGACAATTTTAATAATCGAGGGTCACAGGAAAATCCGCATTCAGTGGAAGCTAATTATCAGTTCAGTTTTCAATAAGTGTTTGGTGTGGCACGAATTGTTACATGTTGAGAGGCCCAGCCATTCAGAAGGGCAAGTGACAAGCATTTTGTGGAAAATGTATGTTGAACACGTTGACGTTGCTTCGGCCACACTGACTGCAATGTACTACCAGCATGATGGAGCACGTGTTACATCTCGTCCGCACTAATCACTGGAATCGTTGTGGTAGTAGAATTAACTGGCCACCAAGATCATCAGACCTTACCTAGATTTTTGTTTTTGGGTTGTGTGAATTGTACTAGCAAAAGGTAAATACAGAAAATGAGTTGCTTGGTTGCACCACAGATTTTGCAGTCCTCATTAGGGAATGTGCAGAGGCACTATACAAGCAACAAGTTTTCCCAAGAATGCATAAATGCATTTAAGTTCAGTGGGATAGTGTAACATTTATTGTGAACTGTAAAACAGCTGTAATGTAATATTCACAATAATAATGCTTAGATGTGAATGTACTATAAATTTGTATTTTTCAATTGGTGCCTTGTAAAACACACATTGAACTGTCAACACTTTCGAGATCTTTTGGATCTTGCCAGAGTGTCAGTTGGGCTGCAATTTTTTTGACAGGTGAGCCACATATCACTTGAAAACTGGCCTCCCTTCATATGAGAACAATATGTGGATGTCTCGCGACTATATCCTAATTGCTGCTGCTTTCTGCTGTAAATTTCTTGAATTATTTCAACAGAAACATTAGTGAAGGTAACAGCTGGTGTTGTAAATGACTGGGCCATTATGATCCCATTGACGTGATTTTGTGTATGGACTCATTAGGTTTCACAGTTCGCTGTAATTGTGCTACAAATACATCATGGCTGTTGACTCGGCAAGAAATTTTGTAGGCTTAAAAGGAAGAAATTAGTCAGTAACTCTACTTGAGGGTGGGGATACTTATATTTTCTATAAATTGTTTTAAAATTTGTAATTTCACAAATTAAAGTAAAACTGAAAAATAAATCTTGAAGCTTGGTCCTTTTTCAGTGCATATTACTACTGGAGATACATTAGTTACATGTGCGTCAGTAATGCTTTAAGTAAAGGGCCATGAGTTGTCAGTTTCTCAGGCCCAGTATCCTTTTAAGTGGCAATTCTCCAAAGTGTTAATAACTGTTTTACATTTTTATACCTGACTGAGTACTGAATAATACAGAAAATAAGTATTAGTGTACTCTACTTGTCGGCAGTTTCATCTCAAATTGTACAGGACGTGGTGATTCTTGATCGTGAATCTACCTAGAAAAACTGTTAGACCTCGCTATCATTTGTGTTGAGAAGTAAAATATTTTCATTCTATCTTGGTTTTTGTAAATGGTAGTCCTGTGAAAAATGTATATTTTCTAAAGAACTCTAAAGACAGTTGAGAACTAAAAAAACACAACCAATAAACGAAAAGTACTGGATACCTAGTAGGTGTTTCGCTTTAAAGCTCTCTCTTTATATGTGAAAATTTAGTTGACATACACACATACTCTTATGGGCTTCCTTTTAACATATAAATTTAAGAAAGTACAAAAATTTTAATATTTTCTGCTCAAAATTTCTTTTGTAATTTGGAAAGTCTCAGAATGCCAACTTCTTCCTGTATTACCAGATGAAAGTGATGATTATAAACACATTCTCTGCTCCAGCTCTCTCTATTTGAATATTTATACAAAAAATTTAAAAATCACATTTCAAAAGTGTTTTCAAATTATTTACTTGAAAATGCCCCTTACAAAATTTGTGAAAATTGCAAAATGTATTGTTTGGTTAATGTGTTATTAGTTACTGCAGTCAAAGTGGGGAATATTCTTCCGTGTGAAGTGGTACAAACTTTTCAGTATTCTGCATATGTTGCATCATTGAATTACTAATGTAAAATATGCATGTTGACAATACTGTGTATAGCTCTTTCCTGTTTACGACAAACAAGTGAGAACTTGCATGGGAGTGAGTCAGCATAGAGTTTTGTGTTTGGATTGAAGTTAGTGTTGGAGAGGAACTAGAGTAGTGGAAGGGTTATGGTGTATACACCCCAGGGCAACTGGGAAATCTTGGTAAAACCTGAGAATTTTTTCATCCACGAGAAGACTGGAAAAAATCCGTGTTTTTTTTTTAGAATTCTGGGAATTTTTCATGGTTTTAGTTTTGACTGGTAAGAACTGAAACTTATAACAGAGTTACTTGAGCCTGCTACTGCAGAATAATACGGCAGCAATAAACATGAACAAGAGGAAAACACCAGTAAAAAACTTAAGTTGCAAAGAAAATGTGCCATTTACAACAACAAAACTCAGTGTGCACATATGCATCTGCTAACAGCAAAACTGAAGCTGGGTATGAGCCGTGCCTTCTCCCACTTCTCACTACTTGAGCTGTGGCTGTCAGATGTATAAGCAGTAGCTGCAAGCAGCCAGATGCTATCCGGAAATAAATTTTCTGGCATGCCGAAGCTGCCAGATACGCGCAGAGCAGTCAGAGGTGTTAGTGGGAGTAGTCTGCATGTGACTGCGGTTACATTTTGTGATTTTGCTGTTCTCTCTTTGCTTACAGCTCTCATGTCAGATAAAAACAAAAGCAGATTTATGTGGCTAGGAGCTATCAAACGGATTAAAAGTACATTTACATAGTTACGGAAGACTAAAATATGTTATTAATTTCAGTTTCCTGATTTTATTTGCACGTTATTGGCAATCGAGCAGTCCCAATCATCTTCACAGTTAACGTCTACGATGTGTAAATGGAATGAGGTCAACACTTCGAAGACCCTTCCAGCTGCACCACTGTTCCTCGTGGTTTTATGTACCGGAAATGGTCAGTCCTTAGAGATGGTAATCCGTTTATTATTGAGAGAAAGATGTTTATGCAATTGCCGGCCCTGTGAAATCCTGTTCTTGTGATTCTCAAACCCACAACTGGTTGCTGCTTTGCTTCTCCATGGCTATCCTGTTCCTGTGGTGGTATTTACACTAGGCTGCTTGACAGTCTGACCGAGGCCAAACTCCAAACATATGTCTCTGATCAGGATGTCATTGCTGTCTGTCGGTTGATGAAAAAGGTAGATGCTTCCTTAGTGCCCACACGCACTCTTTTTCCTCACCTTTGATAGAATGGTGCTTCCATCCAAGATCAAAGCAGGCTACAGAGTTATCACAGTTCGACAATACATTCCGAACCTGATGCACTGCTACCAGTGTCGTCGTTTCAACCACACTCACATCTTGTGGACACCCACCCAAGTGTGTACTCTGCGGTAGAGATACGCATGAGGGCAATTGTCCACCGCCTTCTCCCCGGTGTATCAACTGCCTTTAGAGGTTGTTCCGTGTATACGAACAGGCTGTCCAGGAGATCTGGGTAAGGAAAAATTTCCTTACCCAGTCTCTCACAAGTTACTGGCTAGTTGCAAACCCTGTGTTCTACCGTCTGACGCTTACAGTCCTGTTCTTGCCACATCTTGCTCCTTGAAGGACGTGGCCATGCAGGCATGTGACCTCAGATTCAGCTCTTAGGATGTGAAATCGCCCAGAGTCATGACAGCATTGCTGTCCCCTCGTCCAGCTGTTCAACAAGCCATCAGACTATCGCCTCACGGGGTGAATTCAACAGCTACACAATCGGCAGGCCGGAAAGGGCAGAAGGAATACTCCTGTGAAGACTTCCTATGTCCCTCCAGAGAACCAACACCTAAGTCTTCCTCTGGCTAGCCGGAAAGGCTCGAAGAAGTTCAACAAAGGCAAATGGTCTTCTCCTTTGCAGACTCAAAGATGCTCTTCGACGGTATTGTTGTGAGATACCTTCGCTCGGCTGGCCTCCGTGTCGCCTGTGTACACAACCAACCGTTTTTCTGCATTGGTCTCCACAGGCTGACAGCACAAGAAAGCAGACACTTCTGTTGACCTGGTGGAACAGAATCCTCCTGCCTCTGTGCTCTGTAGTAGCGAGTCTTCACATGCTGGCTCTTGACAGGCACTGAGGTGACACCCTTTCGTTTTCTCCTCAGTCTGACTGTCCTCCAATGGAATGTTCATGGCCTTCGATCCAACAAAGAGTATTTATGGTTGCTTTTAGAATTGCAGCGTACACTTGTATCCTGCCTTCAGGAAACAAATTATGTCCTCATGACCGCTTTGAATTTTTGCATTCCTTCCTGGTCTGTTTACATACTGAATCTTCTTTTCCAGTACATAATAAACTACTAAATAACCATATAAACTAACTCAAAGATAAAATCTATAGGTACCGTAGCTTATTTATCCGTGTGTCACATTTCCTGATAGTTTGCCAAACAAATCGTACTAAAAGACGCATTTTGTAGAGATCTATAGTATGGTACATGTTAGGTTTGTGGCATGCTTATAGTTTTTGATATTTTAATTTCTAAACTTCAGATGTTTAATGTTTTGTGCATTCAAACTGCGGTGTTCATGAGTTTGCGTGATGAAATAGTGATGTTTCTATGTTGTTATGAAACTTGTTCTATGAGTGGTTGATATGAGCAACTGCCATGCAAAATGTACAGACCGTATTTGTTGTATTTACACTTGTGTATTACAAAAATATACGTTATAAGTGATATAGCGTACACAGCCACTCAGCCACGTTGTACAGTGCTTTGTTAAAATTGCATTAATACCTTTGTATGGATTTACTGTTTTTGTTCTTCAGTCATGTTTATATTGAATCTGGGTGCAGCAAGTTCTTTCACTTCCATCCTAACTACATGCTACAGAAGTTTTACCTCATAAATTGCACACATTGCGTTGCTTTCGAACTCTTGGTATGCTGCTATTCGCAAGAAAGTAAGTCACTAAACTCATGCATAATACTCTCACAAAGAAACTTGCTAATAATGCACATTACCCACAGTCAGCATGCAAGGAAACTAAGGTAATGGGACATACTTCACGCACTTTTCCTTTAATCGTTGGTGAAATTCTCATTAGGTGGTGATACCTGTGTTACCATATCAAGGGCACTTTAGTGAGACATTGACAAACTTATTCTACCGCTGTTAGAACAGCTAATGGGAGAAAAAATGACTGTCTAAAACACTATCAAAACATATCTAAAAACAAAGATCATGTAACTTACCAAACGAAAGCGTTGGCATGTTGATAGACACACAAACACACACACAAAATTCAAGCTTTTGCAACCAACGGTTGCTTCATCAGGAAGGAGAGAAGGAGAGGGAAAGACGAAAGGATGTGGGTTTTAAGGGAGAGGGTAAGGAGTCATTCCAATCCCGGGAGCGGAAAGACTTACCTTAGGGGGGAAAAAAAGACAGGTATACACTCGCGCGCACACATATATATCCATCCGCAACCCCTAAGGTAAGTCTTTTCGCTCCCGGGATTGGAATGACTCCTTACCCTCTCCCATAAAACCCACATCTTTTCATCTTTCCCTCTCCGTCTCTCTTTCCTGATGAGCAACCGTTGGTTGCGAAAAGCTTGAATTTTGTGTGTCTATCAACATGCCAATGCTTTCGTTTGGTAAGTTACATCATTTTTGTTTTTAGGTATATTTTTCCCACGTGGAATGTTTCCCTCTATTATACACAATCAAAACAATAATACTAAATGTCAATTAAAGACTCATCGAAACATAGTAGTTATACAGAGACAGGGATTCGCTAGTAAAGTTTCAGCAACTCAGTTCATTCCCTTTTGATGTAAGCTGTGAAACATGAAAATTGTGTGCAGGTTGGTAGGACACCCTTCGGCTGAAACACCAGAGTCTTCAGGATGCCCATAGGAGCTGTACTCAAAGGAAACCACTCCCCCAAACATCCACTACATAGAGCTAAGCGGAATTTCAAGATGCGCCTTAAGACTAGCCAGCACCTATTTGAAAACCATCACATCACATGTCAACAGTTACTTAAAACATTGACTGGCATTGTTTATATCTGTGTAGGAAATATGGATAATGTTTTCTGATAATTTAAATTCTATAACACGCTATTGAGAAATTTATTTTAATGTACGAGGGTGAGTCAAATCAAAACCTTAAATATTTTTTCAATATTATTTATTATGCAGAAGTGGTACAAAGCTGTATCACTTTTCAACATAATCTCCCCCATGCTCACTGCAAGTCCTCCAGCACTTACAAGGTGCATAAATTCTTTTAGCAAAAAATTCTTGTGCTAGTCTGTGCAACAACTCATGCACTGCGTGGTTTACCTCTTCATCAGAATGGAACTTCTTTCCTCCCATTGCGTCTTTGAGTTGCTCAAACATATGGGAATCACTTGGGGCAAAGTCAGGTGAGTATGGTTGATGAGGAAGACACTCAAAATGCACGTCTGTGATTGTTGCAACTGCTGTACGGGCAGTGTGGGGCCTTGCATTGTCATGTCCCAAAAGGACGCCTGCTGACAGCAATCCACGTCACTTTGATTTGATTGTCAGCTGCAGATGATTTTTTAGGAGATCTGTGTATGATGCAATGGGGACAGTGGTCCCTCTAGGCATGTAATGCTCCAAAATGATGCCTTTTTCGTCCCAAAAGAGTCAGCATAACCTTCCCTGCTGATGGTTCTGTTCGAAAATTCTTTGGTTTTGGTGATGCAGAATTGTGCCATTCCTTGGTCGCTCTCTTTGTTTCCGGTTGGTGGAAGTGAATCCAGGTTTCATCCCCAGTAACTAATCTTGCAAGGAAGCCATCACCTCATTCAAAGTGCCGTAGAAGTTCTTCACAAGCAATAACACGTCATTCTCTCATTTCAGGAGTCAGCTGCCGTGTACCCATCTTGCAGACACTTTGTGAAACTGGAGCACATCATGCACAATGTGATGTGTTGACCCATGACTAATCTGTAAACATGCTGCAATGTCATTCTGTGTCACTTGGGTTTTCCTTCACTATGGCTTCAACTGCTGCAATGTTCTGTGGAGTCACAACTCATTGTGTCTGACCTGGATGAGGAGCATCTTCAATTGAAGTCACACCATTTGCGAACTTCCTACTCAATTTGTAGACTTGGTGCTGTGACAAACACGCATTACCATACTGAACCTTCATTCGTCAATGAATTTCACTAGGTTTCACACCTTCACTACGCGAAAACCGAATAGCAGAACGCTGTTCTTCCCTGGTGCAAGTCGCAAGTGGGGCAGCCATCTTTATACTGGTACTGCGATGGTATGTGTGCATCTGCATGAACTGCCACCTACAGACCATTCTGCACGCTGTTTGTAGGACGCTGACCAACTAACTAAATAAAGGCGTAAAATTTCGATTTGTTATTACAAATTTAAGGTTTTCATTTGACACATCCTCGTATATTTTTGGGTGGCCTCAGAGCCTGTAATTACGAAACATGCCTGCCAGGGACTCCAACCCAATACATTATTGTATAGACGGTTTCAAGAAGTTAGTCGTATGCCTGGGGACCTCCCTTTGTGACATTGTGTTGCACACTCATTTGATGAAAAAGGAATAGTCAGCATTGGCCGAATATATTTTGAAATGTTATTTACGCTCTACAAATTGAACTCGTGCTCACTTGCAGTATACAGACTGAAGTATTAAAATCAGACTCCTTTAAGTTAGGGTGCTGTACAACTCCAACATAGCAGAAGGTACTTAACAACCATTGCCTCACATAGACAGCAAAAATGTCAACATGTGGCAATGATTGTTGTACCTTTGAGTAATTTACATACAGGGGCTGTTCATATGCATAACAATTCTTATACTTGGATTTCAATAACATGTTGTTACAATAGATCAGCTGCTTCACACTCATTTATCATTCCTGTTCTAGGGAAACTATTGCCAGAGTTACTGGAGGCATGAAGGTTAAGGCGGACAGAGATGAAGCGTCGCCCTATGCTGCTATGTTGGCTGCTCAGGTATGACCTACTGCTCTTTTTTCCTAATTGTTTTCTCGTCAAAGACATGGTACAGTTGTTACTCAAATGTTAAATATAATGTGGTAGTGATCATTAGTTTGTCTTGTCTTCAAGAAAGAAACTCGCACGTGTGTCACTGCAAATTTCTGCACCCTATGGAAATTTGTACATAATTCATAAGCTTAGTCAAGAGTAAAATATATGTAATTGGTGGGGGGGGGGGGGGGGGTTGGGCTGTGTGTTTTTGCTTTGTGTATAATTGTTAAATCTGTGAAACAAATATTCCTACTTATGTTCAAGATATTGTAAATTTTTGTATATGATGTATTTCTTACGCATTTTACTCTGGAATACAGGATGTTGCAGAGAAATGCAAGACATTGGGAATCACAGCACTGCACATAAAGTTACGTGCAACTGGTGGCAATAAGACAAAAACTCCTGGCCCAGGAGCGCAGTCGGCCCTACGTGCTCTGGCCCGGTCCAACATGAAGATTGGGCGAATTGAAGATGTGACGCCAATTCCCTCAGATTCCACACGCAGGAAGGGTGGACGACGTGGTCGTAGGTTGTGAAGTGACTGTATACTTGTGTGGAACTTGTACTACTGTTATATATTCCTATCCAATGAAATAAAATATTTGACATATGCTGTGGTGCCTGCTTTACATCTCCATTTTTCTATAGGCAATAGTATATTATGTGCAGTTTCCTGCGGAATATCATGACTTATTCAGTGAAAATGTACCTCACAACTCTGATAAATGTTTACTTGCCTTCATAGTATGTGTTGAAGATGTTACTGCATAATGATTTTTGTGAAGTTTGTAGTGTGCGTAAACAGAAGCATTGGTGGTGAAGCTAGATAATTCAGTTCAAGAATTGTCTGCTACTTAACAGAGCCAAATCCTTTTATAAGAATATACAAAAATTATTAAGACTGGCCTAGTAAGTTTCTGGGCAGGGTTCCGTAATCAAAATTTCATCTACTGCGTCTGCCCTACAAATCCAATAAGCCTGTAATAGGAACTGTAAATGACCCTGTATTTAATGTTTAAGAAAGCAAATTTTAAACCTAGTATATGATGGCAGATACAGAAGCTTTATTTTACATAAAAAACAAAGATGATGTGACTTACCAAACGAAAGCACTGGCACGTCGATAGACACACAAACATACACACAAAATTCAAGCTTTCGCAACAAACTGTTGCCTCATCAGGAAAGAGGGAAGGAGAGTGAAAGACAAAAGGATGTGGGTTTTAAGGAAGAGGGTAAGGAGTCATTCCAATCCCGGGAGCGGAAAGACTTACCTTAGGGGGAAAAAGACAGGTATACACTCGCACACACACTCATATCCATCCGCACATACACAGACAGACATCTTTCATATATATATATATATATATATATATATATATATATATATATATATATATATATATATATATATATATATAATAGAGGGAAACATTCCACGTAGGAAAAATATATCTAAAAACAAAGATGATGTGACTTCCCAAATGAAAGTGCTGGCAGGTCGACAGACACACAAACATACACACAAAATTCAAGCTTTCCCAACAAACTGTTGCTTCATTCCTGATGAGGCAACAGTTTGTTGTGAAAGCTTGAATTTTGTGCGTATGTTTGTGTTTGTTTGTGTGTCTGTCGACCTGCCAGCACTTTCATTTGGTAAGTCACATCATCTTTGTTTTTGGATATATTTTTCCTACGTGGAATGTTTCCCTCTATTATAACCATATCATTAATTTGAACCCAACTATTACGTTTGTTATTGTCGCTGTTGCATTTCGAAATCTTTCCTGTCGTCTTATTTTCTCTTTTTTTCTGTTTCTGTTTTTACCAGTAGTCTCACTTTGTATTCACCTTCCCCTTTTTACCGTGATACAGTTTTATCCCGCCTATATATACTCAATAATACGTAACCCACTTCCAAACCATAACCAAAAAATTTTTATTTTCCGCTTTCAACACTACCGCTGCTATAAAATCCACTGTTTCTAGTTCAATAACAGCTGCTTTCACGTATTAAACAACCATTTCGGCTAGTTCTAATAACTTTCACTTTATTTCCACTTCCGTTTTTCGCACATCACTGATCATTTTTAGCCGCTCCCCACAGGTTTTAACGTCATTATTTCTTCGTCAGACAATTGTTAGCCCCATTTTCGTAATCTTTCACCATAACACCACTCCTTTTAATACATTTACACGTTTTTTCGAAATTTTCCTGAATTTCTCCGTCCTTTAGCGTGTTTCAGCGGCAACACAACCATCTAACCTTCATGCACATCGCTGTCTACCAACCCAAGTTCATCACAGGATCAACTTAACCAACACTTTTTCGCCTTTTTTTCATACCAGATCTCCAGTTACTTTCTAGTTCACCCTTATCTCTCGCCATATATTTTTATTTTTCATTTTCATTTCAACCTCATGTTACACTTTCCACCTTCTAATACCATGTCACCCTCACAACACCCCCACAATGACCCCATTAAGTTTTATTTACATTCCCTCCGCAAACATGTCTTCGCCCTAGCCAGATTACGCTCCCATATTTTATTTTCTCAGGCTTGTCTGACATTTGGCATAACCCCCAAAGGCCTCACACTTAAAGTTCCCATCTCTGGCTGCAACCCTTCTTTCCATCAGTCCCTATACCAGTTCCAAACTGAACAATCCATTGCCCTCACCCACCTAATCCTTCACCTACACATCAACTCAGCCAATGAACACACCCGTCAACTCCTATCCTTAATAAAAGTCCTCAATCTTTCCTCTCCCACATCCACACCGGCTATTCAGAGCATCCTCCTACAGGCCAACCGCAAATTAGAACAGCATGCCACCCTTCACCTCAAAAAACTATCCAATCTCCTGGTTTCCTACCTCCGGAAACGCAACTCACTCACCCTTCACAACCTTTCCAGCAAACCTCAACCACCTCTCATTCCACACAAACCCAGTCTCTCCCATCTACTCAGGCTCCCACTTCCAGCTCCACTCCCTCCAAAACCTCAAAATTCCAATCAACACAATCTGGCACCACAACACCCTAATTCAGTAGTTAACCTTTCCTCCAAACCTCTCTCCCAATCCAAAACCTGTCCTATCCAAAGGCCTCACCTTCAGCCCCACTCCCAGATTCAACCAAACAGCCCTCGTCAAAGATTTACTGTCCTACACTCGTACTCTCTGCTGGAAGTATCGCTTTGCCACGAAGAAAAATGATCCTAATCCTACCCCTAATGATCCAACTCCCCAAGACACTATCCAAATTGAACCCTGCCTGGAACAGTTCCGTCCTCCGTCACAGCGGGACCTACCTCCTCTTCCTCAAAATCACCCTCTCCAAATCTTCCAGGAATTTCTGACTTCCAGCCTTGCCTCCCAGTCCTCCTTAAAAAACCTTAATCCTACTCCCAACATCACCACTGCTGAAGCCCAGGCTATCCGTGATCTGAAGGCTGACCGGTCCATCGTCATTCTTCCGGCGGACAAGGGTTCCACGACCGTGGTACTTGACCGTCACCACATACAAAGTTTGCCAAGGTAATCCCATTCCTGATGTCCAGGGGGAGCTTCAAGGAATCCTCAGAACTTTATGCCCCCTACAAAACCTTTCACCTGACTCCATCAACCTCCTGACCCCCCCCCCCCCCCCCCGACACCCCGCACCCATACCTTCTACCTTCCTAAAATTCACAAACCCAATCATCCCGGCCGCCCCATTGTAGCTGGTTACCAAGCCCCCACAGAACGTATCTCTGCCTACGTAGATCAACACCTTCAACCCATTACGTGCAGTCTCCCATCCTTCATCAAAGACACCAACCACTTTCTTGAACGCCTGGAATCCTTACGCAATCCGTTACCCCCAGAAACCATCCTTGTAACCATTGATGCCACTTCCTTATACACAAATATCCCGCACGTCCAGGGCCTCGCTGCGATGGAGCACTTCCTTTCACGCCGATCACCTGCCACCCTACCTAAAACCTCTTTCCTCATTACCTTAGCCAGCTTCATCCTGACCCACAACTTCTTCACTTTTGAAGGCCAGACATACCAACAATTAAAGGGAACAGCCATGGGTACCAGGATGGCCCCTTCGTACGCCAACCTATTCATGGGTCGCTTAGAGGAAGCCTTCTCGGTTACCCAGGCCTGCCAACCCAAAGTTTGGTACAGATTTATTGATGACATCTTCATGATCTGGACTCACAGTGAAGAAGAACTCCAGAATTTCGTCTCCAACCTCAACTCCTTTGGTTCCATCAGATTCACCTGGTCCTACTCCAAATCCCATGCCACTTTCCTTGATGTTGACCTCCACCTGTCCAATGGCCAGCTTCACACGTCTGTCCACATCAAACCCACCAACAAGCAACAGTACCTCCATTACGACAGCTGCCACCCATTCCACATCAAACGGTCACTTCCCTACAGCCTAGGTCTTCGTGGCAAACGAATCTGCTCCAGTCCGGAATCCCTGAAGCATTACACCAACAACCTGACAACAGCTTTCGCATCCCCCAACTACCCTCCCGACCTGGTACAGAAGCAAATAACCAGAGCCACTTCCTCATCCTCTCAAACCCAGAACCTCCCACAGAAGAACCACAAAAGTGCCCCACTTGTGACAGGATACTTTCCGGGACTGGATCAGATTCTGAATGTGGCTCTCCAGCAGGGATACGACTTCCTAAAATCCTGCCCTGAAATGAGATCCATCCTTCATGAAATCCTCCCCACTCCACCAAGAGTGTCTTTCCGCCGTCCACCTAACCTTCGTAACCTCTTAGTTCATCCCTACGAAATCCCCAAACCACCTTCCCTACCCTCTGGCTCCTACCCTTGTAACCGCCCCCGGTGTAAAATCTGTCCCATGCACCCTCTCACCACCACCTACTCCAGTCCTGTAACCCGGAAGGTGTACACGATCAAAGGCAGAGCCACATGTGAAAGCACCCACGTGATCTACCAGCTGACCTGCCTACACTGTGACGCATTCTATGTGGGAATGACCAGCAACAAACTGTCCATTCGCATGAATGGACACAGGCAGACAGTGTTTGTCGGTAATGAGGATCACCCTGTGGCTAAACATGCCTTGGTGCACGGCTAGCACATCTTGGCACAGTGTTACACCGTCCGGGTTATCTGGATACTTCCCACTAACACCAACCTATCCGAACTCTGGAGATGGGAACTTGCTCTTCAATATATCCCCTTATCCACCAGGCCTCAATCTCCGCTAATTTCAAGTTGCCGCTACTCACACCTCACCTGTCATTCAACAACATCTTTGCCCCTGCACTTCTGCCTCAACTGACATATCTGCCCAAACTCTTTGTCTTTAAATATGTCTGCTTGTGTCTGTATGTGTGGTTGGATATGTGCGTGTGTGCGAGTGTATACCTGTCCTTTTTTGCCCCTAAGGTAAGTCTTTCCGCTCCCGGGATTGGAATGACTCCTTACCCACTTCCTTTCGTCTTCCCCTCTCCTTCCCTCTTTCCTGATGAGGCAACAGTTTGTTGCGAAAGCTTGAATTTTGTGTGTATCCGGCACTTTCATTTGGTAAGTCACATCATCTTTGTTTTTATATATATATATAAACACACACAGATGATGTGACTTACCAAACGAAAGTGCTGGCAGGTCGATAGACACACAAACATACACATGAAATTCAAGCTTTCGCAACAAACTGTTGCCTCATCTGGACAGAGGGAAAGACGAAAGGATGTGGGTTTTAAGGGAGAGGGAAAGGAATCATTCCAATCCCGGGAGTGGAAAGACTTACCTTAGGGGGAAAAAAGGGGTATACACTCGCGCGCGCACACACGCACATCCATCCGCACGTACACAGACACAAGCAGACATTTGTAAAGAAAAAGAGTTTGGGCAGAGATGTCAGTTGAGGCGGAAGTACAGAGGCAAAGATGTTGTTGAAAGACAGGTGAGGTATGAGCGGCGGCAAATTGAAATTAGCGGAGATTGAGGCCTGGCGGGTAACGAGAAGAGTGGATATACTGAAGGGCAAGTTCCCATCTCAGGAGTTCTGACAGGTTGGTGTTAGTGGGAAGTATCCAGATAACACGGACCCTGTAACACTGTGCCAAGATGTGCTGGCCGTGCACCGAGGCATGGTTAGCCAAAGGGTGATTTTGTATTCACCTTCTCCTCTTTAGCGAATCTACCATACAATTTTATCCCGCCTATATATACTCAATAATACGTAACCCACTTCCAAACCATAACTAAAAAAATTTTTTTTCTTCCACTTTCAACAATACTGCTGCTACAAAATCCACCGTTTCCGGTTCACAAACAGTTCCTTTCAGCTATTAAACAGCCATTTCGGCTAGTTCCAATAACTTTCGTTTTTTTCCCATTTCCGTTTTTCCCACATCACTGATTTTTTTTAGCTGCTTCCCACAGGTTTTAACGTCATTATTTCTTCGTCAGACAATTGTTAGCCTCATTTTCACAATCTGCCACCACAAAATCACTCCTTTTAATACATTTACACGCAGTTTTTTCGAAATTTTCCCGAATTGCTCCACCCTTTAACGTGTTTTGGCAGCAACACAACCACATAACCTTTGTGCACATCGTTGTCCACCAACCTAAGTTCATCACAGGATCAACACAGCCCAGCTATAACCAACACCTTTTCGCCTTTTTTCACACCAGATCTCCAGTTGCTTTCTAGTTCACCTTATCTCTCGCCATATATTTTCATTTTCATTTCAGCCTCGTGTTACACTTTCCACCTTCTAATACCATGTCACCCTCACAACATCCCCACAACGACCCCATTAAGTTTTATTTACATTCCCTCCGCAAACATGCCTTCGCCCTTGGATCACCCTGTGGCTAAACATGCCTCGGTGCACGGCCAGCACATCTTGGTACAGTGTTACACCGTCCGGGTTATCTGGATACTTCCCACTAACCCTAACCTGTCAGAACTCCGGAGATGGGAATTTGCCCTTCAGTATGTCCTCTCTTCTCGTTACCTGCCAGGCCTCAATCTCCACTAATTTCAATTTGCCGCTGCTCATACCTCACCTGTCTTTCAACAACATCTTTGCCTCTGTACTTCCGCCTCGACTGACATCTCTGCCCAAACTCTTTGTCTTTACAAATGTCTGCTTGTGTCCGTGTACGTGTGGATGGATAAGAGTGTGTGTGTGTGTGTGTGTGTGTGTGTGTGTGTGTGTGTGTGTGTGTGTGTGTGTGTGTGTGTGTGTGTGTGCGTGCGCATACCCCTTTTCTCCCCCTAAGGTAAGTCTTTCCGCTCCCGGGATTTGAATGACTCCTTACCCTCTCCCTTAAAACCCACATCCTTTAATCTTTCCCTCTCCTTCCCTCTTTCCTGATGAGGCAACAGTTTGTTGCGAAAGCTTGAATTTTGTGTGTATGTTTGTGTTTGTTTGTGTGTCTGTCGACCTGCCTTCTCGGCTAAACATGCGAGAAATATGTTTGAATTTTGTTTTGCACCTATCCCTTTGATAATTTGTATCCACTATATTTGCTGGAAGTTGGTATTTATTCTATTTGCCTTTGCTATTTGTTTTGATAGACAGTAATTGCTTTGTTCAGTCAGTCTATCCATTTTTGATATGTGTTGGCATCAGTGATTTAGCAATGAAAAGTATCTCCTAGGAAACTTCATAATCAGTTCATTGCAGTGAATGTAGAGTCAAATTCTCATGTACAGTGGAACCCTGCATAACAAGCATAATTCGTTCCAGAATCTTACTCATAGTGCAAAGCACTTGTTAAGCGAAACAATTTATCCCATATAAATTAATGTAAAATACGATAATGTGTTCCATGCAGAAAAAGTACTATAAGTCTTATCTTATTCATGCAATTTATTCAAAGAAAATCATTCATACATTTGCATTGGCACAGAATGGCAGTGTGAGACGATCTTCAATTCTCCTCTGCTGTTGTGAAGATACTTCAGCATCTTTCTCCAGAATAGACCCATATTGTCACAGTTACAAACTTGTTGCAGCAGATAACCATTAGAATCTATGAGCATCTTGATGCCCTCTGCTGCCTTTGTTTCGCAGCTGATTGCTTCGTCGTACCTCAAAACACTAGATGCTGGTTCTTCTTACAATTCTCAAACCACCCACGACTTCCTTCAAACACTTCTTCTGTTACTGACAGTCCTGGAGTTTTTTTAATGAGGTGAGCGTAAATCATATGTTCATTTCTAAAGTCATTTTCTTTTTCTTATGGCTTTATCAATGGGGATATTTCTATGAAGGTTATTAAAATCTGAACGCAAAAAACTATTGGAACTCAAATCTAGGAACATGTGTGATCACAAGCTGCACTAAAGATGGTCTCAGGAAGAGCACTAAACCCTGATTGCTGTACATACTAAAAATCTAGTTCATATGCCACTGCAAAGGTGTTCTCTCGTCACTCGTTATGCTAAACATCGCTTATTAAGCAAGCCATTTTTTTGCAATTTGCTTGGCGAATTGCGCATTATGGGAGGTGTTCATAAAGCAAGGTTCCACTGTGTATGGCGGTATTTTAAGGTTGCCTCAAACTGTATGGTCACTATAATTTATAGCTTATTGACTGTATCCTGTATCTCAAATAGTACTGAAAGTGCTGGATATTTTAACAAATCAATGCATCCATTTAAAATTACTCTATTTTTAACGCACATACCTGAAGTGTACAAACAAAGATCTAACCAGTGTGAGAGGGGGGTGGCAGGATTATGCTGAATATTGTTAAATATCTCTGCCTCTGGAGAGCATTTGGATGTGAGATTTAATTGTTGGAGCTTGTCTGAAGAATTAGTTTTAACAACTAAAGCCACCAACACCAAGCAGCCTCTGGTGGCTCCATCTTTATCAGTACACTGTGGGGTATTTTCAGTGGACAATACTGCTCAGTATCTGTTCATTAATTATGATTAAATTTCTGGAAATCTTGAGTTTTGGATGGTTGTTTTCTGGTTGCTTATTCTCTCTACACATCTGCTACTGGGATGCAGCAATGATAGTAAAGTGATCAAACACTTACGTCCACACTGTTCTGGTGAGGTAGACACCATGAGTAGCATTTTGTGCTGGGTCCACTTCATTTCACTGTTGTGTGTTTCTATTGGCAGTATTTACACAATGATCTAGGATGCTAGACTGGACATATTAATGTAGGTTGCAGCAGATATGACTGATGGTGTTGTGCTTAAACCAAGTGAAATTCATTTTTCTCAGATTTGGTTTGTTGCTACTTTGAATAAAAGAAAAACTGTAGTAGTTAAATTGGCATTACGTTCACATCTTGAAGACACATAAGTGGGTTTAATTTTGAGAAACCACAAAATTTTTGAGCGAATGGTAATATTTAAGGCAAATATGCTCAGATATGATTAAACTATGAATTTCAAAGACTTGCTGTAGAAAGACAATAATAGTTTCGACTAAAAACAAGACTTAACAACTTTGTTTAAATGTGTCTTCCACCACACACCCATCTTAAGATTTTGTCATTTATACAAAATTATTAATGAGTAGTAAAAAAAGTTTCTCGCTTAGGATATCTAGGAAAAGTGTGTGTAGGTACCTGGAATCACTATTTTCAAATGATACAAGAGAAACATCAGTGATATTCAAAGTTTCGATTTGGGATGTTTGCTTGGATGGCCTTCTTGGTTACAGCAAATGCTTTGTCATCAAATTTGTGTTTGTAACCTTGTCTGACACAAATTTTCTACTGTTGTTATGTTATGGCTGTAGTAAACGAATTTACTTGATTTCAATCTTTCAATCATGGACATTCTATCAAAGTCTGCAGCTATCCCATTGTGAAAGCAAAGATGATGGAGGGATGCGTGCATGATTGAGAATACTTTTGCTTTTCCTTCGTACTCTGTTCTCACACTGCACACTCCAGCTGCGGCCTACCCTAATAACTGATATTGGGCCATTATTTCGAGTCCTCACTCTGCAGCTCAATTCCTATGCTCAGAAAACTCACTGCTTGTTGGTGTAATATTTATTGTCTTTGCTGTTTTGCCACTGATAATGAACAGTAAATTGGCTAAGCATCATCAGCATTCCTTTGCTAATGTGAAAATATGTAGATGCTAAATGTTCTACAGTTACTGTGAAGAGTGTGCTGCTAGATACGGCAGATGTGATAGTACAGCCTGCTGACATCCATCAGTACTAAATAATAGGCATAACAGGACTTCCAACTTCTTTTGGACTCTATTCATCTTCCCTTGTATCTTAACAGTACAGAGTTAGTTACATGTTGCATAGATCATTTGAACAATTCTTTTAACAAAATGTGGAACAAGTCAGTTTTCAGAATACGTATACACGTTTAGTTTTAACATTATTGAACACATTGTACAACCATACTGTTTTTTTTTTTTTTTTCCAGGCTACCAGTTAAAAAAAATAGGTATTTGTAGTTGTTTAGAGTGCCCTAGCCTTGTTGGGGTGAGAGGATGTCAGTTGGTTTGCAGAATGCATCTTTCACCCTACAGTGCAGTGTGTACCGGAATGAAACTCCCTGGCAGAATAAAATATGTGCTACACTGTGACTCGAACCTAAAGTTGCGTTTCTGTGGGCAATGCTGTCACCGACTCAGCTATCCAAAGCAATTAGAAAGGAGAGATTTACAGCCATAAGTAAAGCAGTGAGAGCAGCTTGGATACCTCTGTCAATAAGAGAATATGCCCATGAGAAACAGATTTCCAGGTTCTTGTCCTGGTGCAGCAACAGTTTTAATATGGTAGGAAGTGCCTGGTGATTCTTTTTAATTTTATAATTACTATTTCTCTGTTACACATGTCCCTGCAACTAATCAGACAACTACAGTACCATTTAGTGACACATTTACTTAGGTGT
Organism: Schistocerca serialis cubense; assembly: GCF_023864345.2. Taxonomy (NCBI): domain Eukaryota; kingdom Metazoa; phylum Arthropoda; class Insecta; order Orthoptera; family Acrididae; genus Schistocerca; species Schistocerca serialis. The sequence goes on from NC_064638.1 coordinate 1,132,521,634, forward strand.
AAGCTACTGAAGAATATAACAAGTTGATCAGACAGCATGAGCAGTAAAGACACTGGCCACCTGCAAATTGCAGGTCTTGCTTCTCAACGATACAGGTACTCACATGGGAGCGTATGATTTGTGAAAATAGGCTGCAGCCTATTCTGTAGTTGCAGCTGCTGACGCTAACCACAGGACCACGGCGCTCTAGTGCTCACATTGTCCTTGATGTTGCCTATGTTTCGTATAGACTGCTTAGTTCGTATATTTTGCTTATTTTTTTTTTTTTTAGTTCCGCACAATTTCTTCCTGTTTTCTCGATTGATCTGTGTTCAGTTTTTCAAGGCCTATCGACTGTGCCAACTTATAACTGAATCTGAGGGGGGTGCGATGGGGAGGTTCCCTTGTTAGGATGATGTCATCGAGGAAAAAGCAGTGTTGTATGAGCTAGAGCAGTGGTTCACAACCTGGGGGTAATTACTCCCTGAGGGGTAAAAACTGAACCATTCAATTCTGTTTGAATCACAAAACTAAATTATTTTCAAAAGATCATTACTGTTATCACAATTATGTCAGACTAATATTGATGACATAAGTTATCAGTAATTACTTTTCCCAGTAGCATTAATGCTGTTGAGGTTACAAGTTCCTCACATAGTCCAACCATTACACACATGTTATGCTTAGTCCCATACGTAGCCGAAGATAAAAATGAGACACACACGTAGCAAATGCTAAAATCTCAAGAACGTCTTCTCCAAATTGTTGGTAGTACCTGCAGTAATCCAGAAATTGGTCCGTTACTTGCCTCGAAACAGAGAAATCACTTGATACACGGTGCAGACGACCTGGGACAACCAGGAGATCCGGGAAAAACTCGGGAATTTTTTCATCTGGGGGAAAAGCCCAGGAATTGTTTATAATTCTGGGAATTTTTCGTTGTTTTGTTTGTCAGTTAAATTTTTGTGATTTTGATTGGTAAGAAACAATACTCTAACAAAGGATATTACTGTATCCCGCTACTGCAGCAACAAAACATGAATGAGAGGGAAAAAAGAAAATAAAACTTAAGTTGCAAAGGAAATGCGCCACATACAACAAAAAAACACAGTGATCATATAAGTGTCTGCCAACAGCAAAGTATGTCAAAGGCTTTAGGAAGACTACGCAATGCTTCATAACAGCAAATTGCCTCTGATGAGTGTGACGTGACAACTGTTTAAATTAGATTCGTTTGAGTAATTGCGGGCGGCTCTTGTGTGTGCAATTGAGTTGCGTATGAGTAGCACCTTCTCCTGCTCCTGGTAACAGAAGTGTGGTTGGGTGCCATTATCTTATATTGCCCCAGTTCGGAAATATAGCGAATCTGGGGCTGATGCATAGAGCAGTCAGAGTTGGGGTGGGATGTCGTCTCGACATGACCTGTGTATACGTTCAGTGATTTTATTGTTTCCTCTTTGTTTATTGCTTTCACGTTAAATGAAAACAAAATGAATTTTTGTGACTGGGGGGGGCTATCAAATGAATTAAAATACATTCGCATGATTATCGAAGGCTAAAATAAGTTATTAGTTTCATATTTTATTTCCACCTTTCTGACAGTCAAGCATTAATCGCTTTGCAGAACAGTGAAGTTATTTTTGAAGGTTTGCTAAAGAGATTTGGCTATTATTATAATCTTTTCTGTTGAGGGAGTCAATTTATTTGAAACGAAGTGTTTAATTTCACACTATTGGCTAGTTTCAACTGGTCGCTGCATTTCAAGTACATGGCATTATGCCATAATAGAGAACCAAACATGAGATGATACAGTACTGGTGCTCCAAGAAAATGTACGCCCGAATCTGGACATACAAATTTGCAGTTTAAGCCGAATTATGCATTTTAGTATGATGCACGAAATTCCAATGTTGTTTAAGTATCCTCTGATGTCTTGTTTCTTTTATGACATAATGTAAGATCTTTTAATGTTTTACAAGTAGGAACATAAGGGCTTCCTGCGTCATCGTAGCTGCGCAAGTGCGGTGACACCTTTTATCTGGCACTCTCTTGCAACTGCTGAAACAAATCCATTTCTAACAGCTCGCAGGAAAATATTGCAAATGGTGGTTTGAAAACTTTACATTGAAAGCAAATTTCCTTTTACGCAAGATGAGCTACGTGTGAGAATGTACAATGGATTTCTTAAATCACAAAGCATTTGACTCTCATTTAAAAATAAACTGTTTGAGGAGGACCGTTTGGAAGAATTTCGACCCCAGATGATCAGACATTTAGGTCGTTATTAAAAAATTTTACTGGCACATTTGTGTGATGTGTCTTAAAGTGTAACATGCGCAAAGAATATCAACATTATATGTGCAAGCTTAGCTTCTCTTGCAGCTTATTAAAATTCGAGACCAATATTATATGTAAATGCTATGTATATTAATTTAAAGCATTAAGTTTTCTTATTTGTTTGTTCGCACTACTTAATAGTGATGTTGCTATTGGCTGACTACACATGTCGTGTGCTGTCATCAGCTGGCGAGATCATGTGACATGAGCTATGACTGGCTTACAAAAGTGCATCGCAATCTCGATTTCAATGCTTCAGAAAGTATCATGCAGTATTTGGTGGAATACAAATTTATACCTTCGTAATACAAACATATGCAGCACATCAAAAGTCTTTCAAAACTTATTCCCCCCTCTCCCTTGAGTTTCGTTTTCTAAAGTGCCAGGAAATTCTACGTCAATATATGAAACCATAAAGTCAAAGGATTGACGAGTTTTACAGTGGCAAGGAAGAGTATACCACCACTTTACACGGAAAAAGTGTATTTTGACCTGAGAGAAACTGTATTTTTAACCGGGAAAAATCGGGAAATTTTATTTTTCTTGTCCACATATACACCTGGTGAGAGTGCAACACAGCAGTAGCTAAATAAGGGCTGCTGTACATACTACTACTATTAGTGGCGGTATTCAACCACACAGTATGAAGTTTTGATATTTATTAGAGTTCAGCAATCAAGTGATTTCTGAGCAGTAAGTATAGTGCACACATTTCAAGTTGGTTGATTTTAAATGCGGTTGCAGCATGGCCAAGCAAGTGCCATGATGGAGAGGAGTAATGTAGGAGAAATTTGATGCGTCTGCCTTAACTAGCGATAGTTGGCTTTCTTATCTGAGGAGTTGTGGGTAGCACTGCAATACACTGTATATTCCTGTGTCATTCATCCTAAAATGAGCCCACACACACACACACACACACACACACACACACACACACACACACACACACACACACACACACACACACAAACCAACCAAATATCATTCATCTTCCAAAAAATAAATTTTCCAAGGTGAGTCTTTCATTCTACAGTTTAGTTACCGTATTTACTCGAATCTGAGTCGCACCTGAAAAATGAGACTCGAAATTCAAGGGGAGAGAAAAGTTTTAGGCCGCACCTCCAAATCGAAACAAAGTTGGCCCATTGTAATATGAGACACAATTTAGGTCGAATGAATGACGATACAGCTACAGTAGTTTGGTTCGAGTCGTAAGCTTAGCAGTTAAGCTTTACCAGGTAGCCATTGCTACGCGTCAGGCGCTCCGTCCTTATTTATACGGGTACCCTTCCTTTTTCACGTGCTTTGTCTGGTTTGAATTGATTGCTTATTTCTTTTGATCTGATAAGTGCCGTTCTCTTTGTTACTTGTGTTTACGACACACTAAGCTGAAAATGCATTACTGTACTGTGTCGTGCATTGTTTGTCACATTCTGATAATGAGTGTTTACGGCCTGTTGCCGCTTGCAGCATGGCTTGCTTTTGTGCACGCTACCGCGCTTACAATTAATAAAAGAGAGAGGAATCGTCTCATTAGCGAAACAATGACAAGAGACTGCTATTTGTTGTTACTTACACTGCTGCTTTCTTTGATAATGATCAACAAGAACCAAATAATTCACTGCGTATGATAGAAGACGTTCTGAACGAGAGTTTGGCGAAAATTTTTCTCCATTTGAAAATCTTTGCAGACGCCTCTTTAGTACATTACGTTCTGCACAGAAATTAGTCATCTTAGATTTAAAAATCTAGTCAATTGCCGTGCTTCATTTCTGACTATCACTATTAGGCATAAGAATAATACGAATATAAACATGGCATGATATGTATATTGTTCCGCGTTTGCTGTTGTCTCAACTAGTTTCGTAGTTTATTAGGCAGACAGGATTTAAATGAGAGAGCAGCAAACACGAAAGAATACATAGCAAAATGTTTATATTCATATTATTCTTTTGGTGAAGAGAATACTGCATGTGATTCACAATTCATAAAAGTTCCTATTAACAACCGCTTCTTCTCACAGGTAGGAAAAAATTCAGAACGTAGAGTTGGCCATATTGACAAACATCCCAAACAGTCTTGCCAGTCGGATTTTCGTAGTACATTGAAATGCTGCTACATTCGCAGATGAACAATACGGAATTCGTATTTACTTCGTTGTATAATGTATGAAAATTCAGTGGTCGAAACTCGGGGCGGAGAAAAAAAAAGCTCGTCTTCCACCCCCCCCCCCTTTTTTTTTAAATTTATTTACTGATGCAGAGGTTTCGGTGCCAGTATTTGTCTTTGTGGCTGCAAAGCATGCCTGTGTAGCGCTACATATATTCGACGGCAGAAGTTAGTTGTGGCGTCACCTACCAACATTTTTTCAGAACTTCCGCTTACTTTGCACTCGATTCTAAGCCGCAGGCGTTTTTTTGGATTACAAAAACCGGAAAAAAAAGTGCAGCTTAGATTCGAGTAAATACGGTATGTGCTAAATTTAGTGATTATGTGGAGGAGGGAGGGTGGAAGTACTAGCTAATGTCTAATTGCAGTCAGGGGTAATACTGTCAGAAAGGTTGGGAACCACTGAGCTAGTGTGTGGAAAGTTAGGTTGCTTAATCGGGGAGGTGAATTAGATAATTTTTATAAGAGAAGTAGATTGACGTTTGGTCTAGTAAGGAATTAGTGTAGTGGCAAGAAGAATAAGACTTCTGGTCAGGTGATTAAAGGTTTATCTACATAAAATCAAGTTGAGGTAGAGTAAACACTGAATAAGAAATTACGGATGTGGGTGAACTACTATGCACAGCATAGTGAATGCATTTTTGTAGTCCAAATAGACACAAAGCCAACACCTTCCACAATAGGACAAGTTTGTATGCCCAATAGCTCTGTAGATGATGATGTCAAAATAATACATTGGGGACATAAAATAAATTACTCAGATAGGTAAGGAAGATGAAAATTTTAATCTTGATGAGGCTGGTATCTAGTCGTATAAGAAGGAAAAATAGCAAAATATGGACAGGGGGAAAGGAATGGAAGATGGAAACCACACAGTAGAATTTTACCCAGAATACAAGTTAAACGTTGCTAATACTATAAGAATCTTGAATGACATTTGTATGTCTTGACCTGTGGACAAAGGCAGGTTATGAGAGTGTATACACTACAGGAGAAACCTTGGAAACTTAGAATTCTGGGAATTTTTCATTGTTTTTGATTTCAGTTAAATTTTTGTAATTTTGATTGATGAGCAGCAAAGAATTTTAATACCACAACAGTAGAAATTAATAAAAGCTACAATTTCAAAGAAAATGTGCCATTTACAACAATAAAACACAGTGCGTACACAACTCTGACCTGTCAAAGGCTTTAGGGTGAAGCCTATGCAATACTACTGAACAAAAAACTGCTTTCGACGTCACTGTTAACATTTCTAATAAGGCAAGGGAAAGTACTGCAAATGATGATTTGAGAAGCGTTATTTTTCATAAATGTGTGATGAGTTTCTTAATTCGTGGAATGCTTGAATCTTGTTCAGAATGGAACACTTTGAGGACCAGCCACTTAGAAAAATTTTGGACCCAGAAGACCAGTCATTTGTACCCCTATTTAAAATTTTACTGTCGCATTTGTGTTTGCTATATCTTAAACGGTAACCTACACTACAAAAGGCCAAACTATTTTAGTTCTTTCATGTAGTACGAATTACACAATAATGATGGCACAGAAACAAGTGAGGCGAGTTGTTGAGCAATTTGACACGTAATAGGGTTTTCTATGTAACAGTCAAAAGTGCTCGATGGAACATTTATAGTGCAAAGCAGTGAAATTTATAATCATGCTTGTCAGAAATACTCAGCTGCTGCCTGCAGTCCAAACTGTTCTCTTAGGATCCTTCCTAACCAAACCCACGGAAAAAATGGCAAATTTTACAACTATTATATATGAAAGCTTAGGTTTTTGTTTCAATTAGACACTGTTGTTGTTGTTGTCTTCAGTCCAGAGACTGGTTTGATGCAGCTCTCCATGCTACTCTATCCTGTGCAAGCTTCATCATCTCTCAGTACCTACTGCAACCTACATCGTTCTGAATCTGATGAGATTGTATGTGCTTTAATTTACTTTTATTTGTGAACTTACTTCACAATAGAGGATAAATAATGGATAGGTGTGTGTGTGTGTGTGTGTGTGTGTGTGTGTGTGTGTGTGTGTGTGTGCGCTATATGAGTATCAAGAACTGAGAGATGGATCAGGAAGAGCTGTATGAGGGAACTTTAACACTATAGGTAGGTAGGTGAAGATTAGATGGCAGATATACCATGAGAAGAATTTGACAGGGTACTGAAAGTACTATACGTGTCACAGTTGCTATTTCTTTGAGGTGACTGTCGTTTCGGACCAAAAAATGCAAAGACTGGCAGAGGCGACCTTGAAGAAGTTGAGGTTCCTTAGAACACACGAAGCAAGAAAGGTAAATTTATGTTTATACTTGGGTAATTATAATTTTGTATGATCAGAAAGGCTTAGTAGTAAAGTACCAGACATCAAATTCAAAGGTCTTAGGTTCGATCCCCAGTCAGTCTTGGGAATTTTGTCACTTATCACTTCTGGCAATCTTTGTTGATGTGAAAAACAGCAAGTTTCATTGTGGTTTGGAATTCGTGGTAAACTGTAGATCTTGCTATAATTGGTAGCTAAGTCTGTTCAAAGCCAGAGGAAGGCGACGGCATACTACCTCCAACACGACCATGTCTAGTAAAGCACCATGGTGTTCAAAACAAGCTTTGGATCGATGGCTGCTTTACTTTTATGATGAGAAACTGATAACTGCAATGAATCAACTAATGAAGTACTGGATGTTTATATATCAGGTGCAACTACTCATGGAGGTCTGGTGGTGTAATTATCATATGGCAGAAAAACTTAGTTCCAATTGTGGCAACCAGGTGCAAATTTGGCACTGTACACTGTTTCTATGACATCCATGCTGTCACTTGACAAGCCATAATGTGAATTAACTGTATGTCTATAGAGAAGAGAGACTGCGTGCTATTAGTGAAACACTTATGGGAATGGCAGCAATTACAGCACTGCATTGAGAGAGTATTGTCAACTGAAAGCTCTGAGGGGAGGCTTATGTTGTAAATGGTTTAAAGACGATGGTAATGAAATTTGAAAACTTGCCACATGTGGCACCTGGAAGAGGAAGGTGTCCTATTGTGGTGGAAATTACTGGCAGGGTTGCTGCTGCTGGACCTGACCATGAAGCATGTGCCCCATGTAGCCTTAGTGCTTGTGCAGTATCGTGAGAATTCTCTCTCTCTCATGGTCAAGAGTACGGAAAGTTTTGTGGTCTATTTTACACTGACCCACACAAAACAGATGGTTCAGCAACTGGAACCTCATGACCTGCAGCGATGTTCTGAATATGATCTTCAGTTTCTCGCACAGATTGAAGTTGATGACACACCAGGGAATATTCTATGAATGACTGAAGCACAATTTACACTTCAGGGTGCAGGGAATACACACAACTGCCAAATCTGGGGTACTGTTAAACAGTGCTTTGAGACTTCTTCAGTTCTTTTTAATCATATGTTAAAAGAGTTTTACAAATGCAAGAGGATAGAACAATGGGCCTGAACATTATACCATCAAGTGGATATGTTTTGCAATTGGTAGTATGTTTTGAACTGTCTGGTTAGGAATCAAATTCTTCCTTCATCTGTACAGTGTTGTTGATGTAAACACCTTTGTGAAATAGTAGGCATATTAAGTACCATACAGTTATGAATAGATGGTGGCTAAGCTGTGCAGACACTTCGACTGTGGTCAAATAAGTCTGAATGATTACTGATGTGGAAGAACTTCTTAGTGAACCGCAAGAAAAGTGGAGGTTCAGGTGGCTGAAGACCTGTATATCACAATCGAGGCATAGTGCAAAAAGTGAAAATCAGTTATGGATTCAGTTTTCGATATCTTGCACATTTGAACATGATAAGGATTCCTGCTCGCTGGATTTCATGACTCTTCACACCCATTCAAAATGCATGCTGCATGGCAGCAATGGAAATGTTGCAGCTGTATTGCACTTCTTTAGCTACCTGATCACCGTGTTCTAAACAGAGGAAACGTATTCACCACCACCCAACTGTCACAAGAGCTCACCATCAAAATCTGCTGACAAAGATTCTGGGAGGTTGTCAATGCAAAGCTGGAAAAAATGGGCGTTTCTGCTCCATAATTACACCCCAGCTGCACAGCATGGATACAGTCTCACAGACTGCTTCTTTGAGCTATCAATTTTTTCTCCTGAGATGGCACCCACTGACTGCCTTTCCTAGGATGAAAGGAGCATTGTGTGGTAGGCATTTTCCGAATGGCAATTCGATTTTCACAATGGAACGTTTCCTGACCAGCCAAAATGCTGACTTCTACAACTAATTGCTCTGCCAGGTCATTCATCGTTAAGAAAAAGTGTCGTATTGGAGGATGAATATGTGGAGGAGCATTAACACCAAGACCAAGTTTAATGGTCCACAATGTGGCTGTGGTATGTCATCTCACGGCACACACTTGTCTCATAGTAGATAAAAATAATGCTGGAGAGAACGTATGAGGTGGAAACATATGTAAATGGCTGAGAAATTTTATTAAAGTGAGATGGTGAAAATCACATCCTGGTCTGAGGTAGGGAGCATGATATATTTGATTTTTGGTTGAGCACAATAATTCCAATTCATGGTAGCTGCAATAAGCCACCTTCTGAACACGAGGGTGTAGGCACGCGTAGAACATGCATGTCAGCGTGATGGGAGTTTAGACTATGATGTAAGAGTACTGACAGGGACAAAAATGAAATCAAATCTGGTGTAATTTGCAGGGACAGCCACCCCTCAGTGACTACTTTGGACAATTGAAAGCGATGCAAAAGGGGAAAAGAAAAATAGTTCACTATAAAATTATGGACTATCAGAATTAGGAGAAATTATATATCATTCTGATAGTGTCTCCAATACTGAATTAGACCAATATAATATGAGAGGTATTAATATTCCTACAGTTGATTGTCTGGTATCACTGCAGCCAAGAAAGGGTAACGGTGTGGATGACAAGCCATTGTTCAGGGAGAATGTGGCTGTTGAAAGAGTCCCACTTCTATGGCATAAAAAGCTTTGTTTTTACTCATGTCAAGTTAACAATATCTAATTAAGTACAGCCATGTAGGCATTGAATTTTATTGGTATTGATAAAGAATATTTCGATTTTTGGTTCGTTCGTTGGTTTGGGGAAGACCAGACAGCTTGGTCATCGGTCTCATCGGATTAGGGAAGGATGGGGAAGGAAGTCGGCCGTGCCCTTTCAGAGGAACCATCCCGGCATTTGCCTGGAGTGATTTAGGGAAATCACGGAAAACCTAAATCAGGATGGCCGGACGCGGGATTGAACCGTCGTCCTTCCGAATGCGAGTCCAGTGTCTAACCACTGCGCCACCTCGCTCGGTTTTCGATTTTTGACAAATATATTCATAATTAGACAATGGTAGGTAATGAGTAAAGTTTATGCTGTGCAATAAGCTATCACTGATCTCAGGTAGATCTTCTCTAGTTGTTTACTGTTTCAGTGTTGTTATTATATTGTCACTGATGATTTCTTGGTTGGAATGTCGGGTTTTTAATTGCCAGCAGATCCTAAACTGTCCTAGTGTAGTGGTTTTAAGTCCATGTGGTTAAGAGCATTAACACATATGCTACATAGTATAGAAGTGTTGTGGCAGCTCAGACTTGTAAACTAATATACAAGTAACAGTTTTAGTAGCAGAAGTAGTCCCACCATGTTAACTGGAAGTAATTCCATACTCGTGAGCTCTGTAAATTTTGAGAAATGACTTGTAACTTTGTGCTATTGACTTGAATGCACATCTAACAAATTGGAGGACACTGGGCCTAACAATATATTCAGATTTTACCACATTCATTTGCTATTTGTTTACGCATGTACCAACCTCTCTCAGAGTGTTGTCTTAAGAGTAATACATCGTCAGAGTTCTTATTTTGGAGTGAAGTGGATAGCAACTGCATTGAAGATAAGTTTAACACATGTAGGATGCGTGGATGAACTTCGAAGACAGAGTATGAACAGGTAGGTTTATGTCTGTTACTCTTCCACTTCCTCAAACAGGCAGTTAGTAAAATAGTACGTTGTTGGGTAGGGTCAGGGTAGTTATTCTCTCTCAAAGCAAATCAGTGTGTTGTGTTTGGAATATTGCCAAAACAGGCTAAATTCAATTAACTTCAAACATGAGATGAGTGACATGTTCCAGGCCACAGCCTGATTTTTGTGAGGTAATGAAAACTTAATGACTACCTCTTGTACATCTACTGGAATATAAAGTTTTGGATCTAAACACTTTTCAGTCATCTAAAATTTCCAATTTATATTAAAATTTTAGATGACTGATAGATGTTTTGACATTTTTTATTGAATAGTAACAGCATAGTGAACGCATTATTGTGGCCAAGATAGACACGAAGCCCACGCCTACTACAGTAGTACAAGTTTATATGCCAACTAGCTCTACAGATGACGAAGAAATGTATGATGAAATAAAAGAAATTATTCATATAGTGAAGGGAGACGAAAATTTGATAGTTATGGGTGACTGGAATTGGGCAGTAGGAAAAGGTAGAGAAGGAAACATAGTAGGTGAATATGGATTGGGGCTAAGAAATGAAAGAGGAAGCCGCCTGATAGAATTTTGCACAGAGCACAACTTAATCATAGCTAACACTTGGTTCAAGAATCATAAAAGAAGGTTGTATACATGGAAGAAGCCTGGGGATACTGACAGGTTTCAAATAGATTATATAATGGTAAGACAGAGATTTAGGAACCAGGTTTTAAATTGTAAGACATTTCCAGGGGCAGATGTGGACTCTGACCACAATCTATTGGTTATGAACTGTAGATTAAAACTGAAGAAACTGCAAAAAGGTGGGAATTTAAGGAGATGGGACCTGGATAAACTGAAAGAACCAGAGGTTGTACAGAGTTTCAGGGAGAGCATAAGGGAATAATTGACAGGAATGGGGGAAAGAAATACAGTAGAAGAAGAATGGGTAGCTTTGAGAGATGAAGTAGTGAAGGCAGCATAGGATCTAGTAGGTAAAAAGACGAGGGCTAGTAGAAATCCTTGGGTAACAGAAGAAATATTGAATTTAATTGATGAAAGGGGAAAATATAAAAGTGCAGTAAATGCAGCAGGCAAAAAGGAATACAAACGTCTCAAAAATGAGATCGACAGGAAGTGCAAAATGGCTAAGCAGGGATGGCTAGAGGACAAACGTAAGGATGTAGAGGCTTATCTCACTAGGGGTAAGATAGATACTGCCTACAGGAAAATTAAAGAGACCTTTGGAGAAGAGAGAACCACTTGCATGAATATCAAGAGCTCAGATGGAAACCCAGTTTTAAGCAAAGAAGGGAAAGCAGAAAGGTGGAAGGAGTATATAGAGGGTCTATACAAGGGCGATGTACTTGAGGAAAATATTATGGAAATGGAAGAGGATGTAGATGAAGATGAAATGGGAGACACGATACTGCGTGAAGTGTTTGACAGAGCATTGAAAGACCTGAGTCGAAACAAGGCCCCGAGAGTAGACAACATTCCATTAGAACTACTGACGGCCTTGGGAGAGCCAGTCCTAACAAAACTCTACCATCTGGTGAGCAAGATGTATGAGACAGGCGAAATACCCTTGGACTTCAAGAAGAATATTATAATTCCAATCCTAAAGAAAGCAGGTGCTGACAGGTGTGAAAATTACCGAACTATCAGTTTAATAAGTCACGGATGCAAAATACTAACGTGAATTCTTTACAGACGAATGGAAAAACTGGTAGAAGCCGACCTCGGGGAAGATCAGTTTGGATTCCGTAGAAATATTGGAACACGTGAGGCAATACTGACTCTGCCACTTATCTTAGAAGCTAAATTAAGGAAAGGCAAACCTACGTTCCTAGCATTTGTAGACTTTGAGAAAGCTTTTGACAATGTTGACTGGAATACTCTCTTTCAAATTCTGAAGGTTGCAGGGGTAAAATACAGGGAGCGAAAGGCTATTTACAATTTGTACAGAAACCAGATGGCAGTTATAAGAGTCAAGGGACATGAAAGGGAAGCAGTGGTTGCGAAGGGAGTGAGAGAGGGTTGTAGCCTCTCCCCGATGTTATTAAGTCTGTATGTAGAGCAAGCAGTAAAGGAAACAAAAGAAAAATTCGGAGTAGGTATTAAAATCCATGGAGAAGAAATACGAACTTTGAGGTTCGCCGATGACACTGTAATTCTGTCAGAGACAGCAAAGGACTTGGAAGAGCAGTTGAACGGAATGGACAGTGTCTTGAAAGGAGGGTATAAGATGAGCATCAACAAAAGCAAAACGAGGATAATGGAATGTAGTCGAATTCAGTCGGGTGATGCTGAGGGAATTAGATTAGGAAATGAGACACTTAAAGTAGTAAAGGAGTTTTTCTATTTGGGGAGCAAAATAACTGATGATGGTCGAAGTAGAGAGGATATAAAATGTAGACTGGCAATGGCAAGAAAAGCGTTTCTGAAGAAGAGAAATTTGTTAACATCGAATATAGATTTAAGTGTCAGGAAGTCATTTCTGAAAGTATTTGTATGGAGCGTAGCCATGTATGGAAGTGAAACATGGACGATAACTAGTTTGGACAAGAAGAGAATAGAAGCTTTTGAAATGTGGTGCTACACAAGAATGCTGAAGATTAAATGGTTAGATCATATAACTAATGAGTAGGTATTGAATAGGATTGGGGAGAAGAGAAGTTTGTGGCACAACTTGACTAGAAGAAGGGATCAATTGGTAGGACATGTTCTGAGGCATCAAGGGATCACCAATTTAGTATTGCAGGGCAGCGTGGAGGGTAAAAATCGTAGAGGGAGACCAAGAGATGAATGCACTAAACACATTCAGAAGGATGTAGGTTGCAGTAGGTACTGGGAGATGAAGCAGCTTGCACACGATAGAGTAGCATAGAGAGCTGCATCAAACCAGTCTCAGGACTGAAGACAACAACAACAACAACAGTCTTGGTCCCGCAACCATTGTGTAAAGGTGGACTTGATGATGTTTGGTTTGGGGGGCACTCAACTGTGTAGTTATCAGCACCTGTGCAAAGTCCCAATTTTTACACAGTCCAATCCAGCCACTGTCACGAATGATGATGATGATGATATGAGGGGGATAACACACTCAGTCCCCAGGCATAGAAAATCTCCAATCCGGGACCCCGTGGTCCAGACTGAGCAACACTAGCCATTAGAGTACAAGCTGCAGACGTAAAGGTGGACTTGCAGAGACTATAGAGGAATAGTTTGAGAAGCTTAGTATGAGGGCTGTAGCAACAGTAAGGTTTCCAATGAGCTACAGCCTCGAGGGAAGGTGCTAGACTAAATCCGATAACAGTGCCGTGCACAGTGGTTCCCACACTCTAGAGCCCACCCATCTGCGATTCCCTACATCGCTCAGTGTCGGCTTGGCAGCCATCAGAGATGGATGTGTTGATCGCACCTCCCGCCAAGTGCAGGTTTGAGCAGTAATCTGGTTTCTCCACGCAAGGATATTACGGACCGTAGAGATTCATCGGCAGCTGAATGAGGTTTATGGTGAAGAGTGCAAGTCCATTCAGCACATCTGAAAATGGTGCAGTGCTTTTGCTGAGGGTCACATGGAAGTTCACTTTGAAGAATGGAGTGGAAGACCGCTGGTTTCGGATGTGATTGTCCAGAAGATCAACAGTGAGCTGCTCAAAGATCGGAGGGTCACTGTCTGTGATGCATTCCTGAAGCTTCCCACTGCACAACTGAAAGAACAGAAACATTGGGTTATCGCAAGGTGTATGCTTGCTGGGTCCCCTGGATGCTGACTGACGAACATAAGGAGCAAGGCTTTGACTGTGCTCGCAAGTTTCTTCAACAATGTGAGGGGGGAGGCAACAAAAAGTTGTCGGACTCTTATCGTCAAGGGAGATGAAACGTGCATGTTTCATTACACCCCTGAAACAAAACAACAATCTCGTCCACGGCATCACTCTGGTTCTCCGCCACCAAAGAAATTCAAACAAACGCAGTCAGCAGGAAAGGTTATGACAATTGTGTTTTGGGATCGGAAGAGGGTACCCCACATTGATTTCACGCAACCTGGGATGACAATAAACTCAGACAGATATTGTGAAACATGGATCAAACTCCGGCAAGCAATCCAGAATTTCTGGAGAGGGCGACGTAGGGAGGGAGAAGTGCTTCTTCATGAAAACGCTCAACCCCAAGTCGCTCGTCAAACACAGGAACTTTTGAAGAAGTTTGGGTGGACTATTATGCCCCATCCCGCATACAGCTGGACTTAGCCCTCAGCGATTATCACCTCTTCCCCAAGCTAAAGGAACACTTAGGTGGCAAATGCTTCAAGAGAGATGATAAAGTCTGAGCAGAGATCACACGCTTCCTCAGTGGGTTGGCGGGAGACTTCTTCGACTTAGGAATACAAAAGCTGGAGCACTGTCTTCAAAAGTGTGTCGAAAAAATTGAGACTATGTTGAAAAATAGACAAAAATGTAAGTTTTCAATGATGTATAAATTAATAACAATAAACAATGTTTCCTATTTGTAAAAAAAATATGGGAACCTTATCTTTTGGTGCAACACTCGTATGTATGTTTGTATTTTACATGTTCTCTCTTAAGCCTTTTTCGTCATCCTTGTCACAATAATTGGTTTTACTGTTGTTGATATTTCCTTAAAGATTTCTTCTTCTGAAATATCTGAAAAAACCATGTTTATACTCGAATTTGACTGCATGCATGGTGTCATTTCGGAAGCCCAAAGCAGAGATAAATTGATCACTTTTCAGTAATTATATCTCTGGTTTTGATTTTTATTCAGTTATTATCTATTTAGAAAATATTTACAATATGATCTTTCTTTCCTGCAAACTGGAATGAGTCAGTTTACCTGTGGTCATAGGGTGAAGATGACCAACATTGTCTGACACACTTTCAATAATCACTACCTGACAAAAAAGGTGAACCACCCAAAAGACAGGGTTGTATGATGATCTGTGTTTAAAGAGACTAAACTACTGGGTCAATAGTGCCTCCATTTCATGACAAACACATAAAAAGCTATATAAGTGGGGACTTTGCCACTCCAACAGTATAAGTAAGACAAAGAATTTACAAAAAGGGTGTGACGGTAGCAGTAACACAAGAGAGGAAAGAAAATAGAGATAACCGATAACCCAGGCAGCATCTAGCATAAGAGAGTTTAAAGGCACAAAAAGGAGAGGGCAGAAGAGAGTAACCTGCAGTCGCATGGGGGGTACCTGCCATGGGTGTGACTCTCCCCCCACCCCCACAACCTCCCCTAACACTGAAAGTGGGAAGTATTATAGTTAAGTGTAAAATTTGCTCTCATCCGGAAAAGCAACACTTTGGTAGTGGGTGTCCTGTCATCTGCAAGCATATGAAGTAGTGGGGTAGGCAAGCTGACAACATACCACAGATCAGCCAGCAGGGCACACTCAACAAGAACAGTAGACTACCACAGCAGTAGTGAGGAGGATCTGCCACTGAAGAAGGAACTCATGGGCAAGTCTCATGTGGGCGATGCGCAGTTGGAACAACACAAAGGCATCTTTCCAAGAGCCCTGGAAAGACGCATGCCTCACCTAAGTGGACCGCTTAATTGCTCTTTACTTCTTTTGGGTCATAGTAGCCTGCCATTCCAATTCCCAGAGCCTCAAAATATTGCATCAAAATTGTAACTTTAAGTTTGTGCTCAGTATTCGGATGTCAAGATGATCTCCTGTAACTGCATCTTTAGCTAGATGGTTGGTGAGTTCATTTAGTGGAATCCTACGTGGCTCTCTGTCCAGATGAAGGTCACTCTCTTACCAGAGCTGTAGAGGTCAACCAGTAGGTCCTGGATGTTGGTGACTGAAAGATTTTTGGGATAACACAGGGATATGTCTTTTTAGCAACTCAGGGAATCACTACAAATCAGAAAGTTTGTTATGACCAGGGACATGATGCACCCCAAAGCCTGAGATATGGCAACCAACTCTGCAGTGTATGCAGTGGAGCCACAAAAGAGTTCCATCTGTATCACAGGACAGGATACAGAGAACATTGGAGGGGGGGGGGGGGGGGTGTCGAGAGAGAGCCCTAGGAACACAGACTAAAGGAGGCTGTTGAAGGTCCTTCAGTAGAGTATTGAGGCAGCTCCCAGCTGGTCTACCAGGTTTTGGCGGTGCCCAAAGAGTCTGAATTGTTGATTGTAAAACAGAGTTAAGTGACATGGGTGACTAGGCATTTGTCAAATTGTCACTACATAATTAGGCAGAAGCTGCTGTTGTCTAACCTGCAGTGTTGGGACACCTGCTTCCACCAGGAGGCTGTCAACAGGGCTCGTATGGAGGGCCCCAATTGCCCATTGCATGCCAATGTGGTGAACAGCGTCCAGGAAGCTTGGTATGGACAGTGCTGCCAACCCATAGGCAACATATCAATAACTGAAGCAGGATAAAATCAACACTTTGTACAACCTCAGAAAAACTGTGTGGTCCGCATCCCAAGAAGAGTTACCAAGAAAACAGAGAGCATGTAGCTTATTCATGGAAGTTGCCTTGAATCGGTGGGCATGTGGCAGCCAAGTCAGATTGTTGCCAAATAAAATACCTAAGAATTGAAAAATTTCAATGACTTCAAGTAACTGGTCACCAGATAAATTTCGGTGTGTGGGTGCACAGTTCGGAGTTGGCTAAAATGCACACCAAGTGATTTTGCAGGAGAAAATTTATAGCCATGATTCAAGGCCCAGTCATAGTCATATACTTCCAGACAGCCCCTTGAAGTTGGCACTCAGCAGTGCACTCCGATGCAGTGGCACGGTACAGGCAAAGATCATCCACATACAGTGACAGAGTGACTGTGGGGCCCAGAACTGATCTCTGACAGGATGTATGCGTGGACAAGGAAACAAATTCCTGGATTTTTCCGGGTTAAAAATAATACACTTTCTCCTGGATGAGAACACACTTTTTCCGTATTATTAAGTGACAGTATATTTTCCCTCGCAATTGTAAAACCTATCAATCCTTTAAATAGTTATGTTTTTATACACGGGTGTAGAATTTCCCGGAGCTTTAGAAAACAAAACTCAGGGAAGAAAAATACCTTTTGGAAAGATTTTTGATGTGCAGCAACGTGTACGCTGCATATTTTCATATTACGAAAATATAAATTCGAATTCCACCAAACACCGCATGTTACTTTCCGAACCATTGTAATCGAGATTGCGATGCGCTTTTGTAAGCGTCATAGCTTCATGTCACGTAATCCCGCCAGCCGATGACAGCGGATATTCAGGCCACAGGACACGTGATGTCGTCAGCTAACAGCAACATCACTGTTAAGTAGCGCGGATACACAAACAGAAAAGTTAACGTTTTAAATTAATATACATAGTGTTGCTACAAAAAAAGCAAAGCTTTCACATATAATGTTGGTCTCTAGGGTTAATAAGCTGCAAGAGAAGCTAAGCTTTCACATATAATGTTGATATTTTTTGCGCGTGTTTCACTTTTAAGATACATCACACAAATGTACCAGTAAAATTTTTAGGCGAGTCTTCAAAGTTTTCCACAAACAAATTAGCTACCTCAGAGGGGAGAGAGCTTCCCGTATCACAACATCAATTTGCTCATAATAACGACATGAATGTCAGATCTTCTGGGCTAGAAATACTTCTAAAAGGCTCGTTATCAAACTCTCATTCTTGCACATAGTTCAACTAGCGTAAAAGGAAATTTACTTTGAAAGTAACGCTTTTCAAACCACCATTCGCAATATTTTCCCGCGACCTGTTAGAAATAGGTTCGTTTAAAGTAGTCGCCAGATAACAGGCGCCACTGCGCTTTGGCAGCTGCTATGACGCAGGTAGCCCGTTATGTTCGTATGTGTAAAACACTAAAAGATCTTACATTATGTCATGAAAGAGAAAAGACATCAGAGGATACTTCAAGAGCATTGGAATTTCGTGAACCATACTAAAATGGCACATTTAAAGTGCATATTTAAAGAGCACATTCGTATGTCCAGATTCCCAATGAAGTAGGCCTCGATCTGATATTAAGCTTTTCATCGTGGGTTTCGGGATGTAAATTTTTTTGGAGTACTGGTACTGTATTAATTCATTTTTGATTCTTTATTATGGCATAATGCCATACGTGCTAGAAGATGAAAACGTGCACTTGAAATGCAGCGAGCAGTTGAAA
This sequence comes from Schistocerca serialis cubense, assembly GCF_023864345.2. Lineage (NCBI taxonomy): Eukaryota > Metazoa > Arthropoda > Insecta > Orthoptera > Acrididae > Schistocerca > Schistocerca serialis. The sequence goes on from NC_064638.1 coordinate 1,132,540,296, forward strand.
CTAGCCAATAGTGTGGAACTAAACACTTTGTTTCAAATATATTGACTGCCTCAGCGCAAAAGATCAATAAAAACCAAATTTCTTTAGCAAACTGCCAAAAGTAACTTCATTGTTCTACAAGGTAATTACTGCATGACTGTCAGAAAAGTAGAAATAAAATAAAATCTGAAACTAATAACGTATATTAGCCTTCCGTGATTATGTAAATGTATTTTAATTCACTTGATAGCTCCCGGTCACAAACATTTTTATTTTACGTGAGAGCAGTAAACGAAGAGGAAACAGCAAAATCACTAAATGTAAACACGGGTCACGTGGAGACTACACACTTCCCCACTATAAGTCAAGACTGCTCTGCCCATCAGCCTCGGATCTACGATATTTCCGAACCGGGGCAATACTAAGATAGTAGTGGAGTCCCCCCCCCCCCTTTTCCCTCGAGCGCTTGAGATACGACATCAAAAATTTTAAAAATCGAATTTTCAAAAATATGTCCATTTTGTAGCGCACATCTTTCTGAAGAGTCTGATACACAAGACATATATGTTCGAGGAAATGTAAGACATGTTATTGGGTCTTCAGTGTGCCAGTGCAGTGCCACCCCCCTTCACACAGCATTCTTCTATCGCACATCACTTTATTTCGCTCCGTGGAATTGAAACGTGTATATTTTTTGTACTGAATGCCATCAAACTATATTCAGGACAGTGGAAATTAAAATGCTCCGAATCGCCCGGTTGGACATCCTGGCCCCTCTTATATTTATACACTCGCAATTAATACTGGATGGGACTATTTGTAATCGGGAGACCAAGAACTCTCCAGAAAATTTGCATTCTTTATTGCTTGTTAGCTAATAACTTTCTGTTTTGGGTGACATAAAATTAAATATAGGATAAATAAAACCAGTAAAGACAAGAGAGAAGCAATACATTACACATTTCTTCAATCCTTAGCTCCTAGCATTGCTTTCTCTATAACCTTGCTACAGCTTTACATGGCGTTCTTTCCTTTCTGCGACAGAATCTACTACCTCATCAAAGTTCGTCAAACGTTTTTCTACATGAAAAATCGGAATATCATTGTCTAATACTGCGTAAGCTGTTAATCCAAATAGTACCCAAGACTGGTGTGGTTTCTCGATCTCATTACGTCTATTTTGTTACTGTTAGATAAAACAAAATAAACCTTTCTAACACTGCAGAAATTGTAACACACATCAAATAAACGAGACTGTTTTGGCACTAATGGTCACTTTTAAAACATGACAGAATATAATTCACGAAGACCAGCATAAAATGCATATTAGGCCTACCACAAGCAAAAAGCTTTATGTTAGAAAATAGTTTCACATTTCATTAATACGCTCCAGTTTCTCGATTATGAGATCGAAAAGTAGTAGAACGAGATTTTTATATAAATTTGGAATCTTCATATTCATCCCTAATTTGTGTGATGTCCACGTTGCTTATCCTTCCTCGTTCTAACAAACAATCTTGTCCTGCGTAATTCTGGAACTATTCCTGCCTTTGTCAAAATTTATTCGCCAGGTAACTTCACTAACCCTACCAGAATCACCAGTTTAGTTATCCCTGATTATTCTCCGGTTAGGCGTTCTTATGTTCGTACAAACCATTTTCCGCGCTACTTCCAGAATAAAACTTATGCGGCTGCTAGCCGGGGACTGTACAACTGGCCCTTACTAGTGTAGCGATCTGGCCAAAAATTTTCTGACAAAATTTCATTTTCCGGGATACACCGAGAAGATAATACGTAATCTTTACCTGTTATTCCTGTTAGTCGTTTATTTCCACTCTGGTAGTGTGAATCTATGGATTTCCCTAGTAATTATAACACCGCTGATCATTCGCAAACCGGTCCCTAGGCTTCCGCGCTACCTAATCTACCTTACGCTAAGGACAACACATACACCCATGCCCAAAGGAGGATTCGAACCTCTGATGGGGGCAGCCGCGCGAACCGTTACAAGTTGCCTGAGACCGCACGGCTACCCCGAGCGGCTTATTATTCATTCAGAAATCAGCTTTGTAGAGTGTGTTCAAAAACCAACAGAGATGCGCATCAAAATCATATGAGTAATCGATAGACCAACGTGCGCTGGGTGCTAGGCGCTTTGTGAAACAAGGTGTTTTTCTCCTCAAGAATATGAATTTGGCGCCCCTGCCCCCCTCCCTCATAGATTCGGGGCCGCTGCGCATGCGTGAATCTGGCAGCTTAGGCGCGGCAGTAAAATTTTTCCCCGTTGCATCTAGCTGCTTGCTGCGACTGCTTACACAGCCAACAGCCACATTTCTGTAGCCAGCAACGGGAGAAGATACTACTCATACGCCACTCAACTGCGCATGCGTATGAACCCGCTCGTAACTGCTAAAACGAATCTAACGTAAACAGTTGTGATGTCACGCTCATCGGAGGCAATTTGCTGTTGGCAAACGCTTGTATCAGCACTGTGTTTTGTTGTTGTATATGGCACATTTCCTTTGCAATTTATGTTTTCTTTTTTTTTGTCGTTCACGTTTTATTGTTGCAGTATTATTCTGCTGTAGCGGGTTGCAGTTATATCCTTTGTTAGAGTATCGAATCTTACCAGTCATAATTACAAAAATGTAACTGAAAACTAAAACAACGAAAAATTCTCGGAATTCTAAGAAATTCCCGGGTTTTTCCTGGTTTTCTCCCGGATGAAAAAATTCCCAGATCTCCCGGGTCGTATACACCCTGCTCTGAGCTACTTCAGTTTCCTGTACATACTGGTTGCTGACAGTCAAACCGATTCGGGTCCGAAAAAGTTGGTGAGACGTGAAATATTGGATAAAAATGGGTTAACTGCTCCAGAAACCCTACTTATGCAGTGTAGACAGGACGTGATGTCATCAGGTGTTACCGTATGCCTTCTGTAGATCAAAGAACACAGCAATCAGATGATAGCGATGTGTGAAAGCATCGCGCACTGCAGATTCCAGATGAACTAGGTGATCTGTGGTAAAGCGGAAAGCCCAAAAGCCACTTCGGAATCATGACATATGCCCTCCGGCTTCAAGGCACCAATAAAGATGACGGTTGAGCACTTGTTCGAATAGCTTACACAGCCCACTTGTCAGAGAGATTAGCCGATATTTAGAATGTGTGTGTCCTTTCCTAGTTTCAGGGCCGGAATGGTAATGCCTTCCTGTCACTGAGAGGGAAATTCTCATTCCCACCAAATACGATTAAAAAGCCCTAGGATATATTTCATGCTGTCAGGATGAAGATGTTTGAGCATTTGGTTGTGATTTTGTTGGTCTAGGGGGCCATATCTCGCCATTCAGCGAAGATGATTGATAGGCAAGTAATGCATGGAAGGATAGAAAGTGGCGCTTGGACACTTCAGCAAAGTGATCTGCAAAACAGTCGGCAAGTACCATGGGACCAGTGCAGATGTTACCATTGACAAGGATCCCAGGAACCACTGTGGGTAGTGGATGGCCGCAAATGTGGCAGGATTTAGTCCATACTTGGGACAATGGCATGTGGGATTGCATAGGTGATAAATATTGTTTCCAACACTCCTGCTTCCTTTTCTTTATTAAAACCACACTTTCACCCAGTGTCTCTTGAATGTTATTAAATTATCAATTGAAGGATGGCACTTGTGCCATTAAAGCACCCTGCGGCATTCCCCAGACAGCTGGGGCTAAATGTTCAGACCACCATGGCACCGGTTGTCATCGGGAAAGCTGGAGCAGGGGATCTTTGCTGCTGCAGCGTGAATAACAGTATCTTGTACTGCTTTGTCAATATCTGTCACACAACTGGCTGCAGAAGTGGCTGTGGAGAAGAAAGCCTGCCAGTCAGCTTTCCAAAGCGATCAACATTCCAGATGTCTGAAAGTGGAGAGAAAGAGAGCAATAGGAAAATGGTCATTGTCACAAAGATTGCAGTGGACGCATCACTGAATCAGGGTTAAGATACTCAGGATGCAAACTGTGAGATCAATAGTTGAGTATATTCCGTGGGTTGTACTGAAATGTGTCGCAGCTCCATTGTTTAGAAGTCACATGTCCAATTCTGAAAGGAGGTGTTCTAGTACTCGGCCTCAGTGGAACATAGTGTTGATGCCCCACGGAAGACAGAGGATCATGGGCATTAAACTCCCCCCCCCCCCGCCCCCATATAAGAGGAAGGGGGCAGGGAGCTGTCGCACTAACTCATAACAGCTTGTGATAATGGAAAGATCTGTCTGGGGGTAGATAGACACTAACAACCACAGCCTCTAGTGTATTGGTAAGTGCAACTTCTCACTGAAAATATCAGAGCACTCTTGACGTGAATGCAATTAGTACAGAAGGGTTTGTAGTTTTCCAGAGCAGTAAGATATGCTGTCGTAAACCGTGTCTGCAGAAGTGCTATGCCAATTACGGAATAAAGTAGCCAGTAAATGACGGAGTTCAGTCAGATGGTGGCAGCCATTGCAGTTCCATTGAAGGAGTGTTCCAGTCAGGTCCAAGAAAGTGGCGAATGGAAAAGATGGGTGCGATTACTTTGCTACCAGGTTGCAGTCCAACTGATTATGTGATACATATACAAGGTGCATAGGCTCGACATGTGCGGGGGTGGGGAGCGAGAACCTTATCTTTTTGCTTATTTTGAGAGGAGGGCACCTTGACAGGTATCCTCGTCCCTGATGACACCAAAGGGTGACTAGGCATCTCTGGCCACACCAATCGTCTGGGAACTATTGGTGCTACATAGGTAGGGGACATGGGAGCTGACATTTCCTTCCCCAACAGTGGGACAGGCTCTGGAATGTGACCAGGGCCAGGAGGTGTCTTGTGAGACCTTGTCCTTTCACGAGGTGTGGACTGTGACACAACAGTCACACAATTTGAGACTGTATGAGTCAGATGAATTCTTTTGAACTTTTTCTTTGCACCTTGTAAGATAGGCGGTCAAGTGTTTTATTCTCTTGACTTGACTTCTCTCTCAAACACTGAGCAATGGGTGTACGAGGAGGGTGCGATTCCAGACAGTTGCCACATTGAGGGGGTTTGGTCACTAGGGCTGCCCTTCCACATGCCTGACAGACAGCCTCATTAGAACAGCAGGAGGACCTGAGTCTGAACTCAGGCACGTGAAACATCTCATCGGAGGAGGAAATAAGGCCTGACATCACATCTATAAACCATGACCTTCTAAGGCAAAATGTTGCTGTCAAAGGCCAGGATAAAAGCTTCAGTATCCACTCTATTATCTTTGCATCCCTTGTGGATGCAGTGAACAAAATGGACTCCACGTCACACCAGATTAGAGTGCAGCTCATCATCAGCTTGTAGCTTGATGGAAGATAACACCTTGAGTTCTATTGAGTTTTTTTATGACGATAAATTGTGACGTATATCTCCTATCTTTATACCTGTGGCTGGTTGGTGTGCAATGTTTCAATCGGCAAAGATCCACTTCTCATCTTTTCTATTGCTGCAACCTCCCAAAACCGATCTTCAATATTTTCAACGAGAAACAGTGACTTCGTTGTAGGAAAAGATTCGCCGTCAGTTTCGCAAACTCGGAAAACTTTGAACTTCCATTTCTACTTATCTGGCTCTCATCTTGAGACTTGTTCGAAGGTGGAAATTCTGTAGGATTGTAAACCTCTGCATTAAAATCACTGTTGCTGACTGTTGAGACAGGCTTGTTGGCAAGGCCACCATTAAGTTTAATCCGTTTCATTGCAGATCATCCGCCCCTGTGCCGCTTACTCCGATCAGAGCCTCTCCCCGTGGGCACCACCCTGCCACGGCAATGGCCACCTGTCACAGTAGCCATTGTGCAGTCCTGGTATCTCACAGTCTATAGGCAGCTACTTCTCGGCTGACATGCGGAGGCCACGGCTCAGGCATTGGCAGTGCGATCCCTGCATTGCAGAGGGCTACCACTGAGAGGGTACGTGACAAACCCACAACAGACTGGCTACTGCACTGGATTTCGGGTTCAGGGGTAGATACACTTGATTGGTAGGTGCCAAAGATAGCAGTGCACAGCAGAGTTAATGCACCAAAGGCAAAAAATGTAAGGGGAAAAAGGCATTAAAAAAAGAGAAAACCTTTGGAAGTCCAAAGTATAGTCAAAATATCAAGATAAAAATGCGACCAAATAAAGACTCTTCTGAATTGCCTCTTATGACAGGTAAGGAAGGGTCGCGGGTTTATTCTAGCCCCAGACACCACAGATGGAGACAGGGTTGGATATCAGTGTAACTTCATACATGTATACATCATCAGTGGGTTTGTAAATGATTATGGTTGCAATTCTCTGTGATACGTAAAACAGTCACTATGATGAATTAGTGTTTTCTTGTTTAGTGTTGTTACCAGGTCTGATAGGGTATATAAGTGGCGTGTACAACGTCAGATATTGAGTGAGCACTGCAAAGAACATGGAGATGCTGCATACTCATGAGAGACAATATTATCAGCAACTCAGAGAGTTTGAAAGAGCCTCATTGTGTGTGTGTCCATTTGGCCAGCTAGTCGAATTGTGCAATATCCAAATTTGAGGGGTATTCAGATGTAACAGTGGTCCGATGGTGGACTGCACGATAATGTGAGAGCAGGCATACACGTTGTCAAGATTCATGCTTGGCCATCACAAGGGAGAATTACCTTATTGTGCATGAAGCACATCACAACCAATTCACATATATGACTGCCACCCTAGAACAAGTAATGTACTCCCTGGAACATTCTGTTTCATCCTGCACCATTGATGGAGACCTAATAGCAGCCAGCCTAGGAATTATCGTCCCCTACATTGGCTGCTGTTAGCACCACAATGCAAACAGTTGACCTTATAGTGGTACCATGACTGGGAACCATGGACCAATGGTGAATGGTATCACATTGTGTTCAGAGATGAATCATTGTTCTGCATTACCCAGATAACTATGACAAGTCAGTGTGGCGGATATCTAGGGAGATGTCCCATCCTTCAAAATGTTTGGAGAGGCATAGCAGTGTTACTGCTGGTGTCATGCTATGGCCAGTCGCTGGGTATGACTTCAGGTCACAGCTGATCCTGGCTGAGGGAACTAGCAACACCACAATGGTATGTCACAGACATTCTGCCTCCTCATGTGTTACCTCTCATGTGACTGTATGGTGATGCTATTTTCCAACAGGACAATGCCTGCTCACACATGGCACACATCTTTATGAACTGTCTGCATGATGTTGAGGTGTTCCTATGGCCAGCAGGATCCCAAGAACTGCTCCTGATAGAATGTGTGTGACCAGCTCGGACAACTCCATCTCAGTGCCACTTACCAGGATATAGACTATTGTTCACGTCATCTAAGAAGGCGGCTTAATTTTCCACCGTTTGGCGCATCCCCCCCCCCCCCCCCCAGCCACTGGTGTCCTAGAAGCAGAGTGTTATAGCTAGAGAGCGAGAATCTCGCTCCTACATGCTGCACTGTTGCTGCACTTCACAACAACCAAATTATTCATTCAACTATAAATTTTTTCGTTTCCCTTTTTTTTCTTGCAGCAGTATAGCTGTGAATATGTATCTTGGAAATGTTTAAGAGCAATTAAAAAAAAAAAGTCAGGTGATGGCAATAAATGTAAGTGCTTCATAAGCAGGTGAGGCGGATTATTTACAGCATTTATAACTTTTTCAAATGTGAATTTAAAAGCAGGTCTCCTAATGTTGACATTGGAAAACACAAGGACGGACTCCAGAACCATTTAGTGTCAGCAAGAGAACTGTAAAGAGAATTGTAAAGGGACGTGTCAGAGTTGTAGGAACTGTAGAAACAGTTGGTTTCATGTCACCAGGAAAGCATCAAAATCTCAAGGAACCTGTAACATAAATGGATAGTTTTAACAATAATGTTTTAAAGTGCTCCTAATGAATGATGAATGCCCAACATAACAAAAATGTGCTACAGTTATGCAGGCTTCAATGGTAAGCGCTTCGTCAAAGTAAAGAATTTTAAAAGAAGTTTATTCCAGACATGTTAAGAAGAGAGTTTTTAGTTCAAAGAAGTGACCTAGGAGCAGCATGAACTATATCCCATACAAATATTCACGATAAAAGAGGAGGAGGTAGTTCAACAGTTTATTACCTTGATGAAACATGGATCAATTAGAATCATTCCAAGATGATCTGCTGGAAAATGACTAAACTGGTGGTTTTAAAGTTCTCATAGGGAAAGGTTCTTGGATAATTATTCTGCATGCTGACTCACCTTCTGGTTTTATTTCTGAGAATAAACTTGTATTCACGTGCAAGAAAAACAGCAGTGATTACCATTCAGCAATGAATGCTCTCAGTTTCGTGACGTGATTCACACTTCTTGCCATGCCTTGCTTCGAAGTCGCTCATTGCATTATAATTCAACTAATATAGGGAAAACATCAAATACAAACACCATAAAAGCGGATATTTTTCCCTGGTTTAAAAATAAAAATATTAAGCACCATAAAAACCAGACTTGTGCCGATCTCCTGCAGCTCGTTAATTTATACTGTACAAGTCACGTGACAGAACATACAAACTTTACTTCCTTGCACGTGACTGGGATCACACAGTTTTGCATTTACCCACATGTCACTGTCATTGTAGCCCCATGGAACTGATTTGGGCAAAGGGTGTTAAGGCTATGTGGGAGAAAAAAACAAAACATTCAAGATAACATACAGTGAATCGTTTGTGCATGAGACAATAGACAATGACGCAACAGACAACATCCCAACTGTAGCACGGGTACAGTCTGTGTGGCATGCTGAAAAGCTTCAGAAAGACGAATTTGACAGGGAAGTGATGATGGATATAAGTCTGGAACCTATCATCGTAAATTTAAAATCAGATTGTTCAGAAACAGACTCAAATAGAAGTGATGATGGTATTACGATGTAGACCTTGGAACAAAGTAATAATGTTTCTTAGTTTCAAAGACTCATGGTTTAAACAATGTTTGTCAACATGTCAGTTGCATATATAATAATGAGAACTTCCTCACCTTTTTGATTACGACTTTGTATCCTTTTAATTATGAAGACTATAATGTTCAACATATTGCCCAAGGAGAAGTTAAGCTTCTCCCACCATTTTGTACACCTCTGTCATTTTTAAGGCACAATCTGGATAAGGCCCTAAAATGACAGTAACTGTTACTTGTCGAGATATCGGTGGTTTTTGATGTTGTCAGTCAGATTACCTGGAATTATTCGCAGATGATGGTTAATTGTTTGCTTGTTCAATAAATTATAAATGCAATCTCTCACTGTAATATCGAATGTGTTAGTTTACACTCACAAAGCCCATTAACAACGACAAATATGACGACTTACTGACAATTTTTATGATAGTCTTTACTGAGCAGAAGCAGTTGTCAAGCAGATATAATGATTTTGGTTTGTGCTTGAAGTTAATTTTGTTTTGTATTAAATTTTTACTTATAATGCAGTCCAAAATGCTATAAATGGTAATTATTGCAAGCAGTTTTAATGTCATTATGAGAAAAATTGTACTTCACATCTTCACAAAGTGTGTCAGTTGTTCTCGCCTCCTGACGTCACGCAAAGTAAATCTTTGGAGCAGTGGAAGTGAATTAATATTTCTCTCATGATAACTGATCAAAATTGGTTTTAATATTTGTTATTGCCCTCATAGATTTGAATGTATATTACAATGTACCATAGGCAAACAAGCAAGACTGTTATCCGCAGCAATACAGTTCGGCAGTGTGGACTTTGATTGCCCGCTCTTTGCTGCCGCGCATGGGCAGTTCTCATCACCCCCACGCTTCGCCTCTATGCACGGAAGCGCCATCCTTGGTGACAGGGGCTTTAGTTTCAGCATCTGTCAACCAACTTGGTTCAGGAGATGATACAAAGGCACTAGGACAGGCTTCTCAACCAAATCAGTGCATGCATCCACACCAGATGGGGGTGCAATGTCTTACTGATAGGTGGGCTCATATTACCAAGTTCTTTGTAAATTTGACTTGATTTTGTAACCAATGAAATAACCTCTACAAATGTGAAACAACTGAAGTTTAATTTCATTTCATCCTACCATACAACTAAAAGGAGGTAAGCTTGCAAAAAATATTATATTTTTTTATTGCACAATAAGACAAATATTCAGTACGAACACAATGTTGAAAGACTGAATGTGATCACATCTAGCAGATTGTATATTGATGACAAAGGACAGTTTCTGAGGACAGGCTCTAATCTGTAGTTGTATTCTAACTTTCTTCTTGATGTTTCCATGACGACATGTTGTCTCGTAGTTCCATATGGATGTAATGCTTGAAAAGCGTTGACTACAGTGACCGCTGTATTTAAACTTCACACACTGATCCCTCCTCCATAACAGCCACTAACAAAGACTGTAAACATGCCTATGTAGAGTATGATGTTGCATGTAAGAAGTTGGGAAATGTTTATGTACAGGTGCAGACATAATGTTGGCTACTGAAATCTGTTTCTCGTCAATAACACCAATTCATTGTTTGAATGTGTTGAGGCAAATTCGAAAATATTCCAGTACATCTAGCTGTTCTGCTGGAACTGAAAAATCTGCAAAAGTCTGAAGAGTTACTGTTTTATTATAATAATTTGTTTCATGTTTGTAGAGGCATGAATGCTTAAGTAAGAATGGAATTTCCGTGGGAACTGCTATGAATCTGAGTACTGTGCCATGGAATCCAAATTGTCTTACTGCATAAGGGGACAAAATTGTTGTTACCGAAGGAGATATTTGTTCACATATACCTTCACTGTCACATTCACGTACGCCAAGAATTTAATGATTACACTACCTTCAGCGGTATCAGGTCAGCCATGATAACATTCCAATATCAGGCTGAAAATCATTTTCACAACACTGTTAAATAAACATCTGTAACTACCGGAAGGTAAGTTTGCAAAAAAATGTTATATTTTGTATTGCACAATAAATATTCAGTACAAGCACAATGCTGAAAGCCTGAATGTGATCACATCAAGCAGATTCATATTGATTACATAGAATTACAAAGTTCAAGGCAGTAATGCTGATTCTGACTGCATCAATACATTATGTTAAACAAAATATCAGTTTCCTATATAAATGTCAGTTAATACTTTAATACTATGTTTGTATGGGCTGAGCATAAAATCAAAAATGAAAAGCAATCTGGTTGCATTTACCAAAGCGTTGAGAATATAATGAAACCAACTGGTACATACAAATGAATGATAGATATCTTAAAACTGAGTCACAGCTTCCAAACAAACATAAGCCAAGAACTGCCAATTGGGACTTTTAAAAGTAGCAAATAGTTTCCCTGAATTTTCCATTTTCTTCTTTGTTCTTAATTGCACTACTTGTTTTACCTTATCTCATCTGGACTGAGGTGGCACTGTGGTTACCAATGCACGACCTTCGAGTGCCTACTCTCTCTGTTACCTTCCCTTATTTTTGTCTCTCATAGTCCCTGGAACAGGTGGGTCCAAGTGAGATGCACTTCCTTCCCAACCTAACCATCTTTCTGCCCTAAGGACGAAACCAACAGTCTCAAGAACTAGTTTAGATTTGTCCCGACTTTTAAAGGAGTCTGTTGGCAGTACTTAGAATTTTGCCTCATGTTTCCTCACAATTTTGCAGTTTTCTAAAAATGAATTTTCCTTTTGACACAAGGAAGCATAAATACCGAAACAGTAGGCACCCTATTGTATACTTGCTAGCTTAGAAATAATTTTGTTAAGACTGGCAAGTACAGTCACTCCATTATTCATTTTAGATCTTTTATATTAATTTCGCATGTTACACTGTGTTGCATAAAGCTCAGTCAAATTCAGACAAATTAACAACTGTATATGATTAATAAGTTAACAAAAAGTTGCACAATAAATACAGATAGAGACCAGCGTCTTATACTTCATTCACAGCATTGCAACACCCATAACCCCATACCAGTTAAGCACCTTTTATAATTATCTTATTCAGAAATAGCAGTTTTACCTAATGTAACATATATTTTTACTTTGAGAGTAACTTTCTGTGGTTCCTTTTGTTCAAGAGTTGCCATAGTATTAACATATGTATACTGCATCAGAAAACCGACAACCACCTCTCCATCATGAGTTTTGCTCTCCTCTGTGGGGATGACTACTAGCTTCACTGCTGCTTTGTTTGCCTTTCTCCATACAACAACTCTGTAACAACAAAATTACTTCTGTAACCCAACTGAATTGACACTTTTATATCATACAAGAGTAAATCTAAAATGTAACAGGATATAGTAGATGTACAATACAGGTCATGAAGTTTACGAACATTGCACACTGCTAGCCATTGAAATTGCAAAACAGAAATAATGGAATTTTATTTATTGTACTTATATGGTATAGTAGCAAGAATAATTTATGTGTGATTTGGGGGAGTAGAGGGAAACAGCTCTCACTTGGCTGGGCATCGAGTCAGACTCAGTTGGGATGACATATAGCAGTGTCATTCCATTCTGCATCAACACTAAGCCATTGTTACACAATTATAGTGGCTGGCTAGTCAGGACGTACCAGTCTCTTAAGAGCACATGATGATATGATTTCAATTGGTGAGGGATCTGAAACTTGCTGGCCAGGGTAACAGTTGAACATCCTCTGTATAAGGTAGTCAGGACAGCATGGGTCACTTGCAGTATTGTGTTATCTTGTTGAAAGATAATGTCATGGAGACCTCTAAGATAAGGCCCAGCTACTGGCCTTAATACACCAGAAATATATGAACTGCTCTCAAAATTACCAGCTATGTGAACCAGAGATAAATGTGTGCTGTACCCAATGGCAAATCATACTGGCACACCAGGTGCTGGTCCTATATGGTGATGACAAATGCTATCTGGGAATATTCGTTCTCCTCGGAGCCTCCACATGTGAATATATTCAACGTGATGTACACAGAACCAACTGAAAAGATGGTGTGGTGTTACTCCTACGTCCAGTGTTGACATTCAGTACACCACTGTTATTGTGCCTCTCTCTGCTACTATGTCAGGGGAAGCCACAACACTAATCACTGTGCTGACACTCTGTGGTGCTCCAGATGTCATAACTCTGTCTGAGTGGATTCTTGTCTTGCTGCAAACAAGCCCATTTCCTGATTCAAGGAATGTGGCACAGGTGTACAGTCCTGCATTAAGTAACAAACAATATGTTTGTCCTCTTGGGCACTAGTCACATGGGCATGTTACTCAAAACCCAGGATGAGAGTAAGCAACCTGTTGTGATTCCACTAAAGTAATTACATTAATGTGATTGAATGTGTTATGTATGCCAGTATTTATTTAACCGATGAAAGGAGGAAATATAAAAATGCAGCATATGAAGAAGTCAAAAGGGAATACAAACATCTAAAAAATGAGATTGACAGGAAGTGCAAAATGGCTAAACAGGAATAGCTAGAGGACAAATGTAAGTGGAAAGATAGATACCACCTACAGGAAAATTAAAGAGGTCTTTGGAGAAAAGAGAAGCAGCTCTGTAAATATCAAGAGCTCTGATAGAAAACCAGTCCTAAACAAAGGTGCGAAAGCAGAAAGGTGGAAGAAGTGTATATAGTGTCTATACAAGGAAGAACAACCTGAAGACAATATTACAGAAATGGAAGAGGACGTAGATGAAAATGAGATGGGAGATATGATACTGCGAGAAGAATTTTACAGAGCACTGAAACATAAGTCGAAATAGGGTTGTTGGAGTAGACGACATTTCATCACATAGCCACGACAAAACTCTTCCGTCTGGTGTGCAAGATGTTTGTGATAGGCAAAATAACTTCAAACTTAAAGAATTACAGTTCCAAATAAGACAGGTGCTGACAGGTGTGCAAATTACCAAACTACCAGTTAAAAATTTCATGGTTGCAAAATACTAACATGAATTCTTTACAAAAGAATGTAAAAACTGGTAGATGCTGACCTCAGGGATGATCAGTTTGGATTTAGGAGAAATGTAGGGACACAAGAAACAATATTGATCTTACAACTTATCTTAAAAGATATATTAAGGAAAAGCAAACCTACTTTTACAGCATTTGTTGACTTAGAGAAAGCTTTTCATAATGTTGACTGGAATTCTCTCTTTGAAATTCTGAAGGTAGCAGGAGTAAAATACAAGGAGCAAAAGGCTATCTACAACTTGTACAGAAGCCAGACAGTTGTTATAAGAGTCGAGGCACAAGAAAGGGAAGCAATGGTTGATAAGGCAGGGTTGTAGCCTATCCCCGATGTTATACAGTCTGTACACTGAGCAAGATGTGTAGGGAACCAAAAAGAAATTTGGAAAGAGAATTAAAATTTATGGGTAAGAAACTAAAACTTTGAGGTTTGCCATTGACACTGTAATTCTGTCACAGACAGCAAAGAACTTGGAAGAGCATTTGAAAGGAATCGACGATGTCTTGAAAGGTGGATGTAACATGAACGTTAACAAAAGCAAAACAAGGATAATGGAATGTAGCCGAATTAAATCAGGTGATGCTGAGGGCATTAGATTAGGAGACAAGACACAAAGTAGTGCAGGAGTTGTCTTATTTGGGTAGCAAAATAACTAAGGATGGCCAAAGCAGAGAGGATACAAAATGTAGACTGGCAATGGCAAGCAAAGCGTTTCTGAAGAAGAGAAATTGTTAACATCTAGTATAGACTTAAATGTAAGCAAGTATTTTTGAAGCTACTTACATGGAGTGTAAGTACGTATGGAAATGAAACACGAATGATAAACAGTTTTGACAAGAAGAGAATACAAATAGAAACTCTTGAACTGTGGTGCTACAAAAAATGCTAACTAATGAGGAAGTACTGAACAGAATTGGGAAGACAAGAAATTTGTGGTACAACTTGAGCCAGGAAGGGGTCATATGATGATAAGGCACATTCTAAGACAACAAGGGTTAGCTCACTCACACCCACCCACCCACACACACACACACACACACACACACACAAAAATAGTTTTGCAGCACCCCGGTTCCGAGAACTCGGGAAGACAGATGTTGACTGTGGATACTGTATCACAGACACAGACCTTTTGACTGTTCAGAGATATCACTAAACCCACCCAAAGATGTAAACAACCATGCCTGAGCAGTGCCTATTAGACGGAGGGGATCTGACAGCCAACCAGTTCCAGTCATTTCACCAGGAAGGAGGTACACAGCATGTGTTATCTCTAGTTCAACCATGCCTAGATGGTCAATACCACGGTTCAATTGCACCCGCCAGGATGGGCTCTCAACAAGGGAAGTGTCCAGACTTCCCGGAATGAACCAAAGTGATGATGTTCAGACGTGCAGGAGATACAGAAAGACAGGAACTGTCGACCACATGCCTCACTCAGGCTGCCCAAGTGGATGACCCCTACCTAAGGATTATGGTTCGGACGAACCCTGACAGCAAAGCCACAATGTTAAATAATGCTTTTCATTCAGCCACAGGATGTTGTGTTACAACTCAAACTGTGCGCAATAGGCTGCATGATGCGCAAATTCACTCCTGACATCCATGGCAAGGTCCTTCTTTGCAACCACGACACCATGCAGCACGGTACAGATGGGCCCAACAACATGCCAAATAGACTGCTCAGGATTGGCATCACGTTCTCTTCAACGATGAGCGTAGCATATGCCTTCAACCAGACAATTGTTGGAGATGTGTTTGGAGGCAACCGGGCCTTAGACACACTATCCAACAAGTGCAGCAAGGTGGAGGTTCCCTGCTGTCATGGGCAATTCGCGCCTCTGTAAAGCACATCTTGTGTATGACTTCCTTCAGGATAACGACATCGCTCGACTAGAGTGGCCAGCATGTTCTACAGACATGAACCCTATTGAACATGCCTGCGATAGATTGGAAAGGGCTGTTTATGGATGACGTGACCCACCAACCACTCTGAGGGATCTACGCTGAATCGCCTTTGAGTAGTGGGACAATCTGGACTAACACTGCCTTGATGAACTTGTGGATAGTATGCCACGATGAATACAGGCATGCATTAATGCAAGAGGACGTGCTACTGGGTATCAGAGGTACTGGTGCGTACAGCAATGTGGACCACCACCTTTGAATGTCTTGCTGTATGGTGGTACAACATGCAAGGTGTGGTTTTCATGAGCAATAAAAAGGGCGAATATGATGTTTATGTTGATCTCTGTTCCAATTTTCTGTACAGGTTCTGGAACTCTCGGAACCGATGTGATGCAAAACTTTTTTTTATGTGTGTATAGCACGATTGGAGTGGTTGCCTTTTCCTTACTTTGACCTGCTCTGGAAATGCTGTTCTGGTAATTTCATGTTCTTCGGTTATCTAAATTATATGAGCCTTCCATAAATCAACAACTGCATATGACACTGTCTATAACGGTTATATGTTTGCAGAAAAAAAAAGCCCGAGTACAAGGGTGAGAGAAGGAGATGACGAAATGTTTCAGATACGTTATGTTATGCTACAACGGAGCTTTGGAAAATAAGATTTTAAACTGCAAAATGTTTCTGGGGGCAACCGCTGATGGAAACATAAGGAGCACATAATGGTACTGGATGAGGCGTAATTAAAGGTGTTTAACCTGAATTACTACAGTACAATTTACGAGGAGAACTGTGTGTGAGACAGCTTTGTGCAAGAAGGGTGCTCCATTTTTGAACAAAAGCCAAAAGAAAACAAATTCCTCGGCAGCATCTGCACTGTTGGAAAAAAAGAAAAAATATTATATGTAAAATAAAATCCAACTGATATGTTACTGTGGATGAGCTGGGGCCCAGTACTTCAAATGACAAATGCAATAGCAATCAAAGCTGAGAATATAAGCTAGTGGCTCTGCAAGTGACATCAATTTCTTCTGCCACAAATTTTATAGCCAGTGTTTTCTCCAAGACACCGAAGCCTTTTCAACAAGAGCTTTTCCACCCATCTGCCTACAGTCTGCCCAAAAGACAAGCATTTCCTAAGCAGCATCAGATCTGAAAAATTTCTGATCCTACCTTACCATTCAGCTACAGTCTCATGTGATTTAACTGTATTACAAAAAAACAGAATAAAGTCTCTTTGGCAATTGTCTCAAGTCCCAAGAAGCACCTGTAACTTGCTACAATGAATTCCTCAACAGCCAACCTACAATACTTCAAGGAGTTGTTGGTAAATGGTTTCAGAGATGTAGTGAATCGACAGATAGTATAAAGCAGATAACAACACTACATCCTTAAACACTGACTCAGATATTATCAAACAAGTAATATTTATTACTGAATAATGTAAATGAAACAGGCGATTTCACCTGAAAACATACTTGGGATCATCTTGGAAGTTATGAGTATCACCGGAATCATCATATTCAGCTGCATCATCCCTTGGAGGCAGAATTACAGTGCTTGTTGGCAGTTCAACTTCCCCAGTGAGATTAACACGGACAGGTTTCGGCTCTTCTGTCATCGACAACTGTCGTGTCAGTGATGACGACAGTGAGAATGTCACCTCTTTCTGTAAAAATCAAGTGTAATTTATAATGTACTCGGGATAGCTTTATTAGCACAACACATACAGACTGCCACTTCACATTGGTTATTTATAAATACAATATTTTCCACACATAATATGTTCAAGAACAACAAAATCTGCAACTGCTGAACAATGCAAAAGAGTTGAGAAAATGGTCAGTACACCAATAAACTTGTTAAACAGCCACCAGTCAGCATTCCTCTGATGACCCAGTGTCACCCTGGCCCTGAAAACCTCAGCCACATCCTACACCAGGGCTTCGACTACCTCCCGTTGTGCCCTGAGATGAGGTATATCCTACCGAACATCATAGCCATATCACCCAATGTAGTGTTGTTCTGCCCACCCAATGTACACAATATTCCTGTCCATCCCTATTCCAATAATGCACTAAATTGTCATCATTGTCATTTCCTTGTTGTCAACCTAGGTGCCAGAGGTGTCCCATACACTGAGAATGACCCAGTAGCAGTACAGAAATGAGTGAGTGTACCTCAGGACAGTCACAGACATTTCCTACCCTATAAAAGGCAGGACCACGCATGAAAGCAGCCATGTTAAATATCAGCTATGCTGCAATTAATTAATGTGCAGCATCATGGGTGCCATTTGGGAACTCCCTTCTAGCACTAGTTTCTCAGAACTACACAGGTGAGAACTGTCTCCCCATCCTAACCTATGCTCCCAAAATCCGCCTGGCCTAAACCACCACCTCTCCTCTGTCCACACCACTCCTTCCCTGTTCACACAGTGCACTACCTTTTCACATTCTCTCTCTCTCTCTCTCTCCTCCCCCTTTTCAATCTCTTTCTTTTTCTCTTCCCTCTCCCCCTTCATGTCCATCTTCCTCCTCATTCCTCCCTCATCTCTCTCTTACATGCTCTACCCACTGAACTCTTTTCATCTTACTGAGCAGCCGCTGAATCATTTGTCAAAGACCAGCACTACACTACCTCGCGACATCATCTTTGTGTGTGTGTTCATCCCTACTACTTCTCTACCTCCATCTTACAAGCAACTCCTCTCAATAACTGATAATCAACAGTTAGTCTCATTGTGTGTGTGTGAATGTACACACTTTCACTACTGACAGAGCATGAGCTCAAAAACTAGAGCAAATAAACCTTTTCACTGAGTGTTTCTATGTACCACACATCAGTCAGACGTAGGTGACTGGTTGCCTTTCCTTAACTTTACATACTGTCCATAACTGAGACTTTGAGAACTAGTGATAACGAAATTTAACATCTTTTAAAATTTGCAGTAAGGCTGCTACCTACTGCAAAGGCATATTTTTTTTTTTTTTTTTTTTTTTTTAATTTAAGTTTCGCTTCAAGATAAATTTTAATCCTTGTGTGTTTCAATAACTTCTTGACAACAGAAGTCAAAGAACTGTTCTTAATCACATTTGGGATCATGATTACAGATATATACTGAAGTATATATCACATTTATTAGTTAAGTTTATCATACATGATTCACTTTTTTACTATGATTCTGGTTTCCCTTGCTTCCCGCTTCTAAATAAATAAATATTCTCTGACCCTCAACTCTTTAACAGACATATTGTTAGTCCCTTCTAGGGAACACAATTTTTGTTTAAATTTTTATCTGTCAGGCTCCATCATCCTGTTTAGCTAACGTGGTGATAGCTATCAGCAAATGTACAAATAACGGCAAAATATTTGAACAGTAACAATCTCCAATGCTCATCTGAGCAAAGTAAATGAATGACCGGAGGTCCACTGTCACTATAGTACTAACAGTAAAGTTCCCCTTGATAAAGATACGCAAATCTGACTACATAACAAGAGTCATAGAGCCAGAGCAACTTCTGTAACTCCAGGACCTGGGCCTGATCTATGTGAAGGTCCCTCTCACGTGACAGTTCAAGGTTTACCCCTCTGGTGTGTGCCACTGCATCTGCCTTTATACTGTATGGCAGGCCACATTGCCCATTCCATGTTGGCACTTCCAAAAGTGCCCAGTAGCACTCTCACATATTGGCAAATGTGACTTTATATGATTGTTCCTGCACAGTCAATGCCTTGCTGCACCTAATGACGTACCAATGTTTCCCCTCACATTGACATCCTGCCATGCCCAACCAACATTCTTCTGAGAGCCTGTTATTTATATTCTCAAGTAAAATTGTTAACTCTGACTTTTATTCTTAGCCTTTTACGAATTGCATTACTGACATATGCAGCAAGTAGCTCCAACTAAACACCCACTTTTAAAACTATCTGTACTTAACTCTCCTTCTACTGACATCAAAATAATTCACAAACATATACATCTAACCTCTCTGAATAATCTTGTTTAATGACTCACCAATACATAGGACATGTTTATCAGACGAACACTGTTTATTTTTAAGTTCATCACAAAAATAGGGAGTAAGACCGTGCTCTATAATGTATTTGCATTTAACTGTGCCCATTTTAATGTTACAAGCAATTGAATGGTCTGGGAACATCAGATTAAATGTCTCTCCATCTCTGATTACAAGGCAATGAAAACTTCCTTTTTGAGTTCCCTTTTATAATGTTGAAAAGTCACACTGATTAGGCTTTTGTAACATTGTGCCTTGTTCAAAATGACCCAACTGATTGTCAAGAAGGGTTTTAGAATTACAAACTGTCTCACATTTGCTCAAAATTCAAATATTTGCTTGGAATTGACTGAGTTCAATTTTTATTTTACTAGCAACATTTTCTCTTGGAACACTTGTAGACGCACAACAGAAGTTTTTAAGGAAAGGTTGATCCTCTTTAACTTTAAGAAAACTCAAATGAACTTTTGTTGTGACGCAGCCAGGCACAACAAAAATACCGCTAAACAAGTACGCTTTAGCCCAAGAAGCCTCTTTCTGTATGAGACAAAACACACACACACACACACACACACACACACGTGAACGTGCAATGCAACTCACACACACAAGACCATTGTGTCTGGCTGCCACGTGGTCATCTGTTGGAAAGTTGGTGAGGGGTGAGGGGTGAGGTGTGTGTGTGTGTGTGTGTGTGTGTGTGTGTGTGTGTGTGTGTGTGCACGTGCACGTGCACGCACCCTTGCACTTATCAAAACAAAAACAAATGAATGTGGAGATAAATTGTTGCACACTCATGCACTCAAAATTACCACACAATCACTCAATCTCACATGCACTAAAACAAATTAGAAAGAGGAAAAATAGCTATACATGTATTCACAGAGACAACAAAACACAGAAGAGCTAAAAGGAAAGCACAGGGAAATGTGACTAGCTGACCACTTACAAAAAACTTTGGTGAGCTGTTAACACATTAGAAACATCTCCCTAAAATCTTGTTAAAAATGTTGGACAGTTCACAAAACTTAAAAAACTGAGCCATATTCATTTGAAAGTTACTTAAAAAAAAAGAGGGCAGACGGCTCATTAGTCAGAAAATGAAACACAGTCCAACAAAATGTGGCACACAATAATCTGCACACCACAAACATCACACATTGGAGGGTCCTCTTGCCGGAGTAAGAATCCGTGCATCATAGGGTGTGGGGCATAGGGTGTGGCCTATGCAAACACATTTAAGAAAGACCTTGTCCCACCAACATGGCTGGAAGGAGGTATGCCACTGTTGAGTTGTTGGCTTTACAACACAGAGTTTACTGTCAGTCATTTCCAGCCACTAGTCTTCCCGTTGACACAGGACTTTGTACCTCAACAACAGGGAGGTGATAGCTTGCATAGGGATGGCACACTGAAATAAATGAGGATCACGACACCTCCTTAGCTGCTAGATCCACCCTTTCGTTCCCTGTAAAACTCATGTTCCCTGGCACCCAGTAGAATGACACCTCTTTCCCCAGTCATAGCTGGAGGAGGGAGTGGACAGCACTCAGTGGATCTGAACAGACAAGAAATTTAGCACTGGAAGAATGTCAAATCTTCTTCGGTGCCTGCAAGATTGTGTATAATTCTGTATCAAAGACAATAAATTCTTGAGACAATTGGATCTTGAGGACATAATCTGGGGAAATAACAGAGCAACCAACAGTGCCACCTGCTGAAGACCCAGCTACACAGTTACAGTGCTTATATAAAATATCAGAAAAACAGAAGCAGGAGTGCAAGGTCTCCTGTACTGCACAAAATCTAAAATAGCACTGGGCCTCTGCAGTAACCAAGGCGGTAGACTGTTAAAACCCTGGGTTTGGGGTCGTACATTCTCCACACCGAGTGGCTCCAGCACATGCTGCACGCAGATGCCAAATGGAACATTGGTTTGTGGATGGTTGGTCAAAAGGCGTTCCAGAGGCGAACGAGCAACAGTACATACACAGGTGAAGTTGGAACTGTGAGGAACTTACATGCCTGCTACATGATGAGGAACTGCCACTGGATGGTGAGTGGCAGTTCCCCAGCCTCAGCACTGAAACTGGGTATGGGACTTGTCCTATAAGCACCCATGGCCAACTGAAGCACCTCATGGCGGACAGCGTCAATGATCTTTTCGTCGTCTTCTTTTTTTTTTTCTTTCAAAAAAGGAGAGGGAAAGGGGGGGGGTAGAGAGAGAGAGAGAGAGAGAGAGAGAGAGAGAGAGAGAGAGAGAGAGAGAGAGAGAGAGAGAGAGAGAGAGAGGCCTCGCCGATCCATACATTGTGCACCTATAGTCCAGCTGCAAACGCACGAAAGCCCTATAAAACTGGAGCAGATGCGTCCTGTCCACTCCCCAAGACCTGTGGCAAAGGCACTTGATGATGTTCAGTGCCTTGAGGGTCCTGGCTTCCAGGTCTCTCAAGTGTGGCAACCCTGACAATTTGGAGTCTAAAACGCGGCCCAGAAACCTCACTGAGTCTCTAAAATGTTCGATGGTGTCCCTTATTTGCAAGACAGGTAAATTAAAAATGACGAAAATGACACGCACACACACACACACTTATCTGGAGGAAACTGAAAGACCATCTTTGCAGCCCACTACGCCAACCTCCACACTGTAAATTGCCACTGATGGCTTGCTGTTGCAACAGTGGAGGGAACACAGAAAACAGCAAAATTGTCCACAGATACTGACCACTGTACAAGACTA